>NC_089821.1:188938376-189563376 GCF_035046505.1 Tiliqua scincoides | reverse complement strand
GTACAAAGTAAACAAGAAGAAGAAGGTCTAAATGGTTGAGTAATAAGTAGAATTTTTTTTAAAATTATATTAAAATAGATGCAAATGGAAATTTGAAATATAAATATCGCGGAAATTAAGTGGTATTAAGATAAATATTTTATTAACTAGATTAAATTAAAGTGGATGAAAAGGGAATTTGGAATATAAGTATCGTGAAAATTAAAGTGGTAAATATATGAAATAAATTAGATGGAACTGTAAATTTGGAATATAAGTATTGTGTAAACTAAAGTGGTATTAAGAAATAAAAGGGTTATTTTATAAAAGAGAAGGTAAATAAAATGAATTATAGATGTCTATTTTGGAGAAAATATTAAACCTGTATTTTGGGTTAATAAATATGTGGTGGATAAGCGAAGTATAATACCACTGTAATTGGAGATATTTGTTTTTAGATGTGATATTAGAAATTAAGAATCAGATAAGAGATTTTATTTTAGAGGTTAGTTTAGTAGTTTAGTTTAGTTTAGGGCAGGAGGTCTGGTCTAGAGGGTAGAGCCTCCATTTGCCTGAAGATTAACATCCACAAGGTCGCCAGTTCGAGGCCACCGGCACCGTGCGACCTTGAAGCAGCCGGCAAGCTGCAGCTGAGCTGTTCCATCTGCTTGGAGCGTGGGAGGATGGAGGCCAGAATGTTAAACCAGATCGGAGTGTAACATCTTGAATGTGGTGGTTCTTGAAAGAGAGAACCTTCTTTCAATTTGTAAAAATCCCTGCGTGGATTTAATAAGCCTGCCTGTGTAAACCGCCTTGAATAAAGTCTTGAATAAAGACCAAGAAAGGCGGTATATAAATACTGTATATTATTATTATTATTATATATATTATTAGTAGTAGTAGTAGGAAGAGTTTATAAGTATAAATTTGAAGCCTTTTTTGATTGGATAGTTATGGAAAATGATGTATAATATGTTATAAGAGATATTGAAGGGGGTAATACCATTGTAATCGAAGACTTCTTTTTTAGATGTGAGATTAGAAATTAAGAATTAGATAAGAAAGATTTTATTTTAGAGATTAGTTTAGTGGTAAGAAGAGTGTATAAGTAAAAGTTGAAGTGTTTTTTTATGATGGGATAGATAAGGTTAGAGGAAAAATATGGAATGTTAAAGTATTAACTAGTTGGGTTAATGAATATGATAATTTTTGAATTGATTATTAATTTCGTTTGGATTAATGTTTGTTGTAATCGATGGCCACCACCCTTGTGTGTAACCTATGTAGTCCTAGCCCTAAGTCTATCCAATTTTCCTTACCTGTACCTGTAATAAATAAATAAAGCATCAAAAAAAATAAAAAATAAAAAAAATAAAAAGGGACTGACTTCTGAGTAGACAGGCAGGCAGGGATCCTCCTGGGTGCTTAGGGGGCACCCTCTCCACAACTTCCAGGGAGTAAGTCCCATTAACTATAAAGGGACTGATTTCTGAGTAGACAGGCAGGCAGGGATTCTCCCGGGTGCTGAGGAGATATTTTTGTACAGTATATTTTTGTACATGAATGACTGTGGATTGTTGTACATTAAAAAAAAAAATAAGACCTACCCCCAAAATAAGACCTAGTGTTTTTTTGAGCCAAAAAAATATGACAGTGTCTTATTTTCAGGGAAACGTGGTAGGTAGCTTCATAGCTGAGCAACAATTTAGACTTTCTGTATCCAAGTCAGTGTACCATGCTAACATATGCCATGGTGGCTTTACTCAATGGTATTTGCAAGGGAACGTCATTATTATGTATGCTCTGATTAGTTTAGGTGCTGAATAGCCTGAAACTGACAGAAAAACTGAACAGAAGAAAACACCTTTCAAGTACATTTTTTGTTTCTAAAAAATCTTCCTTTAACAACACCAAACTGTAACCAGTGCACAGATATTAATGCCAGACTTTTTATTATTCTAAACTATTCCAGGAACAGCGCCTACATTTACATAGCCATTTATTTCTATGGTAGCAGGAATTCATGCTAATTGTACACTAATTCCTAGGATGAATAATTGAGGTATCAGATGCAATACTTAGAAAAAAATCCTTAAATCTTGTTTAGTACTCAAAGTAACAAGTTCTAAGCCATGAGTTAATCAAGAAAACTATACATAGGTCTTCATTAGCATACCAAGAATCAATCCACAAATGATAAAATCAACTGAACATGCAGACTTAATGGTGCATAATTCAATCATGTTTTACTCATTCTGAGCACATATCATCAGGTTTCATAGAAATGGTAATTTTATAGATAGGATATAACAATCATCTACGACAGGAGAAACATTTCTTATATTTTAAGGTTTGTTTTATTTTTCTTGGTATTTATAGGATTTATGTGCATGTATAGAATGAGATGGAACCCAGCTTCCAGATACGGCATTCCAGTGTTCATCATTTAACTTGTTAGCAAAAAAGCAATGGAGAATAACAACTCCTTAATTGGAACTTTCTCCAAGTTCCAACTTGGGGAACAGATTACCCATTCAAAATAAGGATTTGACTGGAGAAAAGCCTGACATAGTGGCTTTTCTATGAGTTCAATCAGAATGAATTATGAGCCAATCGCTAGGAGGATTTTTAATTATTTTGTATAGGCTTCTAAACTTTTCTCTCTTCAAGGGTTGTAAATCATCAGGGGAGACTTATTGTGGTAAATGCCTGTAATACACTACAGGTAGAGATGTTTGAAAATGTTATTTATTTTACTCAGAAGTAAGCCTATTGTGTTTGGTAAGACTTAGGCTATAATCTTATCTTACTGGAAACGAGCACCTCTAACTATAGCTAATTCTGAGTAAACAGGAGGAGAATTGGGCAGTCAAACAGTTTCAGTGCCCTTTATCTAGTAGCACAGATTTTCCAGCTCCTCTCCACCTGCAAAAATTGTATTCTGATGCAACAAGGGTATCCTTTCTATTTATTAGATGTAAATATAAATGTACTGCTTTTAACCCATTTCTGCCCTGCCCACAGGTGTACACATTTGGTTCCTGTTGCGTATGTACAACTTTGGGCAGAAACGGCTTAATTTGGGACTAGCAGGGTTATCTAAAGGCTAAAATATGACAGGACATGCTTTGAACAAATTATCTGGATAATTCCTTCATCTGTATATTCAGCCTCACTATACATATATCTGTCTATGCCCAGTGACTTTTTACTCACAATTCATACAGTGCTCCAGCTTTCTGAAACAATAGCTCCTTAACGGCCACTCAACATGTCCTAGTCGCTGATATGCATTATTCTGGGATGGGAAGACTCAGCATGTGGAATAATTTTACATGACACTATACTGTAATTGCTTCTTATAGCTGGACTCCAGTGTTTAGTGCCCTATGTTTACTCCAGGTTAAACTCATGAAACCCAACAATTACATCATATAAAATATTATAAAAGCTATGTAACCTACATTCAATTTATTCACATTGTATTTATGAATATGGTAAACAGTTTCACAGAAATGGTAAAACAATGGAGATTGCTTCACATCTTATTCTTTTACAGACATGGATTTTGAGCCATTAATACTATCTCACATTTGGATACTATCATGGATGCCATCTCAGATATTAGGTACATCTGGATTTCATGCCACTCACTCTGTGGTAAGCCAACCAGAAAACGGACATTCACCCAACTATTCAGAAGTGACATCCATTCATAAGACCTGTGTGACTGTCACTTCTGAATGATAAATATCAATAGCTTTTGTGCCTCAGAAACATTTGAAGAGGCCCTGAGATTCATTATCAAACAAGGACAGGGATCATACCGTAACAAAATCAAGAAAAGCCTCTACTCAAACTTTATTTGCACATTCTAGACCAGCAGCTGTTGATTAGTCTTCTCTGACAATTTTTTTCCTTTCCTGGTAATACACTGCTCCTAAATAGTATTTCTCAATGTGTATAAACTGTATATGAAACCTTTTTTATTAATAGTGAATAGTAGAGTTCCACTTAGTTTTAAAAATCCTATATTTAGGAAGTGAATAAATGATCTGCGAGTACAATCTGAAGGTTGTAGACACTATCAAAATTGTTCTTTTGACAAGACACTATCAGTACAGACACTCCCCTATCAGAAATAGTCCTGTAGGATTACCCACAATTTGTAAAAGTTTTAAAAGGAAATACTGCAACTATTTCAGATTGTTACATCTAACAGTTTTTTTTTTTTTAATTCTGATTCCTAACTTTTGGTGGATAAACAGTTAAAAAGCTTTTTGCAGGCCAATATAACATGCAGTATAGTATAAGCTTTTTGCAGGCCAATATAAGCTTTTTGCAGGCCAATATAACATGAGTATAGTATAAGGTTCAATTTAAATTCTGCTCTGGTCTTTACCATAGGCTAAAATCTACAACCTGTTTCTCTGGCTTCCAGTGGTCTCACTAAAAGCCCGATCCTGAGGTCCGCGGTGCGGAGCTGCGGCGCCGCAGCACGGACCTGTCACAAACGTGCCATAAGACACATTTGTGGGGCTTACCACTGGAGCTAGCTCAACTCCGGCCAGTGCTGAGCCAGCGCGTGGCAGGTGCCCGGGTTCTGCGGCTTGGCGTTCCCCAGGACCGCCGGGCTGCGGAACAGGAGATGGGGTGTGGTTGGGGGCGTGGGGGAGGCGTTACGGGGATGGGGAGGTGTGGCTGGGGGCATGGGGGAGGCGTGTCGGGGGAGGGGGAGAGGTGGGTCCACAGAGCTGAGCTCTGCAGGATCCAAGGCGCTCGGGTAGGGCTGCTCGCCCTACACGAGTGCCTTTACTTCAGCAGCGACCAAACGGTCACCGCTAAAGTGAGTAGCCCCATTGCGGGGCTGCTTTCCTTACTTGGGGGAAGGGGACGATCTTCCCCTTCTCCCAAGGTGCCTACTGTAGTAGTGCGGGAGGTACAGGATCCGGCGGGAGCCCTCCATGGAGTAGCCGGGTTCCAGAGCTCTGGGCAGTTCAGGATTGGGCTGCCCGACAGGGGTACTTGCCAGAACCTTTAGGAGTACTCAAAAGAGAACTGAATAATTGTGGAAAAAGGCAAGTCATTATAATTGCAGGAAGGAATGCAATTAGTTGGCTGCAAAAGCCCAAGCAACTGCCAGTTTTGGGTCATCAAACTGTGTATTATCAGATATGGATCAGTGGTTGAAAACATATAAATTTCAAATAACAGCAACTATATTAAGAGGTTTTGCCAATATGAGGGTTACAGTTTATGGAAAAGGGCTGCCAAGGCGTGTGCAAGTGAAAAAATGTTTGGAACCACTGCACTAAGGGCACAGTCCAGCCCTTGACTTGGGCCGATGCAAGGCCCTTGCACCCTTGGCCTTCCTCGGGAGGAAGCCGGGCGGACGCTCAGAGAAGCGCTGGACTGCAGAGGCCGAAGCAAGCCTCTGCACTGGCTTCCTCTGCATGGGTTGCGTTGGCCCGTGTGGGCCGATGCAAGGAGGAAAGGTAGGTGGGAAGGCGGTGCGAGGGAGGCATTCCTGAGTGGGGGGATGGCAGGTGGGGAGCAGAAGGCGGGGCTGGAATCTGGCAGTTATGCTGGATCCTAACCCCCATTCCCAGGGAGAACGGAATGAATTCACGTCGGTCCGCTCTCCTCAGACTTGTACTACCTCAAGTCCAAGGAGACCCATAGGGGCCAGCGGCCCTTACCCACAGGTAAGGGGAAATGTTTCCCCTAGCCTCTGGCTGAGCCGTTTACAGCCCCTATCCTGAGCTGGATACAGCGCAAGCCTCTTGGCTTGCCTGTTTCAGCGCAAGACAGGACTGTGCCCTAAGACAGTGTTTCTCAATCAGTGGTACAGGCCATTCGTACTTGAAGAGGTGTCTGGTGGTACTGACAGTACCCCTGGACCCATCTCCTAGCATCAAGACCAGAACGCGATGCAACGAACAGTAGTAGGAGGTTTGGCCCAGCTGGCAGAGTTCCAAAACCTGCTTTTCCATGCTCAAAAAAGCCCTCCAACCCACCACGAGCTCTTACAGGTGTATTTTGTGTCACATGTGGCCTCCCAACTCAGAACTAACTGGTGATTAGGTCATCAACAGTTACTTCTGGTGATACTTCAAATAAGTGGACCATTAGAAGTGGTACAGTGGAAGACAAACCTTGAGAAACACTGCGCTAATAGGCTGAGGACTTTCTGGGATACAGCATGTCTTTCTTTGTACACTACTGAGGCTGTAATCCTAATCATACTTACCTGGAAGTGACTTCCATTGAACAAAATTGAACTTACATCTGAGAAAGCACATATAGCAGTGGTTCTCACACATTTTAGCACCAACCCATTTTTTTTAGAATGACAGTCTGACAGGACCCACCAGAAGTGATGTCATTAACCTGGAAGTGATGTCATAGCCAGAACTGACATCATCAAGCAGGCAAATTTTTAACACCCTGTACAATCCAATCAATGAAGCAAATTAAAAGTTGACAATAAGTTTAAATGTTGAAGAAGAAGAACCCTTCTTCTTGGGAGGATTGGGAAGAACATAAGAACATAAGAACATAAGAACAGCCCCACTGGATCAGGCCATAGGCCCATCTAGTCCAGCTTCCTGTATCTCACAGCGGCCCAACAAATGCCCCAGGGAGCACACCAGATAACAAGAGACCTCATACTGGTGCTCTCCCCTGCATCTGGCATTCTGACTTAACCCATTCCTAAAATCAGGAGGTTGCGCATACACATCATGGCTTGTACCCCATAATGGATTTTTCCTCCAGAAACTCGTCCAATCCCCTTTTAAAGGCGTCTAGGCTAGACGCCAGCACCACATCCTGTGGCAAGGAGTTCCACAGACCGACCACGCGCTGAGTAAAGAAATATTTTCTTTTGTCTGTCCTAACCCGCCCAACACTCAATTTTAGTGGATGTCCCCTGGTTCTGGTATTATGTGAGAGTGTAAAGAGCATCTCCCTATCCACTCTGTCCATCCCCTGCATAATTTTGTATGTCTCAATCATGTCCCCCCTCAAGCGTCTCTTTTCTAGGCTGAAGAGGCCCAAACGCCGTAGCCTTTCCTCATAAGGAAGGTGCCCCAGCCCCGTAATCATCTTAGTCGCTCTCTTTTGCACCTTTTCCATTTCCACTATGTCTTTTTTGAGATGCGGCGACCAGAACTGGACACAATACTCCAGGTGTGGCCTTACCATCGATTTGTACAACGGCATTATAATACTAACCGTTTTGTTCTCAATACCCTTCCTAATGATCCCAAGCATAGAATTGGCCTTCTTCACTGCCGCCGCACATTGGGTCGACACTTTCATCGACCTGTCCACCACCACCCCAAGATCTCTCTCCTGATCTGTCACAGACAGCTCAGAACCCATCAGCCTATATCTAAAGTTTTGATTTTTTGCCCCAATGTGCATGACTTTACACTTACTGACATTGAAGCGCATCTGCCATTTTGCTGCCCATTCTGCCAGTCTGGAGAGATCCTTCTGGAGCTCCTCACAATCACTTCTGGTCTTTACCACTCGGAAAAGTTTGGTGTCATCTGCAAACTTAGCCACTTCACTGCTCAACCCTGTCTCCAGGTCATTTATGAAGAGTTTGAAAAGCACCGGTCCCAGGACAGATCCTTGGGGCACACCGCTTTTCACCTCTCTCCATTGTGAAAATTGCCCATTGACACCCACTCTCTGCTTCCTGGCCTCCAACCAGTTCTCAATCCAGGAGAGGACCTGTCCTCTAATTCCCTGACTTTGGAGTTTTTTCAGTAGCCTTTGGTGAGGGACCGTGTCAAACGCCTTCTGAAAGTCCAGATATATAATGTCCACGGGTTCTCCCGCATCCACATGCCTGTTGACCTTTTCAAAGAATTCTATAAGGTTTGTGAGGCAAGACTTACCCTTACAGAAGCCATGCTGACTCTCCCTCAGCAAGGCCTGTTCGTCTATGTGTTTTGAGATCCTATCTTTGATGAGGCATTCCACCATCTTACCCGGTATGGATGTTAGGCTGACCGGCCTATAGTTTCCCGGGTCCCCCCTCTTTCCCTTTTTAAAAATAGGCGTGACATTTGCTATCCTCCAATCTTCTGGTACCGCGGCTGTTTTGAGGGACAAGTTGCATACCTTAGTCAAGAGATCTGCAACTTCATTCTTCAATTCCTTAATAACCCTTGGGTGGATGCCATCAGGGCCCGGTGACTTATTGATCTTTAATTTATCAATGAGGTCTGAAACATCTTCTCTTTTAACCTCTATCTGACTTAACTCCTCGGTTAGGAGGGGCCGTTCGGGCAGCGGTATCTGCCCGAGGTCTTCTGCCGTGAAGACAGATGCAAAGAACTCATTTAATTTCTCTGCCATCTCTAAGTCTCCTTTTATCTCCCCTTTCCCTCCCTCACCATCCAGAGGGCCAACCGCTTCTCTGGCGGGTTTCCTGCTTCTAACATATTTGAAGAAGCTTTTATTATTCCCCTTAATGTTGCTGGCCATGCGTTCCTCATAGTCTCGCTTGGCCTCCCCTATCACCTTCTTACATTTCTTTTGCCACAGTTTATGTTCCTTTTTATTCTCTTCATTAGGGCAAGACTTCCATTTACGGAAGGAAACTTCCTTGCCCTTCACAGCCTCTCTAACTTGGCTGGTTAGCCATGCGGGCACTCTCCTGGATTTAGTGGAACCCTTCTTTCTTTGCGGTATACACCTCTGCTGGGCCTCTATTACTGTTGTTTTAAGCAGCCTCCATGCACTCTGGAGAGACTGGACTCTTTTTACCCTCCCTTTCAACCTCCTTCTAACCAGCCTCCTCATTTGAGGGAAGTCCGCCCGTCGGAAGTCAAGGGTTTTTGTTAGAGATTTGCCTGGTATTCTTCCCCCAACATGCACGTCAAAACGGATCGCAGCATGATCACTGTTCCCCAATGGCTCAGTAACGTTTACATCTCTAACCAGGTCCTGCGTACTGCACAAAATTAAATCCAGAGTCACCTGTCCTCTGGTGGGCTCCGTGACTAGCTGATCTAAGCCACAGTCATTTAGCACGTCAAGAAATCCGGTTTCCTTATCGTGACCAGAACACAAATTGACCCAGTCAATATGAGGATAATTGAAGTCCCCCATGATTACAACCCTGTCCTTCCTTGTCACCTCCCTGATCTGTTTCCTCATTTCAAGGTCCCCATCAGATTTCTGGTCTGGAGGACGATAGCACACCCCCAGTATTACATCGCTGCTCAAGCCTGGTAATTTAACCCACAGAGATTCTACAGTGGAGTCGGACCCACCTTCAATCTCTACTTTGCTGGATTCTATCCCTTCCTTAACATAAAGGGCCACCCCACCTCCAACACGCCCCTGCCTGTCCTTCCTGTAGAGTTTATAGCCCGGGATTGCGGTATCCCACTGATTCTCCGCATTCCACCAGGTTTCCGTTATGCCCACTATGTCAATATTTTCCCTTGTCACCAGACATTCCAGTTCTCCCACCTTTGCTCGTAGACTTCGGGCATTCGCATAAAAGCATTTATACACGGAATGCCCCAGGATGGGCTGCTTATTCGCTCCTTTGTCCCCGCATCCTCTCATTGTGCCAAACTGTCTATCACATCCCATCTCCCTACCTTTCCCAATTTCTTCTCCTACCCTGCCTTTGTCTTGTTGTTCTCTAACCTCCCCATCCTCATCCCATAGGGCTGAGGAGTCCCGAACCGGATGCCCCTCGGCTCCTGTCGGCCTTCCCCCAGGGATCAGTTTAAAAGCTGCTCTGCCACCTTTTTAATGTTATGCGCCAGCAGTCTGGTTCCATTCTGGTTCAAATGGAGCCCGTCCCTCTTGTACAGGCCCCGCTTGTCCCAAAACGTTCCCCAGTGCCTAACGAATCTAAACCCCTCCTCCCTACACCACCGTCTCATCCACGCATTGAGACCCCTGATCTCCGCCTGCCTAGCTGGCCCTGCGCGTGGAACAGGTAGCACTTCAGAGAACGCTACCTTTGAGGTCCTGGCTTTCAGCTTCCTGCCTAAAAGCCTAAATTTGGCCTCCAGGACCTCCCAGCTACACTTGCCCACGTCGTTGGTGCCGACATGCACCACAGCCGCTACCTCTCCCCCAGCACTGTCTACTAGCCTGTCTAGACGAGAAGTGATGTCCGCAACCTTCGCACCAGGCAGGCAAGTCACCATGCGGTCCTCACATCCGTCGCAAACCCCCCTCTCTATGTTTCTAATAATCGAATCCCCCACTACAAGAAGCCCCCGACCCCCCTCCCGCCGAGGACCCTCCCAAGCAGTTGCTATTTAAAAAAAAATTCCCCAAACATTCCAAAGGCTTTGGTCCTTTCCACACTGACCAGGAGTAAGCTCCATTATTGTTAAAAGCATATAGTAGCCTGTTAAAAGTACAGAGGTGAAACATTTCCCTCAATGCAGTCACATAACACAGTAGCATCAAAATACACTTTGAAATGAATGGGGGCCCGCATGAAATTGGCTCAAGACCCACCTAGTTGGTCCTGACCCACTGTTTGAGAAACGCTCAAAAAAGAGTGCGTATGTATGTACATATCTTATATTTACGTGTGTATATACACACACACACACACACACACATATATATATATATATATATATACACACACACACACATACATATATGTTGACCTCCCGCTGGTAAGAGTCAAGCCCTTCACTGGAAACACAAGGCAAACTGTACACGTGCCCCTTCTGGGATCCTCCCAGACGCTCCTCCCCCTTCCTGTCGTGAGCCTCCAAGCCCTGCCTCCTTCCTGCAGGGACGTCACGCACGGCTCAGCTGCATCTTGTTGGGCTCGCGGCTCCGCCTTTTTCAAGAGCGGGGGGGGGGGTGGGCGAGAGGGAGGAGTGGATTAACCCTTTCACCACCTCTCTCTCAACCTGAGGCTTCCGCCCGAGCACGAGAGGCGCGGCTCTTTGGCACTGTGGCGCGTGCGGCTTGAAGTGAAGCGCGCGAGACCCCGGGTTGCTCCGCCCGCTCGGCTGACTCTGTGGGTACAGCGACAGCTCTCGTCCTCACTGGCGGTGGGGGGAAAGGGGGGAGGAAGAGAGGAACAAACAAAACGGTAGCGGAACGGGGAGTGCAGCGCCTCGCAGCTGTTGGCTGTAGGACGTGCGCGCGCACCCGCTGCGTTCTGTCAACAGTGCGGCCCCTCCCGCAACGGCCTCTGCGCGACCGTTGGTGGCGGGCGGGGGGCTTGTGCGGAGGGCTCGCTGTTTACATGCAGGGCCTGCTTTGCGGCGCTGTGAGTCACTCGCCCGCCTGGCGCCACAAGGCTTTGGCTGCGCGTTTAGCTCCCTGTGGCTGCAGTCCTGCCCACACTTTCCTGGGAGTAAGCCCCATTGGCTATAGTGGGGCTTACTTCTGAGGAGACAGGCATAGGAATGGGCTCTCAGGCTGCAATCCTATCCACACTTTCCTGGGAGTAAGCCCCATTGACTATAGTGGGGCTTGCTTCTGAGTAGACAGGCATAGGCTTGGGCTCTCATTGTACCCAGCTGACCCATCTTCTGCATTACCCCTTAGGAAGAAAGGGAAGGGAGCTGGTCAGTTTGTCTTTGCCCCCCCCCCCTCCACACACACTCCTCAGCCGGTTCCCAAGAATGGAATGAGCCTGAACCTCACCAGAGTCCTGTCCTCCTGTGACAGTCACCTGACAGGGGAAGTCAGATTTCAGGCTTGGGGGAAGGGAAGGGTGGTGTGGCTTCCTCCACTTCCTCCCAGCAGACCTGGGTCCTCACTTTGGCAAAGTGAGAGCCCAGTCCTATGCATCTCTACTCAGAAGTAAGTACCATTATATCTTGTGGGGATTACTCCCAAGTAGGTGTGGACAGGATTGCAGCCTGAGTGAATAAAGGCAAGGGATTGCAATGATACAGAAGATGGGGCTGCTGCTGCCTCTGAGTGCTCCTCTGCTTGATTCATTTTGAGAAGCACTGGGTGTTGACTGGTTTGCGTTTTCTCTTTGGGTGACTCTGCAAGGAGGGCTGGGTCCAGTGGGGATGCCCAGAGTGAGAAAGGCCCAGCCTCTGTTTGCTCTTCCTCCCTCCCTTTAGGCAGCACAGTGGGGAAGATGCACAGGGTACAAGCTTCACCACCATGCTGCCCTTCTGGAGAGCGTAGGTGAGTGAGCAAGAGGATGAGACAGGCTACTTAGTGCTTTGCACCAACAGCAGCCTCTGCCATCTTGCAAGCCTGTGGTCTGTCTTTGGGTGGCCCTGTTCCTTGCAACTATCTACCGCTCGCTCTTCACTGGTGACCAGCAGCAGCAGCAGCCCTCTGCCATTGGGAGGGAGGCAGGAGAAGGAGGTGCTGCTATTGTGTGGTGCACAGAGAGGGCCCCCTGTCACTGGATCCAAGACTTTAGGCCCAAAATGATCCAGGGGTAAGAGATCCAGAGATGCTCAGCTGCCTTGAGAAACCCAGTGCAGCTGCTCCAAAAAGTCTAGTAGTCTCTCATCACATATGCCTGTATTCTGCATTTTTCTGTGTAACGATCATGAAAGACCATGTTCAGCATGTCACTGCTGCTTATAGGCCCGATAAAGTGAGACTTCTTTAGTTTTTTTTCTTCTCACTTTCTCTGATAGCCAATGGCCAGTCTCAAGGCAAGTTGCAGGTGTTGTTCTGTGCTCTTGGCATGTGAGCACTATTCCTTATTAGTCAATTTTATATAATGTTATGTAAAATCTATACTGTATAGGTTTGGGAAGCTGTTTTCTACTACGGCTGTCTATAATAGTGAACCTAAAATTCAGGATTTCTTCATCAGTTATTAAAGGCAGCTTTCACTTCTGCTATGGGGCTAGGAGAGAAGGGATGCCACTACCCCCCGTTTTTTCCCTATCAAAAGGGGTGAGGGAGCCTGGCTTCCTGGGGACTTTTACTCCGGAAAAAGTGAGGAGATGGGTACCCTGATCAGTATGTGCCTTTGTAGCTGATCTACTTAAAGCCAACTAATTCTGTGGGGAGAGGGGAAGTCTGGGCTAATCTCAGAAGATTATGTGGGTAGGTTGCCACACCCAGTCTTATCCACTGGCCTTGGCAATGTCTTTCCCAGAGTGGGAGTCCTGGTTCTCACACAGGTTATGCAGGCTCCCTTTGGAACCAACTGTCAAGCTTCTTCATCACAGGCCCTACTGCTTGTGAGTGTGTAATTTACTACTGTCTACTCTTGCAGGCCTTCCAGACTGGAGTCTTCCTCCTGAGCCTGGTGAAACATGGGGTTGGCAGTCCGGCTGGAAGCAGGCATCTGGTCAACCTCAGGAAGTGCTGACTGAGAGGAGCTCTCCTCGGAATCGTCTTCTCCCGAGAGCATGGGGTCCCCTGGCTTCCTTGTTGTGTCATGAAGCAACCTGACAAATTCAGGAACATCGTGCCCTAATAGGACAAAATTAGGGATATTGTCTATCTTTAACAAGTCCAGTCCTTGCTCTTTACCCAAGTACCCTACATGTACTTCGCATGTCGGTGCAGGCAAGTGATCCTTGCATGTTTGCATGGGAAAGGAGCTGGGCAAGAGGTAAGTCTGGACCACTGAGACTGCACTACCAGAATCAAGTAAGGTTGTCACCCATTGCTCTCCCAGCTCAACTTTGGTTGTCATGGGGGGGATTTTCCTGGGTTTACCTGGCCCTTGTAGGAATGCTGTCAAAGTAACATTCCATAAAGGGGTGGTCTCTTTTGTCCACGTGTATAGCAGGGGGCCAGTTTTTGTATTTGTTGCTCCCTCCAGGGTGGGGTGGGTTCTGGGCCCTTCTGGGTGAAGTGATTTTTGGGCTCCCTGGCTTCAGGCAGAATCTCCTCCAACATGTGCCAGTGTGGGGTGCGGGGCCTGGCAGCGAGGCTGTACCAAACTGTACCTCACATGTGTCCCATTTGGTCCTCCCCTCTTGAGGGGGTTCATACATTTGCAGTCTGAGGTTGGATTCTCCAGGCAGCTTTGGTTTCCCCTTGAGGGTCTCAATGGGTTCTATCATCGAATGATTTTAAAGGCCATCTTATGATTGGCTGGTTTGTTGCACTGTACCTACACCCAGGCCTTGGCCAGCATATGCTTGATTGAGAACTACCTTATCCACAATCTTTGACTCACCCTCGGTGACTGGGCAGAGCCACCAGATAGTTGCTTCCCCTATGTTTGCCACGATGGCCTGAGGCAATCTACTCTTCATGTAACAGATTTCCCTCAACTGGAATCAGTGGGATTCCTCCATGATCCCATATCTTTCTAGAATCACTTCATTTAATGTGTTGTACTCTGAGGCTTCCTATGCTGGGAGCATCCATCAAACTATCAGGGCCCAAAAAGTAGTCCCATTGGGCCTTGGGCTACTGGGCCATCTCTGCCAACCTTTCAGAGGTAGTCAAAAAGGCTTCTATGTCATACTCTGCTGTCAGTTTTGTTAAGTGTCTTGTGATTGGTTCACTGTGGTAGTAGCTCTGACCACACCCTACACAACTGGCTGGGTGAGTCTATTAGCCCTTCTTTCAAATCTTGTCAAAGGGCTGTTTGGTATTACTGCTAGTGCTTTAGCATCTCCTGAATTAATCATCTTTGTTGTTTGGCAAGTCATTGGCCAAACTGGGTCAAATCAGCAGAGTGGCCTTAGGTCTCCGGTTCCCTTTCTTACTTACTAGCTGTTGCTGAGGGGCACATGTTCACCCTCATTCTCCACCATGTTATTGGTGCACCCTGATCAATATCTGCCTTTGCAACTGGGCTCTTTAAAGCCAACTTGTTTGGCTGTGGAGTGAAGTCTAGGCGGACATTGTGCGGGCAAGGGGTTGCTGTACCCAGTCACCTTCTCCACTGGCTTTGACAACATCCAAGTCAGTCAGGCTGCAGACTCCCTTTGCCCTCGGAGCCCACTGTCAAGCCTCCTCATTACAGGCCCCTCATGGCCTATATGCTCTGTTTCATACTCCACCCTTTCCAGGCCACCACCTACTTGGCCTGCCCCAAAGTGCTCAAAACCTCCCTGCCATATATTAGTGCCCTCTCTGTCTTCTGCTTCCTTCCTGCTATTTCTGGCCATTCCTGCCCCATCCTCCCTTGGTCCGGGTACTGCCTGCAACCCTCCAGCCCCATGTTTCCTTTGGCTGGCTGGGTTGGTGTGGGCCGTGTCTCTGTGTTGTGCTGAGCGCTCTTGTGAGAGGGGGAGGCTTCTCCGAGTGACTGAAGACCTGAAACCAAAGGAGGCATTCTTAGTGTGCTGCCCCTGGCCAACTGTGGACTGGTTCACATGGAGGAGTGATGGGTGAGTGGGACAAGGGTCTAAAGGAATTGAAGTTAAGTGGACTGTGTGAGTCTAATAAGCCTATCGTTGAGGGCTGGTTGTCATGAGGAATGTTAGAAGTGTTGGTTGAAAAATAAAAAGGAAAGTGGAGGATAAAGGGATTTGTGCTGCATGAAGTCCTTTGAGTATCTTGGAGGTGAGCATTAGGGTTGGGATGATGCATGACATGAGGTTAAAATATCCCCCCCCCCATACTATACTTCCTCTCCAACCATATTGCAATAAAATACTCAAGTTGAAGGTTGTCTTCCCATGGCAGATGTGAGTCCTATAGCACTATACTGCACAGAGCTAAAAGTTCAAGAAGGGTGGGAAAGAAAAAAGTGTTTGCTGCAAGACTTCTGTTTTAAGCTGGGTGGTGTCCTGAATGAACCACTTGTGTTAGGACCTGAGAATACATTTCCAAAAATGGTTGTGAATTCTCACTTGTCTAACAGTACGCATGAATTGAAAGGATGGGGGAAATTCATCCTTTTACTGTTCTTCAGCTGCACCGATTTGAGAACAAGACTGAAGTTAAATATACGATGGGCAATTAATTTGCAGTTAGGCTTATCGCTTTCTGGACACTAAAACTGAACAGGAGCTGGACACTAAAACGGTACCAAGCTGCATCCTTTTTGCATTGATTTTAAGTTTGTGTTGGTGAGCTAGCATGAATCAGATCTATTCACTTTTTTTGCTAACTGTATATGGTGTAAAGTAGTGGTTCTCACACATTTAGCACCGGGACCCACTTTTTAGAATGAGAGTCTGTTAGGACCCATTGTAAGTGATGTCATGACCTGAAGTGACATCATCAAGCAGGAAAATTTTTAGCAATCCTAGGCTGAAATCCTACCCACACTTACCCAGGAGTAAGTTCCATTTACTATCATTGTTAAAAGAATATACATAGTAGCTTGTTAAAAGAACAGGTCTTTAACATTTCCCCAAATGCAGTCACATACCATGGTAGCATCAAGTCTAATATATTAAAAGTAAAATATTGAAATGAATGGGGACTCACCTGAAATTGGCTCATGACTCACCTAGTGGGTCCCAACCCACAGTTTTAGAAACACTGGTGTAGAGTTCAGACTTTGTTCCTAGTTCAAACTTTAGCCCGGCTGCCAATCCACTAACAGTTTCTGGACAGGTGTCTTCATTTTAATTGCTCTTGACATATTTTGAGGGTGTAAAGAAGAGTTAATCTTCACTATCTCACATTATTTGTAAATGTTGCACTGTTATCCATCTTATTTTGGAGAATAGCTTGATTTCATTAAAAACACAGAGAAGCATTCTCCATATCGTCAGGAGTTCTTAGGAGTTCTGTCCCCTGCGATACAAAAACCTCGGTTATGGGGGAATCCTATAGAAATGACAGGTTCCCCCCCCCCCCCACGCTCATGAAAATTCTGGAAGCATGGGTGTTTTTTGCTTAAACAAGGAACATTTTTAAAGAATGCAGTGTACAGGACAACCAGCCTGTACACTTCAGGAGACTAACAGGTAGCAGGACAGTTCCTGCTTACCTGCGCTCCACCAGTGGCTGGGGCTCCCGCTTTGGCACTGATGGTGCGGTGCAGGCCTCTCTGTCTGTGTCAATTGCTCTCTCCCAGTTTGAACCACGAGTTACAATCAGTATAATCAATTTCTGTAGTGTTTAGACTAGTCTGGCAGTGCCTAAATCCCTAAAAGTAAATGTTGGGATTGATTTAAATAATCTAGGGTTTCTTTAGAAAGTTAAACTTTGCAAATGCTCTAATTATGAAGGTGCAAGCTTCTAGCAGCAGTGGTATACCTGGGGGGTGCATGGGTGCAAGTGCTCATGGGTTGCACATCAAGGGGCTGCTGCCTCCCATACATGCTGCACTGAGGGCCGCCTGCGCCCTTTTCTGAGGACTGGCGAGGCCGTGCATTTAAACTGGAGAAATTGGGTGTGATTTTTTTTTAAGGCTCTCCAGAGGCATTAGAAGGTCTTTTGAGGGCTGGTGAGGCCACATATGACCTATCCAGCCCTCAGAAGGCCTCCAGACCTGACTTGTGCCCCCCAAAACATTTTCCTCAGTGGGGAGGAAATGGTTGGCACAGGGACCAAGAACATTAGAAGAACAAGAAAAGTTAATCAATGGTAACATTCTTTTTGCAAATTATTTAATTTTTTCCCTTGGCAGCTTTTAAATTTTTTTTATGAGGAGTCTCAGTGGTTAACGGGCTGAACAGCTCTTTCTTCTAACAGTGGATAATATCTTATCTAATGAAATATTAGTGCTGTTTAACAGTTTCTTCAAACTGTATTGTGATTATATTTAATAAGGTCCAACCTTGGATCTTCACACATTTAATATTGCATTTTATTATTTTTTTCTTTATTGCAACCATTTCTGCATATATTTCAAATAATATGCAGTGTTTCTATTACACTGGAAAGGTGTGAGTAAATGATTGGGAAGAGATGTAAAACTAGTAATAAATAGGCTGTTGGAAATGCAACAGAGTGAGAGACAGTTGTGCAAAACCTTCAGTGTAATGGGGTGAGAAGTTAAGACTGAATACAGGGAAAGAGGTGATGCTTATGAATGAAAATAAGAGATCGGTGACATTAACCCATTTTTGCCTGGCCCACAGGTTAATACATTCGGTCCCTGTTGCATATGTGCAACTTTGGGCAGAAATGGCTTAAAGTGGTGAAAGAGGAAGATAATTTCAGCAGTTACTTTGTATGGCTCAGAGAGTAAAGAGATGACAAAAGGTTGAAGAAGAGAAGGTTGAAATAGTGCAAATGAAAAGATGCTTCCTGTGTGAGGAACAGTTCTGCAGGAATGGCGAAGATGGGTATTTTAAGCTGCTATAGTAGAATAATTGAAAAAATATTGAGATTACCTAAAAAGAAAAGTCAAGGTACATGTTAGGATAGTTAAAAGTAGAATAGAATTATTAGAGGAAGTACACTGAGTACAGTTTTATTAATGGAGATACAGTACATCTATTTGCTAGATCTTATATATTGATCTGGTGTTGTTCGTCTGTAATTCATATCATGCCTCTCCATGTGCTCAAGATGTCATAACAAAAAGAAATCAGCATTATTGAAACAGAGGAATTAGTATCCTTTGAAAAGCAAAATCTGCTATGTGCTTCTGGTTGTTTACTCTAATTCCTTTGAACTCTGCTACTCCTAAAGGTTTACTATTTATTGTAATGTAAACATTGCAGAGTGAGGGGATAAGCTGAGGTGATAGAATTCTGGACTGTTCCACATCAGTTTTCAGGTGTGGGGGTCACATTTTTAATCCTCTCCCCTTGTGAAAAACATCCTATGTTTTGAAAATTGGGAAGAGATCTATGCTAAACCTTTCCTCCAGTGTGCTCCTTTACAATATATACTTAGTACAGTGAGGTTCCCCCCCCCACACACACATAGGAAAGCATTCTGAACTTAAACTCTACATTTGCAGTCTGAAGTGGAACAGTCCTGTATGTTACCAACTCACACTGTATAAGGTGTTGATTGGGTCTTACTTTCCCTTCAAAAGAACGTCACATCATCTTGTGGAGCGGTGACTTCAAATGAAAATTATGCTTTTGGTCTGAATTGCCTGCTCTCTGCCATGAAGAAAACTACTTCATGGAGCAGGAGGTCTGGTCTAGAGGGCAGGAGGCAGGAGGTCTGGTCTAGAGGGTAGAGCCTCCGTCTGCCTGAAGATAACATCCACAAGGTCGCCAGTTCGAGGCCACCGGCACTGTGCAACCTTGGAGCAGCTGACAAGCTGAAGCCGAGCAATTCCATCTGCTCTGAGCGTGGGAGGATGGAGGCCAGAATGTGAAGCCAGATCGGAATGAAACACCTGAATGTAGTGGTTCTTGAAAGAAAGAACCTTCTTTGAAATTATAAAAATCCCTATTTAATAGGGATTTAATAAAGCCTGCCTATGTAAACCGCCTTGAATAAAGTCTTGAATAAAGACCAAGAAAGGCGGTATATAAATACCTGTTGTTGTTGTTATTATTATTATTACTGTAGAAATATTACATTATTTTTACCTTAATTCAGGGGTTTCCAAACGGGGTATCACCATGTCCCAGTCAGGGAACCCTGACTCTACCCCCTTAAGGGACAGGGAGGAGGAAAGGCAGTGATGTGATCACCAGAATCGTACCACTACTGGGGACAGGGGGGCTTTGAACTTACTTAATGCGGTACTTTAAATCTAAAAAATAACAATTGTGACCCACTTCTGATTTTGTGTTTGCAAACCAGAAGTGGGTTGTGATCATTATTTTTAGACTTGCTGTGGCACAGGGAGCCCTGTGGAGGATTCTGCAGGGCTCCCTGCACCCCCTCGAGGCCGGCACTGTGATAGGTAAGTTCAACCTCCCCATCCCTGACAGTGGCGCAATCCTGGTGATTACATTGCTGCCTTCCCCCCTCCCCCACAAGCATTTACCTTGGTTCCCAAACTCCCTGCAAGTGGGAATTGCTACCTTAATTTACTTTTAAATTATTATGAAATGGAGCTGGTGCAGTATAGTTGCTAAGAGTGTGAACTATGCACATGGACGTTCTTAATTCAAATCCTGCTTCCACAATGAACTCCATTTATTTGGAGGGAGAGGCAAGTTATAAATCATCTAAACAAATAAATTAGGTAGCTTTAGACAAGTCACCATCTCAAAGCCCAATCCTGTGCTTGGCGGCACGGCTCCGTGCCACCGAGCACTGTCGCAAACGTTCCATAAGGCACATTTGCTAGCCTAACTGCTGGGCTCCCGTCCGTGCTAGCCCAGTGCCGGATGGTGTTGGGTTAGCACAGGGCGGTTGCCCAGCTTCCGCAGCATGGCGGTCTCCTGGACTGCCGAGCCGCAGTACCGTATGTGGGGGCTGGGGCTGGGAGGAGGCGATAAGGGGAGAGGGGAGGCCGGCAGGGGGCGGAGGCATGACGCAGGGAGGAGGGCGGGCTGGAGGCATGCTGGGGGTGAGGGAGGGAGGCGGGTTTGCGGAGCTCTATTCCGCAGGATCCAAGGTGCTCAGGAAGGGCTCCGTGCCCTATACAAGCGCCTTTACCTTACTGCTGACCAAGGTCGGTGGTAAAGTGAGTAGCCCCATTGTGGGTCTGCTTATCTTACCTGGGAGGCGCCTCCCGTGGTAGCTCTGAGTGTGCAGGATCCAGCGGCAGTTGTTCTTGGTGCCGCCGAGCCTGGGTACCCCGGGCAGCTCAGGATTGAGCTGCCCATCACTCTATCAACAATATGGGGTTACTAATACAAATGTATTACAGGGTTAGCAGTTTTCCAGGAAAGAGACCCTTAGTTTTAGACTAGGTCAGGTGTGGCCAACCTGTGGCATGTGATCACTTTCTAAGTGGCACACAAGAGTTGCTATATATTATTGAAAAACGTTTAAATAATAATAAAGAAAGCACTGCGTCAGTTTATGGTTTGCTTGATTTCTTTGCTACTCCTTACACAGCAACCCCCCCCCCCAAGTTTTTAATGCTACAATAGCTACTCTGCTTGATTTGCTCTGATTGGAAAATGTGGGGAATGCAGGAAAAAAAATGATGGACAGGAGAGAAAGCTAATAGAGCGGATCCTAGTGAGCTTCATTTCAGCAACTGGTGGATTACTCGCTTACCCAAGAAGGCCAGTATTGGTGGTGTGCTAAAGCATTGAGGGGTGGTCTGTAGGAAGTGGCAAGGGCTAAGCAGGGCAGTGCAGAGATGGCCATTGAGATCAGCAAAGCCCAGGTGGCCCAGCCAGGCCGAGATAACATCTTCAAGAAAATCATGCACGAAAATATCCTGACTAAGTTCATCTTTGAGGATGAGAAATTGGGCAGACAGAGGGGGCTTGAGCTGTGCAGAAGGGCAATGAACGCACATTATATGGACCTTGGAACAAGTCCTGCTGGGCTGAACTTGCAGGCCACCTTTCTGGCCTCATCAGCTTTCAGCCAGTTGTCTTTAGAAAGCCCCAACAGCACTCCCATGTTTCTTGCGCTTTACTTTCTGGCATTCTTAGTTCCTGAATGTCTCTTGTACTGTGCTTAGAAATAATATGCATTTGCTGGACAAGGGAATTTCTCCTGTGTGTGATTTTGGCTTTACATGCTGGCCCTGGAACATAACCCTCACATAAGATAGGTCTGACTGAATTTTTAAATGATGAGAATTTTGTTTCAAAATTATGATGGGGGTGTTCTGTTGACTGTTGAATCTCAGTTCAGTTTATGAATGAAATGTAAGGAATTGCTGATAAACCTAAACAAAAATGCAATTTCTCTCTTCCCTTATGAAGAGATCAGGGGAAAGATTGGGCTATTAAAAAGGGAGGCTTCTATTCCCTCTCTTCGTATAAGAGAATTATCATAAATTAATGATAGGAAGGAGGAAGGAAGCTATTGACAGGAAGAAGGAAGCTATTTCTGTATTGTGGCTTTGTTTTCAAGTGCAATAGTTTGACTTTGAAATGCAGGCACCCTTTCTTCCAGCATTGTATATATTCTAGTTGCTGCTGCTATATGCCTGTTACTCAAATGCTGGATCTATTTTAAAAGAAGTTTCGTCATCCTTGCTGCAGACTCCAGCAGGTTATAGGCATTACACTCTTCTCCTTGCCATTGAAGATAAACAGAGGCAAGGAGATTAATTTGAGGGCATTTTGGCTCATGAGTCTGCACAGAAGAGCCTCTCAAAGTTAATATACTCCAAGGTTACTAAAGCACTTTGAACACATTGCTTTGTAAGTTTTCAAATATAGAGTTCTTTTAGGTTATTTTACAAAAATGAAGATTCACTTTAAAGAAAAAAATAGGAAATGTGTGCATGCCACTTGTGCTTCATAGTTACTTCTAGCAGAAATTGACATTTTCAAACAGATACCATATATTCATATGTGGTAAAAGTTTAAAAACGGCCCCACAACTATTCTACTGTTAGCATTATGGTTATATTCCTGGGCAGTGTTTTAGTTGGCTTTATGAACTTGTTCTTCTATTTGTAGAATACATTTTTTTCCAAGCATTGTTCTTTTTGAAAGTTTTCTTATTGCAGAGTTTCTCAAACTCTGGGGTGTCACAATGCCCCAGCTGATAACCTTTGCCCCACTAAGGGGTGGAGAGGGGGAAATACAGTGACGCAGTCCCCAGGCAGCAGCCTCCCTGGATGTGGGGAGCCCTGCAGAAGCCCCACAGGGCTTCCCAGTAGGTGGAGAATGTAAAAATAAATAAAGCAGTCACAAACCAGAAGTGGGTCATGATAGTTTTACATTCTTGGTGGCTTGGGGAGCTCTGCAGAGGCTTCTGTGGGGCTCCCCACATCCCCAGAAGGCTGCTGTTTTGTCCTGTAAGTAAAAGAAAGCCCCTGGCAGCGACGCAATCCTGGTTATCACATTGCCACATTCCACCCTCCCCTGGAAGGACTTACTGTGGCTCCCAAACTCCAGGAGAGTTTGGAAACCACAATCTTATTGTAATATAAAGATACTATAACAGAAATCCCAATTTTATCTTGATTATTATCAGGAAAATGTCTGCTCATACGTAATATCTCCCCTCCCCCGCATTCTTTGTTAATCATATGGCAGTTTATCTTTTTACTGATTCTGGAAACTTTGGCCCTCTTAGAAATACCTTTTTAACCTCGGTGAACTTGGTGAACTGGGTTTACCTTAAAGTAATATGATTCCACCTAAAAAAAGGGAAGTTTAAATAGAAATAGTGTGGTGTTTATAGCATATTTCCTTAAAGTTAAAAGCTGCCTATCACTGATGAGGAAAAGGAGTGCCAAGCCTGCCTCCTCTTCGCAACCTCTAGTGCAGTGATTTTCAACCTTTTTCGTCTCATGGCACGCTGACAAGGTATTAAAATTGTCAAGGCACACCATCTGTTTTTTTTACATTTGACAAGGCACACCATGGTGTTGGTGGGGGGCTCACATCCTCCAAAGGCCCTACTAATAAATGACCCTCCTCCAAACTCCCACAGCACACCTACAGACCATTTGCGGCACACCAGTGTGCCACAGCAGAGTGGTTGAAATTGGCTGCTCTAGTGCCTTAAAACAGTATGGATGTCAAAACAGATTCTGTTATTATAATCTTGAGAAGAAGTAACATTTTAAAAACAAACCAAAAAATAATTCAGAAGATGGTTCTGTAACCAGAGCTAACTAAATCTTGTTTTCTACAAGACTTCTACAGTATTCTACAAATAACTGAGGCTTGAATCCAAAAAGATAAACTGTTGAACCTAAGGGCTGAGGCATGCTCCATGGAAAGTTTGATTTATTTCTTTTTGAGCATCACCTCCTAGTGCCATATCAAAAATTGCTTTTCAGCCTTGGTTCAAAAGTGATAGGCCATGCAGCATGAGGAGCTTCTGTTCAAGAAGCACACATTCAAATCTCTGTTAGGAGTGCCAGCTAGACATGTACCATAGATATAGTACATGAAATTTTTGCCAAGTAATCAAGCTCAAATTATTACTTTGCCTTATCTCCTCATCAGTCAGAGGGCAGAGCCTTTCAACTCTGAAAAGTTTCCTTTGTCAAGCAGCAGACAGGCACCAAGTTTCTCAAGCAGCAGGCAGGCACAACTCCTTAGAAGCAATTTGTTTCTAGAGCAACGGTCTAGCCAAAGTCAACCTTTTATTCTCCTTCCTTCTGCTGCAGCCTGGTTCTGCTTTGCAAATGCTTGCAAAGCAGGTCTGTTTTTGAAACACCAGGATGGGAATCTTTCTTTCCATTTGAAGCAGGCTACAATTCAATGCACCATTACTTAAGAACAACACCCATGGAAAGCAGTGGGTCTGCTTCTGAGTAAAAAGGGTTGCAAATATATGCAGCTGCATCTCACTGCTTTGAATTGAATTGCACACTCCCAGTTATGTGTTATGGATTGTATGTTGTATGTAGAGCTTCTGGCTTAACACACCAGACACCTTAAAGGTGGATTTGATTCATGGTTCTCTTGCAGTGGTTCCCAGTCTTTTTCACTTGCATATCCCTTGGCAGCCCATTTCCATAAATTGTACCCTTCATGTTAGCAAAATGTTTGTAATTAATAATACAAGCCCCCATCTCCTCCATATGAAAGCCCAGACTTCATGTATTTATCACAGTTTTTTCTCTTTTTATCTGTTTGAAGAACAGAAGACTCTGTCTTTGCACTGTTTTGCACCAGAAGTGTGCTGAGAAATTCTGGGTGATTGATCACTTTCCATATTATGTTTCAGCTTTTTTACTGTGCTGGTTTTCAATCACTGGTTCATACATGAATTGATGACCAAAAACTAGCTCTTGGTGGGGCTTTCACAGCCAACTAGCTACCTCCCTTCCTGCCTTGCTGGTCCTTGCAAGGCATTCCTGTCTTGCAAGGCGTTCTGGAGCAGGACCTGCCTTTTCTGCCATTATTCCATTCTTTTTCAAGTACCCCTAAAGGTCCTGTTGAGTGTCCCTGGGAGTACATGAATACCAGGTTGGGAACCACTGTTTTACTGGTATGTTGTTTGCAGTGCACTTACTCTGTTAGTGCTTACAAAAAGGTGATGAAGACCAGAATTTAAAAAGAATAAAAATGTATCTTATGATCTTTTACTATGTTTTTAATAAATTAGAGACTACAGTTCTCAGGTAACAATTAGTGGTGGGTTATTTTTCGGATCTTGCCTTGAGTAAAATCAGACAAAACTATAGTCAGACACCCCCCTAAGTTTAACTCCCGACTTATCCGAGGGTCATAGAAAATTCCATAATTGCTGACTCAAAGCCTGCCCTCGACTTATCTGTGGGATCGACTGGCGGGCGAGTATCTGCGGTAGTTCTTGGGGCGCAATTCTAATTCAACTACAAAAAGCTAAAAAATTCAGAGTTGTCTCTGGCCAGTCCTATTCCCTTCAGGGATTGATAGTATGAGTTTTTTTTTACCTGTGTTCTCTTCTGATATTAGGTTATACAAGTATGTACAGTACACATTTCTACAACAGACTGAAAATGACATGTGGCAAGTATATGCAACCTCTTGATGGCAGAACAAGTACTTTATACTGCAGCTTTGTGTATATGCTGATGCTAGATGTCAGAAAAATGTGACATCAAAATCACACTCTGATTATCAGGAATTAGTTAAATGATACCACATGCAGAGGTATATTTGGTAAGCTACATTATTCTTACCACCAGAGATTACTCTAACTCAGGGGCCTCTAGACTTTTCGGCCGAAGGGCTGCATCAAATATCTGGCACAGTGTTAAGGGCCAGGAAAGAAATTAAATATAAAATTTAAATGAATACATTAGAGATGGAACTTAGATGAATAACTGAAATGAATGAATTAATGGGCTCAAATGTCTAGGATTTCTCCAAGCACCAACACAGCCCGAGAAATAAAGTACACACACTAAAATAGACCCCCATTCCCCCACCTTACAAGGACAACTCTGGTTGTGTTTGGTCATCTATGCCAGAGGCTCTCGGGATTAGAAGCTGGCCATGGGCCTGATAGAGGGTCTCCGCGGGCTGCATCTGGACCCCGGGCCAGGGTTTGACTTGATCAGGTTTTACTGCCTATTCTGCTTCCAGGCAACACAGCTTTGACACCCGTGGAATTTATGAAGAAGAGGGTGTGAAATTATGAAAGTGACTCCCCTCCCCCTGTAATTGTAGGAATTGCACATGTGTTAATGCTGATATGACAGGTAGAGGACCTTATGGAAACTGGACAGGAAAACGACTGTGTGACCAGTGGTAGCAATGCTCCAAAGCCATTTCATTTAATTATAGTAGATTATTTAGGTAGTGGCTGTACAACATTTTGAGCACATTAAGGCTGCAATCTTATACTCACTTATCTGGGAGTAAGTCCCATTGAAAACAATGGGACTTATTTTTGCATAGATATGTATAGGGTTGTGCTGTGAATAATGTAGAAGAACAAGTGTAGTTTCTGTTATACATTGTGCTAATTGTAAAGTTGCAGGACTATAACTATATTGTACAAAATGTTTTTTCTTTTTTGCTCTTTGAATATTCTATGCTGTTTAAATTATTAAAATAAAAGTTTATAAATGCATTAAACATTGTAGTATGCTTCTTTACAAATGTCAGCAAACCTAGTAAGATATAGTGTCGTGTATTTCACCTGGAAATGGTTACAGAGGGAGGAGACATAGAGCGTAACAGAGAAGGGAGCCATCATGACTGTCTATTTATAAACCAACTTTCCCAAAGGTTATGAGCTGTCACCTGATGAATTCATACTCTGAGTACATAAAAACCTATGGAAGCAACAAAAACAATCTTGTTTGAACCTCTTTTCTGGATTCATGCAAAAAGTATTGTTTTTTTCACCTAGACTATAAATCATTTTTTACTCCCAGGGGACAGTCTTCATGGAGTTCTATTCCTGACACCTTTTCAGAGGTTTAAAGACCAGCCTGGCCAGATGGATGTGTGGAAGACAACTAAGAGTTGGTATCAACTAAATAGTCATTTAGAGTCTACTGATTTTTCTGTTTAGGTGAGTGAAACGTCATTAGCAGTTAACTGTAGATACCCAGAAATATAGGTGGTTAATGCTTGTGCCTGCTGGATAAGTTTTGCAGGCTTCTTTAGGTATTTCAATATAGAAATGTATCAGCATATCTTATCCATGCAGTCTGCAGCTTGTGCTTTGCATCATGATTGTCTGCCAGTCCACATGGTAGATGAGGTGTGGGATTGTAGAGTAGTGCACAATATGCAGTCTGGATAGGTGATGGTTTACCGTTTTTGTCAGATCCCCTTGCATTTTCTGGTAGCACTTTCTGCAATTCTGATTGTTTTCTGCAGTCGTTCCTAGACTTCCTTCTCGCATAAGATGAAGAATTTTGAATAGAGCTTTTACATTTGTGATACTGAAATTAGCTGGATTACTTTTTTGTTATTAGTGCTGAAAAGAATAAGTAGAAATTAAGCTTTTCAAGACTAGTTTTTAAAATACCGACCAACCTTGTTATACATGGATTTTTTGTACACAGATTTGACTCAACACGAACGACTGCTGCAAATGAGAAGGAATGTGCTGATCCCTTGAGAAGGGGAAAAAATCCATCCCTTTAAAATCACAGTTTAAAAAACTGCTTGTTACTGTTGCAGAGAGATAGTCAGGCAAGCCATCATTCCATTCTTCAGCTGAGCCAGGCAAAGGCTGGGAGTCCTTTGCATTTCTAATTGCTGACTGCCTCCACAACAGTAAGGAAAACTGTTTTTAAACTCTAATTGTAAAGGAATGTACTTTTTTATTTTTTTAAACTGCTTTTATTGAACACATGTTATGGTATCAACAGGGAGTTCCAGAATCAAACTCCTGCAGATGTTGAAGCAAGACCTTATTCCATTAGGAGCAATGGAGGGTCTTTAAATCTATTTTTCCACTGTTTTTTTATCCACAAATTTTTTTTTTATCCACTAGGGGTTCCAGAATGGAACCCGATAATGAGGGACAACCTGTAATATGAAATACTGACTGGGTTCAGACATGAAACCAACTAGACTATTGTTTATTTATTTATTTGTTTATTTGTTTATTTATTTATACAGTTACAGTATTTATATACCGCCTTTCTTTGGTTGTCAGATTTCTCCTCAGACTTTAATCCAAGGCGGTTTACATAGGCAGGCTGTTCTAAACCCCATAGGGATTTTTACAATTGAATAGTTCTAGTCTTTCATAGAACTCCTCATTCCAGCTGGATTCCTTCCTGGTCTGGCCTCTCTCTGGCCCTTCGCCTCCCACACTCCACTTGACGGATTTTTTAGTGTTGCTTTTGTGAGCATCAGACTTGCATGCTCCCTTCTCCCCTTTTAAGGCAAAGGGAGGAAATCTGTGGCATCATATCCTGTTATAAAACAAACTGGGATTTGCCACTGCTTCTGAATCTGACAAATTCTGGCTTGTTCTAACTACAGGTAGAATCAGGATATAAAATATGGATACCTTGTCTGGGATCCTGGCTAGTTCACAAGCTGTGGCTAGAACAAGTCAAGATTTGCTAATTTTGGATGTGGCAATGAATCCGTATTTGTTTTAAAGCAGAATCGGAAGCTCTGAAGTGGAAGGGAGGGTAAAGTGCATAAGCCCATGGTTTACTTGTGGTTTAGCATGACATTGAAACAGGCCTCTTAGCACTTTGATTAAATTAAAACTTAACCAACTATATAGCCTTTGAAAGCAACTTGAGTTTGTTGTTTACAGTAGTGACTATTATTTCATAATTTTTGTTTTTATTCAGGTGCCTGAGTTGAGTGGGTTTTTTAACATCCCCCAAAGAGTTAATGCATGCCCCTAGAAGATACTGGACCTTTTACAACTTTATAATACCTATTTAGATGTCACCAGCATTTCCCATGTTAACAGTGCTGAGCATGTTTTACTATATTTGCCTTCGGCGCCGAGCCAGGACAGCTACACGGGGAGAACTGATGAACAATCGAAGAGCCATTGAATCAAATAGAACCTTACCTGTCAACGTTGAATTAATCCAATATGCCAAAGAAGTGTTGGATTTCAGTTCCCATTATGGTAGTGAAAACAGTATGTCATACACCATGTGGAATTTGGCTGGAACTCCTAATGTGTATCCTAGCTCTGGTGACTTTACCCAGACTGCTGTCTTTAGAACTTATGGAACATGGTGGGAACTGTGTCCTAGTGCACGACCACCTTTTATGAGGACGCCACCTAATTTTCATAGTCGGGACTACGTAGAGCTTGCATTTGAAGAACCAGTTTATCCTACAGCTGTTCATGTTCTGGAAACTTATCACCCTGGTGCTGTTGTTAGGATTTTGGCATGTTCTGCAAGTCCTTATTCCCAGAATCTACCCTCCGAAGTAAGGTAAAAATCTGACCTTATTGATTTTCTCTTCCTTTTTTAAATATCAGATCCTAAAATATATAAAAACAGAGTATCATTGTTTTATCCTGAAATTTGAGTGTTTTTACCAGAATAAACATGTTGGGGATTTTTCATTTATATGTGACCTAAGAGCTTGTAACAGAAGCATAAAAACCATGGTTCACATCTGGGTAACTTCTTACTGTTGTATCATATTCAGAGCATTGATGATGGTGATGTTAGCAGTCCTTCTTAGTACAAAATCACTGCTTAAGGCAATTCATTGAGAAACTAAATGATATGATGCTTAACTATACTTGTTTCTTTTTCTTTTTTTTATTTTAAGCATCAAGTACAACATTTTGTAATTAGAACAAAAGGAATCTATTTAAATGACCATATAAATAGGTTCTTTGTATTTCATTTTCCACAATACTCTTTGATATACTCTGTTATAATATATAATTATATATTTAATATACTCTGTTCAATATACTCTGTTAATATTTACTAAACCTCCTGTCTTCCTGATTGTTTTGGGAAGTCTTGTGGGTTTATGGGAAAAATGGGTCTTCAGTCAGTGATTAGTGTTTTTGCTAGAGCACCAATGTCTTTTGAACTTGGGAAAAAAAAGAGCTTAGTTATACTTGTGTATGTAATCTTTGTCTGCTATATTTATTAATTACAAAAATAAATAATTTATGGATTAGACAAATCATAAGTTTCCAGTCATTTAAAACACTTGTGTCTAAGGGAAAAAGTAGTCACTGAATATTTAAAATATTTTTCCAGTCCTACATATTTTTTAATGGGATTTCACAAGCTGTCCAAGTAGTACTTTGGGATACGGTGTTACCATGTTATGGCTAATTTCAATGCTCAGACTCATTATTTGGAAGCTTGCATAGCAGCTGATTCTAACTAATTTGTGTGTAGCATTTTTGTGTGTAATTGTGTCTTCTGGCTGTCACACTCAGGGCGCAATACTAACCAACTTTTCAAGCACTGGCATAGCTGTGCCAGTGGGGCATTTGCTGCATCCTGCACTTGGATGGCCAGTCACAGGTGCCTCCGCAAAGTAAGGCAACTTCTTACCTTGGAGTTGCATCACCCTTACCTCGGTGCTGGAAAGTTGATTAGGATTGTGCCCTCAGTGAGTTTCTGCAGTATCCACTGAGAGCAAATACAGTGTGTGCATCCTGTAATTTAGACATCAAATATTTTATTTCCTGAGATTCCCAAATAAAAGGCTTGTTATAGGATGGAGTTGGGTTAGGTCATCAATCTGGAAGTCTAATCTTGTACCAAAGAGACTTGAAACCCCTAATAAACCTAAGTTTCCTAGTAGGTTTTTCAAAAATCTTGTCTTGAAAAGTTGTAAAGTTGGCTCATACTGCTAGGCTTGTGTAGACACACTTTACCCAATTCCAAAAGGTTCAAATTGTTTGGAATCTGAGCATGCCGTTCAAATCTTGATGAATTCTACTTGGAAAGGGAAGGTTGCTCCAGCACTTGGGTATCTACTGTCCATGTAGACACAGCCATTTTTAGTTGGGTGCAGTAGCTTTATGCGAACAGCTTTCAGAATATCTCTGAGCCCACCTTGGTATCTTGACCAAGCTATGAAGTAAAGCATCTACCAAAGTAATCTTATCACTTGATATTTTTATCTGCTGCTGCTGCTTTTATTTAATCAGAGTTCAGTCTGCAGGTTTTGGTTATTCCATGCATGTTTTAAGAAAGAGTCTGCCTGAAATTATTTGTTTATACTAGAGGAAGGTGGGTTCTATGTCTTAAACCATTTCCCCACAGCAAGGGTTTGTGTTTGGGTGTTCATAGTACACTTAGGGTGCAATCCTAGCTGGCCTGCCTGTTCTAGCTCTATGAGGCCAGAGCCATTAAAACCTCTGAGAATTCTTGATTGAGATGTCACATGGAACCATAGCCAGAGCAAATTGTGATTAACAAGCCACCTTCATACCATGAATTAAGATTACGGTTTTCTTTTTGTCCAGAATAAACAGTAGTTGGAAGTTCCAGTCTGAATGGATCAAACAAACTATCGTTATGTAAAATAAGTCATGGCTCTTGGTGGCACTTAACTGGTCTGAAGTAATGAAATGTAATTAAATGTATCTTCTATACTGATGATAGTATTATGCGTGTGTTTTTTTTGTAGGTGGGAGATCCTTTGGTCAGAACCACCTACCAAGGTAAATTCACCTCAGGCACGTCAGTTTACACCTTGTATCAAACAGATAAACTTTCCTACAAACTTAATTCGTCTGGAAATAAACAGTTCCCTTCTGGATTATTACACTGAATTGGATGCTGTTGTACTACATGGTGTGAGAGAGAGGCCTGTTCTTTCACTTAATACTTCAATGATTGATATGAATGATCTGGATGATGATGAAGATGGAGAGAGAGACTGCTACAGCATGGACAGTCTTAATAAGCAGTTTAGTGCTGCTGCCTTCAGGGAATGGACAACTAATGGATACTTTGATAAATTGCCTTATGAGGTAACTGAGTGGGAATTTTTATTAGACCAAAGTAGAATTGCCCTGATCAGTTAGGATACTAGCATTCAGTAAAGATTTTGATATGCAATTGCGAATACCATCATGTATGGCCCTTTGGAAGCTGATCTGTATACATGAATGTGTGTCTATTATTCCGACCCCCCCCCCCCCAAAAAAAAATTTCCTGATCTTGGCATATTTCTAAAACCAAAGATATTTTTCACAGTGCTGTTAAACAGGTCCAAGTATTTCATCAAAATACTAAAATCCAGCATCAAAATCCTAGTTGTTTATGGATAAAGTTTTTCTTTTGAGAGTTATTCTTTTCCCTTGATTGGTTACAGGAAAGAAATTGTCTTTTCTAGGGGTTATCATTTGCCCTTCACAATTATGTAAAATGTTTTTTTAATGTTTACATTTTGTTTATTGTGTGTATTGCTTAACAAGGCAACTAGTCAACTGTTGGATCTTCATTCTGTTATTATAAACACCTGTTAATAAAATTACTCAAAATAGGAGGATGTATTTTTTCCTCCTTTGAAAGAGAAAAGGTTAAATCTAAATCTTCTTGTTAAGGTAACTCCACTGTCATTATGAGTACTCTGACTCTATTCCTATTTCATTTTCGTACTCTGACTCTAGAAAGATCTCAGAAATCTCTCCAGTGTTCTTTTATTATGTTAACTGATTCTTTTAGAAAATGAAATATCAGCAATAGACAGCAGCTGCCATATTTTTCCAGTAATGCATAATAACCATGGAGGTTTGAAAGAGACTCTGCATGTTATAAGATTAGTTTTCAAAAGCAGATATTCAGCAGCATTCTGGGAGTCATCCTGAACACATCACGTCTATTCACATATTCATTATAGTATCAAATTGTGCTTTATGCTAGGGTACACACACACACAAAAAGCAAATTTCTGACAGACACCAGACTCTAAACTAGAAATGATTAATGGCTATTAGCCTGTAGGCTTAGAACCTGTTATCTTTGTTTAATCAAAAGCAAAAAAATGTACTTCAGTTACATCTTAATGTCATAATCTTAGTGACATTTCATTATACCCTTTTCATTTCAGGTATTATGAAGTGTAATTTTAGTCTGTAGTGGGATTAACTTTTCTAGTGGTGATACTGACATGTTAAGCGATTTTTATCTCTGATGCAGAGTTAGTGATGTGTAGATTATTGGATACGTTAAAAATGAAATTAGTTAAAAGAGACATTATTAAGTTTTTATAGCCTTCCTAACCATGCTATAATAAAGAAAAACGAGAAGTAAAAATTTGTTCTCTCTGAAAGGAATTCTTCTTATTAAATCTTTTATGTTCTTGCGTTACAATATTCATTGCAATTGCAATGAATGCCATTTTTATAATTATTACTCTGAAAATAGATTCAGTGTTGCTTTTGACCCAGTCTTATCCGGGATTGGTTTGGTGCATGAAGGGGTTTACGACAGTGGAATACAGCTCTGCTGTCGTAAAATGGCTTTTGGCAACATGCACAGTGTGCCAGCAGCAGTCATTTTAGAAGCATTGCGGCAATGTGGGAAGGCTGCTGTCAGACCCAGGAAGGTACATCCAGCAATGGCAGGGGGTAGACGGAATGGAGAGGGCGTAACAGGAAGAATACAGGGGTGGGGTGAGAGGCAGACTGGGGCCAGGAAGGGGACAGTATCAGTGATGCTGCCAATATCCTATCCCCCATCCTAGCTTCAATTCACCTTTCTGGGTCCACTTGGATTTGCCCAGGAAAGTAGCTGGTACAGATCTGAATAGACAAATGTCCCTTCTGTGGCCTGAAACTTACCCATGGGATATGGCCTGCGCCCTGTTCGCATTGCTGCATTGGAGCAGGGGAGTTTAGTAAGATTGGACTCTAAGACTAACTCCTTTACAAGTTCACAAGTAACAGCATACAAAGTGTTTCAGTGTAATTATATTTTTGTAAAAATGCTGCAGTCAAAGATCAGGCTAATGATTTGATCTTATGAACCTCTGCAAGCAGCAACTCACAGTTTTTGACTGGTGTTCTGAAGTACCAGGAGACAACTTTTCTTCTTATCGCAGCAGTGGGACTTGATCCTAGCTCTGCCACCAGTACGAGGCTATTGATAGTGCTCATGCCAGTGACAAAAAAACCAATTTGCAAGCTCGTTCCACTGGACTGTGCCAGTTGCTTATCATAATACTGGGGTACTGAGTTCATCATCTAAGTAACCTCAGTAAACACATGTATGCAATTATGATTGTAGCAAACCATTCAACATTAATTCCTATGTCATGTGCATGCATGAAGATGCCTTATATTATGCCAGACCTTTGGCCCTCAGTGATAGAGCACACACTTTGCATTGATAAGATCTCAGGTTCATTCTCTGGCAATAGAGCAGAGAAAAATTCCTGCCTGAAACCTTGGAAGACCCATTGCTAGTCTGTGCTGATAGTCCTTACCTTCAGTGGACCAGTGGTCTGATTCACCATAAGGTAACTTTCAATGATTTTTTTTTTAATTGGCGACACTGGAAAGTCAGTTGGCTGTATTTTGAACTGCTAAACAAATTTTAAACTAAATTTTTGTTTGTATCTAAATGTTGTATCTCACTATTCTTAGGCCTCACGAATGGCACAGGACTCTCAAAGTACCTAACTGCTCTGTTATATGCTTGCTTTGGGTATTTAGAGTGGGCATGATCAAGTCACAAAGTTAAGCACATTTAAGCCACATTCCATTCAGCAGGAGATAGCATTTCATAAGCAAAGCCCTGTTGGGTCAGGCCAAAGGCTTGTGTAGTCTAGCATCCTGTTTTCCATAGTGGCCCATCAGCTGCCTCTGGAAAACCCACAAGCAAGGAGAGAAAAGCATACTCCTTTCCTGCCATTGCCTCCCTGCAACTAGTATTCACAGGTATGCTGCCATTCAATCTGGAAATAGCACATAGCAATCATTACTAGTATCCATTGATAGACTTGTCTGCTATGAATTTGTCCAGTCCTCTTTTAAATCTACCACAGCTAGTGGCCATTACTGCATAAGTGCAATTCAACAGACTAATTAAGCAAGTGTGTACCAAAATTAAGCAAGTGCATAATAGGCTTGTGTGTTCTTAACTCTTCCATTGAAATGGGACTTATAAGACTTAAATGTATTTACATTAAACTGGGTTATCCTCAATATGGATAGCTTCCTATAGTTATCCAGTACTCCAGTTATCCAGTAAAGTTTTAAATAACTTTAAAAACAACTATAGTGAACCCTTGATTTCAATGTCTAATGAAGGGAAGGGTTATCCTTTAATACTGAAAGTCTGTTAAATTTGAATGCATTTAGTCAATGGAGACACAAGTGCACAAAACATATATTTGTTTCTAATGAAGCAGCAAAAGTCTGTTAAATCAAGATCTGTTAAATTGAGGGTTCAGTGCAATTTTGTATGTGTATTGGGAAGTGTGTGCTAAAAGGTTCGACCATATTTTTTGTGTTTAGCTTAAAAGCAAAATAGAATTATTTTCATATTCTGATGCATAATTCTTTACAGGTAGATAACCAAAGTTGTAAAGAAAAGAAAAAAAGGCAATTGTTGAAAGTCCTTTCAAAAAGGGAATGGGGGTGGGGGGGGTGGGATGGAATGAGATAAACAGGGAACTGAATAGACAAATAGCTTGTACTCCCCCTCCCCCCCCCGTCAAGTATACTCGGTCTTTTTTAAAAATCTGAAATAATGCATGAGTTTGGGGTATGATGGTTTTATAATTTTAACTTAATGGAATTTCAGCATTGGCTTTTAAATATTGGCTAACAGTATGATTTATTTTTCTTTGTTTTCAATATAGCTTATTCAGTTGATATTGAGTCACCTTACAGTCCCAGATCTGTGCAGGCTATCGCAGACATGTAAGCTACTATATCAACACTGCTGTGATCCTCTACAATACATTCACCTCAGTTTGCAACCTTATTGGGCAAGGATAAATGACAAAGCTTTGGAATACCTACAGTCTCGTTGTATCCTTGTCCAGTGGCTGAATTTGTCTTGGACTGGGAACAGAGGAACCATTTCTGTTCCTGCATTTAGCAGGTCAGTACTCCAAATACTGATACATTGTACTAAATAATTAGGAAATCTTCTTCCTCCCCCCCCCCTTAATTCCTAATGTAAAATTTCAGCATTAATATGACTAACCTAACAACAGTAATGCAAGCTCAAAAACCAGCCTCCATGCATGGATTTGCAGCATTACAGGCACTTGGGTCAATTACAGTGATGGAATCTGACTGATTCATACATTTTTAGCAACTGGCTTTGCACATGTTCTCTGTTGGACAGTGCCGATCACATCATGGAAAGGAGAGACTCAGAGGTGCCCCCTGCACTACCATCCACTCCTGCTGCCTCCCTTCTACCCACCCAATGGGTGACCCAACATCTGAAACTCTATTTAAACAGTTTGGAGACAGCAACTCTTTTAAATGCAGCAGAGAGCTATGACTTCCTTCTTGAACTGTGCTTATGGTTCTGTGTATTGGGACAATTACTTTGTCCATAACAGATTTAGAAACTTTTATTTGGTTATCCACTGGTGATCTGAGAAGATGGGCTTTTCTGAAGACCTGTTCTTGATATAAGGAAAAAAGTTAACAATTCATTTAACTAAGGGTTGTTATTTGTGGTCTCTCTCCTGTCATGTGTAATGGAGTTCTGCACATGTGCAAAGCCAACTTCAGAAGCTTTCCAGAGCTCTGCAATGAATTCAACTGTGCGCTTTGGGGGACTGGAAAAATACCGAAGCCCTCAGTTCTTTTTTTGACTGCCACCTCAGCAGCATCACAAAAGGAGCACTTATAGCCTGTCTTTCTTTCCTTCACCTAATTGATAGAAAAATGATTGTTTTACTTCAGTTTATTGTTTTATTTATATTTCTTAGTGGTGTTCTTAAAGAAAATAGTGCTACTTTGTTTGTTAGTTACTTTGTTAATTTGTTCGTTCTACTATGTGGCAAGAAAGGAAATAGAAAACACCTCATTTCCCCCCCTTATTTTTATTCCTCTACTGCTGTAAAAGGAAAGAGGAGAGGAACGAGAGATATTTTACCTGATCTTATCTCTTTTCATCATAATCCTCTACCATAAAAAATAGGTAAAAATAAGAAGAATCTTTCTCCTTTAATTGGTTTTTTAAAAATTTCCTCACATTAGTCCACAGCAGTCTGAACAGTTACCAGAAGAGGAGTCCAGTTTTCAGACTCATGCAGAATGCATAGAGCTGAGACTTGAACATGTCTTCTGTCCATGCCTACCTATACAGGACCCATCCGGGGAAGGACTATGGCATCCCATATTTCTCCCTAAGGGGTTCGCACTGCTTTGCAAATCCCTCTGATTGCTGTGTGGCATAGCAGTGACATCTTCTGATAGTCAGTGATGGTCACCTGTCAGATGATGTCATGGTGGAGCTAATCTTTGAGCTGTTGGCTGTGCAGCTTAATAATAATAACAGTATTTATATACTGCTTTTCAACAAAAAGTTCACAAAGCGGTTTACAGAAAAAATCAAATACACTGTTACAAAACTGGAAACACTGGTGGCATCCAGATTCACATAGGAACCACAAAGCCAGGGCCGGGGCATAAACGAATTGAAGTTGCTCTGAAGAGCGAATTGAAGTTGCTCTGTTCTCCCTGAGAACAGGGGTTGGGATCCGGCATAACCGTTGGATCCCGGCCCTGCCTCCCTCTCCCTGCCAGCCTGCCTGCCCTGGGGCTGCCCCCCCACCCGCCCTCCCTTTGCCCAGAATGCCTCCCTCCCTCCCTCTTCCCCGCCTTCCCCGTGCCTACCTTTCGTCCTTGCGCCAGCTCATCCAAGCCAATGCAAGGCAATGGGAGGAAGCTGGCGCGGAGGCTTCCGTCAGTTTCCACAGGCCGTGCTTCTGGGAGTGCCAGCCTGGTTTCCTCCCGAGGAGGCACAAACGTGCCTTACGGCACATTTGCAAGCCTCCCAGGCCTAACTCCACATTAGGATTGCGCCCTTAGTCTCTTTGGCGTGGATGGTTAGTAGCTAGTTCTAGCAGTGGGACCTGGCTTTCTATTTTTGAATGTTCTCAACATTCATACTGGAGTCTCCATACTAAGCCCCCTTGATATGGACAGCTCAGAACCTTGATAGCCACCTTGGGTGTCCCCAGTGTGTGGGAGAAAGGTGAGGTAGACATTCTTTATAAACATTATTATTATTATTATTATTATTATTATTATTATTATTATTATTATTATTATTATTATTATTATTAACAGTATTTATATACCGCTTTTCAACTAAAAGTTCACATAAAATAAAAGTTCAAATAAAATAAAAATATCTACCATATACCTCAGCATCTGTATCTCATGTTAAAAGCAGCTCAGGCTTTGATTCCAAACTTCTTCAGTGTGAACAGTTCATGGAATCTAACTGTAATGTTGGTGTTTAGCTCCTGACTCACAAGCAGTTTCAGCCGTGATACCATGCAGTGGTCTCCGTACAGAGATTGCTATATATGAACAGCTCAAAATCTTGGTATCTTGCTAAAATTTCAGTATTTACTAGTTATATTATACTGTTAATATTCATGTTCCATGCTTGGATATTGACCTACAGTTTCCATTCCTAGTTCCTTTTGGAATTGACAGCTCAATACTTTGGTAATTAAGCTTCAGTAGCTGACTCCTAATATACATGTAGTACAAAGCTTTGGTTTCAAACAACAATTGAATACCTAAGCGTCACTGAATGGACACTTCAGCACTTTGGTAACTAGCTCAAGACTGGTTACATACCTTTCCATTTGCAGACAATCTAGGCTTCAATATCAAACTGCAGTATTTCACCCTAGAACAGGGGTTCTCAAACTTCTTGGGAGTAAAGCTCCCGAGGTAAAGTCTGGGGGGGGGGGGCAGGGGAAGGCAGAGACATGATCCCCAGGATCATGTCGCTAACAGTGCAAAGGGGGGTTTACTTAAGGGGGCCACCACAAAATCCAGGAGGTGTGGGGCCCCTGCACAGGGCTCCCTGAGCCTTAGAATACTGAAAATATGCAATCGCAAACCGCTTCTGGTTTGTGATTGTGAAACAGGAAGTGGTTTGTGATAACTTATTTTCAGTATTTTAAGACTCAGGGAGCCCTGTGGAGCGCTGCACAGGGCTCCCCGCACCTCCTGGATGATGCAGCAACCCCCTGTGAGTAAAGGAAAGCTCCTTTGCCCCATTAGTGACACTATCCTAGGGATCGTGTTGCTGCCTTCCTCCGCCCCTTAAGGGGCCAGTAACTGAGGCTCTCTCAGGCAGGGGCGTCGCAATGCCCCAATTTGAGAACCTCAGCCCTAGATTTCTGTATCCTTCATTTTTTGGGCAATCTGAAGCCTCAGTTCTTAACTGGTCTCAATACATACCCTCCTCATACATGTAATTAAAGCTTTGAGGCATAACTATAAAGTTCATACTGTTTGTTCCTTGACAACTACTCACCACATGGCGTCAAAACTGAGGAATCTGAAATTACTATTAATTAGTGCAATTCCCTCCCCCAAAATATCTGGTTCTGGTGGAATTTGATGGAATTTGTCAGGTTTCTAAGTATGAAGCATTTCAGTCCATTTCAATACTACAGTTTCTTTTGGAAATTTCCATCCAGAACACTTTGGGAGCTCAACGTACTTCATGGCAGAGAGATAGTGGTCTGTATCCTGTTCTAGATATATCAGATATCAACACTTCCATTCAGATAAAAAAAATTTCATATGATACTGAATATCCTGTTAAGGTACCTGGTGTACATCTGTGGACTTAATGGATACATATTTCCATATCACAATATATCAACAACATCTGGAAGTATCTGTACTTTGTTGCTGACATCAAGCACTTCCGATATTGAGTGCTTCCCTTTAACATTTCCACAACTCTAAGGAAATTTACAAAGTGTGTGTCTGTGGTAACAGTGTTTTTTCAGTATTAAGATGAGAGTTTTACTTTACCTGGATGATTAGCTGATAATGGCAGAATTCAGGTTCCACATTGTCAGGCCTCTGTTCCAACAGCTGTACTGGCTGCCAGTTTGTTTCTGGGCCCAATTCAAGGTGCTGGTTTTGACCTTTAAAGCCCTATATGGCTTGGGGCCAGGTATTTGAGAGACTGCCTGCTTCAGTATAATCTGACTCTTCCCCTCCAGTCATTGGAGAAGGCCCTTTTACACAGGCCATCACCCATGGATGTGGGAGGGGTGACGGCAAGACATGGGGCCTTCTCATTAGTAGTCCTGATCTTATGAAATTCCCTTCCTTTTAGTTGACAAACTGCTCCCATTTTAGTGGCTTTCTGGTGGAATGCAAAGACATTTCAGTCAAGCCTTCTGAGTTCACAAGCCTTTTAAATAATGGATATAAATTATTTGCTATGCGGATTAGATTTTACAGGTTTTGCCATTTTCTAGAAATGTTTTGTTTCTAAAAATGCTGCTAGTTTTGTGTTTAAATTGTTTTTAATATTCAAGGATATTTTAATAGTCTATTATTGTAATAACTGTTTTAAATATGTTTTTTTGGTAAGCTGCTTCAAGTGCTCTTCAGGGAGAAAAGCAGGATAAGAATTGGGTAAATAAACAATATTGGTGGTGTCATAAACAACTACAATGTACAGGGTGACTGAAGTGTGACGGGCACCTGAAGATTTGTCAAGTTGTGATGAAGGCCATATACTATCAAACTAACTCTCAGCTGCTTGGGAGGAGGAAGAGAGAACATCAAGATGGCAATGACTGGGAGCAGGGATAGGTAAACAGGGATAATAAAGCCCAAATTTCATTTCATTAAAGACTACAGATCAGGACAGAGACAACATTCACCATGTCCTTCAAATACTGTGCTAGAGCTGGCCACTCCTGAGTGAGTGTGACGGGATAGCAACAAAATCAGCAAAATAAGGGACAAATTAGCAACGAATGTAACTAATTTTTCTGTAACCAAATAAAACTTTCATAAGCATGTCTTGAATTTCATTCTCAAGCAGTTACTGAAGCCGTCTTAATAAGATCCCTGGGCTGGGTAGGGCTAGAGCCTGATCCCTTCTGGGCCAAACAAGGCAAATTTTATGTGACATTCTGGGGGCTCAGTTGTTCAAATGTAGCATTGTGTATTAAAGTCATGCAGTTCCTATGGTATAGTGAGAAAAGTGGGTACATATTTTGATTTCCTATAAAGGTAGTCAGAGCGAGCATTCAGTGCTCAATTCAGTTGAGCATTGAATTGCACCCTTAAACAGCTAGTAACTTGCATTTTCAGGAACATGGACAAATATCAGTATAAAATGTATAGTGACTCCAAGGAAATAGAACAAATTAGAATGGTGATCTATAAAATATGAGAAAAGCAAATAGTATATTACCATGAGAGGACAAAATGCTTCAGGCATGTGAACATCCTCAGGCAAAGCTGAAGGTAGTTTAACTTATTGATAACGTCCATTTCCTTTGGGCTATGTAAGAATATCATCATGTTTCACTTGAGAGCATTACTAAGTTTGCTAAACTTTTATGCTTCTGCTAAAAGTGAGCTTGGGAAAGCTAAATGGGGCTACAGAGAAAACCAAAGATGATAATTTTGTATTGCTGTAGCAGTGAGAGTGTGACATATGAAAAGAATATACAATGTGTGTAATCAAGTTATATACAGAAAATTATGGTTTGATGTCAGAGGAATACTTGAGTATTTTATATTGCTTGCTATGTCAGTTGTTGGGCCATGTAACTTGTGCTGTGACAGAGTGATTAATCAGTTTAAATGCTTTGGGAGTAAGAAATAATGTGCTTAAATTTAATGCTGTCCGCTTTAAAAGCCAAAGTTTCCTTACCATTTTAAGGAACAACAGTAAATTGGATCCAGACTTGTGTGAACTGAATAAAGCTGATGCAAGGGACATTTTCTGTCATCTCTTCCCCAGAATAGCTCAAGTAGGGTGTGATTTCACCAGAGTTTTATAGATTTTACCAAGGATGCCTTACCTACTCCAAGCCTCAGCCTCCCCTGTGATCATGCTCACTCCACTGTAAGGGGTTGCGTGATCACAGGGGAGCCTGAACTGCTGCTAGAATACCGCTGAGGTAGAGAAGAGCTGAGCCTCCCCAGTAATCGTGCAACCACTCAGAAACTGGGTGGAGTGCATGCGCAATCCCAGACAGAGGTGCAACTGGGGCAGAGCCTGAGGGACAGCTGGCTCAGGCACTCTACCACCAGCACCACCTCCTCTGAAGGTGGAGGTTCTGAAGAACCCAGTAGTGCTTGCCTTTTGTCACTTTTAGTTCTCCTGGAGGAGAAGGGACTTGCTGCTGCAGCTTTGTGCCCCCCCATTCCTCCTCCTGTGAAGTCACCCCTTCAAAGGATCGGACTGGGCCATTATACTGAATCAGGCCATTGGTCCACCAAGGTCAGCATTCTCTTCACTGATAGACAGCAGCTTTCCATGGTTTCAGACGGATCTTTCCCAGCCCTACCTAGAGATTAAATTAGAATTAGTTCAGAACTAAATGCAGGTTTTTCTACCAAAATTTTATCTTTAGTTTGCTTTGTATGTGTGCTCCTTATATGTGAAAGGTGCAGGAGTTCTTAATTAGTGCCTTTAAAAAATGCTATTGATATAGTCCAGCTGAATACAACCTTCATAAAAACAATCTTTTTTTTTGTATACTCCTTTTTCCAAATAGAAGAATGTTCAGTAATGTTATTTTAGGCATGTTTTGTAAAGGGGTAGTAAGTGCCATTCTTCTTGCCCATTAAAGGCATTGATTTGTTTTAGGGAGAAGATATGTGAAAATGTCTACGCTTGTCCCTATAATTTGGAATATTATCAGTTTTAACTTCTTTACCATATCATTTTAATGTAGATCAGTATTTCATAGGTTTGCTATTTCCTTGTTCTATACTTTTTCAACGGAATATATGAACACTTGGTGGCACACATTCTGTGTTCTGTTATGGAAGAGCATAGTTTTCTTTGTATGATGATTGAACAAAAGGTTTCCTTGTTATGGCAAAGCTCCCACTTACTTTTTTGGCTTCTTTCATCATACTCTCTCTTTCCACAATCCTACCTTTCTCAACAGTGATAGCACAGGGCAGATCTGCTATGAAACAAACACTTAAGCTTTAGGACCCCTTATCCTAGAGGGGCCCCAGAAGTGACTGTAGTCCACATTGCTTAAAAATTTTGGGTCTACTGTATGAGAAGGGATTTTAAAAATTAATAATAATAATAATAATAATAATAATAATAATAATAATAATAATAATAATATAGTTTAATAGTCACACAACTCAAATTAATTTTTTTTGTTGTACAGGCGTGCTGTGGTATCTGTAAGAGTTCTGTTCCATAACCCTCCTGTGGATATTGGAAACCGTGGATACACGAGACACCTCCCTTTGCCCTGGAGCATCCAGAGGCTCTTCTCAGCCCTGCAAAGGCTGCGTGCATCCACTCTTGGCCTCTGCAGGGCTGAGAATGACTGTTAGAAGAAAAAAGATGCAACTTCTGTTTTTTTCAGGAAACCAGAAGTCAATTTTTTCTTCTTCTAACAGTTCTTCTAATATAATTTTTTTTTCTAACTCTCAGTGGCTTCCCTGGCCTTCACAATGCTTTTAAAGGCATAAAAACTTGCCTTTAAAAAACTTCCAGTTTTGCTGAAAAACCGAATGTCGCACTTTTTCTTCTAACAGTCATTCTGAACCCCACAGAGGCCGCGGGCAGATGCGCTCAGCCTCCACAGGGCTCAGAAGAGGCTCCACAGGGAGGCGTGGGGCTTCATCTGTGAAACCACTGATAAGTAAAATGGCGCATTCCTGATCTGAAGATACGGGGGGGGGGTTGGGGGTCCTGTAGCTATTTCAAAAATCCCAGTGTTTGTGAGTCAGTAGCACAGATGTTGTAAAGTTGGTGTGTCGCAGTAAGTTGGCTGTTGTGCTATGGTTAAGGTAATGCCTCCCTTTTAAACAGAGGTCACCCCAGTGATTTTGACATGTGAGATAATCCAGTACAGCACTTTTAATCAAAATCTGAGATGTAGTGGTTAAATTTGTTTAAAAATTGTGATGATCTGATATGGAACACCATTGAAGATAGGAATAGTGGTTACCCAGACCTCATTGCCAGTTGCAAACTAGGTCCCCATAACAGTTCAAGCTTCAGGCCCCCACAGTGTAGGTCAGTCACTGAGCAATAGGCACATTAGTGCCCCATAACTGAAAGTGTTCATTGGGAGTCTCATATGGAACTACACTGGCATCCTTGCAACACTAAAGACTTATGTGCATGTTACAGAATTCCTAGTTAAGACAATTCACTGAGGCAATTTACATGAACTCCAAGTGTAAATTGTAATATTTAATGGGTACACTTCTGAATTTTTTGCTGATATGTGGAATGGGAAGATGCAATTGGGTGCTCAGTATATGCACACAATACATTACTTCTGAATATTGATTTTTCATGCGAGAAACAGACTGAGCTTCCTGGTTTAAGTGATTCTTGCATGGTGGAATTTCACCTGTGGCAGGTTTTGCAAAGCAATTTAGGCTGCAGTCCTATACACACCTGGGAGTAAGTCCCATTGAAATTAGTGGGACTTACTTCTGAGCAGACACGCATAGGATTGTGCAGATAGGCTGCTTTATATTTATCTCTGGCATTGATTATGCCCACTCACTTGCCACAATTTTTTTTTTACATTAAGCTATTGCTATGCTGCTAATGTTATTCATTTGGTATGCATAACTTTGCATCTGAGTTACTAAGACATATGCAGGGGAAATTAGTGGGTTGTGCCCAGTTTTTAAAAAATGATTGTAGGCAAAGGCACTTCTTGTCTTGATGCGTTTTCATGTGAAAATGTGGCTTTTACAGATTCATGAAGTCTTGTGGTTCGGAACTAGTGCGCCTAGAGTTGTCTTGTGGCCATTTCCTCAACGAGACTTGCTTGGAGGTTATTGCTGGGACATGTCTCAATCTTCAGGAATTAAATCTCTCGTCCTGTGATAAGCTACCACCTCAGGCTTTCAACCACATTGCCAAATTGCGCAACCTTACTCGTCTTATTCTTTATCGAACAAAAGTAGAGGTAGGTAGGAACCATAATTTCACTTTTCACACTATTACTAGTGATAGAAATAATCTTGGTAAAGGCAAAATTTATAGTCATGTACAGTAAACATATAAACCAAGTAAAGAAGCAGAATATAGTATACTATTTGCAATTGTTATTAATAATCAAATTCCATTTGAAATAGTCACATTTGTTACCTCTTCAAACATCTTATGTTATTGTTATTAATAAGAGAATTTATATATCGCTTTTTAACAAAAAAAATTTCACCAAGCAGTTTGCAGACTAAAGGCCCAATCCTAACCAGCTTTCCATCATTGGGGTAAGGGCAGTGCAGCTCCGATGTATGGGAACAAACATTCCCTTACCTTGAGGAGCCCTCCGTGACTGCCACCCAACTACAGAATGCAGCACAGTCCCCATTGGCAACAGCTATGTCAGTGGTGAAAAGTTGATTAGGATTTGGTCCTAAATCAAATAATATGCTGGTTCCTTCTGCGGATTAGACTCTGTGTGAGTCCCCCCAACCTGCGTTGAGGCCCAACCTGTACCATTAGGGAACAGATACCTTACCCTACTTTAGACAGTGTTCTGAGGCCTGGGGAGGCCACACATAGCTTCCTCTGGTCTCAGAAGGCCTTCTAAAGCCTCCGGAAGGACTTAAAATGTCACTTCTGGATTTTTTTGAAAAAACTAGATGTTTTAAGGACTTCTGGAGCCCTCGGAACACCCTCCAGATGCTGATGGAGCACAGCTCTGGGAACGGAACCCCTACTGATGCTGAGGTACAACTGTAATCTTATGTTATTTAGTAAATACAGCTCAACACCCCTATACAGTCTGTTAGATTAAGACCACTGTTATTCACAGAGGATTTTTATGGTGGTGGTCTCATATTTGCTGATACATGACTCTTTTAAATCTTTTGTTCATTGAATGTGCATTCACAGAATACTCCCAGTATTTGTTGGCATTGGTGCATTTGAGGTGCACAATGGACAATAAAAGTACTTTGTTCATACTAATAACATGACAATGCATATTATTTTGGTTTATATATGCATGTTATCTTGATCTAATGAATATCTTGAATTCCTCTTTCCACTTTTGTGGAGGCCAACAACTTCTTTTGTTTGAAGCCAACATGATATCTTATAATGAGAAAATATATAGTTCTGGTATTTAGCAATTGAAAACATCATCAGTTTGTATGTTTTTCAAGTATTAACTCGTATTTCATATAACTTACTGTCCCACTATTTCTAAGCTTTCTTTTTTTACTTTTGATACGCTTGAATGTCATTGTTCAGTTCAAAACTTGTTGCAACCCTACATTTATATTTTTGTATATTTTGTACAAATTCAGTGTAAGTTAATGACATATTAGTTATAAAATTGAACAGGGGCTAGTAGAGACCTTAAGGAGTTCATGCCTGTGACGTATTGGTCTGCAAAAACCACCCACTTTCTAAAGCAGCCTATATGATCAACATTATTTCAAACAACATCATTCAAATCCCCCAGATTTCTGGGGGAAAGGCAATGGAACTTTGGTCTTAAACATAAAACTATTCAAATATGCATACTATATGTGCTTTCTCATATGAAAAGCCTTTTTAAAATCATGAATCTAAAAGCATCTTGACCCAACAAGCTAGGGAACATTGGTGTAGAAACATGAATGATATGTTTGGGACCTAATACTGCAAATTCAAAAGATTTTTAAAAAAGGTGAATCTAGGTGGCAACTGGGCTACCAAATATCTCATCAATGGAATTCCATGCTCATCATGCAGTTTCCATGATGGTTATCTTTTGAATTATAACAGGATATTATAACAGCATTATATTATAACAGATATAACAGAATTATAACAGCATTTACTATTGTTTGCTTGTGAAATGAGTTGGAAATGGTATGCCTGTTACAATCTGGTGGTTGATTATTTGAGGTGCTATTGCTAAATAATCTTTCACTGTTAAGTAAAGGTTTGTATAACGTTCTGGTAGTTGGTCTCTACCTAATTTTATATAAATACTTTCAGGAGACTATACCTATTCATACATTGTGTCTGTCTGTTAAATGAAGCCCAATTAGGACTCATTTGTGTCATTAATAATAATAGTGAATCATCCATAAATATCCATAAATTCTATAGTGTTCAGGAGGTCTTGCAACATATGTTCAAACATTGAATTTTAGAATTTGCTGGCAGAAATGGCAAGTCATTGTGTAACTGCAAAGAAGTTATTGGTTTACATTTTTTTAAAGTAAAGTTCTTGTTGCTGGGCCAGCACAACATTGCAAATCATAATATTATTCTGACATTACAGGCAAATATTCTGGCTCAAATGGTTTAAGTTTGCAGCTCTAGATAGTTAAGAAATGAATTAGTAAGACTCTCATTCAGACTCTTGGCCAGTGGTCAGCCATCAGATGTCATTTCTGATATGTATAGTATTTCTTCTGTCAGAACTGTAAAGGGATTTTTTCAGGCTGTTAGTATTACTAGAAGTCTTCCAAGTGAATGCACAAATTTGTCAGATTATCATAATTATAAAGTTTGATTTGATTTTCAAACTAAACATAAGACATTTGAAATTTTTTATGTTCTGTGGCTCCTGAATGATTATGTGTCCTTTCAGTCCAACCATGCTTCAACATTAAAAATCAAACTAAGCCTTAAAAAATGTAAGATTGTACTGTATTTCAAGAAAACAAAACATTTACTTGGAGTGGAGTATGAATGTGTATTTTAATATTTCAAGCTTGCTGCAGTGACAATAGTCATCTTGCTGGGTGTATCTACTATCCTGATAGAGTATGATTTTTTTTAAAAAAAGATGTGGCACTTCACTGTGAATAGCACCCATGTTTAAAATGGCAGCAACATCATGGTAAAATGCACGTTATATTTGTTTCCATCTGTATGTTTCTAGTGACAGGTGCTCAATGGTTGTCAGTATCCTTGTCAGCAATAGCATCCTGTGACATTAAGGTTGCCAGCTCGATCCTGATGCTGTGTGACTCTATTGGCAGTTCCATCAGGCTGGAGCCGATCAGTGAATGTCAGAGATGCTGCACTTTTCTGGGATGTCACCAGCCCTCTGTGTTTTTGGTTTGGCCTTGCTTGTTGTTTGAACTTACCAGACTTCTAAGAGCTCTCCTGAGGGAAATGAACAGATAGGTCATGGGAATAAAGGTGTCTTCAGGGCATGCAAAACCACATCCATTTTATAAAGGATGTGGCTTATTATATAAAGGCTTGTAATGATTACCTTGACTCCAAGCCAATCAATGATTGGAGTATCTGGGGACTCATTAAATGGCATTTGTGGTGTCTGTTATCTAGGTTTTAAGATGAATTTCAGGGAAAGTGGTGACAGCCTTTAATGTCTAATTGACCCTTTCTCTTTGTTTTGCTTTCTATATTTGCTTCTGATGTGTTCCCCAATGGCAGCAAACAGCTCTGCTCAGCATTCTGAACTTCTGTTCAGAACTTCAGCACCTCAGCCTGGGTAGCTGTGTAATGGTAAGTTCTTAAAGTCCACAGTATGCATATTTTAACAGAATCCAGACTCCCCTGGTTCAGTTGCAGATAAATGCATTCTTTTCATCTTTTCTCGTTATACTAGTAAATATTTTGTAAAATGACTAAATGAATTTATGAAGGTTTACACTTGTCCATTTGCTAAGCTTAAGGTTGTCTTCTATTTTACCACTTGGGATATGTTGTAGATTTTGTACAAATCCTTCCATGTGTGTTTGGGATTATTTTTCCATCTCATGAACAACCCTTCTCTGCATGACTCTGGAATACCTTACAGTAAGAACTATTTCAAAGTTGATTTTAAAGCTTTATTTTTTGCCTCATGTTTGTTAAAAATTGCCCTTTCATCTAGAAATAGAAAATATACGCTAGTATCTTAGTGCCAGAATTAGATATGGGGAGACCTGTCTATAGTGTTCCATTGGAGCCACAGAATATTTAACTGAAGGCTTATGTAAGCTCTGTAATCATTGTAGAATACATATCATAAACAGATTTTTCAGGTCATAATATATTCTTTTTCTCTATATGATGCTTCTTCATGCCTGTTGGGGGTTCACAGTGCTTACTTGAAATCTACCACATGCCACGCTTCTGTTTAAAATAGAACTTTTGGATTTTATGTAGACAAATGTGATCCACTTTCCCAAAGTGCTGTTTATGTATTTGTTAATAATAGGTATACCTCATTTTTACAATTACCTCAGCTTACAATTAAAATGCATACAAATGTTACATTGAATTAGGAATACAGTAGTTGGTGTGTGGGAGGGAGAGAGGTGGGTGTCAGTCTCTTCTGGCCCCTGGCAGTTGGTGATACAATCCAACCTCCAGACTCAAACTCCTATAGGGAGGGGGCAGAAAGCTATAGATGGACAAGGGTAGCTGATTATAAAAATGCTACCCCCAGATACAGGTCTTCAATTTATCTACATTGATAGTCCTTTCAATTTCATGTTTATTGGGGCTATCCCCTTCAGAAATTTTCTCTGGTGTCAAAGCTAGTTGTTTTTAGTGTTATGATGACTGCTCACAGTATGGTAGATTGTATTTATAGATTAAATCACAGCCATCACTATTGCAGTCTTTTGCAGCTTTTCCCACCTAATAATGATTATGAATATTATTCACCAGCATGCATGTCAAGCCAGCTTTTGCCTTGGCTGCTTCCAGTGGGCACCCACCGGTAAGGGTGCTCACTTCCTTCTCAGTCACTGCTCAGAAGTGGCAGCTATTTACTGAATTCTGTCCTGTGTCACCTGCTCCTGAACTCTGAATTTTTGGTTTCCAGTAATTGGACCCGTATGAAGAGTGTGCATTTTAAAACAACCAGCTACACATTGCATAGGACATGCAAGTTTAGCCCTTGTTTTGCCTTCTTAGAAACATTTGACTAGTGAGTAGGGAAAGGATGAAAAGTAGCAAAACTGCTGTTGGAAAGTGGAGGGCTTTTGCTGTTAGCACCATGGTTCTGATCCTGATTGCCCCCCAAGCGCTATTTTGGGGGGGAAAAACAACCTTTCAATGGATGCTTTGTTTAAACTATAAATAGTGTGCGGGGTGCATATTATTATTAATAATATGATCAGGGTTGGAACAGCAGCATAGGCCAAGAACTAAAACCTCTAGCTGTAGTTTCAGGGCATTTCACATTTTGAAGTGATGTTATTAATCAAAAGCCTAAGAAACTGATAGCCAGTGCACTCAGTTTAACCATCTAAAAGTCTCTTGCGAAAAGTGGTATCATGGGCACATGCAGATCTGTTGCTTTCCCTTCTGAAAATACAGGTGAAGTCTGATGTTTATGCTCATGTAAGGGACTGTAACTAACATGTGAAACTGCAACCTAAGTTATAGATTAGCATGTATTTAAATAGGCGAAGGCAGAAAGCATGTTTACTCAAACGAGTTATTTGTTTTCTTCACAGATTGAAGACTATGACACGATAGCTAGCATGATGGGAGCTAAGTGCAAAAAACTCCGTACATTGGATTTATGGCGATGTAAAAACATTTCTGAAAATGGAATAGGAGAGCTAGCTTCTGGCTGTCCACTGTTGGAGGAGCTTGATCTCGGCTGGTGCCCTACTCTTCAGAGTAGTACTGGTTGCTTTGCAAAACTTGCACGTAAACTCCCAAACTTGCAAAAACTTTTTCTGACAGCCAACAGGTCTGTGTGTGACTCTGATGTAGAAGAACTTGCCAACAACTGTACTAATCTCCGTCAGCTTGATATATTGGGTAAGTGATCACAAAAAACGTTGTTCTTCTTCACATTTATTTATTGTATCAGTAGCATAGAAGATTGTGTTGATTTTTTTCAGAAGGAAAACACATAAGAAATTAGTTTAATTCCAGATATTTTGGCTTACTGGATTGTGAGTTAGACTGCAAATGTATCTAATTACTTTCACATTTTTGAATTTTCCTACTTTTTTTACTGATTTCCTGAAAACTACTCAATTCTGATTGCCAGTTTTCAAAAACTCTTGAAATTTTAATAGTGTGTGCCTTTTAATAGTGTGTGAACCTTATGATCAAACAGGTTATTACAGAGCATAGACAAACTCTTTACTGAGTATTTTCTGCTCCAAAAAAAATTGAATTGTTGGATTAAAAAAACAAAAACAAAAACAAAATGTTATTTCTACTACAGTGTACACTACAGTACATGACACATAGCATGACGTTCTTTCATTGATGTAAGCTGTCAGAAAGAAGAGGTAGCACTACACAGTGGCCCTCCGTATCCATGGGGGATCCATTCTAGGACCCCCATGGATACCAATTTCCACAGAAAATGAAATCCGTGGAAGGGCCTCTCAGGACCTCCCAAATGCAATCGGGAACACCTTCCAGTCACATCCAGAAGGCCTTCTGCGACACAGGGAAGCCACATGTGATCTTCCCAAGCCTCAGAAGGCCTCCTGGTTTTTGCAACAAAAAAAGTGCCTTCTGGGCGCATCCAGGAGGCTTTCAGAGGCCATGCGTTGCCTCCCTGCACCTCAGAACAACCCCTGGGCGTGAACAGAAGGTGCTTCCAGTTGCGTCCAGGAGGTCCTTGAGATCCTCCAAATGCAGGCTCGGAAACCTCATTGAATCAAACAATGAGGGCTGACTGTACTGGGTCTTACTGTGATTTTATTTGCTCTTCAAATCAGTATCAGAAGCTTGGGAGTCTGTCTTCCCTTGTATAAGCTTTTGATATTAAACAAAAAATTGGTATAAGAACTAGGACACCCCCTCCACTCTTCATGTTGTTCTGGTAACTCCCAGTTGTAATCCATGATGCCTCGATCTCAATTTCTTAACAAAGCTTACTTCATGATATCAGATTTCTCCATAGCTTGTATCACAGAACCTGTGATAATGATGTGCAGTCAACATTTAAACCAAGTAAGAATGACAGGCAGTTGGAATCAATTTATTTTACATGCTGTGAATTAGTTAAGCATTTAAATCAATCTATTTGTTTTACATCTTGAGGTAAATAAGTCATTTCTGTTATGCTGAAAGTGTTTTTTCTATCAAACAGAGCAAACTACTGTTAAGCATATATATTTTTGGTTGTAAACTCTCATGTTTATCTGTTAAAGTGGCATCGTGTCTGCCTATAAAGTGATTTCAGCTTGATACTAGAACAAAGAAGATAAACAGTGAGATGCTTTGTTGGTTTCATGTAAAATCCATAAACTTGTCTCTCCTGTATTGTAATGAAGGTTTAGTGCTGCTCTCTTTTTAAATATCTGACTCATCATTTGATAAATGGGTACAAAACAGTATCTGAAGAGAAAGGCTTCTTGATCAGTTGCTATAGTTAGTAGGCCAGGGATGGCCAAACTTGCTTAACGTAAGAACCACATATGATAAACTTCACATGTTTGAGAGCTGCAGTATTTAAGAATATTTGAATTCTTAAGTATATTTACTCACCATTAACATTAAACTTGCTTTTTAAACCAGTGGACTGTCAGTTTATACCCAGTAAATAATTATAAAGTGTGAATTTTTAAAATTTATCTTTTATATTAATTGTGATGCAAAAACTAGTTCAATCAACATATTTCCACAAGCCACACATTGCATAGGCATTTTGTTGACACATTTTGTTGTCTTAAAAGTTAGGCCTACCCTTGACTATATTTGGGGTGCTCAATCCAAAAATAGCATCAGTTTTGCCTGATTGGTTCTAGTTTTGGGGGCATGATGTAGCCACCTTATATACTGATTCAAGCAGCTTCCTTGTGAGGAAACCATGATGTCAGCTTCCTCACGAGGAAGCTACTTCAATCGGCGTATAAGGTGGTTATGCCATGCCCCCAAAACTAGAGCCAGTTGGGTAGAACCGATGCCATTTTGTGATTCAGAACCCCAAAAATATCCTAAATTCATTCAAACATCCTTGACAACTAAAAAATAAAAAAAATTTTATAGGTCTTTGTCAGTGTTGAGTTGCGAAAATGTGTGATTTTGGGTGATTTGGCGACTCATGAGTCACACATGTGGAAGACTGAAAAAGACTCAAGTCAGGGGCCCCCTGACTTGGCACTCTTCCCCATGCACGCTGACTCAAATCTGCCTGTGTCTGGGGGTTCCTGCTTACTATTTTCACCCTGTGGAAAACCTCATGGTGCAAGCATCCCAATGGCAACCAGCAGGGAGTTCCAACTGGGAGGCAGGAAAGGGTTAATGTGAGCAGGAGTGGAGAGCGAACTGGGCTCTCTTTTCCTGACTCTGATAGGAAGGAAAGAATGGATGATCATTGGACAAAGAATGGGCATACTCATTTACAATGGCTCAGGGAGGGCAGGAGGAGGAGCAGAGGAGGGGCAACCCTCAGTGAATGACCAGCGCAAATGAGACTACTTGTGAGTAGAGTTGCAAGGATCAGGTTTGTAAGTCTCCCGGCTGCTACATGTGACCTTCTTCCCTCTTGCCGCTTCTGTCCCAGCTCTCTTGCTGTCCCTCCCACCCCTCCTGCCCTCTCTACAGATGGGTGGAGACAGCAGAGGAGTGAGTAAAAGGAACTCCCACACACACACTTTCTCTCTCTCTTCCTGGCAGCAGCTCTGTTTTTTCCGCGGTGGGCTTTTTTAGAGGGGGGCAACTCAAGTCGAGTCCATTAGAGTCACTAAAGGCTGACTCGGAGATTCAGAAAGAGACCCTGTTAGGACTCTTTTTCTAGTTGAGTCGTATGAGGCAATGACTCAGCAACTACATTCGAATCAAGCCCTGCTGGGTTTTCCCAACATTGGTCTGTGTTATATGTCAAAGAGCCACATGTGGCTATAGAAAAACAGTTAATCCCAGAGCACTTGTGTTGAGTTAAAATATGCTATTTTACTAACTTGTTCACTAGTATTAGTATAGAGCAAAAGTTCAAAAAGTGGGGCATTGTGACACCACAGCCAGGGAAGCCCTGTCTCTGTCCACTTAAGGGCGGGGGAGGGCAAAGGCAGCAATTCGATTGTGCTGCTGCTGGGGGTTAAAGGTTTTTGTTTTCTTTACTTTAGGTAGTGTCTTCCTCCTGGTGGATCCGGGAAGCCTGTGGACCCCTCTGCAGTGCTCCCTGCACCTTAGAACTTCTGAAAATAGTAAAAAACAGGCACTTCCAGCTTTGTGACAAAACAGGATGTGTCCATGTTTAAGTATTTTCAGAGGTTTGGAGGCATGGGGAGCCCTGCAGAGGGGTCTGTAGGTCCCTGGACCCCCAGGAGACCAACACTGCCTCAGGTAAGGAAAACAAAAACCTTTAACCCCCAGTAGCAGCAGGATCGTACATCATACATGCTTTGATTAATAGTTGCCAAACAAACTTACAAAGGTACTATTTGAGTTTATGCTGTTTAGAATTTCAACAGAATACTGTATTGAAAGTCTCTTCCTAGAAAAGTGTTCTTGGCTAACTCCCTTGCAAGTTTCGATAGACTAATCAAGATCTTTCTTTTTAGGTGGGCATATGCAGTGGTGCAGCTAAGGCATCTGGTACCCAGGATCACAGAAAATTTTGGTGCCCCCCCCCCCAGTGTGACAAAATAAATCTTAATTAAGGAATTAAGAAAATTTTAAAAATCACAATACATATGAATTCTTCTTGTTAAAGACTTTAAAATATATACTTTAAAAATTAATTAATAAACATTACTATATTTTATTATTGCCAAAGACAAGTATGGCAGCATCAAGGCATATTGCATTAAGCATCAAGGTGTACTGAAAGTAAAAAAAACTCAGGTTGAAATCATAGCGTACCAAGTCTCACAGTGGCCCCCAAATATTCTGCTAGGAATACTGAACAGTTGAGAACGTATAAATACAAAAAAAAAAATTCAGTTAGGGGAAAAAGCAAGGCTGATGATTGAAAAGAACACAATTTTTACCACAGAGTTCAAAGAGCTTAGCATTCTGTTCTTTTCAGTTCTCTGCTTCACTTCCTGTGAGTGCCTGTGAGTGTTTCCTGCTTCCATTTTGTAGTCAGAAAAGAGCCAGTGAGTCCCAGGAAGGCTGCAAACACCAGCAGATAAGTAATTGCAAATTATAATTTGTGCGATGCATGCATTTTTGAACTGTGGATAATTGAAACTGGATCCATGGGTGGATACTGGATCCACAGATTCACAATATGTGAATATAATACCCTGAATATGTGGAAACCACTGACATTCTTGTGTGACCAATTTTATTTATAAATCTAGGCAGTCCATCACACTAGTGTGCTATTAGAATGCAAAATGTTGCATTACACACACACACTAATGACCATGTTCAGAATACAAAACTATTAGGATCTCTAGCGGACCAACTCTTTTCCTCTCCTCTACTTTTGTAAATTTAAACAAATAAGCAAAAACATTTGCACGTATCTGTGAAGTGGAATTTTCCCCTTCTACCCTGTATGTATAAACAGTATCATATTTTGGGCAGCTCTGTACTGCTTTCAAACAAGTAGATGCTTGACAACCTGAGTTTGCCATTTGTATGATGCTGAATTCAAGAAGAGGGACTCATTGCTTTACACTGTAGATTTGAGGAGCACAAATAAATAGTATCATGTATGCAAGACTACATCTTGGTCACCTTATAAGCGTTTCAGAATGAATATTCATCCCTGTAGGATGATTATCTCAAGTGGAGGCTCCTATCTCTCCCTTCCTTCCTTCTTATTGTCAGTTCTGAAGTGCCAGGTTTAGTAGATTGATTAAAGTATGAAAATGGGTAATATGTGAAAGTGGAATACTTTTGTTCCTTGCCTTCGGGGCACCATATGTAGTGCCATTATGTGATCACATAAATTGCAGCATATGTGTAGATTATGCTTAAATAAAGGCATAAAACATGCTCCAGAAAAATAAACTTCTATGCGATATTTTGGCTTCAGCCAGGCATCACAGAGTACAGCTTAAAAGAAGGTGGTGGGTTTGGCCATCTGTATGTTCCATACATCAGTTGTTATCTGAAATCATTGAATTAAAATCAGTAATTCTAGGTAAGTTCACATACATTTAAAAGTTCTGTATTTTCAGACGTGCAAAACCATTTGAGCATGGAAAAATGAATAACAATACATTCCTCCCTAGTACACGATATTTAATGGCCTCTTAGATGCCATAAACTCAAAACACCTCCCACAGCTTTCTAGAATGCCAAAAGCTCCAACTGTCCCCTTCATGGCTGTCAAAATCATCAGTTTTCCCTGACAGTTTCAGAATGCAGTTACTCAGTTTCTGTACCGAAATAAGCAGCACATTAAAAACACAACTCCCTCTACACGCACCAGAATTTGTAAGAGTTTCCCTCTCAGAAGAGATTCCTACAGAACTTGCAAAAACTTTCCCATATTTAGACATTCTTGCCTCAGAAACTGGCAGCACCAAGAACCTTTTAGAGACCTTCTGACAATAATTGTTGCCAATTCTTTAAGCACCATTAGGATTTGTGCATGGGCATTCTTGTGTAGTAGGATAAAGCTAAGAAATCAAATTGTGTGTGTCAGCAAACTATAGTTCTTATACAGTGTTTAGGCATGTATTAAGTACTGGTAGTTTGCCAAAGGAAAGAATGGACAGATCAAGTTGCTTGTGGTGCCTTTATACCAAACCATGGATCGCAAGCCCAAGTAACAGAATTAGGGCTGCATTCTTATGCAGACTTTCCTGGTAGTACGCCCCACTGAACACAATGAGATTTACTTTGAGTAGATGTGCATAGGATTGTACTGTAAAGCATGTATAAAAAATATTAAACTAAAATCCTACATTAAGGGATTACCTGGAATATGGAAAAACCAAATATTAGTATGTTCTCCGATGAAGATTAATGCCATTTAATGACTTTTTCCCAAGATAAATGAAGTGAAACATGCTATATATGTCTTTCTAATTATTTTTTAAGAGACATCCCTGATTATGCACTGCCTAAATAAACATGACCCCTGCTAAACATGAATGGAGAAAAAAGCAGATTTTAAAGTAGTAGTTCTCTTAGAGTTAGCAGGGGAAAGAATATTCTTTCCAACAGTGTCTTTTCCAGTTGCCGTTCCCTGGCTTTTTTCATACTTTGAACCCTTTGGGGACAGGGAACCACCTTCTCATTCTTGTGCTATGTGAACCTTTTTGAGAACTTTTTTTTTTAACTGAAAACCAATATGTAAATATGCAATAATAATGAATAAACCTGAGAACACAGAAGATACATTTGGGGAACTCTCAGTGGAAATTAACTTTGAGGGCAGCAGTGTTCAGTGGTATTTTTTTTTCTTTTTACGGCACACTGATCTCAGTGGTCTTCTCTATGGTCTTTGCCCCTTGTGATGTCGCTTCTGGAAGACCCTTACAGGTTCTGTTTCTAGGGCAACTGTCTGTAGTAACAAAATGTCCCGATTTTCAGCCACTGTGCTCCAAACTCCCACAGCACACCTTTCTCAGCATGCCAATGTGCCGAAGCACACTGGTTGAAAATCACTGTTCTCGGGTAGAAGGTTTGGTAAGGTTCTTTATAGTGTAGACCAGAGGTCTTAACTTACTTACAATTACAGACCCCCTCCCAATGGATGGCCCAATATGTTCCTATGCCCTCTTTGTTAGACTGTAAAAATTATCAGCATCACAAGTCCTATTGGTACTGGTATAACTCAAACGATGTCAATAGCTCAGTTTTACTTTGCATATGGATAGCTAGGGTCAGAACACTTCAATCCACATTGATAATGCTGATAGTTAATAATCTAATCTAACAATTTTTTAAACTGTTCCAAGATCAAGTCCCATACCCTATACATTTGTCCCCTTGCCTAGGGTAAACCTCTGCAGTGCAGAAAGCCTGCTTGGGCCTACGCTAGCAGATTCAAAGGCACAGGTCCTCATGGACCTGAGCTGTGGAATTAGGTCCAGGAAGGGGATTAGAATTCAGCTAATGCCACCAAACCCACCCCCTTCCTGGACCCGATCTGCCCATCCCTGCCCCATCGCCTCCCCATTCCACCCTCCCCTCATTCTCATTGTTGTGGCATTCTGCTTACTGCCCCCTTGCCTCTTAGAACCCCCTAGGTAGAGGTGCTCTTAAATGTTTTAATTTTTCAGATTTTGTTTGACCCAACAAAAAGGTGCAGAAAACTGTGTTACATGCAAGGGCACATTTTTATAAATTATAATTATAAAAGTTTTAAGTGTACTAGATATGTGATATAAGTGGTATAGTGTCAGCAGGTGCAGCCATAGCCATTACACAGTCAGTTGAGTATTAGAAAATGGTTTTATTTTTTCACAGATTTCAGGACTTGTTTTGTTTTTTACAAAAATGATAAGTGTAGAAAGTAGTGTTATGTGTTTTTGAGCCTGATCTTTCCCTCGCTGCCCAATGGCGGCAAGACTCCTCCAACAGTGCTGAGCGCAGTAAAGCAATCAGTGCCTGTCCCAAAAGGCACTTCAACAGCATACGGATCAACATGCTGCCAAGGGAGCCCACTGGGATGTTTTGCACTTTCCCATCCCTGCCATTGGAGGATGACAGGAGGGGGTGGCAGGGGAGGAGCAAAACCAGGCAGAGAGAAGGGTGTAACGGGGAGGTGGGGAGGCAGCGTGAGGAGAGGATCTGTCATGGACGGCCCATGCTGAATCTTATCCCCTCCAGCAGATGCCTCCTTGCCCCCTTTCTCTCTTCAGACTTTTGCTGCCACAAGTCCGAGGAGACCCATTGTGGGTCAGGAGGTTTACACAGGGATAAAGGGATTTAAAATCCCCTTTTCCTTTTGAAGCCTCCTGGCCTGCCCGCCCCTACCATGGATGCAGCTTTTGCTTGTTTTGTTGTGGTTGTGAAGGTGGGTGGGGGAAGAATAAGATTGGGCTTTTGATTTTGTTATCACTGAAAAATCATACCTCTACCCGAGGTAATCCCTCAACCCTCCAAGGGATGTTACCACCCACTTTGGGAACCACTAGTTTAGACATACATAATTAGAGTGACTAAGCTGTAGAACTTCACTCACCGGTTTTGGTAAGATATCTGCAGTGTCTACATCTGTACAGAAGTCTATAGATGTCTTCACTACAGAATCAGGCTCAACAAAAACTTGTTCTGCTAGTTTCCAGTGGAAGTTGGTTGTGCCTAGTGGGTTTTGTGACAACAAAAGTAATCTCCTTAAGAGCAGTTTTTTTCAGGTCTTTAACAAGTGGATGTCATTTTTATTGTTTAAATGATAAGCTTGTGTGATGTTTGGGGAGGAAAAGTAGACAGTTCACCTCATGTATGGGGACAGAGATGCAAAAAGGAATTGTAAACCAGTATCGATTTGGAGGCAAAGTACATAAGAAGAGCCCCGCTGGATCAGGCCAAAAGCCTATCTAGTTCAGGTTCCTGTATCTCACAGTGGCCCACCAGATGCCTTGGGCAGCGGAAAAGACAACAAGAGACCTGCATCCTGGTGCCCTCCCTTGCACTATTTACTAAGTAGTTAGCAAACACAAGATGCTACGGCAGTGGTGTCACTAGGGGGGTGCGGGCCGCACCGGGTGACGCGCTGGGGGGCGGTGATATGCCCTGGAGGGAGGACGTGCTAACATCACGGCTTTAGGAGCTACCTCATCATGCCATACACTGTTGGATGTAGAATGTCCAGCAGAACACCATGTAAATACAGAATTGAAAAGTTTCATCATTTCATTCAAAAGTTATGGCCAAAAAACCGGAAAGAAAAAATGCATGGAGCCCTATGGAAAGTGAAAGTGAGCTGTATCGCCCGTTTACTCACAAGTAGGTGAACCTGCCTTAGTCCTTCAGAAAGGGCAGGCTGAGAGGAATCCAACGACACCAGAATGGTCCCGATCAAATGAATGCAGCCCTCAAAAAACACCCAAGGGGGTCCCTGCCTCCCTCCCTCCCAGCTGCGAGTCTATTGAGCCCAAAACGAAGCCACATGGCTGTGTTTACTCATGAGTAGGCAGACTTGCCTTAGTTCATCGGAAAGGGCAGGCTGAGAAAACTCCAACAACATCAGAATGGTCCTGAACCAATGAATGCAGCCCCCAAAAACAGCGGAGAAGGAGGTCCCCCTTCCCAGCTGCAGTCTATTGAGCACTATGGAAAGCAAAGCAGCCTCACGGTTGCGTTTACTCCCAAGTAAGCAGACATGCCTTGGCTGGTGGTCAGGCCAGGCAAAGGGGAATGTGAGGACACCAGAATGGTCCCAAGCCTATGGAGCTGGAGCAACAAATGCTCCAGAAGGCAGTCTCTTCCCCCCCCCCCCCACTAAGAAGGACAAAAATGTGGCTTGAGCTGGTAAGGGCATGTTTTCTATTTTGCACTTGCAAAGCCAGGTGGGTCTTTGTATTGATATGCCTGAAATAGAAGAACTTTAAACTGGGCACTGGGGAGGGCTGGAAATCTCACTGATTCTTTTTGGGGGGTTGTTATTGCAGGCAGACTACAGAGTAAGCTCCATTAACCACTATGGAACTTACTTCAGAGTAGATGTGCATAGGATTGGGCTCACAGGCTGCAATTCTACCCACACTTTCCTGAGAGTAAGCCCCATTGGCCACAATAAGACTTACTTCAGAGTAGATTCACTTGGTGGAACAGGACTAGCTCCCCCTTATTTAATTACTTCTTTTATTTTAATTTAATTATTTATAATGATTTAATTTGCTTAATGATGTCACTTCTGGCCATGACATCACTCCCAATGGGTCCTGGACAGATAGTTATTCTAAAAAGTGGGTCCCAGTGCAAAACATTTGAGAACCGCTGCAATAAGGTGTTAGTAAGTTGACACAGGTGTGTGTGTGTGAGAGAGAGACTCTACAAGTTTTCAAAATCACTAAAATCAGAGTTTGGAGGATTAATACCATCATGTTATATATCAATTAATGCATAATTTCATGCAGAATGCAATGAAACAAACCACATTGAAATATCTGTGTTCTATCAAAAGGTACAGCAAAAAAACCAGTGGGGGTGGGGTGATGGTACATCATCACACCCACCACCTGGGGTGTTGCCCTGCCCACTGCACGGGGTGATGTGCAGGCCTCCCGCACTGGGTGACACAAATCCTAGTGATGCCACTGTGCTACTGTACTCAGCGGAAAATAAGGCATAAACACTTGTGTGCACATACATGTGCCTGCAGCTTAAATTGACCAGATGCTTTAAAAAAACTTGAGTACAGTTATTTATTAATAGTTCATACCAAACAAGGTAAGTTATTGGATCTTGGAGAGGTGTTAATTTCTGTTGCTGATTAGATACTGATTTATGAACATTGTAAGTTCTCTTCCTTACCTCCTGGTAGCACAGAACTTATGCATTGTTAAAAGAATTTTACTTTAAACTGATCTCTTTTTCCCCTTTCCTTTTATAGGCACAAGAATGGTAAGCCCTGCATCTTTAAGGAAATTGTTGGAGTCGTGTAAAGATCTTTCCTTACTTGACGTGTCCTTCTGTTCACAAATTGATAATAGAGTTGTCCTAGAACTGAATGCCAACTTTCCTAATGTGCTCATCAAGAAGAGTTTCACTCAGTGACTCAGTTCATATGCTGCTATATGGAATTGATTTGACAATTCTGTTTCCTGTGAATTTGTGATGACTTTTTTCCAACTGAAAAAGTCCTATGAATAATGGGGGAAAATTAACTCTTCTTGACACTGAAGGTTAAATATGAAATCAAAGATTTAAATTTCAATGAACTATTTATACAATGCACTGTACCCAGTTCCTCTATTGGGCAAATGGGACTGTATATTTGTAATGGTAAGGATCATGTAAATGTACAGTGGCATATGTTTAAATGCCTATTGATAGAGAGCATTTGAGGCAATAAGCCACTTGAATGTTAACAATCAAATAAACTTATAACACTGACTAACACAGAAACAAAAGATAATTTTCCATTTTAAGTTTATGTATTATCCAGTAAGGTTCAAATTTTTGTTTTAGAGCTTGAAGTGTTAATTTGGAATGTTACAGGTGTGAGGAAGAATGAAACTCAGATGTCTTCAATTAACATGATTAATAGCTCACTTTAAAACTGATCACTGATTGTGCTTTGTCATTTCCAATAAATAAAGTTCCAGAAAGGTAGTTCATGGAGCTTTTTTAGTTTTCTTACTATTGTAAATATAGAAGTCTACTGTATAATATTGTAATAGAAAAAGAGAAAATTTTCTGCCACTGTAAATGTCCAGTATCTCTTCCTCCTCTCTTTCCCAGTGACAACTAGTATAAAAAAAGATGTGTGATACAGCTCTACTGCACTGCTCTCTTCCCTGCCCCTATTCCATGTTATGTTATGGGCTTCCACCGGGGGTGGCGGGGGCGGGCTCGTGAGTAATGCTATGTCTCTTTACACATGTACTTTTAGATGTCCAGTGGGGAGAGAGGAAGGGGGAAAGCATTGTTGCTGTGCTTGGTGGTGGCCATGTGGCTGCCATTACTTCCAGCCTGGTTCTTGATACAAAATACAAATTTATTTTGTATGTTTACTGTCATAACAAATGGTCAAATTTTTAAGTTTGTGTGACTTTTGATTGAAACTTCCAGGTCCAAAGAAGGTGACTAATATACATGCCAGTTGGTTGCAACAAATGAAACTCCAAGACTCTTGTAGAATATGCTACTATGCAATCGTACAGGTGTATCAGGTCCTTCTTCTCCTTATCAGATGTGATGCAAAGAAACAGGAAGGCTGCTTTTACTTCTATGTACCCAAAGCTAACAAAAACTAACTTCCATTGTTGAAACCTTTGGCTAGTTGAGAATTTTAATTAGGTGTTCATGGTACTGAACTCAGCAGTTTAAATCATGCAAACACATAAAAGCCCCCAAGTACAGGTCTGGCACATAATGACCTTGACTTAGTATGAGATCCTTTGGATGCCCAGACTTACCATTTTAATGCAGGGGAGAGCAGAAAAGCAGTGGAGCCTCAGTGTTAATGTCCATTACTGTTCAAAACTGAAAATTTTAGTTTTCCATTTCACTTGATTGTGAAAGGATTGGGCCGGAACAAAGTGTGATTGTGACACTAGAAACTTCTGAGCATACTTAAGAATGTCCCTTGTTTCTGAGAAGCGTGGGAAAGCACAAGGCTATCACCTGTCCTTCTCAGTGTTGGCTTCCCTCCCTCATTGTGGAGTACGTTTGGAAAGGGGGCGTACTGTGATGGAGAGCTAGTGGCTCTCAGTTTTTTTCTGAGCCTTCTCACAATCTCCCTAAAATATTCTGAGCATTTTCTGGAAAGTTTCCAAGAAAGCTCAGAAAGATGAAGCCAATTGCAAAGCAAGCTGGAGGCAATGCACCTTCCACTAGGTGTGAATTCTCTTTAAATAAATAAATAAATGTTCAAATGCACAAACATGAAATTATTTCTGTAGGTACTTTACTAGAATTCATTTTGGATTGTTTACAAACTTTAAGCTTTAAATTTAAGCTTTAAAAAATGAAATAGAGATAAAAGCTAATAGTTGTGAACCAGTAAAAATGTGCTTTGAATGCAAATTGTTTTTCTCTGATATTATTTCAAGAATAGGAGACATTAACTCCAGGTACTGAAGCTTGCTTTTAAAACTTTGAACGAGGAGGTTTATCATCCTGACTGATAAATTCCAGGAGTCTGCTTCCTCTGTTTCCTTTCATAAAGAAGGCTTTTTATTGCTTGTCTTGCTAGTGTGAGTTATCTAATTTCAGTAATCGTAATTTTGAATCCTGCATGTTTTCATTCACACCCATTGACCACATTTTGATTCATCAGTGAAGTACAGGAACAATTCAGAGGCTCTGCCCAATTGAAATTGTTAGGATCTAAGAGCCCAATCCTGAGCTCATACCAGCGCTCCGCCATAAAGTACATTTGTGGCACTCAATGCTAGCCCAGAGCTGGAGGTAGCTCGGTGTCAGCAGGCGCTGGGCTACCCCCGGTGGATGGCCAGTGCTCTGCCACTTGGTGGTCGTGCAGACCGCCAGGTGGCAAAGAAGTGGGTGGGGGCGTGGAGTGGAGAGGGAGTGGGGTGGGAGTGAGATGTGACCAGCAGGACTGCTCTGCTGCATCCAGAGTCTCTGTGTTGGGCTGCAAGGGCTGCTGCAGAATCGAGTAGCCCCATTGCAGGGCTAATTCCCTTACCTGGGGAAAGGGGTCAAAAATCCCCTTTCCCCATGGAGCCGCCAGCAACTGCCCTATTGTGCACTGACTGCTGCTGCATCAGTTTTGGTGCAGTGGCAGTCCCAGCGCAACAGACAGCTCAGGATTGGGCTGCCTATCACAGTTATGCTCTTGCACCCTATTATATCTGCATCCATAGTTAACATTTTTAAAGTGCTTTTTGAGTGTACAAAGTATTTCACACCTTATTTTGTGGTTGTCCTTAGTGACTCTGTAAGGAAGTTTTATGACCCCACTCTAGCTGAGGCTGAGAGGAAGTGGTTTGCCTAAGTGAGTTTATGACAGAGGCCAACTTCTAAACAGGAAAGTCCTGATTCTTAGCTTGCAGCCCAATCCTGGTCATTAAGGAGCAAAATAGCTGGTGCTGGTCTGTATGAACTCATGCTATGGGATCAGGTCCAGAAAGGGGAATAGGATGTTAGCATCGCCAGCACCACTGATCCCACCCTTAGACCCTATCTGCCCATCCCTCTCCCCACCCTCCTCCCACCCCTGCTTTGCTCTCCCACCACCACCTCCTGCCTTTCCTGCTTACTTACCTTTATCAGTGAGAGAAGTGCTATCATGGTCAGGAAGGCTCAGGCCTTTCCACCAGCACTGCTGGCAGCATCAAGAGTAGCATGCCGGCAGAGAGCACCTTTTGCAACTGGTGCTGATTGCTTTACAGCAGGAGGCACCAGAGCAGGAGGTGCATTGCAATTGAGTGATTGAGTGACACACATAGGATTGGGTTCTAGCTCTTAGCCACCTCTGCCATTGGCTGTCATACTAATTTCCTCCATTCACCTTTTCTTTCCAGGAACTGGAGATCGTGTTGTGCTACTTAGTGCACAAAGGGCTTGCTTTTCCATATGCTGGTGTACCTATATATGGTCAAAGAGATAAATAAGTTGTGTCCTTCACACATTTTAATATTACCCTACAGATAACTACAGATGTTCTTTTTATTTCCAGTTTTCAAGTGTGTGTTTATAAATAATATATATTGACAATTAAAAATTATATTTGTATACAGTATACTTGCTACAGAAGAGCAGTCCTTAGACTGTGTGTGTTTACAAATGTTAATATTTTAACATAAGCCTTATTTTTGTTGCGATATTTAGCTCAGGGTATCCATGGTTATTTTTTCTTTAAAGAAAAATGTATTAATATGTCTAATTGTAAATGGACCCTGAGCTTTTATGGTTGTAGTGTGCCTTCTATTTTTATAATCAATAAGGACACTTATGCAAACAATGACTATCATGGAAATCAATGAAAAAAATGCATTTTGGCTTATGAAGTGATTTATTTACATGCAAAACTGTCTGGCTATATTCTTTACTAATTAGAATGGAAAAACAAGTTTGTCCAAGAATGAATTAAACTTTCAATTCTGGTGTTTTATTCAGTGGTTTAGATTCTGAACACTTGTCAAGTCCTGTGCATTGGTACTACCTAAACAGTCTAAGTTGAAACTATTGCACTGAAGCCATTTGAAAGGACTATGGAAGATTAAAATGGGAGAAAACATAGTCCTGTCTTGCAAGGAATGGAGCTGGACTTCAAAGAAGGACTCTTCCAATTTCCCCTTCATACTCTAACTTCTCATACTTCATCAGAGGTTGCTTTCAAGGTTCCCCTGAGTTTGGGGAGCTCCGTGCGTGAGGGGGACTGTAGAGTTAAGCAGGACTCAAGAACATCCAATGCACGTGCAGAAGCTATGGGTGTGTGGGGGTGTAGACACAGCTCAGTTGGAGTAGAAAGAAGAAATGTGTATTAGTATAGTATTGAAGCTGCAATAGTAGGTGTGTTAAGGGAATAACTGTAAAATTTCATTCTCCACAGGAAGTATCTCCACAAAGCCCATTTCAGCAAGGCAAGACACATCATTCAGAAAACCAGATTTGTTTTTCTCTGCTTTAAAAAGGCTGTGACTATTGAAGACAACAAAAAACACTTACTGAATTTAATACTAAGTCTACCTCACATAAATATTGTCTATCAGTATTTGTTTTTTTTTTGTGCTACATTTACAACAGGAGAAAAATGATTTTCTCCCTGCTGCTTAATTGCACTTGAGAATTGATTAGCTTCTTGGCTGAAAATGAGTGGTTAGTACTTGGAATAATAACATCAGATATGGAGTAATACATACATAAAATATATGGGTTGCTTTTCTGATGGTATAGTGTGCCTTCGTGAAGGAAGGGGCAAGAGAAGAATGAATTGGTATTTAAAAGATATTATTGGCTTAAAACTGTAGGGATGCTAATTCCACTTTCTTGACACGCAATAGATAGCAAGATCCTTCTATCTCTATCAGACTTGCTTTCTCATGGTCTGATTTCTATGTTGTTACTTAGAAATAGGAATGTGCACTTTAGGTTGAACCCATGTCTGAATATGTCTGGAAAAAAATTGTAGTGATTACAATATACGCCTCTACAATGTATGCTGGCCAGTGGCCTGCAGAGAAGTAAAAGAATTTTTGTCATATTTATGTCTTCTTTAGAAATGGGAAGGCAAACTACACTACAGTTGATGGGAGGAATGAGAACATTAGCAAGACAAACCCAGTTGTTGAGGCAAGGAAGTTATGTCATGGATTGCAGGCTGAGATGAAAAGTCTCAAGTTGTCTTTAAACACATTTGTATCATCAGCATTGGTTGCTGGTACATTTGGGTGGAATTCAAGGTACTGTTTTTGACCTTGAAAGCCTAAGCAGCCTAGGACCAGTGTATCTGAAGAACTCTCCCTCAGCATGATACTGTCCATAACCTGAGAGGGCCCTCCTGGGCTGTCCACAGCTTGCAAAAATTCACCTGGCAGTGAAGCAAGAGTGGGTCTTCTCTGTGATGGCACCCAAGTTAGGGAATTCTGCCACAGGATGTCATTTTGGTGCTGACTAAAGACTTTTTCACTCAGTCTTTGGTATGCCATGCTATCAGGTTGCTTTCTGTATGTCCTTGTTTTTTAGGTTTTCATTGTATTTTTTGATATTTTTTTAGGGGGGCAAGGTGGTCTGCCTTGAACACCTTCCTTTGGGAGAGAAAATGTGAGATTTTAATTAATGATCATGAATGGATCCTTTTCCCACCTCTGTTGTGTTGGTAAGGCCAGCACCACTGGGAGCTATGCATCCTTCTGTCCATCTGGTACGGCATCTATTAGGTATAGCAACAAGTTGGGAAATGGTCAAATATTTGTTTGGTTCTATCCACTAGAGGGGAAGAAAAAACCTGGAGGATAACATTGACATTTTTGAAAACTGCTTGGGGCAGAAAAACCAATGAAAGAATACAAGGATCTGAAATAAAGTATTGTAGTGTGGTTAGATATCTAGAAAAGAAGATTTTGATAAGTTTGAACTTACAGAAATATAGAATTGGTATAGAAAGAACTGAAGTAGAAAGATTAAATATCTTTCAAATCATATGACAAACAGTGAATTGGACACACAGTCTTATGAAGTCGGCTCCCATAACAAACCCCTGCTCACCCACGAAGCTTTCTGGGCGCCCTTGGACCAGATATCCAAACCTACCTCACAGTACTGTTGTGAAGACAAAAGGAGGGAAGAAATTATGTACACCCTGACCTCCTTGGAGGAAGGGTGGTATAACAATGTGAAAAAATAATAACCATTTTTTTCTTGCTTGATTCTCCCCAAAATCTTCCTCATACTATATGCAGTCCTCATGGAACAAGATATACATGGGTGGAAAAGTTCAGCTGTAAATCTTTGTCACTTTCAAAGCGTGGAAGTTAAATTGAAGAGACACTTTAAAAGAAGTTAGAAAAGCTGTACAGTACACTAGTGGTGGGGAAAGCATGCAACCTCCTTACATTAAATAGAAACTTTCATAAAATGAAAGGATTGCATGATGTCAGGTACTCATCACCTTTGTTTCCTCTGAAGGGTTAGATAAGTTCTCTTGTATTCGAATGGTACAGCTGAGGGAACTCTACCTTGAATTATTTTTCTTTAAAAAAAAATAGCACAGATGAGAGGAACTCTAGCTTCAGACTCATAGTCTACAACCATACATGCAATGAATATGCTAGTTGAAATATGACATTCCATTTTTTTCTTGCAAATTATTGCATTAAAAACAGGCAAAGGCCCTAAAAGAGAACAGATGTAGTAAAACTCAAGGCAAGAATCAGGAAAGCAAAACATGAGTTGTAGCTACACATCAAAATCTGGGGTTTTGCATGTAGGTTAGGAAACAAAGAGTGCAAACCTAAATGTTCGCTGGGCCAGCACAAGTTCCTTGCACATTTGCGCCTCCGTGGGAGTAAGCTGCGCTGGCACACTGAGGCAAAATTCAGCCTCCGCAGCAGCAAGGAAAGGTAAGTCCATGCCAGCCAAGCTTGGTTGACATAGGGGTCGGAGGGGGGTGTCTTGGGAAGAGATAGGAGATAGGTGTTTGGGGGCGGGAGAGCATGGGTGGTGGGTTTGAGGCAGGGTCAGGACCAGGATCCAGCAGTTATGCAGGATCCTAGCTCCAGTTCCCAGGCAGCATGGAGCAGCTTCTGGCTGCTGCATTGTGCTCGGATCTGCACCACCTCTTCAGGTGAGCTATAGTCAACTGAGCAACAGTTGGCCCCAAACTTGCACTGGATACAGCGCTGGCTTGCCTATTCCAGTGCAAGTTAGGATTGCACTGAAATGGAGAAAAAATATATTGGCTCTGTGGCTCAACTGAGTAGAGCAGTGGTTCTCAAACTGATGGGTCATGACCCAGCAGTTTGTGTAACATTTCCCTGTCCCTTTAAGGGGCAGGAGAAGAGGAGAGGCAGGGAAGTGATCCCCATGATCGTGTCCCTAAGGGGGAGCTAAAGGGGTTGCTTTCACTCACTTGGACTCAGTGAGGGCTGCTGGCAGCTGCAGAAGTTGTGGGGAGCCCAGCGCAGCCTCCTGCAGGGCTCCCAAACCTTGGAATCTGGAAACAGAGCTATCACAAAGTACTTCTTGTTTGCAGGAGGTACATTGCAATTGCTCTCTTTCAAGATTCCTGGCCTTGGGAGCGCTGTGGAGGGCTGCGCTGGGCTCCCTGCACCTCCTGCAGGCTCTAGCAGCCCTCACTGAGTCCAAGCAACTGAAAGCAACCCCCCCCATTTGCCCCCCTTAGGGGCATGATCCTGGGGATTGCTTCCCTACCCTTGCCCCTCCCCCACAAAGATTTACTGAGGGAGTAAAGCTCCCTTAAAGTTTGAGAACCACTGGAGTAGAGACTGATAGAAGAAAAATACTTTGCCTAAGTTTTACATAGAAAGAAAGCACTGATGTCATAAGAACATAAGAAGAGCCCTGCTGGATCAGGCCATAGGCCCATCTAGCCCAGCTTCCTGTATCTCACAGTGGCCCACCAACTGCCACAGGGCAGCTGGTCACAGCACCTCAGTAGAAGCAATCAGGAAATGTTCATGTTAGGTTAACAAAGGAGCTCCAGCGTTGGTGCTGGGTGTCGTAAATGTGCCGTAAAACACATTTACGACACCCTCTGAGTAGAGAGCTTTGGTGTTGTGCCCAGCGCTGGTTGGAGAATACTGCAGGAGTGCCCGATGGCAAGTTGCACTGCCGGTGGGGGGAGGAATTTCAGAGTGGGGGTGGCTGGGACGGGAGGAACCAGCCCAGGAGGGGAGGTGGAACTGGCAGACCCCTGTTCCGCTAGATTCTATCCTCCATGTCAGGCTGCAAAGCATGGCGTGCTCTTCAGTCTGCGCCGGCAAAAAGTCATCACTGACTCAAGTAGCCCTATTGCGAGTCTGCACCCTTACTTGGGGGAAGCGGACAAAAGTCGCCTTCCCCTTATGAGACATGCAGCAGCCTCCTTGGGGCTGCTGGATACAGTGGTTGCCATTTTGGTGCGGCTGCACCCAGTGGCCCTGCTGAGGATAGGATTGGGCTGTTGGTTTGCTAGCTTATAGCAGTGACAGTCTTGTGCATAAGGTTGAATTACATAAATATATCATGTGTATATTGTTTGTGGACAGATAAACAGTTATATTATAGAGTAATTAATGGAGGGGAAATGCCTTGTTATGTTGTGTTATAATTAATGTTAACTACTGAAGTAATTGTGCCAATTTTAATGGGATTAAGTGTTGTTTTGGCATAAATTGGCATCAATTTCAGGGCTCAATTTTTCCCATTGAAATTAATCCTAATTACATTTTTGACTTATGAGAATTTGCCCTATGAAGGGTTTTTCAGGAACAAAGTATCCTCATAAAGTGGGGAAGATTGTAATCCAAAATGGGATTCAAAACATAAAAATAAAATAAGTGGCAGTCCTGGGGGGTTGGGGGGCAAAAGTCCCAGGCACCACACCTATGGGCCCTGTGGGGGCGGTGCCTCCACCTGCCACGCTGTACCATCACTGCCACCTCTGCCCACCCCTGGAGCTGTTTCAGGGACCAGCAAAGCCGTACACTGCTTCTACGGGCACTCTGAAAGCCTTCTGAGGTCTCTGGAGCACCCTTAAACAGTACTTACTGTTTTTGTCAGAGAACTGGAAGTACTGTTTAACAGTGCTCTGGAGGCCTCAGAGGGCTTTGGTCGAGCTCAGAAATGTCATGTGAGGCTCTGTATGGAGCTGAGTAAGTATCCCTTTGGGGGGGCCCCAGGGATCAGGTCCGTAACTATAATAAATACAGTTTAAAATCACACAGTTAAAATCAAATTAAACAATGACCAACTAAAGCAAGCACATCTTCACCATCTTCCTAAGAGTGCAATCCTGAGTGCCGGCTGAGCTGGCAATAGCTGCCTTTGCCGACTCAGGAGTGTTTCAAAAATGTTGTAAGGGGTGGGAGTAGAGGACCTCACCAGCTCCTGGAGGCCTGATTCGGCCTCTGCGTCACCCAGAGCAGGTGAGTTCCCATCATCCAAGGGTGTCCAGTGCACAGGGGGAGGGGTTTTGGAGATGGTGGCAGGAGGGCAGAATGGGAGTGTTTGTGGTTGGAGGAAGGTGGGCCGGTGGGCATACGAGGTCTGGGAGGGCGTGGGACAAACATCAGCATTTTAGGCTGATTACTAACCCCCTCCCAGCCAGCCTAGATCAGATTTGCATCAGTGATTTTGCTGGCGCAGATCCAAGTAGCCCATAGGGGTGGCTGGTCCATGACATGGGGTAAGGAGATAAATATCCAAGTTGCACCAGAGCCACCTATCTTGTGCGGGATACAGAGCAGGCCAGTCAGCCTGCCTGTTCCAGCACAGGGTTAGGATTGGACTGTAAATCTACAAGGTAAGACTCTAATGGACTGAGAAGAGACTTCCACTGTTTGGGGATCACAGCTGAAGGCATACTGTACTGTAACAGGCATAAGACATCTGGAGAAAGGACTCCAGTGTTCAATATGAGAGAGAGAATTCACATGAGGGTTTACTATATTACCATTCCCATAGCTCTTAACTAGATCAGTTTGCTCACAGAGCCAGTTCTTTTCCTTTTCTCTGTTCCATACATCCCCACCAAGAGATGGGATATCTGACCCCAAAATACATTCTCTTTTACCTGCTATGTTCCTCCCAACAGTATCATTGTTTACCACCACCACATTGCAACGTAGTGGCCTATTTTTGCTGCTTTGGGTGCCCAGCAGAGAGAGAGAAAGCAGGATAGAAAACTTGTAAATAAATAAATATTTTATACTATCACTTTGGAAAAGCCAGCTGCCATTGTTAAAGCTAATGGTGAGGCAGGCAGGTCTGTGCATCACTGAAGTAAGAGCAGGGCTCTCCAAACCCCACCCGGGGGCCAGATGTGGCCCGCAGCAAGCCTCTTGCTAGCCTGCAGCCAACCTCTTGTCTCCTGAAAGCCTCTGGCCCACTCAACTGAACAGGATTGGAGCTGTGTTCTGATTGTGTCTGAAGGGTATTCTGAGGGCCAGAGAGGTGGAATGAATGAGCCCATTCATTCATTTATTCACTCATCTAAATTCCATCTCTAATTTATTTAAATTTTATATTTAAATGTTTTTCCAACCCTCCATACCATGCCAGCTATTTGATACGGCCCTCTGGCCAAAAGGTTTGGAGACCCCTGAGCTAGAGCAAGCAACTTCAACAAAGAGGGGCTGGATGGGAGGAGTGTCTTAAGGTAGAGGACAGAAGGATCCTGTTTGTTCAATTATTTATTGCATTAGTGAAAGCTGAATGATGTTAAAGTGAGTGTTAGAATTATTATTGGCATTTTCAATAATTTTAATATGAAAACAGTGGCGAGGATTTGTAAAACTGCCTATTTAAGTACTCTTCCATGGAGCTAAAGCATAATTCAATTGAGATCCTGTTTTATATATATAGTAGCCTTAATTCACTACAAAATTGCTTAAATCCATTTATTTTAGTGGAGTTTGGTCTGCCTAATTATGAGTTCAGTTGTGATCATTTTGTAGCTAGAGTGAACTCTATAAAAATCAAGTTATTTAGAGGAATAATTTACTTGAGAACATATTCCAGTATTTCATTTTAATGCACTGCTAGTGATAGTGCCAGGCAATTTTCTGCAGTTGAAAAAATGCCTACAATTTTAACCTTGTTTTATAAACATCAAAGAATTTGATACATTTTAAATATAGTGTGTGTGTGCATGCAAGCATGTGTGTGTTTAAGAAATCTAGAATGCAAAATTTAAAAATATATAAAATGTACCTTAAACATCCTGTATTTATTGAAATCAATGGAAATAGTTGTAGAAAACCCATATACAACAGAGAGATGCAGAAATGTGATTGCAGAATGGTTTGGACTTGCTTCAGTGTGGGATTGTTTCTAAATTTATATCTGATGTGTGTGCAGTGTATTCAAGGTGCCTTGTAAAGAAGTTTTCTATGAGTTCCTGGTGCTTTTAAATATAGATAGGCACACTTTTTCCAAGGAGAGTTTATGAAGTAGAATTAGGCCGCAATCCTATCCACACTTTCCTGAGAGTAAGCCCCATTGAATACAACAGGTCTTACTTCTGAGTAGACATTCATAGGATTGTGCCCTTAGAGAGTAGCAGTGTAGCTTTAAAGCCTTCTTACAGGAGAGAGCAATCAGTGAAATGCTTTCAAATGTTGGCTGTAATGGCTTTTGCAGTGTGCCTATGGACTATAATATCATTTTTTCTAAAGCATTTGGAAAACTTTCACGGGGGTAACTAAGTGTTTTTGCTAAAGGCAGTTCAAAAATCCAACCAAATATTTTTTATGCATGAGTTGGATCCTGAACTTGAGGGAGTCCTGGAAAAGGGGATCTGGAGCAGTGACCACAGTACTTTTGATCTGCCATTCTGCCTGCACAGATCACTGCCTACAGTGCTTCAGAGGCTGTCTAAGACTCTCCTGCTTTCTGCTGGTGATGCCTTATGGCTCCTGACTTTGCTGAATATGGGAGAAGAAATTGGAATATTAAGCTATAGTTGCTAAGCAACAAAGTGGTGATCCCCTTTCTTCTGGGCCTAGGTTGAGCTGAGGCAGCTGTACAGAAATCAAGGAGTAATAGAGACCCTTGCAACTGGAGTCGCAGAACGCTGCAGCCTAAGACATATGTTCAGTTGGGCCAATAGATGAACAATAGTGTTTTCTATCATGTGAATATGAGCGAGAGAGAGAGAGAGAGTTTATGTAAAGCTTCTTTAGTTCCAGAGAGTTAGTGGGCACTTATGTTATGGCCCTTTGTATATCTGAATCAAGAATTAATAAATAAAAGCTTGCTTTATGTATGTTATTTTTTAACTGTTGGAATGCCTTCTGTATTAGTTTTCATCAAATTTGGTTTATGTTCTACTGTATGCCAAGCTGCTCCTTTCTCAATTCACTGCACTGATTTGCTGAACTGGCAAAATGCAAGTCTTCTATTAAACTAGTCCGACATTTCACCACCAAGTAACTCATGTATTAAATGTAAAGTGCATTTATTTTAATGTTATCAATTTTTCCCCAGAGAAGTTCATGTATGTGTGCATTGATGGAAAACTCATTAGCGGTGATTCAGGCATTTTTTCCATCAACAGGATTTGTACCTAAAAATTGATGCTAGCGTCTAGATATCTCAAACTTTTGTCTGAGAATTAGAAATATTTTTCAAACTCTCTCTCTCTCTCTCTCTCTCTCTCCCTCCCTCCTTCTCTGCGGTGATATATATGCTAACCACAAATCAGTGGGCATTACATGGAAGGACAAAAAGTGAGTCTTTACTGATTTGCGGTAATTGCTGCTGTGGTTGGCATTGTATAATTCAGTCTTCTGTGTTCAAACATAAAATATATTCAGACTCATTTATGCTGGAAGCAATATGGTTGTGTAGTCTCCTTTAAATTGATATAGTCCAGGTTTCTCACTCTCTTCCATTAATTTGTCTAACAGAGAAATCCGCATCAGGTGTTGCACAGGCTCTTTGTGCCAACCCAGGAGTGTCACAAATGTGCCATGAGGCATGTCAACATAACATGTACTGGCCTCCCTACACCTGATCCCATCCTGCAGAGGTTGGTGCAAGTGAATATGGAGCCGGGTGGTGCAGAGGGTGGGAGAAGGTTGCGGGAGGGTGGAACGGAGATGGGGAGGGACTTTTTTCGGTGGGTGAGGCAGAACAGGAAGCAGATTGGGCCTGGGAGGGTAGTAGGATCAGCTACGGCAGTGCAGGCTGAATCCTATCCCCTGAACCTGGCCCAATCAGCCTTACATGGGCTCCTCAGATTGTGCCAGTGAAATCGCTGATGCAGATCCGAGTAGCCCCATAGGGGTGTCTGGGGTTTGACACAGGATAATGGAAAAAATTACCCCAAGATTATTTCCAGCCAGCACCTAAGTTCCAATGGATACAGCACAGGCCACTCGACCTGGTTGTTCCAGCGCAAGTTAGGACTGCGCTCCAAATCAAAAAGCATTCTAAGAAAGCTGCTCTCCCTAGACACTGCAGTACAGAATTTCCTGTTAATGAGTTGTGTGAAGAAGTATTTTTTTTTCTGTTGATTATCTAGACTTTCTGGTTTACTGGTCAACCAAAAACATTTTAACCATTTATTGCAACAACCATTTCCAGCTATGTCCACTGTCCTAGAAGCCCTTGTTTCCTAATGCGTGATGGCTTAGTGATTGTTTACATGGTGGGGAAAAAAATATTTCATCATCATAATCATGATAAATCTTGTTTGAGATCTAATGCAGTTATTTAAAGCAAGTTCCCATGTGGTTCAGACTAAGACACTGAGCTGAAATCAGCTCAATCTGAATTGTACCTCTACCTAGAATTCTACTAGGTGGTCTTAGGCAAGTCACTCCCTCACCAGCTGCAACATGAGGATATTACTTAACTTGCAGGGTTGTTGTAAGGACTACATGCCTGTGAAGTGTCTTGTACACTCAGAAAGCATTATACAAATGCAAAATATTAAGTACTACAGGTTATGCCTCATTATCCACTGGGGTTCCGTTCCATTCTGAAGCCCCCAGTGCATAACAAAATCACGGCATACCAAAAGTGGAAAATAGCTTTAAAGATCCACTTCCAGGTTTCTTGCTCCTCTGTTGCCACCCCAGAATGCATTGGTATAGTCTCTATACCACATTCGGCCACTAGATGGGATAGGAACGTAAGAACAGCCCTGCTGGATCAGGCCACAGGCCCATCTAGACCAGTTTCCTGTATCTCACAGTGGCCCACCAAATGTCTCAGGGAGCACACAAGACAAGAGACCTGCATCCTGGTGCCCTCCCTTGCATCTGGCATTCTGACATAGCCCATTTCAAATCAGGAGGTTGCACATACACATTATGGCTTGTAACCCATGATGGATTTTTCCTCCAGAAATTTGTCCAATCCCCTTTTAAATGCATCTAGGCCTGATGCCATCATCACATCCATGAATAATGGAGTCTACTGGAATGAAATTATAATTATTTAACAGCTTGAAGGTAGGAAATTTGATTTTTGTGCTTTTTTCCCTTGTTACAAGGCTTTTAAAGGTGGACCTCAGTATCCGTGGTGAGTCAAATAAGTGAATACTAAATCAGTGGATACTGAAGTCCCACCTGCATGACTGTTATGGTCATAGACCGTTGTTGTTGTTAGAAGAGCAGGCAGTCATACTTTCCTCCAACCTGTCCACCACTATTGGGTCCTTCCATGTATGTTGTGCCCTCCCTAGATAGCACAATCTACTTACGCTTATGAACTGGAAAGCAATGAAGGAGTGAATTTGTTGCTTCCTAATTCTACAATAATTTGTAAGCCCTTGTATTTACTTCATCTACTTATGTTAATCATTCAAACAATTACAAGGGCAGTTTAAAGTTGAATTGCACATTGTTTTTCTTTTGTCTTAAAGGAAACATTCTAAAAATAAGACTTTAATTGGAAACATGCCACAGACATGTTGGACTGATTTAAGTGCTTTTCCCCATCTTAAAAAAAATGCAAATGTAATCAACCATAATCTTTTGTCCTGTTTCTGATATTTGCTATGTAAAAACCACAATTTATGCAATACCAAAATGTGCATCTATGTTACTTGGACAAAACACCGTTAAACAACATACTAAGAAGTTAAGTTAGAGTTTATGCAATCTAATGCAGATTTCCTGGTAGACTTTATTATACATGATTAACAGTGTAGTCCTATTAAAGTCTACTCATAAGAAAGTCATTGAGTTCAATGAGACTTATATGTGGGTAAGTATGCATAGGATTGCAGCCTCCGTGTATGATGTTAACAAAAAAAGCCCATTGTGTTCAGTAGAACTTGCTTTGTAATCCTATCTTACTTACCAGAAACAATCACCTCTAGTAATAGGTAGAACTAGGCAAATCATCTCCAACATTTTGATCCATTTAATGCTGAATGGGTTCAGCCCTGCTTTGTATGGACAATGTCCACTTAAACTGATGAACTCCTATTGATTACAATGGGAAATGGTCCTCAGGTACAGGTCCATTGAATCTATCCCCCCACAAGGAAGAGAAACCAGTGATATAGCTAAGCATGTATCCCTAACATAATTTGCTGAATAAAAATAGGGTGGGGACAGGAGTCATTCCAATCCTATTTAAAACTTACACACACAACCTAGGGGAGATTTAAAAAGCCAGTAAGGAGGCTGAAACAACAAATAAGGAGTTCAGGCTTGCTGAATGGAGCTGGAAGGATGTGCAGGGGAGGGGTAGGTTTCTTTCATTCCGCAAATTTTGGGTCACAAGCCACTAAGGAATTCTGGACTGCCAATGCATCTGATTTTTCTCAAGCAAAATCTTTATGAAGGCTCTCTGATACTTCTTTGTGTTGTGAAACAACAGCAGGAATGCCGAACAGTGAACAGTATGCAAAAGGCTTTAAAAATGTCTATAACTGAGCTATTCACTGTGTAACATAGGAAAAAAAAATCTCTGAGCATTTCAACTTTCAATTTTTAAGATAACTTCACAGCCCAGTCCTATCCTTCCACCCTGCTGGTGCAGCCACAACATAAACGGATGTGCTGTATCCATCAAGTAATGGGCCTTCTCGGACTTGTGCTGTGATTTTGCTAGCACAATTCTGAGAAGATACATGCAAGTTCTGCTGCCACCCAGGCACATTAGGATTGGGCTGTAAGTTTCAAATGGCTATAGTTTGGTGGGAATGTTAAAAAATAGTTGTATGGTGCTTAGGCTCAGGAACAAAGGAGGTGTGAGATGACATTCCTATTGATATAACCATGTAGTAGGTACTCTATGTATCGCCCTACCCCTCCCCATGGCCTCCAGTCCAGCATTCTCTCTAAGCTGCGTGGCTGCACAACTCTAAGGGAAGTCCTGTGCAGCATCTCTCATGGTGTTCCGTAGCTCAGCAATGATGTTATCAAGTACTCTGAAGCTGTACTCGCACAGGGCTCCATGCACTGGGGGAAGGTAAGAGGGAACACTGCCCCAGTCTCAATTGCTTTGTATATGCCTCTCTTTTAGCCCCTTTTTAATTACAAGTTTCATCTTTGAAAAGTCACAAACTCTGCCCTTGGGGTGAAGAAGGAAAAAGTGGAAGGAAGCACTGTTTTAGTTCTCTGGTTTGTGTGTTGTGACTCTTCCTACCTTGATACTTTGACTGGCAGGGGTAGGAATAGGTCAATGTTATCAGATAGCTGCCCCAGTCAAATTGAGAGCTAAATTGCTGTAAAATTAAGAGTTGATTGGAATCTTACTTACCTACATATTGACTATTGGAAAACTCTTCTGTGTGGCAGCGCCCCAGTCCACACAGGAAAGCTTAACGCATTTGTCTTATCACATGAATGATCACAGCTGTGTGCAATGTCTTTGTGCCACCAGTGTCTCCTCCCTGGAGGAAAAGCAGCTGAGGGGAAAAGCTTTATTGGGATAATTCTGAGGTTGAGGCTCAAGTTCTTTACCTAGATGATTTGGGAGTATCCCTTTTGCATGTGTTAGGTAGAATGGTGGCCCATATGAAAATAAGTGATACCAAAAGGTAAAGCGATATCTTTTTATTGGACAAATTTCTGAAGTTCAAAAGAGGATCCCATTTAAAAAATCACCTATTTTGTCATTATACATTACACATATTTTCTGATACCTCCTCAGGACAGATGATACAACCTGCAATATTTAAACTGGTTAATCCAGAGCACTTACAGAGTATACCATATATTTCTATGGAATTTATCCCAAAGAAGTTGCCATCTGTTCCCAACTACAGAGGGAGACAGCAGTTAACTCTTGATAGATTCCTGTTAACTTCCAATGAATTACTTTTGCTGACTGGCATTGCTTAGAAATACGTTTGCAGCTGTGTGGTGGCAAGTGAGGGCTTGCTTTTTGTCACAGCAACCAGGCCATGAACTACAACATTTACACGTATGCTCCAAGTGACCATAGGAATCATTCTGAGCATGGAATGGACTTTAGCTCTCTGAGCAATGCGCCTGAACAGTTCCATAAATTTCCTCAGGGCTATTTCAGAAAAATAACTGTTTGGAGGATGATGGTAACCTTGTGTGCTTCTGAATGTCACCAACTTGTGATAATTCAAAGAAATTTTTTTTAGTTTAATATATTTAATTGTTTAGATATTTGCAGGTAGATAAAAAGAGAAGTATCGCTGAGAGGCTTGTAGGCATTGGAAAAGATTTTGCACATTAACTGTGTAATTGTTCGGAGTTGAAATGCACTCCTGCAAAGTTCTCATTGCAAGAGTATTAGAAAAGCAAAGACAGAAATGAAAGCAATCTCGTTTGTGTGTAGTGTTTTTCCCATTGTGTCTTAAATAGGAATAATTCACTCCTTAGAGAAAACTGTATGCCACCACTACCAGCAAGAACGACAATGAAAGAGAGCGATTAAAACCATGATGTGGTGAGCAACAAAAACCACATAATCCAGCGCTACCCCAGAGATTATGATAATATGAAATGCTAAAGCCCATTAGGGCTAGTTGAATAGATAGGGAGCATGTGGAATTTAGATGCCTTGTGAAGGGAAGGCTGTGTTCTTCTATCCGACTATCAAGCAAGTTGTTCCGTAATTAAGGACAGCTTTGAAGCAACGTTGTCAGGGGGTGATTTGAAGGGTGGGGAAGAGCATCTTCCCAGTCTTGTTCCTGCAATAAGAAGGAGAAACACATGCTGCCTCTGAACTTTCATATGCTGCCAAAGGATTTTTCAACCAAGCGCACCTTTGTGAGATAATTTAAAGAGGGGAGAAAAAAAAGTTCCCCACCAAGAGAAAGATAAATAGCCACGGTGACTGGCTAGGTATGTAATCATCATATGACTCACACCAAAGAAGCCCTATGAAGTCTGTGAGTCTATTTTAGAATGAATAGCATAAGAAATGCGGCAATTAAGTGTATGTTTTGTTATTGGCTATATGGGTCTGTGTCTATCTAGGGAACTGGAAATACATACACAATTCTCATTCATATCTGCTTTATGAGCATAGAGGTCTCTTAAATATGTATGAACACACTGATACACACATACACACAAAATGTTTACTACTAATAATACTAAGATATTTATATACTAATCTGAATCTACAGGAATTTCCTCCTATGGAGGGAGCTGCTCTAGATTGAACCCTAAGGCTGCAATTCTATACACACTTTCCTGGGAGAAAGCCCCATTGATCACAATGGGACTTACTTTGGGGTAATATGCATATGATTGCACTGCATATGATTACACTGTCACTGCTCCCAGTATTTCACTCCACATCTTGGTAATACATCAATCCTGTAAAATGGGCCTGGGTTTTCCGCTCCATTTTACTAACGGGAAAAATCTCTTCTAGCTGTCTCTTCTAGCTCCCAAAATGACCTAGCTAACATGCCTGTCATGTTGGTGGGCCCTACACTTCTTACCAAATTTTGACACATTGAATAACACCGAGAGCTCATCATAATTGTCATAATCGCTCTGTACCACAAGAGCGTCGGGCAAGTGATTCAATTTCTCTGTGTACTCTCTTATCAAGACTTGTTACTTGGTTTCGGATGCAAAGATTTGTTGCTTTTGAAGAAAAGACTGAGGAGAATAGTTAGATGCTACTTTCTGTTATTACAAGTTTCCTGCCATTCTCATTTGAACTCCACTGAAGTCCTTGAAAATTACACCTGTTTCCAAGAGTGATCATACTAAAATCCACTGGCCTCCTAAATACAGGAGCAGAAGGAACTCTGGATTCTCACCACAGAAATATTTTGAGCAATATTTTGCCACTTAAAACCTGAATATATGTCAAGCTAAAATATATAAATAGCTGTACAGCCATTGTTCATGTACTATGACAATCTGTTTAAAGTATTAAGGACCCAATCCTATTTCCAATACTGATGCAGCTGTGCCGACAGGGCATGTGCTGCACCCTGTGGTGGGTAGGGCAGTTACGGAGGCCTCTTCAAAGTAAGGGAACGCTTGTTTCTTTACCTTGGGGCTGTGTTGAGACTGCATCAGTATTAGAAAATTGGGTAGGATTGGGCCTTTAGGCTGCAATCCTAGACATTCTTAGCTGGAAACAAGTCTCACTGAACACAGAGGGAATACTTCTGAGTAAACCAACATTGGGATCACCCTATTTGTCAAATAACTATCCACCCCCTCTCAAAGTCTACTTAAAAACAGAAATAACTGAAACAGTTCAGTTCAGAATCAGGTATGATAGTCTCTGGAAACTGTGCAGAAAGGCACAGCCTCTGAGAATATACCCCACATGGCTTTTATTCAGGAACTGGATGCATTCATTCAGCACTTCAACCTGTGCTGATCCCCAATACTGCCGACAGGTACAATTTCAGAACAACTCTGGTGACTGCTACACCTTCCACAAAAGCAGGATCACCAGAAGTTGCTTTGTGGCAGTGCCAGAAGGCTGAGCACCAAGAGAAGAGCATGCAGGTGGCAGCTCTGGCTCTAGGACATCAGGATGCAGGTGGAACGGTCAAGATATGGAATGACCTGCACCAGTGCTGCTTCTGCAGGCACCAGATCAATCATCTTTAGCCACTCATGATACACAGATCCATGTGGCATAAAAAAGCATATTATAGCACACTTGGTTTGGAAGCTTAGGACAAGTTGCCTCATGCCGTTGGTACTGAGGCACAGGAGAATCCTGTATCTGCCAATGCCACAGTTTGAGGCACTGCTTTCATCCCATCTGCTATGCAGATAAGCAAGAGCGCAGCATGGGCTCTGCTTTAGGCATGCCCAATGTTGAGAACCTACATACCTATCTGATTTCTCAAAAAAAGCTATATGCAAATGCGCCTTCCGTATCAGGACACATTCATTGGAACATGCTGTATGTATGACCCACTGGTAGCAGAGTTCTGCTATGTAGGCCACATCTATTGTCTGTTTGACCCATTAAATATCCCTACATGGCTTGTCTTTCATATAGGACAGATGATCTTACATATATAGAACTTGTTACGTGTATATATATTGTAGGCAAGACACAGCATCCAGTTGTAGCTTCCTGACACAAAAAAGATAATCTATCTACAAATAAGATTTTCACTATTTCCAACACTTCAGCCTGGGCATTTTGTTGCCTGTGTACTGCAAAGGTACTGCAAAAGGCAATTTAAAAAAAAAAAAAAAAAGGTTGTGCATATTTTGCCAGGTCGTCTTTTAAAATTCAGTTCATGCTGCCATAAAACTGTCATTTGGTGTGATCTGTGCATGCTTACTTGAAAGTAAATCCCATTGAGTAAAATGGGGTTTTCTCTCAGGTACACAGAACTGTGGTTAGGTTTTCAAACTTCATTCTCTGGAGCCCTTTACACTCCTAACAGCCCAATCCTGTGCATGCTTTCCTTGGAGTAAGCCCCATTGACTCTAATGAGACTTATTTCTGAGTAGACATAGGATTCGGCCGCATAGGATTGGGCTTGTAAATGGATTCTTGGGGAGCCCCGCTAGTGCATGTATGGAGTTTTGGGGAGCTGGGGCAGTGTTGAATCAGGCTGCCTATGTACACATGTGTGTGTGTGTGTGTGTGTGTGTGTGTGTGTGTGACACTGTTCAGCTCTTGAGTTTTGGGGAGATAGGACAGTGTTGAATCAGTGTTGAATATATATGTTTAGATATAAAACAAGAGCACTTGTTCAACATTTCAGTGGGATTGGATGAAGATAACAGTTGCTCTGAACAGTAAAGCAAAGGTATTTTCAAACATGGTGCGCACACTTGCACAAAACCACTGTTTGAGCATCTCAAGCAATTAAGGCACATATTTGAATGTCAACAAACTCAGAAGAGACTTGGTTTTTAAAGAGGGTAATCCATCCTAACCAGTGTACCTAGGACACCTGAATTACAGCTGTGAACAATGCACACAAACATAAAACAAACAAAGCCATGGCCAACATCCCTGGGCAGCAGGTTGAAATGCCATGCCACCTCTGACGATTCTGCTGAGAAGCATTTTAAGTAATACTCCAAGGGGCTTCCAGCCTGTCCTGCTGCAGTGCAAGCCCTAAAGGATGCTTTGAAAGCCCCTGATCTGTTTGCCTTGCCTTGCAGGTCTGTGAAGAGAGAAGAAGGAAACAGGGAGGGGAGAGAAAGAGGGAAGGGGAGAAAGAGGGGAGAGGGATCCTTTTGCCTCCCGCTCCCCCCATCCCTCCTCCTTTTTTCTCAACTGGACCAGGGGATGGGGGAGGCGAGAAGAAGCCTGGCTTTGGTGCCTCTTTTCTTCTCTAGCCAGCGCGGGTTGCGCCTGCGGCCGCTGTGGGGCGCCCAAGTTCCATTCTGGGTTGCGCGGAGGCTGGCTGGGCAAGAAGGACTGTCTTCGAACAGATGCAGCCGCCAAAGGATGGGGGAAGGGGGTGGAATCAAAAGGATGGGGTGGGGGCGGCGAGGGGAGGGAGGCTTTATTCTCCCTCTAATACACTCGCTGGGGAGACTTTGTTACAAAACAGATTCAGGCGAGAAGGGCAGGCGGGCTGTGTTGTACAATGAACTCTCCAGGGAAGGATAAATCCGGGCACAGAGGATCTGTAGGCGGAAGGGGCATTTGGCTGGCTCCAAGCCTCCCAGCCAGCCAGCCCCCGACCCTGGCAGGCTTTCTCTGCTAGGAGGACAAGGTTGGATTCCCACCTCCAACAGAACCAGGCTCTGCCCAAGGGTCCCAGCCCTTGCCAGGACCCAGCCTCACCTCCAGCGTCCTCCTCCCTTCCGATGGGGCTGCCCAGGAGACTCCCCGATCTCCTCCAGCAAACTTTGCCCGCCCTTCCCTTCTCTTCCTTTCTCTCTTTGTAGAGGGTGGGCCCCATGGGATGAATAAGAAAGGAGAGGGGGAGAGTCTGCGGGGTGTCAGCTCCTGGTGAACCGACTGGCTTTCAAAGCGATCGCCGAGGCTTCTGCGGTAAGCAGGCCCAACCAAGCCGGGCTGAAAGGCCCCCCAACTCTAGATCCCCCAGCCTCCTCGCCCTGCGTCCACAAAGGGAAATCTGCCAGTGTTCCTCTCACGCACACAAGCACAAGGAAGACCCTTCACCTTTAGACACAATCTATGGAGGGGATCAGGGGTTTTTCATTAGGATTCCCAGCTGATGGGTGGGAGAGGGGTGGCAGGGGCCTGTAAGACACACCAGCAGCTGGGTGATCTGTAAGTGACAACCACAAACTCCCTTCTTTTGCTCCATTGTAGAGGGATGATATATATTCAGGGGCCCGCAATCCGCAAAGGTTAGAGTGCTGAACGCATCTACAGATCCCACCTCTAAGAATTAAAAATAGGAAGAGGCCAGGCCGAAGACCTAACTTTGAAGAGACTTGGTGGCCAGAAGTGGGGAAGAGATCTACGCATTAACTAGATTTTTGCTTTGCTCTTCGTTAAGCAAAGCAAGCGGGCAATCTCCTGGGGGGGGGAGGGGAAGTATTTCTGATGAATTATGAGAAATAAACATTTCCAAATGTGGCATGCTATTTCAATATTCCTGTCTAAAGAGTGTGTATATAGATTTTTTTTTTTCAGATGGTAATTTAGAAAATCGCTATCTTTACCATCTCCGTTTGAATACTAGCAGTCTACCACTCGCTTTTCCATGCCGTTCGGTTGTTTATAGGGATGGCGGGGGCGGGGGCGGGGGGGGGGGAGAAGGCAAGAAAACAAAATCTTTGGAGGAACCTCAAACAGGATGAAATATTGGAATAATACTAATATCCATTTTCAAGTTTAGGAAATGAATTTCCAGAAAATATACTTGTTAGTTTTTTCTCTCCTCTAACTTACTTACTATTAGAGTTTTTGTTGAGGTAGAATTGCAAATGGTTAGTTAGAATTTTAGCTTACTTACTCACAGCCCAATCCTATGCATATCGACTCAGAAGGGAGTCCCTTTGTAGTCAATGAGGCTTACTCCCAGGTAAGTGTGCATAGGATTGCAGCCTTACTTACTTGCTATTAGAGTTTTTGTGGAGGTAGAATTGCAAATTGTTAGAATTTTAGCTTACTTTCTCACAGCCCAATCCTATGCATGTCTACTCGGAAGGAAGTCCCTTTGTAGTCAGTGAGGCTTACAGCCCAATCTTATCCATACTTTCCTGGGAGTAAGCCCCACTAACTCTAAGGAGACTTACTTCTGAGTAGACATGCATAGGATTGGGCTCTTACTCCCTGGCAAGTGTGGATAGAATCGCCGCCTTACTTACTTGCTATTAGAACTTTCGTTGAGGTAGAATTGCAAATTCTAACTAGTTAGAATTTTAGCTGAAAATTTAGCTTTTAAAAAAAAAAAGGACACACAACGAATTAGGGCTGCAATCCTAGCCCCACTGGCCTGAGAGTAAGTTCCATGGACTATTGTGGGGCTTACTTCTGAGTAGACAGGCATAGGATTGGGCTCTGGATTGCTAAAGAGTGGCACACACAGACACACTAATTTATATATATTAGTGCAGGAAGGGGGAAATGTAAGTCGTGAGAACCCAGGCGAGCAGGCAGAGGGTTCCCAGCGCCCCCCCCCCCCCAAAAGGACTGGCAGGAATCTATGTCTCCTGAAATCAAATCGAAACCATTGCACGGCCCTAATTAGAGTAATTAGAATAATAAGGCTGCCTATATGTGGTAAGACAATGTGTACAAACAACTTTATTTAATGTATACTGCTTGCTAATCAGCGGTGCGTGCCTGCCTGAATGCCTGGGCGCAATAAAACTCACCCTCGCCCGCCCAGACAATCAAAGACAAATTAGTGTAATGACGGTGCCCGCGCCAACCTCTTCGCGATCCACAGGCGCGGGGGCGTCAGCAGCGTCATCCTGGCCTGCCCTGGCCGGGGGCTTGGCAAGGAATGGCTCGACCCGGGCCCGGGGGATTCCTGAACCCGCTCCCACTCCCCAGCGCGCCGCCTCGCCTCCGAACCGCAGCCAACGCGGCCGCCCGGGTGGAGGGAGGGGGTCGCGGGAGGCCAGCCAGCATCGCCGCCTTGGGAGCCAGCCCCAGCTTCCTTGCGAGGAGACTTGCAGCGGCCCGGGCTGCGCGGCGGCCACCAAAGCACGAGGGAGCCCCCCAATGCCAGGCTTGGCAGGGTGACCAGACACCACGGAGGTCACAGTGCCTACACCTTGGACCACTGTGTAGAAGGGGGAATGTGGGCAGGTGCAGCTTTTGAAGCACTTCCGCGTTGCACCTTCCATGGGGCTGCACCTGCCCCATTCCCCCTTCTATACTGCGGTTAGAGGTGGAGGCACTGTGACCTCCATTGTAGCTGGTCACCCTGCGCTTGATTTGGCCTGCAGAGCATCTCAAGCGCTCCGGGTGGGAGCAAAAGCGGCGCTGAAACCCTTAAAGGGGTGCCACCACAACTGCCCACGAAGGCTGCGATCCTAAGGGTCGCCTCTGCAATGGAGGGGTCGCGGGGCTCTCCTCCTTTCTCCTCTGATGTTCTGCTAACCCTGTGGCCTTAGAGCCCAATCCTCTGCCTGCCTTCTCAGAAGTAAGTCCCCTTACAGGCAATGGAGCTTACTCCCAGGAAAGTGTGGATAGGATTGCTGCCTTCTTTGCTAGTGTGCGGAGTATCCCAGACTTCCTAACAGTTCAGTCTATCAGGTGGTGCCTTTATTTTTCCGGTGGCCTCGCGAGCAGAGCGCTGGGGGTGCCGGCAGCAAAAGCACACGCCCAGCAGCTCTGCTCCTGGAGTCTCACAGATTTGGTTCGAGCCCTTTCGACCCATCTTGCCCACTCTCCGATCCCGCGGACGTGGCTTAGATGAAGGACCCTGAGATGGTCCACGAGACAGACATCTCAGTAAGGATGAGGGGGGAGTGAGTCTTGCTGACATCACCACCGGCCCTGCAGGAAAGGACGAGGACTTTGTGGCAATTGTGCCATTCATGTCAGCGGGGTAGACCTCAGTCTCGTAGTTACTACACCAGCCTTGGGCTTTGAACATCCCCTGTGAGCTGATGATGAGCAACTCTTTTAGAAGAGTTACCCTTCCGGAACTCTCCCTCCAGCAGAGGAGCCAGGACGCCTTTAGCTGGCTCCTTCGGGGGTGCTTGGTAACCTCGCAAGTTTCTCCTTGGATATTTTCGTGGGAGAGATTCCCACAGCAACAAATGGGATTTTCCCTGACTGCAAGCGAGAATCGGGGTATTAAACTCCAAGTAAATAATTCCGAGGTTCTGACTGACAAGGGCTGCAATCCTATCCACACTTGTTTCGGAGTAAGCTCCATTGACTAGAATGGAACTTGCTTCTGAGAAGACATGCATAGGCTTGGGCTCAAGATCTCTGCTCCTGAAGGACTTACAAGGGTATATGAAAGAGGTATATAGACTACAAACAGATCCGGTATATCTCATTATGGTTTTCTTTCAGGGCTTCCACAAGTCTCCCAGGCTTGCAGAATAAAATCGTCGCTGGACGACTCTACTGCCCCGATCCTCAATTAGGGTTGTGGTGATCCTTTTTCCTGCCAGACCCTATTCACGGTGGGACTCTTCTTGAAAAAAGAACTGTAATCTGGAGCTTCAGTGACTTTAATAAACCGAATATGTCTCCATTCTTAACAGTTAGAATATATAAAAGGATGTGTGTGTGTGTGTGGGGGGGGGGTAATCCTAGATTTTTAAAACGTAAACAGCTGTGATTTTTTAAAAAAATATTTTTTTCTCTCCGATTCTTTTACAGTAGATTACTACTACTGAGCTGACGTTTGACTGATTTGCTTCGTTCTGTCTGGAGGATATTATATTCTCAGCTGTGGACACGGGGACGCCTCGCAACTCCTACAAGGTTCAAATCGACTTTGGATCTCTCCTCACCATCACCTTTGCTCTAAAGGAAAAGTCTGTCTGCCTGCCTGGATCGCTCAGCTTCCCTATCACACCTCATTGTTCCGCAAACATTGCTTGCGTCGGAGATCTATTGATTTCCAAAGAACTTCGCTTCCCAGAAAGTGGGCTTTGCAACCTGGTCCTGTGCGCGTTGCTTATAAGCCCTGCTGAGTGCAAGAACACCCACAGAACACTCCTTCGCAGGCCTACTTAGAAGTAAGTCACATTGGTTCCACGGGGACTCGCTTCCAGAGGTACTGTAAGTCCGTCTAGGATTGGAGCCTCACAGCCCAATCCTAAGCACGTCTACTCAGAAGTAACTCCCATTATAGTCAGTGGGGCTTACTCCCAGCAGTGTGTGCCTAGGATTGCAGCCTCACAGCCCAATCCTATGCACATCTACTTAGAAGTAAGTTGCACTACAGTCAGTGGGGCTTCCTCCCACATAGATGTGGATAGGATGGCAGTCTCACTCTCCATGGACAGGCTTTCTACTGGACAAAGCTATCCTAAATTCACTGGGGTTTTGCAGTACATAGGATCGCAGCCATACAGCCCTGCGCCACGCACGTTTCCTAGGAAGTAAATCTCACCTTGTTCAGGGGACCTCCCTCCTAAGAAAATCATCGTAGGTAGGACTGCAGCCTTGGATAAACACACACAGGCTAGGGAGCAGGAACAAAGCAAAATATATTATTTGTGACTGCCGAAGAATAAAATTCTCTCTAGCAGGCATTTAACTGTAAATTGCTTCCCTTCATTCTGAAATCCACCGCATTTCTCTGACTCGTGGTTTGTTTGTTTTTTAATGCTTGAGACAGAACGGATTATTTTTTTAAAGCTTTCCAAAGAAATCTGTGTCCATAAGAGAATGCCATCGTTGGTTTTTTTCCTCCAACAAAAGACAGTCAATACAGTAAACAGAGCTCCCTAACTAGCTAACACCTTCGTTAAAACTGTGGGAGCCTCATCCCCCGACGGTACCATTTTTACCCACTTTTTCTAGTTTCAAGTTCTAGGGACCTGCATCTTTTAATCCTGTTTTCGAAGGGGCCAGCTAAGAATGTGTTTAATCTCAGGATGCTTACCAGAAGGAAGCCACCCTGCGCTCAGTGGATCCTGCTTCCCTGTGATTTAAGAACAGGGGACAAGGATACTAATCTCCTGAAAGGCGTGGGGCAGAATTCAACTAAGGAGAATTAAAGGGGAGAGTTTCTGCTTGCCTGTGAAATGGCTCTCTCTGTCCTGGTGAACTAGAGCAGGCTCGGAGCCCAATCCTCTGCCTGTCTACTCAGAGTCCCATTAGAGTTAACAGGGCTTACTCCCAGGAAAGTGTGGAAAGGATTGGGCTGTCGGTTGGACTTGACTGCAGAATGCAAGGCAAGTCACAAAGATGAGGTCAAGTCTGAGAAACTGCAAGCTGATTCTTTGTCTCAGAGTCCAATCCTATGCCTTCTACTCAGAAGTAAGTCCCATTACAGTCAATGGAGCTTACTCCCACAAAAGTGTGAATAGGATTGCAGCCTACATGTATCAAATTTTTGCGAAGCCACCGCTGGCGGAAGAAGGTTTAGAAAGAGCTGGGCAGCGAGCAAACAAGCTTACAGTTGTATTCTGCCCCGGACTACAACCAAATGCCAACCGGTACAGTCTTCCAGGGGTGGCCCGCAAACAGATGGCCTTAGCTGCCTTGCGACAGGGACGGCAGCAGTTCTGGCCACCCCAAAGTCTTCAAGGAAGACCTTGGCTGCATCCCACACTTACAAATCACGGTCATTTACATATTCATCTATCACATGGTCCCGAAGTGTCAACATCAACCCATTCAACTTGGGAAAGGAAAACAGATCTTGCTTTTTAAAGACCATGGTATGTCCGTTCACTACTTAAACAACTAAAAATTCCACTATAAAAAGAAAATCAGGGGAGAAGATGACAACAAAGCCCTCCAGCGTTTTCAAACCTTTCTTAGATTTCCACTACAACTCTCGCTAGTGGAAAAAAAAAATATCAAAATAAATGTAATCTGATCCACTGCTCCTAAAAACTCTTCATTAAGCCAAAGACAAACGTGAAATCTGCTAAAGGTTTCCTGTTCTGCGTGTGTAGTATGTGGAGCGATGATTACAGCCACCCCCAGTCTTCAAGAAGAGTGGTCCTGATCAAGGCCAACTTTCTCTCTCAGGCCGCCTTTGGAGGTCCGGTTCCTTCTCAGCTCTTGGCCCTCCTCTCCCCAAACTAGGCTCCAGGTCTTCCCACCCTCCTCCACCTGTTACAGCCCAATCCTAGCCACACTTTCCTGGGAGTAAGCCCCATTGACTCTAATGGGACTTCTGAGTAGACATGCATAGGATTGGGCTGAAAATCTCTTACCAAGAGGTGAGACTTGATTTCAAACTGTGGAGAAACCACCTTGCATGAGGTTCAACAGATTCCCACACCACAGCCAGGGCAGAAGCGCCACTTACGCCTTGGCGCCTTGGCCACTTACCCAATATGCCCCACTGGCTGCTGCTGCTGCTGCTACTACTACTACTACGGCACTTGGGCACGAATGAACTGAGCCCACCAAATCTACCAGGTGGTAACAGCAGCTCCAGGGTCTGAACCCTTCATTCCATCATCACTCCAAAGCAGAGCTGATCAACTACGACTCTTGTTGACAGCGGATGCCAACCAAGCGAAAGGCTGGTCAGTTTCATCCTTTTGTGATTCAAGATGAGAATGGGGGGGGGCGGGCTTTCATTAGGAAGGTGAAGTCTCCTAATGCTCCTTATTCTGATTGGCTGCCTTTAGAGGAAACGGTCTTTTTCAAAAGGAGAGCTGCTCTAGTCTATCTTTGGAAATATACTCTAGTCCAGGATGACCGGATACAATGGAAGAAAGAATGCCTCTAGCTTTAAACATTGCACAGAAAATGGAATGTGGGCAGGTGCACCCTTCCATGCTGAGCTGCACCTGCCCACATTCCCTCTTCTACACAATGGTTAAAGGTAGAAGCTTCATGTCCATCTGGTCACCCTGCTCTAGTCTCGCCCTCCTTTTTCCAACACAGGGTGAAATCCGGCAGGTCTAGTAAGATCAGAGACAGATTTTCTAGTGGGAGACGCGGCGTGGATGCTGTAAGCAGGTAGGAAGGCCAGCAGGGGCCCGGCAAAGCTCACACAGCCCAACTAAATAAACATCATACACGTGATCCCTCCCTACACATGGGAGAGGCAAAAGATTCTCTCCAAGTCCATGGAAATGTCCTGCAGAGGGCAGAGGCTGGCCAGTTTTCAACTCCTCAAACACCCCCCCCCTTCCACTATTTAAAAAAAACAAAACAAACAAACAATTCAGCGAGCTATTGACCAAGGGACATTCAATCTATAGCCAGCTTAAACATTTTACCCATCAGCATATCTGCGGTCGCAGAACACTCCTTCTTTCTGTCACTTCGCTTCCAGGCTATTGATAAGATCATTTAACTGAATCTGTTTGGGACGCGTGTAATATTGACTAGGAGTTAGAAAAGATGATTAAATCTAATAAGCCTGGAAACTCTCGTTAAAGGGAAGGGGGGGGGGAGTTAGCATGGGATGCGGATCATTCGGCTTATAAACCCCCCCCCCCCGCAAACCAAAAGAGGATATTGTCACCTGAAAGCACGTCAGCCTTACCACTGAGAATACATCACCAAGAAAATGTAGGAAATCTATTGACTCAAAGGAGGTGAGGATCACACCCTTGGATTCCCTCATCCAAGAACCTGGTGAATACCCTCAGGGACTGCAGTTGGAACATTTTCTCTATATAAGAGTTGTTTGTCCACAGTGTGAACACCCTAGCAGTCTGACCCACATCCCAGCTTAAAGCTGATCTGAAGCACAAGCCCTAGGGATAAGTATGAATGAATATCAACCAACAGTTTATTTCTTGCTTTGAAAAAAACAAACGCAATTGGACTACAAAAGTCTCTCTGGAGTCTAAAGAAGAATCATTCCCAAACAATCTGCCTGGCAAAACTTTGCTTTTTCCTGCAAGAAGACAAAGTACACGTGGCTGACCACCTTGGGTAGGAAATCCCAGCTAAGTAACTGCTTTTAATGCCTTATAAAAATCTGATTAAAAATTGCAATTATATCCCATTGCACTGGTCCATACAACACACACACACACACATCCACGCCCAACACCACACTACAACAACACTACAACAAGAACATCTCAGATTGGGTTGCAGACAATAGAGGTGGAGAAAGCCCCCTGGACCATAAAGGAACAGAAGTGAATTACCCTAGAGGAAGCGGCTTGTACCTCAACATGGGTTTCTTTGGGTCTTTTTGTTGACTGGTACTTTTTTACTTCCAAGCAAGCATTTAGGATCATAGCCCAGAAACAGGGCAGTGATTGACAGCACAATCCTTTGCATGTCTACTCAGAAGTAAGTTCCATGGGGTTTACTCCCAGGAAAGTGTGGATATGATTGCAGCCTAACAACCCTGACCTAGGGCTTTTCAGAGAAAATTACTTCTAGGGAAGTACTCTTAGGTTGGTGGAAAGTCAGACAGGTGAGATAATCTTCCTTTACTCTCAGCATGCATTCCAAGAAAAGACAGCTCCCAGAGTACCAAAGATACTGCAAAGCTGAAGTTGTGGACGCATTCAGGCCTTTAAAACTTACTTGTTTTAGGCCCCAAGTCCTGCTGCACTCAACCAACTGCTGAAGTTATACAAGCCAAATCTATCAATGGATTAGACATACAGTACATTTTATTCTGAAATGGCATGAAGCAGAAAGGAATTCAATGATGTAAAAGGTCTAAGTTCTATTTTCCTTTATATATATAACTCTCTCTCTCTCTCTCTCTCTCTCTCTCTCACTCACACACACACACACACACACACACACACACACACACACACACACACACACACACACAGAGGATATAGGACTAGGGCACAATTCTGTACTATTTTGCAAAAGGAAAATAAAAGATATGCCAATAATTCGAGCAAACTATAAACGTCTTGTGTATTTCTGTTTTATGTAGATAATAAAATATTACTTTAACATAAATATATAAGGATCTCTGCGCTTTTATTTTTTTCCCCACAAGCACATCCAAATGTACCAAAAACAAAGTATTTCTTTAAAGAGACTGAACCAAAAAAAAAAAAAAAATTACATCCCATATAGATTTTTTTTTGTTCACCTACTTATTTAAAGCTACAGAAAAAACAGTTTCCAGAACCTGTTTGCTTTAAAAGAAATAAATATACATTGAGGCAGGCCACTTAAAAATGATATGAAAATATTTCCCTGGGTAGCATTTAAAAAAAAAAAAAGAAAAATAGACAAAGAAAACATTTAAACTATTTCTGCATTTCAAAGGACAAATATTAAACATATATACAAAGCGGTAAGGTTTGCTTGGTAACTTCTTAAAAAAAAATTTTTTTTTTTCAGTAAACCTATTCAAGGGTTTAGAGGTTCTGCAGAAATGTCTCCCCCAAGCTCCTTCTTTTGACCTTACCCATATATTAATGCATCTAAAAGTTCACTGTCTCCCTTTCAGCACTTCCTCTGCCTCTGACCTTAATCTCTATATAGGAGGAGTTTGTCTCAATATCACAATTACCAGCAGCTCAATACCCTTAAACAGAACCACTATCCATATCAATCTGGGGTGGACGGGACAGAAAAACATTGTAAAAAATAGAATAAAGGCAAATGAATAGGCTTCTCAGAAAGCTGTAGTGTCTTCTCAAGGGGAGAGGGAAGAGAAAGATCTGATGCCCAGGTTGGGGCTTAGAAAGACAACTGAAGAACAGAAATCTCACCTACCTACTCCCAATGTTTAACATCCGAGTTTCTCTGACAGAATATTTCATTGGCCTCAGAAATTCCCAAACATTCTGCTAGGCAAACTTTGTAAAGGTTATTTTTAAAAAGTTATGGAGACCCCCCCCTTCTTTTTTTGTGCTGAGCAGATGTTTCAAAATGTGAATCTGTCAATATCACAGTTTCAAGGGTTGCCCCCCCCCATATAGAATATAATATACAGTTTCAAGTCCCCCTCCTGCCTTCCTTCTCTAAAGCCTTCTGTTTGGAGAAAGTGAACCCTTTTCCATCCAGGAAATGCATCTATTAAATCGACTAACAAAAGGGAGAGAAAAAGACGGTGGAGAGTGGCATTTTGGTGGCTTTGTTTTCACTTCATTTGCCTCCCTCCTGTGAAAAGATAAAGGGTGGACTAAGTTAAACCGGTCTTTCATGCCACACATTATGCTGAAATCTCAGTAAAGGATGGGGGATGCCTCTAAAATCTGAGAGTGAAGCTTAAGGAGAAATGCCCCTAATTGCATGTGGTGGCCAGACCAACCAAGAAGGCAAGCCACTTTAAACCAAGTGCTTGGATAGTAAAGCCATCCTCATGGAGATTTGGAAGGAATCCCCATTGATTTGAACGGAAGTAAGTGTGGTTACTGTAGGCGACTTAACCCCACTGATTTCAATGGGATTATAATCCTTTACATTCTGCTCTCCAATCTAGAGCGCTTTGTGCAATCCACACCTCCACTGAACAGTGGAAAACCTCCCATTGAGATTATTGGGCTCAGACTTGGACGCGATGACTACAATTCTTGGACCACAATTCACATACCGGTTGTAAGTGTACGATGTGGAAGTAAGTCCCATGTAACTCACTGGAACATGCTGCCACATTCGGTGTTTGTGAAATGGGTGTCACTAGCCTGGAAGGGTCTCACTTTTTCTATTGAAGCAACCTGAAGGCAGGATAATGCATCTATCTACAGTTCACAGCTTGTAGCTGCAACCCTGAGAACCTTTGTTTGATCTGTGGAACTTACTTCCAAGTGACTTTCCTAAGAACCAGGATGAAGATTCTTTTGAGGAATTTACCCCGCCGCCCCCAACCAACGTGTAGAAGCAGATATCAGCATAAGTGTCCTAGGGGCAGGGTAATGCCATACATTCAAGACATACAGAGAACTTTTGGTACAAGACCACAGGTGAAGCTAAGCAGTAGTCTCTCTTCCTCTGCCCCCCCTTTATCTTTAGTTCCTTTCAAAGTGCCTTTTTCTACTAGAAAAATCTGGATCTCTCTCTCTCTCACACACACCCCCCCCCACTTGCCTTGCATTACCTAAATGGTAGGATCTCTATCATTCTCCACATTCAGTCAGTCTCTCTCTCTCTCTCTCTCTCTCTCTCTCTCTCCCCCCCCCCCCCACTCCTCTGCCTTGCATCATTCCAAGGATGATTCCAACTTCTGGAAAGTGGAAGTTGCTTCTCGTCTCCTGTCCTCTTTCTCACGCTTCTCTTAAGATCTACTTAAGAGGCCACTTAGGTCTCCCCTCCCGAAGCTCAATGGTGGCGAAAAGAACAAATTAAACCAGACCTTCCCCTTTAGGTACCAACACATCCATACAAAGAGGAAACCAATGACTATACGGGGTTGCACATTGTCCCACCGCTGGCCAGCACCCAGGGTGGAAAAATGCAAGTCATTTCCCAAGAAGGTATGGAAAAGAGATGCAGTCTGTAAACTAATTTTGTTTTCTTGTTGCAGTGCAAATACACAGGATTTTCTTTCTTAAAAAGCGGGGGGGGGGGCTATTCCTTCCGACAGAACAGTTCCCTACCTCCTGCCTCCATATCAGCTTCCCCTGCAGCTCCGAACTGAAAACAGAGCAGGGAAGCATCCTTCTAGGTGCCTTTGGAGCAGATCCCCAAATTACTTCATGGTAAGAACCCCCCTACTGAAAGAGGCCAACTTTTGTCTACGTTCAAGAAGGATACCCAGCCCCAGCTGGTGCCTCTGCATCCATGGAGATCTTACCTGCCTGTGCCTGGGTGCGAGAGAGAGAGAGAGGGGGGTGGAGGGGGGAGAGAGAGAAAGGTGGAAGGAGAAGAGAGAGAGAGAGAGAGAGAGAGAGAGAGAGAGAGAGAGAGAGAGGTGGAAGGGGGCAGACACGCACTCCTCTCCGCTACACACACATCCACCCCTACTCACTGCATTGCCTGGTTCCTCGCCTGCAAAGGTCAAAACACACCATTCCTTACACACTTTGCAACCGTTTCAAGGAGAGGGAGTTGCGTGCAGCCTCTTGCCTGCCTGCCTGCCTGCCTGTCTTTTTTGTCTGGCCTGGCCTGCTTTTGTTTTCGAGGGGGAGGGGGGAACGATCAGAAGGTCGGAGGAGGAAGGGGCGAGAGGGAGGGGGCCGGGGCCGGGGCCCGCTCCTCCTCCTGGTCCTCCGCGGGCGGCGGAGCGGAGTTCACTGCACAGGAGTCTGTACCCCGTGGTGCGGCGGCGGCGTGTCCCTGCTGGCCCCATACACGTCCTCGGCGCCCGGCAGAGCCCCTCCCGGGGGAGTCATGCGTTTCTCTTTCTGCCTCCTGTTACAAAACCACACGCGGACCACCTCCTTCTCCAGCTGGAGGCTGTCCGCCAGCGAGGTGATCTCCTGGGCGGAGGGCTTGGGGCACTTGAGGAAATGGCTCTCCAGGGCGCCCTTGACGCTCACCTCGATGGAGGTGCGCTTTTTCCGCTTGCGCCCCTGCGCCGCGATCTTGTCTATGCTGGTGGGGCTGCCGGACGACGAGTCCGCCTCCTCCAGCCACTTGTTCAACAAGGGCTTCAACTTGCACATGTTCTTGAAGCTGAGCTGCAGGGCCTCGAACCTGCAGATGGTGGTCTGCGAGAAGACGTTCCCGTACAGGGTGCCCAGCGCCAGCCCCACGTCCGCCTGCGTAAATCCCAGTTTGATCCTGCGCTGCTTGAACTGCTTGGCGAACTGCTCCAGGTCGTCCGAGGTCGGCGTGTCCTCGTCCGAGTGCGCCTCGTGGTGCTGCTGCTGCTGCTGCTGCTGCGGGTGGTGGTGGTGCTGCTGCGGGTGCTGCTGCTGCTGCTGCGGGAGGTGGTCCGGGTGCTGCTGCTGCTGCTGCTGCTGCTCCTCGTGGGCGTCCCGCAGGCCGTGGTGGTGCATCCCCGGCTGTGCCGCGCCCAGCATCCCGTTCACCGTGAAGCCCCCCGGGGGCTGCGCGTACAGCAGCGCGCCCTGCCCGCCGCCCCCGTTGGAGGCCGCCATGCCCGGGGGCAGGTGAGCGGAGCCGCCGGTCCTCCAGGCCACGGCGGCGGCCACGGCGGCGTGGTGGCCGCCGGAGTGGTGCACCAGGTGCGGGGGCCTCCCCTGCTGCTGCTGCTGCTGCTGCTGCTGCAGCTCGTCCCCGCGCCCGCCGGCCTGCACCACCGAGGGCTTGATGTCCTGCTGGCCCAGCGGGCTGGTGGACCAGGGCGAGTCCCCTCCGCCGCCGCCGCCTCCTCCGCCTCCGCCGCCTCCCCCGCCGCCGCCGCCGTGGGACAGCGCCGTGATCCACTGGTGAGCGTGGCTGAGCGGGTGCCCGTTGCTCTGCAGCGCGTAGTCCGCCTGCACCAGCGCCTGGGCGTCCCTGTAGCCGGCGCCGGGCTGCATGCTCCCCGGCGGCTCCGCGTGCACCATGGGCGAGCCGGAGGCGAGCAGGCTGTAGTGGTTAGAGGCTGTGGTCGCCATGACTCTCCGAGCCGGACTGAGGGCTCCGCTTAAAGGAGCCGCGCATTTGACAGCTACTTTTCCGCCCGGGGCTCCTCTCGCCGCGCGCTTCCCCCGCAAGTCCGCCCGGCTGAGCCCACTGCAAAGGCACGCGTCCCCGCTCCTCCCTCCCTCCGGCCCCCATTGGCTCCCCGCGCTTTGATTTACGTGGAGACCTCTAGCAACCGGCGCAGGGGGAGCCTCCCATTGGCCCCGGCCCTGGCGCTGGCACCACGCCCCCCCGCCACAGCCTCCCCCCCTCGGTCTTTGTAATCAAACTCCAAGGAGGGAGAGAAGGAAGTGGGGGTGGGAGGGGGAGAAAGAGGAGGGGGCGCACACACACAAGGGGGCAAGCCAAGGAGAGCCCCCCCTTCTCCCCACTGGGTGGGCGGGCGGGCGGGCAGAGAGGGAGCCAGATGATGCCAACTCCCCTGTTTTGGGGGGAAGAGGGGGGCTCTCCTCTTTCCTTACGCAAACACACACACTATGCCTACACCCTACAAAACCTCCCGTCTCTGTCTATAGGACAAGCAAGCGGCCCTCAGACTGACCATTTCCACACCCAGGCAGGCCAGGAGTTGTGGAAGGGATGCTGCTGCTGCTCTCCTGTTGCTCGCATTGTTCCAAAGCGTGGCTGCCTGCTTTCCAGGCGTAGGACGGCTTCACTCCTCCTTTCCACACAATCTCCACTGCCTCTTCCCCCCCCCACCCCGTACACGCCCAAGCCACCCAGAGGAAGAGAACGGAGGCTCCGTCTCAGTGGGATGCAGACTCGGGAGGGGGCCACAGCAAAGTGGACAGGATGGGGCAGGAGCCAAACCTCGGTTCGCTCTGTCAACCCCTCTCTTCCTTTGGCTGACTGGATGGCTTCCTTGGGCCGATCCCCCCCTCCAACCACCCCCGATCCTCTTCCTCGCACCTATATCACGGCTTCCAGCATCTCCCACGGACCGTTTTGCAGCCAGGCAACTTCCTGCGCTACTTTTGCGGCACCAACTTCGTAGGCACGCACACTCTCAGACCGCAGCCAGTCGGCGCGATCCGGAGAGGACCCGCAGCCCGAGCCCCTAGGTGTGTTTACTCGGAAGTAAGCCCCGCTGAGTTCAGTGGGACCTGCTCCCAAGTAAGTGTGCAGCATCGAGCGTCGTTGCAAGCCTAGGTGCGGAGAGGCTGCCTGGCTTGTCCGTGTCCCCTTCCCCCGCCTCTCCGTGCGTCTTGGCACCAGTCATCCGAGAGAGCCCTGCTGCTCCTTTTCCACAATGATAGGATAAGAAAGATGATAGCAGGGGGACGGCGGCGGGGGGGGGGGGGAGATACTGCTGCTCCCTCGGGAGAGCCTCTCTCGCAAGTCCCCAAACTGCTGTTCCAGCAGCAGGTGCTGCCTGAGAACAAAACCAGGATTCCCTAAGAATTTCAGGCCCAACACCTGGTCAAGCTAAGCGGCACTGTTCGCAGAAGTTCTCCCTCCCTCAGGACCATCAGTGTGTTTACAGAGTCCGTCCTTCCTTCCTTCCTTCCTTCCTTCTTTCCTTCACACTACCGAGCGCTTAAGAACAGACAAGAGACATCCGATCCCAGTTAAGCCCAAACTTTTGAAGTCCTCCAGATGTCTGCCTTAAGACCCCATGCGACCACGTTGACTGACCGGCGGACCACTCAAACTAAAGATTCCCAAAAACCTCCTCGCATGTTCTGGTAAGTTCTGTGGGGGCAGAGCAGAGCCATTGTGCCTCTGAAGACCGCTCCACGCTGCTCTCAGGCTATCCAGGGACAATCCCTGGACTGCCCACGCTGCCTTTTTAGCCCCAAGAAGCAGGTGCTTTGTTGTCCTAAGAACAAAATGGTCGAGGTCAAATCCTGGACATAGCACACACACCAAGTTGTCTTTGAAATGCAGCACTGGAGGTATTTGGGACCACAAGGTAGAACCTTTTTCTCCTGAGGGGTACTCATAATTCCTCATCCTTGGGAAGACTTTTTTGGACTGAAGATTTTTCACTGTGTGAACGGATGATCTGTACACAGACATTTACACCAAGAGCAGAAGGCGTATAGGTATAGCTTCTTAGTCCTGCCAAGGGTTGTATCAGGAATTCCAGTTCCTTTCAGTTGGACGTACATCCACCTAAACAGGACTGCAAAGCTGCCCAAACCTCTGCATATCGACTCGGAAGTCAGTCACACTTTTTTTTGCCATGCACACTTACTTTTAAGAAAGTAACTTACTTTTAAGAAAGTGTGCATAGGATCGCAGTCCAGTCCATCCAGATCCTTAGCCAGCCCCATTCAACTGCCATCTATGGGCCCAATCCTATCCAATTTTCCAGTGCTGGTGCTGCTGTGCCAATGGGGCATGCACTGCATCCTGTGGTGGGGAGGCAGTCACAGAGGCCTCCTCAAGGTATGGACACATTTGTTCCCTTACCTGGGGGCTGCATTGAGACTGGTGCTGGAAAGTTGGATAGGATCGGGCCCTGAGCTTCCTCACCGAGCATCTCCCGGAGAGAATTTACTTATACAGTACTCAAGAAAATGATTTTGATACAAACTCAAGAAAGTGACACAATGTTTGGATTGGGGCCTTGAATTTCTTAGGCTCGGCAAGGGGGGGAACACTGGCTGCTTGGCTTGCATGTCTACAACTTTTAGAACTGGTTTGTGCTTTGAGGAAAATGAAATCTTACTTTTCCTTTTCTAGAAGAGCTCTTGCTCTTCCAGCTGTCAGCTAGGCAGCTGGTTTCCCCCAAACAAGTTGGTGAGGTAAGATGCAAAGCTAGCTTAACAAGGCTACTGTAAAGTGTTAAACGTAACCACCACTATCCTCTGGTGCCTCTTCCACAACCTCTAAAAAGAGTAACGCAAAAGGGGGGGGGGGCACACAAAAACAGCTCCAGGGGTCTGACCTGCTGAAGGATTTGAAAGAACAGTCAAGGCTTTTTTAAAAAAAACGCACAGAAGTTTGCCTGTGTCTCTAATTAGCTCTTCTGTACTGTTTCTCCGCAACCAGAGGATGCACCGTAAACTGTGAGCAACTAACAAGAACTATGAAGTTGGGTCAATTTATTTTTTTCTTCCAACGCCTTATGGAAGTGTTGAAAGTGTTAAGGGTGTGCGGTGCTGAATCACGAGGAGTTTAGGTGAAAGAGGAAAAAAAAAAAAGCACCAGGAGAAGCTACAGGAAGGATCTTGGCATCAGAAAACAGCCCTGCTCCTCTCACTCCAGTATCAGTGGAGCTACAAGAGTTCTGGAGGGTGTCTGGTTGAAAGTATTTATTTTGTGTGTGTGTTGTGGGGGATGGGTGGGGGGTGGGGTGGAGATATTCTTCTTGGCATGACCTCGTGTTAGTCACATCTCCAACCGAGAACTTGGGAGCCCAATCCTATGCATGTTTACTCAGAAGTAAATCTCATCATAGTCAACGGGGCTTACTCCCAGGAAAGTGGGGATAGGATTGTAGCCTCCTTGAATACAGAAGGCTCCCCAGTGGCCAGCCCACGCCTGGCCATTGGTCAAAAGCTAGCGGAGAGTGGCCAGCAGGGGCTTTCTTTTCAGTGCCTGCTCAGATCTTAACTAGCCACGTGAAATCGGCCCTCCTGCGCCCGCGGAGGAAGAGGGAAGGCTGGCGCAGGTGCGTTAGAAGGGGTGCTATGCCGAGGCAGTGATCCACAAACTGGGCAAGCATGTCAGTCGGCTTCCCAGCTAAGAAAAGTTGTCCTCAGGAACTTTTAGCTTTCTTTCGCCCTCGCCAAGGCAAAGCCCAGGATGTGACCACTGAACAAGCGGAGCGAATGAATGAAGGAGGAAGAGGAGGAGGAAGGAGGAGCAGGTTTTTGCAGACACAAAACCAAAGAGAAAAGGAACTCTCGCCCTTTTTCTTCCTTGAATCTCTGCATCACCCACACCACACATCCTTGTTCACACACACACACACACACACACACACACACACACAGAGCGCGAGCAAGCAATTAACATCTCCTGTGCCTTTCTCCTCGCTGGGCAGTGCCAAGAGCGAAAGTGGGTAAATCCCTGGAAGGAGAAGTCCCTCCTCTCGGTCTCCAGGATGCTGCTTCTCCTGGTCATTAATCCTGTTTCTCAAGCATCCCATCTCTCCCCCAGCCCCCGTGGAGGAAGCCCTTGCTGGAAGCAGCCAGAGAGCTCTGATTGTCTGGCTCCGGCAGGGGTGTGTGTGTGTGTGTGTGTGGGGGGGGGGGTTATTCCAGGAACCTTACGATTCCTTCGCGCGGTGTGGAGTAGACCCAACGGGTCCGGAGGTGCCCAGGGTCCAGGGAGCCGGAGATGTGAGAGAGGCAGCCCTGGGCTGTCCTCTCCGCCGCGCTGACCTGCTGGATTAGAGGAGCCTTTCTTTCCTTTCTCTGCCCAGAGAAAAGAAGGTTGAAGGTGAGCCTGTCTTGGGTAGACATTGCAGTGGGTGTCTCTCTCTCTCTCTCTCTCTCTCTCTCTCTCTCTCTCTCTCCCCTTCTTTCTCACTCCGCTCAGCCCTCCTTCTCCTTCCCGCCCATCAGTGTTCAAAGCAGCTGTTCAAATACTAGGGCTGCTGGCTTTGACGGGAAGAGGATTTTCAAAAAAACCCTCCAAAGCTTTGAACTGACAGGCCTCCTTGATATCTCCTTCATTCCACTATAGCTCCCCGAGAATATTCTCCATAGAAAAAGATGCAGAGAGAGAGAGAGAGAGAGAGAGAGAGAGAGAGAGAGAGAGAGAGAGAGAGAGAGAGAGAGCGCCCGGCAAGCCAGAAGTTGCACTCAGAGAAGTGGACGCAAGGCATAGATCCTGCTGGATGGTGATGCTCGGGGTGTATGGAGAAAACACACAGGGGATTCATTCCAGTCTCTTATTGCCAGAGAAGCTGAGAGATGGACCAAACCGTCAGCTCCCCCAGCAGACTTCTACGCAGAGTTTAAAGCCACAGCAGGAGAGTGGATATCTGAAACTCTCAGCTTCGGCCATCTCTAGCAGGGCTTGGGGCTCAGGCATTCATGACTTGCTTGGGATCTACAGATTTCCCTGCTCTCTTGTGCACCCACAAAGTTCTTCCATTCTAGCATAGTTAATTGCCTAGGATTAATGATTCAATTACTCATCACAGTTTGGGCCATGAAACTTTAATCGTACTTTTGGAGTTATTTTTCGAAGGTATTTCATCCAGATCACAATCTCCACTCCTAAGAGACCATTTGTTACCGTCCTTCCTCCAGGGTGCTCAGGGTTGTGCGTACGATTCCTTCCATCCAGTTGTCCTCACAATAATCCTGTGAAGTAAGAAGATGAGAGACAGTTCCTGGTCCAGGGTCACCCAGCAAACTTCAGGGCTGAGCAGAAATTTGAACCTGGATCTTCCAGGTGCAACACCAGAACCACTACACCATCTCTGGCTCTCTCTGGCTCTAATCCCTATTGAAGAATGTTCAGTGCTTTGTTTACATAAGTGCCTGCCAATCTCTTGACAGGGACTCCAGTATGATGTTCCAGGCAATAAATGAGAGTATTTAGTACAGCGGGAGATAGAGTCTCTCTCTCTCTCTCTCTCTCTCTCTCTCTCTCTCTCTCTCACACACACACACACACACACACACACACACGGGGGGGGGAGGGAGGGAGGGAGAGAGAGAGATAAAAACTTTGCCCTTGCTGACCTGCAGCTGACATACATATAATATAGAGAATGCCACTTGTCCATCTCAGGCAGCCATCCAGTGCACTCATGATTGGGGAGCAAGCCCATGGAATTTGCTTCCAGTTAAGCATGAGTAAGTTCATGCTGTCTCCTTTCTCTTCACTTGTACTATCTCGTCCTAAAAGTTTCACAAAAATACATGGTCGTTGTATTCAAGTTAAGGATATACGGTCTGCTATGGAGCAAGTTCCCAGCAAGCTGGCCAAGAAGCTCTAGGGGACACACACACACTGCTTCTTCCCCCCCCCTCCTCCCCACTCCCTCCCCACTCCCTCTCCCCCATTCAAAGGTTGAGCCTGGAGATGTGTGCACGCACATGTGCTAGTCCAGGACGCGTTTAATGTAACTATTGTGAGCTGGGGCTGTTTTGATCTTGTTCCCTTTTAACCTTTCGGTACGAGGAACCATTCAATCCTGTGCCTTCGTGGAGCTTTTTCCAGCGGGGCTCGAATGAGCCTGATTTAGTGGAGAGGGAGAGACTCCAACAACACATGAATGAAACTTCAACTTTTAAGGGCCTCCACAGAAGGAGAGACACTCCCCCCCCCAAAAGGGCCCCTCCAAAGCCGAGGCTTCACAAGTGATTGCTTGAAGACTCCGATCGGGCACAAAGAAGGCAGCTGGGCTGCTTTAATGAAATCTGCCTTCAAGCCGCCAGAACTGCAGTCTCAGGGACGTATTGAGAAGATGACTCAGTAGCTACACTTTCAAGTCCGGGCTCCTCCGGGTGGCTCTAGAACTAACACGGTTAACTAAGAAGTCTCGGCAGAATGGACAGGAATGGATAACTTTGATCGCGCACGCTCCCCGCTGAAATTACACTCACCCTTCAAGTGGACTTCTCCTCCTTCAGACCAAAGGCTAACTCATGTGCGTCCCCCCCTCCCAACTCGTTTCCCCCAAGTCACAACACCGATCTACTCCTACAAAATGGGGAAGCGACCCTCTCTCCTCCCTCACGCCCAACTGATGCAAAGTTTGCTGGGAAAAAGCTGCGATTTTCTCACCCTTTCCCTTCCAGTTCTTCTTCCACTGCCGCCTGAATTTTATCTACCTCACAGTTTAAACAAGCAGCACTAAGTTCAGAGGTGGATATTAAAATTATCTTCTTTCCAGGATATTAATCTCTTCCCCACTCCAGTCACCCCCCCCATTCCCGACACATCCCCCGGTTCTGAATCTTGTCATTAGGAATGATCCACCCTTTGTAGTCCACAAGTGAATATTTTATAGGTAGATTCTTGCTATGGAACACTTCTAACGGAACGTCAGCCAGGCAGGCTTGAGCTGTTTCAGGGATTACTTTGAGTAATTTATCAAAGGGGCGCTGTTAAAGTTGGAGTGGGGAAGATGAGGCCTTGGGGGAGGGGAGGGAGGGTGGAAATGGAGGGGGACCATTTCCATCAGGCTGGGAGACGAATTCTGCATTCAGGACTAAAGTGTCGCCTCTTCACTCCGAAATTGCAGGCTCAGGCAAGACGCCGGGTATTGGCGGAGGGCAGTTTATTTGCATGCCGTATAGTTTTCGAAGGGTGGGTTGTTAAAACGATGCCCCCTCCCGCTTTCCTTTAACAGTGGGATTTAGGGGATTTCTTTTGGTGACCAAGCAGGTGAATTAGCGACAGTAGGACGGCAGAGATCACTCAAACTTACTTAAGCTGTGGGGGGGGGGGGGGAGAGAGGAGAATCCTTTTCAATAGACTTTCCCCTAAAATTCCTCAGTCTGAAGTAGTACGGGACATCTCCCCTCTCCTGTACTCGCTTTACTTACATTGCAAGTCCTTAGATTGCTTGGAGATGTAACTGGAACCTGGAGTCTTCAGGTCTGCCCTCACCCCCCCCCCAAGTTTATTAGAAGCATCCCACATTCTTCTGACAGTAACAAATCTCAGCATGAATTTCTGACATTTGCGCGGTCTAGAGAGAGAGAGAGAGAGAGAGAGAGAGAGAGAGAGAGAGAGAGAGAGAGAGACCCCGCCTTTCCACCCTGCTTAAGGGCCCTCAAGGAGGCTAGATCATGCACCTTCCCTAAAAGACCAAGGAAAAAAAACTATAACATTATAGTGTCCTGCTCTGCCCTGGGGGGGGGGGGGAGACAGACAGAGAGGGAGAGAGAGTTTCTAACAACCCAATCCTATGCACATCTACTCAGAAGTAAGTCCCATTAGAGTCAATGGGACTTCCTCCCAGTAAAGAGTGGCTAGGATTGGGTATAAAGAAGTGGTTATTTTCCCCAGGATCAAAGAGGATTAAGGGAGGACCTAAAACACGCAGCTCAGAAAGAATTTCATTCTTACTCTCCATGACTCAGGGAAATGATCCATTCTGGAACAGGTTGTATGTTCACCTGCTTCCATAAAAGGGGAGTTGGGGGAGGGGGGAAGAAGAGAATGTACCAGCAGCAGCACTTCAATGACTTCTGCCTCTCGCGCCTCACTTTCTCCATGGGAAAGCAAAGGGAAAGGCTGGTGCCTCCTCGGAGAAGACGCGAGACTCGCTGTCAGCGGCGACCAACTTGGGAAGGGTCTGCGGTGCAGGGCGAGGCGATGTGAGAAAGGGCTAGAGATCTACCCCCGCAAACACTTAGAACTCCAACCCTAACGAGAGCACGAAGGAAAACGCAGGTTGCCGTGGAAGGCTGTTGTGGAAGAAGACCCACCACGCAGCCTTCAACCAGGGGTTCGCTCTCAGAGCCCAGCCACGGCGGAACGCAGAACGCGAAGCATGACTGACTACCAGCCCAATCCTCTCCACACTTTCCTGGGAGTAAGCCCAATTGACTCTAATGGGACTTACTTCTGAGTAGACGTGCATAGGATTGGGCTCCGCATACCCTAACTCTTGAATGGAGGGTGCGTGGGGGCTGCAAAAAACCCTGCTTCCTGCAACTGGAGGCAGAGCCCCGATCAAACTCATTTTGGAAGGCAGCCCTGTTGAAATCGGTGTGTGTGAGTGTGTGGGGGGTCCTTCTTGGATGGCAAGTGCTGCCTCCAGCTTGAGCGAACTAAGGACCCAATCCTATCCAACTTTCCTTGAGGAGGCCTCTGTGACTACCTCCCCACCACAGGATGCAGCGCACGCCCCATCGGTATAGCAGCACCAGCACTGGAAAATTGGTACTGCCCAAGTTTCCAATGCCAGGGTGACCAGATACCATGGAGGAAAGAGTGTCTCTTCCTTTAACCATTGTATAGAAGAGGGAATTGGGACAGGGGCAGCTCAAAAAGGAAGGGTTTCAAATCTGCCCCTGCCCCCTCTTCTATACAGTGGTTAAACGGAGAGGCACTCTGTCCTCTTATTGTAGCTGAAACATGCCAATGGGGCGTGCACTGCATCCTGTAGTGGGGAGCAGTCATGGAGGCCTCCTCAAGGTAAGGGCACATTTATTCCCTTACCCAGGGGCTGCACTGCACCAGTACTGGAAAGTTGGAGAGGATTGGGACCTAAAGAGATCAAGGGGTCATTCACACCACGTTGAAAGGCGGCGGTGGCGGCACTGATCTGCCCTCTGTTGCCCCACTGCGGGATGGAAACAGGTCTCCCCCGCGCCCGTTGTTTCTCATACAGGCAAGATTGTCTGTGGTTGGCGGCCTGCCTGAAATCTCGAAACCCCAGGAAGTAACACGGGGGCGGGGAGGCCTCCAAGATTGCCAAACCACCCCATAGAACGAGCCAGTCAAATGTATAGCTTCACCCCCACTGACTCCAGTCAGATCAACACGAGGGGTGGGTCCGTGGGGGGTGATCTGAAGGCTGTTTACTTGGAAGAAGTGGTTCCTTCGGAAGCGATCGGGTTTGTAAACCGCCTCAAACTCTTCGGACGCCCTAATGACGGAGCGGGATGCTGCAGGGGCTGGATGTGGAGGTGGGGAGGGGGAGAGAAGAGGCGGTCGGTTCTGTCCTATGGTCGGCCCAGTCCTATGCACGTCTACTCACAAGTAAGTTCCATTCTAGTCAATGGGGCTTACTCCCAGGAAAGTGTGGCTAGGATTGGGCTGTTAGCTGTTTTTCTTTGAACCCCTTTTTCTTTGCTGCATGAAAGGCGTGAAGGTTGCTTAAACGGTTGGGATTGGGGAGGGGGAAGGGAAGGGAAGGCTGCTTTGGTCGGAATGGGGCGAGGAGGACGCAGGCGAGGGAGGCCAGCGAGGAGGCCGGCCCATTGTCCAGAGAGGGTGCATTTTTGTCAGCCCGCTGTTGGTTGCTATAGTGAGGACCCAAAACCAAACAGAGGAGCCCACAGTTCGCCTCTCTCTCTCGCCCAGCTTCGGAGAGAGGGAGCTGCCCAGTCCCAGCCCAAATAAAAGAGCCCGCATTGACCCAAGGGAGCCGCGTGGCCTCCAGCTAAGGATGGAGGTGAGGGCGCAGGCCAGGATTAGGCAGAAGCGGCAGCAACCCGTGTGTGTGTGTGTTGGTGGGGCTGGACTGGGGGAGGAGGAGACGATCACCCATTCAACTATTTAAAATCTAAACTGGGAAAGGTAGAGCTGAAGTTCTACCTCTGCAGCCTGTTTAGTCTTTAGTTTTAGGGCTCGGGCTTCTCATCCCCTTCAAATATCTCAGTTTAAAGCTGATCGTGTGAGCCGAACCTTTTGATCCTTGACAATAAGTAAAGCTTGCCCGGGACGATCGCTTTACCAGTTATAAAATGCAGGATGCCTCTGTCACTGTTACAGAGCCTGCTGAGATGCAGTATTATTATGATTATGAGAGAGAGAGAGAGAGAGAGAGAGAGAGAGAGAGAGAGAGAGAGAGAGAGAGAGTTCCATGGAACTCAGTGAGACTTTCTTCTTCTTAGGCGTTCCTAAGATTGTCCTGCCAGCTAAAGACTAGAGACGCTGAGCCTAGGCAGCCAATACGTCACAGCCTAGGAGCTTTCTTTCCCTGTCCTGAACTTGTAATGACACTAGTCCAGAGGCAGGCTTCTTTGTTTTTTATTATCTAATTAAGGCAACTGCAACAGCCCCTTTCTTCTTGGAAAAAGAATGAAAGGGCAGCAGACCTCTTTTTTTGTTTTGGTTTATTTTTAAACAAGAAGCCCTTATTTGCGGTAGTGGGTTCTTTCTTTCTTTCTTTCTTTCTTTCTTTCTTTCTTTCTTACCTACCTACCTACCTACCTACCTACCTACCTACCTACCTACCTACCTACCTACCTGTGATAGGAAGAAAGTTACAGCCCAGTCCTATCAGTGTCTACTCAAAAGTAAACCCCATTGTGTCAATGGGCCTGACAAATATGTGTGTATGCATGCACTTAGTTTTTTTTTTTGCTGGGAATTAGTTCATTGAGAATCAACTCTGATTTTCTCAGAAATTTTTGAATGCTGTGGTGTGTTTTTGTGTGTGTGTTTTCCTCTTGGGTCTCCTCCCCATCCCCCTCCATCTCACTCCCTGCAGTTTATATTGCAGTTGAAGAAAGAAGGTCAGTATCTTTTCAAATGACCTTGTCTGTCCTGTATGTCTGCTTCCTTCTATGCTTCTCTTGAAAAGGCAGTATATACCTCTTTCCTTCCCCTTTTCTTACACTTTACTTTAGCTGATGACCAAACCAACAAGCTTTAGATTGCTCAAGATGTGTATCCTTATAACTAGAAAGCGAGGTATCTGATATGAGAAATAAAAGTCTTAATTACTTGCCAGGGACAATTGCTATTTTATCTTGTTTAATCTGTATATAAGGTGCATGCTTCTAGTTTGTCTCATTTTCCAATGGTACTTTGCAAATGTTATTTGAACCAAAAAAGAAGGGAAAAAAAACTTTACAGGCCATCATTGAATGCATTATTCACATTTTAATCAAAATGCTTGAAAGAAATCACCTTAATGAAGAGAACATTTGTAGTAATTTGGTTATAATTATCAGAATCACCCAATACTCGCAAAGGCTGTATCATTACGTGTTGGAAGAAAAGCAAAACACATTATTTTGATATGTCTGATATGCAAACTATGGACCATTCAATTACATGGCTTAATAATGCATACATGATGTGATCTTGTTGTTGGGATAGGGAGGTCTGCAGTAATTCACTCCAAAGACCAAGTGTGCTCTCACATCCAGTAAAATCCATTGCTATGGATCAGGGGTTCCTGCCAAACTACATTTAAGAGAATAAAAATTAATGACTGAGAATCTGAGCGTTAAATTAACATTAATTATATGACCTGCCTGCTGGAAAGATTAAATTTCTTACGCCCTAATTAGATAATGTCTCCTAGTACATCAAACAATTTCCTTTTCCAGATTTTGGTATTAAAAACGCAGAATGACATAGGGGAAGAGGAGGAGGAGGAGGAGGAGTGTGTGTGTGTGTGTGTGTGTGTGTGTGTGAGAGAGAGAGAGAGAGAGAGAGATGTTGCCACTGGTAAGATCTAAACCTCCAGAGTTTGTAGATAGTGGGGGTGGTGGTGATGGTGGTGGTTCAGGGAATACTCTCGGGTCAGTGTATTCTTCAGTCTAGATTCCTTTCAGTGATTGCACTGCAAGCGTCTAGCAAATTAGCACAAGCAACCGGAGTCGTAAGAAGAGCTTCCTCCGTGCAGTACCACATCTCTCCACTAGGTGCCAGGAAGGGGAGTCGATCCCCCCGCTTTAAAAGTACACAACACATTTTGCACGAAGAAGCTGTCAGAGTTGCCTAAAGAGCTGGATCGGGGGGGGGGGGTCCCTCCACTGCTCTCCTCTTTCCCCCTCCGCCCTTCTTCTCCCCTGGCGTTGGCGGAACCCTTCTTTCCCCCCGCCCCGCAAATAGTTTTGTTTTACGATGACACTTCAAAGAAGAAGGCAGGGAAGGGCAGGGCGGACGGGCGACCCCCCTCTTCAAACCCTTCCCTCGCCACACAAGCGACCGGTGAACGCTTCCAAGTCCAGCCTCCGAACTGCAGCCGGAGCGCCTGCCTCTGGGCTGCTTTGCAAGCGCTGCTCGGGCTGTCTACAGCAGCCAAACCGAAGTCGCCGCGGCAAAGGCGGCCGCCAGCCTGGCTATCGCGGAAGGAGGTGGAGGCTGCACTCCTAAACACACTTACCCGGGCGTAAGCCCCACTGACTATTATGGGACGTACCTCTGTGTAGACATGCATAGGATTGGGCTGAAATCCCTTGCCAGGCGTTTTTTCAGCTCCTCCCCTTCATGTCCCCCTGTTCTTGTCGATTTAGAGCCCAAGCCTATGCATGTCTACTCAGAAGCAACTCCCATTATAGTCAATGGGGCTTATTCCAAGGTAAGTGTGGATAGGATTGGGTTGCAGCCTTAGAGCCCAAGCCTATGCTTGTCTACTCAGATGTCAGTCCCATCGTCTTCAATGGGGTTACTCTCAGGAAAGTGTGCATAAGATTGCAACCTCAGAGCCCAATCCTATGCTTGTCTCTTCAGAAGTAAGCCCCCCTTGTTTTACTCTCAGGAAACTGTGCATAGGCCTCAGGCTGCAATCCTCTCAAACTTCAGGCTGCAATTCTTTCTATTCACATTCTCCTGGGAGTAATCCTCACTGAACTCAATGGGGCTACATTCTGAGAGTAGATAAGGCACTGCAAGTTTTCCTCTTTCACCTTCTCTAAACAAAACAACCACAAAGTGACTTGGGGGGGAGGGAGAAACACAACAGGAAGACTTTTGTTTGGGTGACTCTTCAGGCATGAAATAACTCATAAATGTCACGCTTGCACCTGATTGTTCTGCTTTTGACCTCTCACCCCATTGCCCCTCCACAATAGCCATTTATATCCCACCTTTTTTGTCCATTGTGGCCCTGCTGGCGGCTTACAAAGGTTTGGCAAGAAGGAAATCTACCCTGACCCCAGCGGACCTTCAAATGGTGCAGTGGTGGGCATTATGGAAGCCATGTAGAACTTAAGCTAAAACTTAGGAAGATTTTTTTTTTACTACATTTACCTAGCACACTTTAGGTCTAGTGGCAAGGAGCGGTTTGAAGGACTGGTCCCAGTCCTATCCAGTTTTCCAGTGCTGGTGCAGCTGTGCCAGTGGGGCATGTGCTGCATCCTGTGGTGGGGGGGGGGGGTGTAGTCACAGAGGCCACATTTGTTCCCTTACCTTTGGGTTGCATTGCAGCTACATAGTTGGCAACCTTCAGTCTTGAAAGACTATGGTATCGCGCTCTGAAAGGTGGTTCTGGAACAGCATCTAGTGTGGCTGAAAAGGCCAATTCGGGAGTGACAATCTCTTCCACACTGGGAGCAAGTGCAGTCTGTCCCTGGTATTGCAGCTACAACTGTTCTGGATACAGGTGTAAAGTTGGATACAATTGGGCCTGGAGTCATCTCATCAGCTGTTGAAAGGCAGATCAGCACCAGTCCTGTCAACACAGTAGCCTGGGTGAAAAACATAAGGCGCTGTTCCTGAGGGAGCTGGGTGGGGGTGCCACAAGTAGGAGAGAGGGTGCTATGGTGTAGCTAAGGGGATGCAGGGGGTAGCAATTGTATCAGGCAACAAGCTTTATGGGGGCAACAAGTAAAGCTTGACGCTAGTGGCCAAAATTGTGAAAACCTTGGTAAGTACGAATACTACCATCATATTATATGTCACTGGAAAGGTAATTTAATGCAGAATGCAAGGAAACAAACTGCACTGGGATATCTGTATTCTGTCAAAAGTTATGGCCGATTAACCAGAAAATTAAAACACAACCGCCTTATGGAACAAAAAGTGATTTCTTTAACTCAAAACTGACCTATGAGACTGATTGATCTGACAGCCAATGAGATGTTGTTATGATACAGCATCAGTAGCATTGCTAGGGGTTGCTGGGGTGTGGGTTGCACTAATTGAAGTGTACGGGGGAGGAGTGACACCACTAGTGGACTAAATTTTTAAAATCTTGTTATTTTTGAATAATACCATTATGCTGTAGAACAACTGATGCATAATTTCATGCAGAATGCAATGAAACGAAATATCTCCTTTCTATCAAAAGTTATAGCCAAAAACCTAGTGTTTCTGTATATAGTGTTTCATAACACAGTTACCCCTGCTAACTGGGTAAAGAGGCACTTTTTCAAGTGGTGCTCCTCTTATATCTAGTAGGGAGAGAATAACTGTTCCTCTTCACCCCAGCACAGTGTCTAACCAATAGGGAGCACATTTTTTATTTATTTACTTAATTAAATTCGATTTTGTTATGGAGGGGATAGCAGATAGATAGCTATGCCGCTGGCTGGAGGAAGGTGGCAGAGCAGGTGGGTGGCGAGGTGCTGGGAGAAGGAGGCAAGTTTTTCTCCGATTTTCACTTTTTAAAAGCCCAGGCATGACATCACTTCTGGGGCATCATTTTGAGCTTAGCACCAGGTTACATGATCTATGCCACTATTATTATTATTAATTATTATTATTAAACTTTATTTATATGCCGCCCTTCTCCCCAAAGGGACCCAGGGCGGCTCACAACATATTAAAAACAGATTAAAAACATAATTTAAACACAAATAAAAACATATTAAAAACACTTTAACATATACCCATAAAAACCATAGTCAGATAAAAAGTCAGATAAAAAGAGCAAAACGTAGCAAATCAGAGGAATCAGGTCTGTAAAAATACTAAAAAGATACAGAAAAGATGTTTAAAAAGGCCATGCACTCAGAAGGCTTCTTTAAACAAAAATGTCTTCAGGCCTTGCCGAAAGGTCTCAAGAGAGGGAGCCATTCTCAAGTCAAGGGGAAGGGAATTCCATAATGTTGGTGCCACTACTGAGAAGGCCCTATTTCTTGCCGCTGCCCCACGTACCTCCTTAGGCGGCGGCACTTGTAAAAAGGCCTTCTCTGATGACCTAAGAGGACAAGCCGGATTGTACGGAAGAAGGCGATCTCTGAGATACCCTGGCCCAGAGCAGTATACGGCTTAGATACCCTGCCCAGATACCCTGGCCCAGACCACTAGGGTTTCCATTCAGGAGCAGAAGCCTTCAAGGAGTGTTGTCATCGTGCCAGAGCTCTAAGCAGTGTGCCAGGAGTCCATTCCATTTTATTCCCACAACAACCCAGTGAGGTAGTTTGGCAGAGAGATGGCAAATGTAACAGGCTGCGAAAGAGCTTCATGGCTGACTAAGGTGTCCAACACCCAGGTCCTTGAAGCCCAACACTGTGCACCACAACATATCCCCCTGGATGAGCTTGGCCTACATGTTCTAATGCATGTCAACCTTTAGTTGGAGAATTTCCCACCCTTCTTCCAAGGAATTACAAGTAGGAATTCTAGGAAGGGATTGTGGATATCCAGTAGGGTGGGTAATTTACTCAGACTACAATTCCCAAGATTCTTTGTGACATACTTTTCAATAGAATGGCAGTGCAAAAGGAATTTCTGCCCAGCATGTCCTTCTGTGCATGCATTTACACATAATAATATAGGCTGTGTGCAGGATAATGAAGGTGCAAGGTTTGGAAACAGATGGTTGAAAGATGTATTGAAGATGAGTGAAGGGTATGAAGAACTAGGCATCTTAAGGACCAGTTTTAGAACTGCCAACCTTTCCACTAATACAGTGGTAGTAAACTTAATGAACTCTGTGGGATTTACTTTGGACCAAACAAGCAGAAGGACTGGGCTGCACAACAGATGTGGAAAGGACACTGCAATGAGAAGGCCAGTGGCACTTCACTCAAAGAGTGATAAGTCAATGATGTGTGTGCAAGAAAAGGAGTGTGAGGGGGCACACAATCATCCAAGGATTTTTGGCATGTGAGAGGGCAAACAATGGGGATCAGGGAAAAGGAATAATGCAGATAACGCAGATCAGGAACTAACTGACTTGTGTACTGTGAGGTACAAAGTAGGTGCTGCTGGAGTGTGTGGAAAAAAATTGAAAAAAAGAGCACAGTAGTGCGAATACCCAGGCAGGGAAACAAGGAAGATTATGTCACCACAGCCCTACACCTGTACTTCAGATATCTGAATAATTTAAGCATTCCTCATTAGGAAAGCCTATCATCACCCTTCAATGTTCAGCTTACTGTTAGTGGGGCTTTCTGGATCCTATATGTATTTTCTCTGAAGCAATTCCTACACCACAATCCTAGCCATAGCTAACTCATAAGTCCCATTATTGCCAATGGGGTTACTCCCTGGAAGTGTGTATAGAGTTGCAGTCTTTTTGAGTTCACAGAGGCTTAGTTCTAAATGAGTGTGCATAGGACAAGGCTTCTTGAGAATGGGGGAAAATCAGGGCAATTAAACAACTGGTCTAAAAACTCCAGTCCTTTACACACATGGAGGAATACATTCCATTGAACTCAGCTGGTTGTACTTCTCTGAAAACATGGACAGGACTGAGCTATTTAATCACAACCTGAACTTTTCTAAGTACTGTATACAAACTCTGATACAAAAACCATAGAGTTTCTACATACAGGATGTTATAATTCCTCCACAGGGAGTTGGCTGTAGTTGTGTTCACTAGAAGCCACTCCTCTGAAAACTTCAAGGAAGGAACATTTCCTTGTGGGATCATGATCAGCTTAGGTGTACATAAGGTGTTTGATTTTCTCTGTAAACCACTTTGTGAACTTTCTGTTGAAAAGCGGTATATAAATACTGTTAATAATAATAATAATAATAATAATAATAATAATAATAATAATAATAATAATAATAAGCAGAAGAAGAAGCAGCAGCAGCAGCAGCAGCAACGGAATGAGAAGGTAAAGTCCTGATGTCTGAAGAAGTAGACTGTATATCTTCGGACTTCATGTGGTGTTACGTGAAAATCCCCTTTTTCCTTTTAAGTTGTGATTTTTATATCTGGTTATGTATTATGGACTAAAATATCATGCAGGCCAAACCTCAACATTCAGGCCACAATCGAGTCAAGTCACAAGCGCATGGCTACAGATCATCCAGTTCTCTAGGGACAAGTAAATGTCTCCTATTCTCCTAAATGTCTCCTAAAAATGTGTATTGTTTAACACAATCACTGTGTCTCCTAATCCAATCACTGTTTATGCAAACACATTAAACTTCTCACAGGCAAAACTTCCAAGAAACCCTGGTCAAGCTACAACACAACTTCCACCTTTCTAGGTTGGAATAGTAAATCATTGCTTAAATGTCTTCTATTCAATGTATTGTTTTAACTCAATCACCGTATGCAGATTTGAATGGCCAGCTACCCCCCCAGGAGGCCAGCCTTTGCTGATAGCTGACTTCCTGATCCTTTTATTGTTTTACATACTCCACTTACCCCACTGTGTGTAGTGAGCAAGCACATCCAGATCAGCTCTGGGACACATCCGGGGCATCTAGGTCAGCACCCAGGTCAGCAAAAATCCTTTTAAGAGAGAGCTTCGCCACATGCTCGCTCTCTCTGGGCTCCCCTCTCCAAGGACACAACACATCTGTGTTGTGAGTGTCCTCCATAGGACTCTCCATCCCCCATCCAACTGCTTTTCAGGACAGGTAACTATATCTGCGTCTGGAACCTTTTCCCTTCTCTCCCCTCCCCCTTTTTCTCCCCTTCTCTCCCCATCTTTAGTCAGCAACTGGGTTGGCAGATCAGGGACCCCTAAAATCCTTCCCTACAACCTATCCTTTTCTGATTTCCTCGGATGCACCAAATACACTCCACACGCAACCACCAGGAAAGTTAGGTACACTAGATCCAAGTACTAGGATTCAAGTAGACATATACTTACCATTTTCCCATGTGCATTATGTATACCTGTGTGTTTTTGCAATAAAAATATAATCCTATTGAAAGTTATCTTTCTCCCAGCCTCCTCCTTAAGCAAAAAGGAATTTTCTCTGCATTACGCCGTCTTGTTATCTAGCCTGCGATCCTGAAGTTTCCAAAAAGGGTAATATACTAATTCCCCTAAACAAAACAGCCCTTTTGGTAACAGTGGGGGTACCATTGTTGCATGTTCTAACTCAGTGATTCCCAAACTGGGTTGGGACTGACTGGTGGGTCGTGACCTGTTTTCTGGTGGGTCGCCAAAGGCTGATGGGAAGATCAGATAACTAATTGCCTCAAGCCCTGAGACTATTGAAAAATCAGATACTGTAGCTGCTGATTACCCTGCAGAGCTCAGCCGCTGCAGTTTGCAAGGTAGCTGCTAACTGCCCTGCAAGGAGCTGAGCTCCTGCAGTTTGCAAGCATGAGTAAATATAGAGAGATAAAGTTTGAGGGTCTTTTTCCTAGTTATTACTACTTATAAATGAATGAATGAATGAATAAATAAATATTTCTAGACCTCCTTTTTAAAGGTCTGATAAACATATGCGGATCCCATTAGACTGTCCTTTTAAAACATGGGTCCCAGTGCTAAAAAGTTTGGGAACCACTGTTCTAATCTATCCAGGGATGTGCAATGGGTGGAGAGGCAGGTGAGGCAGAGCCTCCCCGCCTGAGTGCTTCGAAAAGCGCTGCAGCAGTGTGAGATACCCAAGCACCCACAACCCATGCATTCTCCTTCTTAACAGAATCTCCTGTTCAGGAGTTCCTACAGCCTTGCAAGCAACAGACACGCAAGCACACAGACACGCAAACCTCTAGCCCAGCTCACTGCCACACATGCCGGACTTTCATTAGGGGAACATTCAAGCATATGCCTCCCATTTTCAGTCTGAAGTGGTACAGTCCACAACATCGCCTCGGGTTTTACCACCTCTAGAGGCGATAGGATGGATCGTACCAACTCAGACAGTAGGTGGGATAGCCCACTTTTGAAATGCGAAAAAGTTTTCTTTTACAAAGTGTTCCAGGTATTCTGACAATATATTTTTTAAACCTGCTAGCATTTGGGGGGGGGGGGAGGCAGCCGTTAGCCTGGCTGCAGACTAATAGCCCAATCCTATGCATGCCTACTCAGAAATAAGTCCCAGTAGTCTCAATAGGGCTTATTCCCAGGGAAGTGTGGATAGGATTGGGCTGTGAAGCTGCAATCCTATCCACCCTTTCCTGGGAGTAAGTCCCAGTGATTATAGTGGAACTGACTTCTGAGTAGACATGCACAGGATTGGGCTCCTAAGCATGTCTACTCAGAAGTAAGTCCCATTATAATCAATGGGGCTTACTCCCAGGAAAGTGTGGAGAGGATTGCTGCCTGAGCGCCTTCAGTGCAAAAGCACGTGCAAAAATACGTCCCCTCCTCCCGTAATCTGAAGCGGGCTTCTCTAGTCTAGCTCTCGGTACTCTGATGTCTCATCAGGGGGCTCTAGGGCGCAATTCCATACCAACGCCTACTGGGAAAGGAAGTCCGCTGAACTCAGCCTGCTGTTTGGCTGCCCCAGGGCATCCGGGTGGCAGTCAGCAGAGCGCTCCCGCCCAGTGGCATAGCTAGAGGGGGGTGCAAAGCACTAAGTTTTGCAGGGAGCCTCACCACAGCGTGTAAGCGACCCTCCCCCTCCTCCCTTCGGAGCCATTCCGGGTGGTGGAAGCAGGCAGGCGGAAGCCTCCGCTTTTCTGCCCCCCCCCCGGCTCCGACGGGGAGGCGCCTTGCACGGTGTGGTGGGGCTCCCTGCATACTTAGTGCTTTGCACCCCACTCTAGCTACGCCACTGGGCGGGAGCGCTCTGCTGACTGCCACCCAGATGCCCTGGGGCAGCCCAACAGCAGGCTTTGCACCCCTTCCAGCTACGCCACTGTTCCCGACCGCCCTTTGCAGGCACCCATTGCGTGCGGCGCGCTCTGGCGCTTCCCTCTAGCGAGCGCGGCTGCTTTGAATTGGTAGACGCGAAGCCTTACAGACTCCAGGTGCCCTCTGTAGGTATCTAAAGGTCTCAGTGAAACCAAACTCGCCACTTGTGCTGCTTGATGTTCATATCATATGCATGCTTACTAGGAAGTAAAGCCCACTGTGTTCAATTGAAAAGAACTCCCAAGAAAATATGCACAGGATCGCAACCCACCTAAATCATCTAGGTCTGCACTGAGTCTCTCCCTCCCTGCATCAAGATCACATTGCCTTACCTCCTTCCTAAACACATCAGATCAGTGGTTCTTTTAGCACCAGGACCCACTTTTTAGAATGAGAATCTGTCAGGACACACTGGAAGTGAGCTCATGACCACATGTTGACATCATCAAGCAGGAAAATTTTTAGCAATCCTAGGCTGCATCCTACCTACACTTACCCTGGAGTAAGTCCCATTTACTATCATTGTTAAAAAGCATATACTTTGGTTTGATTCAAAGTACGGATCTGTAACATTTCCCCAAATGCAGTCACATTCCATGATAGCATAAAGTCTAATAGATTAAAAATAAAATATTGAAACGAATGGGGACTCCCTGAAATTGGCTCGCGACCCACCTAAGGGGTCCTGACCCACAGTTTGAGAAACACTTATCTAGATCCGTACAAGTCTCTCCCTGCATGAAGATCATGTCACTGTACCTGAATCGTAAACACGATGGATATATTGTTAAATCTCTTATGAATGGCAAAACAACCATGCATAAGAAGTAAATAAAGCTTTATAAAAGTTACTTGGGTAATAACTGATAAGAGCTCCTCATCTTTGTAAACTGGTAACATTCCAGCCCCCACTTTTTCACATAAGAAATTTCACCCAAATTTAAAATATGACTTTCTAATCACCTGGTCCTGCCTACAGGAATGGCTGTGGCATCACATGGATCCCCCCTCCCATAATATACCACTGAAGACGTATATAAATGCTATAAATCCTGCTATCTCCTGGGTTTCATCTGATCTCACTGCTTCAGATTTGCACTGATAAATCTGCTGCTTTTTGGTTCAATGCTCGCCCGAGTAATTTGCTTGCACAATAAAGTGCTCCCGGAAGAGTAAGGATTACTCAGGTGAATAAAGTTTTGTAGGATGCGTTCCTCATGGCTTTCCATTTGTACAGGAACTCTGGAACATTTAAGCTAAAAGTATGAAATAAACAAGGCACATTAAAATGATGCTATTGCATAAATGCTTTCTCTCCCCGCCTTCCCCAAGCTCCAGAAACAACAGTTATGCTTAGACACAGAACACCAATTTCACTCTCTACCACTTTAGAGAGGTCAGGTCTAAAGTGAGGCCCTAAAAGTAGAACATTTTTCTTCCTTACAATCCTCTTATTTCAGGGCAGCCCATTTAATAAGATTTTCAGGAGTAAATGAGTTCAGTTTCTGTTTTAATATTGTTTATAGTCCAATCCTATGCAGGTCTGTTCCAAAGTAAGTCTCACTTAATTCAATAGCATCTGTTCATAGGGAAGTGTGCATAGGTTTGCAGCCCAACAGTCTCAATGAATTAAATTGGACCTGCTCTTAGGTAAGTATATATAGGATTACAGTTTTACAGCCCAATCCTATCCATGTCTTCTCAGAAGTAAGTCCCATTAGAATCAAAGGGGCTTACTCCCACTCTGTCCATCCCCTGCATAATTTTGTATGTCTCAATCACGTCCCCTCTCAGGTGCCTCTTTTCTAGGCTGAAGAGGCCCAAACACCATAGCCTTTCCTCATAAGGAAGGTGCCTCAGCCCAGTAATCATCTTAGTCACTCTCTTTTGCACCTTTTCCATTTCCACTATGTCTTTTTTGAGATGTGGTGACCAGAACTGGACACAATCCTCCAGGTGTGGCCTTACCATAGATTTGTACAACAGCATTGTAATATTAGCCATTTTGTTCTCAATACCTTTTCTAATGATCCCAAGTTATAGAATTGGCCTTCTTCACTGCTGCCACACATTGGGTCGACACTTTCATCGACCTGTCCACTACCACCCCAAGATCTCTTTCCTGATCTGTCACAGACAGCTCAGAACCCATCAGCCTATATGTAAAGTTTTGATTTTTTGCCCCAATGTGCATGACCGTACACTTACTTACATTGAAGTGCATCTGCCATTTTGTTGCCCATTCTGCCAGTCTGGAGAGATCCTTCTGGAGCTCCTCACAATCACTTCTGGTCTTCACAGCTTGGAAAAGTTTGGTGTCGTCTGCAAACTTTGCCAAATTTGCATATTTACCCAGAAGGAAATCCAGTTATGTTCCGTGGGGATGAACCCCTAGTAAGTCTGTTTAAGATTGAACTGCAGCCTTAAAAAAACACACACAATTGGTGCAGCTATAGATCTGTTGCAAAACTGATAGCTAAGGTTTGAGGCAGAACTATGACGTTGTCCCTCACTGAATATCCCTGCTAATTGGGTAAGAGGCACTTTTTCAAGTGGGTGCTCTTTTTTTTAGTAGGGGGAAAGTAACTGGCCCACCTCACCCCAGCAGTGTCTGTTCTGGTGGCTGTCTGCTGGTATTCATTTACAACTTTTTAGATTGTGAGCCCTTTTGGGACAGGGAGCCATTTAGTTATTTGATTTTTCTCTGTAAACCGCTTTGTGAACTTTTAGTTGAAAAGCGGTATATAAATACTGTTAATAATAATAATAATAATAATAATAATAATAATAATAATAATAATAATAGAGAGAGTTCAAAGTCTAGAATTCAGAGGACCACAGAGTTATTACAGTAAGAAGGGCCCTACTCTTCCATCTTGCATGCATTCAAATGATTTCTGAGGCAGACTCAATACATATATCCCTATCTTTTAAGCAAAGTGCTCCCCCCCAAAAAAAAGAAACCACACACAAACCCCAGTGCAAATCATACGTTAATATATTCTCTTCCATGGTGAGCAAGTAGATTCTGGGCATGAAAACCCAGTGCTTTTTTTGTAAAAAAAAAAAAAAAAAAAAGGTGCAGGAACTCACAAAAAAAGGCAAAAAAAAAAAAAAAAAAAGCCTGCCTGGGACTGAACTTTGAGGAGTTTTGCAGCCTCAACTGGCCCCCCTTTTGGCAACTGGAAACCAACCTTTATATTTTGCAGCCATGGAGCACCTCCCCACCTAAAAAAAAAAAGAAAAAAAATTATTCCTCATGGGGATTTGAACCCCCAACCTCTGGCTCCACAGACCAGCACTTTAGCAATTCAGCCATAGGAGCTCTTAGACTCAAAGTGTTTGGAACTAATACTTGAGGTGCTGATGGCCACCAGCTGGCTTCAAGACCTTATATATTAGTTCTTATATATATTAGCACTTTGACTATAGGAGTTCCTACAGCCCAATGGAGGGGGTGCTGGGCTGTGGAGCACAAGGTCAGAGGTTTGAATCCCGCCCTAGCCAGCAGTGCAAAAAAAAAAAAGGGTGGAACTAGTGGGGGAGAAAAAAGGTGCCAGAACCATTACAGGTTCATTCAAAAAGGTGCGTTCTATTACAAAAAAAGCCCTGTGAAAACCTATTCATTATGACTGCACATATACACATTTGTATGGGATTGAGTTTCATAGTATTTAGTGGGAATTATTTTTGAGTAGACATTTGTAGAATTGTGCTGCAGGCCTCTCAATACTTTCAAGATGATTTTTAGGCATGGGTTATGGCCTATTTAATTCCATGGACATTTTTTAAAGTGTCTTGGGATCACAAATCTTACAGAAAGACCTCCCCTTTTTAAACACTGTAATCTTAACCATATTGGCTCAGAAATAAGAGTCCCTTGAGTTTCATGAGACACTCTAGAAAACTAGCTTCTCACTGCAGCCAACACCACCTAGCAATGTTAATTACCCTTCTGCTGAGCAAGGCATCTCTTAAATACAAAGATGAATAGAATATTTCTCAATATTCATTCAATTGAAAGGCACTGTTGTCTTCGATGGCTCCACATCAGACCCCTTTGACATCCGAAGCGGAGTGAAGCAGGGCTGTGTTCTTGCGCCAACCTTCTTTGGGATTTTCTTCGCTGTCCTGCTGAAGCATGCCTTTGGAACTGCAACAAAAGGCATCTATCGCCAGACCAGATCATACGGAAAGCTCTTCAACCTCTCCAGACTGAGAGCAAAGTCCAAAGTTCAGCTGAAATGTCTGCGTGACTTCCTCTTTGCCAACGATGCAGCTGTCACTACCCACTCTGCCAAAGATCTCCAGCAGCTCATGGATCGTTTTAGCAAGGCCTGCCAAGATTTTGGACTGACGATCAGCCTGAAGAAAACACAGGTCATGGTTCAGGATGTGGACTCACCTCCCTGCATTACAATCTCTGCGCATGAACTGGAGGTTGTCCATGACTTTGTGTACCTTGGCTCAACGATCTCCGACACTCTTTCTCTCGATACCGAGCTAAACAAGCGCATCGGTAAAGCAGCTACCATGTTTTCCAGACTCAAAAAGAGAGTCTGGTCCAACAAGAAGCTGACGGAACATCCCAAGATCCAGGTCTACAGAGCTTGCATCCTGAGTACTATTCTGTACTGCAGCGAGTCATGGACTCTTCGCTCACAACAGGAGAGGAAACTGTACGCATTCCACATGCGCTGCCTCCGACGCATCCTTGGCATCACCTGGCAGGACAAAGTTCCAAACACAGTCCTGGAACGAGCTGGAATCCCTAGCATGTATGCACTGCTGAAACAGAGACGCCTGCGTTGGCTTGGTCATGTTGTGAGAATGGATGATGGCCGGATCCCAAAGGATCTCCTCTATGGAGAACTCGTGCAAGGAAAGCGTCCTACAGGAAGACCACAGCTGCGATACAAGGACATCTGCAAGAGGGATCTGAAGGCCTTAGGAGTGGACCTCAACAGGTGGGAAACCCTGGCCTCTGAGAGGCCCGCTTGGAGGCAGGCTGTGCAGCATGGCCTTTCCTAGTTTGAAGAGACACTTGGCCAACAGTCTGAGGCAAAGAGGCAAAGAAGGAAGGCCCATAGCCAGGGAGACAGACCAGGGACAGACTGCACTTGCTCCTGGTGTGGAAGGGATTGTCACTCCCGAATCGGCCTTTTCAGCCACACTAGACACTGTGCCAGAACCACAATCCAGAGCGCGATACCATAGTCTTCCGAGACTGAAGGTTGCCAACAACATATGTTGTGTAATTGGAAATACCTATGACTTTGATCTGCACACTGAGAGTGCTGCATTTTTAAAAACACCTCTATCCATTCATAGTATTGAAGCATGTGTCCCTCTTCGTCCTGCAATAAACTGTTACCAAAAAGGCTGTTTTGTTTAGGGGAATTAGTTATATTAGCCTTTTGGAAACTTTCGGGACCATAGGCTGGATACAAGACAGCGTAGAGCAAAAATCCCTTGTTTAGCTTAATGAGGAGATTGGGAGAAATATAACTTTCAATCAAAGGATTATATTTTTATTGCAAAAATACACAAAGGTAAAACATAATACACATGGAGAATCGATAAGTATAGATTTCTAGTACTGGTCTGGTGTACCTAACTAGTGGTGGATGCGTGTGCTGTGTATTTTGGGTGCATCCGAAAAAGAATCAGAAATGGACAGGAAGTAGGGAGGTATTATAGGGGTTCCTTAATCTGCTAAACCCAGTTGCTGACTAAAGATGGGGGAACAGGGAGGAATAGGTAGGGAAGAAGGGGGGGAGTTTAGACGCAACAATATATTTACCTGTCCGGGGGGGGGGGGAGTTGGAGGAAGAGTCTGGCCACTCCGGCCGGTGGGCAGTCAGAGAGAGACCATGTGCTCTGAGTTCTCTCTTATAAGTTGTCTTTTGCCCTGGAAGTTGATCTAAACTGACCGGAAGTATCCCAGAGCTGTGGGCATGCTCAGTAACACACAATGGTACACGTGGAGTATGTAAAGAAAAGGTGGAAGGGTCCAGAACTCAGTTATCAGCAAAAGCTTGGCTCTGGGGGAGGGAGGCAATTTGCATAAGGTGCTTAAGAGTGTTAAAGCTACAACAAAAGAACAATAGACTTCCTCCTCCATAGGTGCATGCTTGTTTTGCATAATCAGGAGACACAGTGATTAGGTTATACATTGACCTGCAAGGAATTGGGAGTTTGTGTAATTCATGTGTTTGTAGCTTGGCCATGGCTCCTTAGAAACATGTGCTGGGGGAGGAGTGGCCTGCTTGCTTGGTCTGTATAGTCCAAAATACATAACTAGATATAAAAACACAACTTGTAAGGGAAAAAGGGGATTTTCACGTAACAGGATTCCCCGCCTTGGGGCCGAGATCACGTGAGTGGTCTCATGGCCCCACACCAAATCAAACTAAGTAAAACACATTGAGACAAGATTATTGCAAAAAAACCATCAATAATAAAAATATCTTGTGAACATAATAAAATCTCTTGTACTTGAGAAATCATGTATGCTGACAAACACAGCTCATTAGTATGGTGCCTTGTGTATGGGGCGGTACAGAGCAGCTTGTCACCAGCATCAGGGTGGCGAAGTTGTGGTCTTCCTCGAAGGGGTGTCGTCTGGCACAGCTGGAACTCAAGAAGGTTGTGGATCCCGTTGCATACCTTGGACCTATTCATCTGGAGCGATCGCCATGGCGTGCAGTCACCTTGTTGCCTTGCTGTCTCGCTGAGAGAGAGTCCACAGGCTGAGTGAAAAGTCAGATTGTTCTGACAGCCATGCTGCTTCCAAGAGAGGTACAGTCCAACAGAGCACGGGTCCAGCTTGTCTTGCAGTCCACGCCAGAGTTTCCAGGGATGCGAGGTTGCTCAACTTGTGTCCACTGATGGATGCTTGAGGTGTCTTTTTTTATTTCTTTCCCCGCCTAGCTAATAAACATCAAGTACACCAGATAATGCTGAGCATTCATGATTTCTGAGGGTACCAAGAGTGAAACACATTAAAAAAAAAACAACTTTAAGAAAAACCATAACTCTGTCTTGCTTGGAGATCTGTTGGTTTTAGCTATAGAGTTCATAGAGAAATGTTTCTTGATGCAAAAACTTCTCCTTCTGCTCACTGCATCTCAGGTTGCCTTGCTTGGAACAGAATACATGAGGTAGACTTGTTGGGATCACATTTACATGAATACAGGTTACATGCATAAGGTGTATAGAAATTGTGAAGAGAGAGAGAGAGAGAGAAGCGAAAAAAAACTGATTTTGAAATTTATAGTCACCCAATTTGTGCTGCGAACCAGATTAGCATTGGATAGCCAATTTCTCTATAAACTGGACTTAACTGAGAATCAGAAGGGCTGATAAACATTCTGAGTCTCACACTGTCCATCAGTTAAAGTGTCTGTTGTGGGTGACATACAACAGGCAAAGTGAGGTATTATTTGTAAATAAACGACATAAATTGTCCTGAGAATACTTGTACTATAAAAGGAAATCACTTCATATAGGCTCATTGCTCAGCTCCTGTGAAGGAATTTGAGATTCAAGTAAATTTTTGTTCTTTGGAGGACATTTGTCCTTTGGAGGACATGTCCTCGTTCCTTTTCCTTTGTCCTTACTTGCTGTTGAAGCAAAAAAGGGTTAAAACTAAAAGACAGCCTTTGCTAAATTAGGCATTAGAGGTTTTGCTTTGTTTGCTTCTTGCATTAAGTTACTGAAACAAAAAAATTAAAAACACAAAAGATTGCTACTCATTTGCACTCTGTGCATGCCCTGAGGCACCAAGATTAGGAGGGTTCCTCCTGCTTTCCTTTTGATTAGGACCAATGCATTGGCTTCTTACATTGCTTACATAAGATCTAGAAAGTTTCAAGGAAACATAAAGTTATTAGTAAAACTTTTGTTGCTGGCACAGTGGCAGGGAGTTCCAACGGCCACTATAATCTAAACTTTTAGCATCAAAGAAGAAAAAATGTTAATAGGTTTTAAAATGCATTTTACACACACATGGTTCAGTCTTTTCTCCAACGATAATGTCTTCGTGGGGGTGCTGCAAGAAATCTCCCACTTCCTATGGTTCCTTTTTCCCTAATTCTAGGTTTGAAAGTTATTTCTTCTTGGCTGATGGAAGAGATAACTGAAGAGTACTCTCTTCCTGCTTTAGCAGCCATGTGTCCATATGGACTTCTGCCTACTGGAGCTTTCCTATTATACTTCTGCCTGTTCAAAACATCAGAAAAATCTTGTCCTAAAAGAAATGATGTAGGTGTGTCTGAATGTACAGCCACAACACGTGTACCTTTCCATCCTTTAAATTCTAAATGCACCTTTGCTTTAGGTACAAAAATCTCTGGACTTTCATAAGGCTTTACCTTATATGTTTCTCCAGGTAAAATCTGACATTCTTTCACTAAGTTTCTATGAATTGAGGTCAGTCTGGCTCCAGAATCTATGTGTCCCCGTATCTTTTTCCCATTAATAGTCAAAAAAACTTGATTTTTACTAGGAGGGGGCTTGGAAGTGCAAGCACTGAAGAACATCATGGGGAAAACTGGTTCTGAGGCAGATGGCTCTACCTGTTGGACAGCTGCCACAGGCTCAGGAGCTCTGGGACTGTATTTTGTGGCTAAATCCCTTAACTCTCCCAGAGTAGCTCTGTCCCATAACTCTTTTGGAACTTTCCTCTCTGCCAGGTCTTTCCTGAGGTAAGCTTTAAGCTCTTCTCGTTCTTTGTTCCTTTCGGGGGAGTTATTTCTTTCTCTGCTCTGATTCTGACTGTAAAATGGATTGAAATCCTGGTTCCCATTGCTCTCCCAATTTTGATTATCATTTTCATATGGAGAGTGAGAGCTATAATTAGAGTAAGTTACTGCCTGGATTGGTTCTTCTTGGATAAAGGGATTAACTGAGCACTGTGTCTCTCCTTCCCATTGAGGGTTAAATGGAGACTCTGGCTCTGATTCAAAGGTTTCTTCCCCTTGGATAAAGGGATTAACTGGGTACTGTGTCTCGCCTTCCCATTGAGGGTTAAATGGAGACTCAGCCCTTGGATCAGAGGGCCAAATTTGCTCTGATTTGAAAATTTCTTCATTCCCATAGACTGAGGCTATTGCAGCTCTGTGTGAGTTTAGAGCCTCTTTTAATTGCTGTATTTCCTTCTGGCAACTCACGTGGCTTACAGACTGTTTGTTTTGTTGGGCCTGGGTCATGAGTTTTAACACTAAGTTTCTGGTTTGTTCAAGATCCTCCTCTAGCTTTCTATTGTCTCGTTCATATTTTTCTATTGACTTTTTCCTTTCTATGGTGTAAATGGCAAGTTCGTTTGTGTAATGTTGTAACCGCCTGTTCAGATCAGTTATCCTAGCCTCTTTCTCTGCTATCTTCTCTAACTGAATCTCTTGATCTCTTTTAAATTCTGCTATCTGGGCATCTTTTATTTCTATGCTTTTCTGGAAGGTCAAAATACCATTCCACAAAGCATGAGCAAAAACTGCATCCTTCTTAGCCCCTCTTGGTCTGTATTTCTTTTTGAATTCTTCACAAAGATCAACTATTTTTCCACAAATATCATTGCTTTCAAAGCAGCCTAATTTCCATGGATTCTGTCCTTTTTTTCCTAACCATTTCTCTATACAATTAACTCCTGAACTTGTGTACAAGTTCTGGGTTTCTTTAGATTCTGCTTCATTCATTTTCATGGTTTTGTTTTTCCTCTCATATATTGTGCTTGCTAATTGCTTCAGTTAAAAGCACACTGGGAAGGAATTTTTATTGAGGCTTGCTTGCTCATAAGGAGCAAACACCTGACTCCTTTTAGCAGGATCAAGAGCAAAAAGTGAGTACTGGAGGGTCTGCTTCTTGCAGACTGTAACCAGAGCCACGGGTGTAAAATTTTCCTGGTCTGCATTCAGGTACTGCACCCAACTCCAAAAATCACAAATCTGTGAGTCTAGCATTTCTCAAATCTATGTTCCTACTCCCTATGCTTTTTCTTCCTTTAACATTCAGCAAGGTTTTTCCTAGCATCTCCAAAAGGATCTTTGCAGAACTACTGTCTGATCCTGTGTTAGCTCTGTCACACTGGCATCACCAACACATGCCTGCCCAGCTTTCTCCACCAATAATAATGTTACCAAAAAGGCTGTTTTGTTTAGGGGAATTAGTTATATTAGCCTTTTGGAAACTTTCGGGACCATAGGCTGGATACAAGACAGCGTAGAGCAAAAATCCCTTGTTTAGCTTAATGAGGAGATTGGGAGAAATATAACTTTCAATCAAAGGATTATATTTTTATTGCAAAAATACACAAAGGTAAAACATAATACACATGGAGAATCGATAAGTATAGATTTCTAGTACTGGTCTGGTGTACCTAACTAGTGGTGGATGCTGTGTGCTGTGTATTTTGGGTGCATCCAAAAAAGAATCAGAAATGGACAGGAAGTAGGGAGGTATTATAGGGGTTCCTTAATCTGCTAAACCCAGTTGCTGACTAAAGATGGGGGAACAGGGAGGAATAGGTAGGGAAGAAGGGGGGGAGTTTAGACGCAACAATATATTTACCTGTCCGGGGGGGGGGGGGGAGTTGGAGGAAGAGTCTGGCCACTCCGGCCGGTGGGCAGTCAGAGAGAGACCATGTGCTCTGAGTTCTCTCTTATAAGTTGTCTTTTGCCCTGGAAGTTGATCTAAACTGACCGGAAGTATCCCAGAGCTGTGGGCATGCTCAGTAACACACAATGGTACACGTGGAGTATGTAAAGAAAAGGTGGAAGGGTCCAGAACTCAGTTATCAGCAAAAGCTTGGCTCTGGGGGAGGGAGGCAATTTGCATAAGGTGCTTAAGAGTGTTAAAGCTACAACAAAAGAACAATAGACTTCCTCCTCCATAGGTGCATGCTTGTTTTGCATAATCAGGAGACACAGTGATTAGGTTATACATTGACCTGCAAGGAATTGGGAGTTTGTGTAATTCATGTGTTTGTAGCTTGGCCATGGCCCCTTAGAAACATGTGCTGGGGGAGGAGTGGCCTGCTTGCTTGGTCTGTATAGTCCAAAATACATAACTAGATATAAAAACACAACTTGTAAGGGAAAAAGGGGATTTTCACGTAACAAAACATCATATTGTTTGCCTATGCTGTGAGATAATTTTTGAATCAGCACATGATTCTTGTTGAATAGCAAGCCTTCAAACTGACACTTTTGCTTAATGACTAGCTAGATCTAGGAAACTTACTAAGCCATGCATTTCCTGAATGTTAGGTAGTCAGAATGTTTCTCAGTTATTACCTAGCTTGAAAGTGTCAAAGGTCTCTCTCTCTCTCTCTCTCTCTCTCTCACACACACACACACACACACACACACGCACACGCACACGCACACACACAGTTTAAAATTCCACTTTAGTTAGCTTGACCACCAGGTAGGGATTATAGTAGGACACATGAAGGTTATTTGTTTTTAACAGTGTCTTGCTCCACTTGGCTTTAATAATTTAGGTTGGAAAGGTAAGAACTAGATACTGGCAAATTTCTTGCAATTATGTTGGTGAAGTGAAGTGAAAAGTGCATGACATGCCTGACTTCCATTTGAGGTCGGCCAACCAAGATGCACCATGCTACAAATTAGCTCTGGTGGGACAGAAACAACAGCTAGGTTTTGTGGATTATTCAGAAATCAGATGGAAGCCATTAATAGCTCACCAAGCATACATTTGTCAGTGTGCCCCCCTTCCCTGGTGCAGGACATGCAGGGGGAAATTTCCCTGGTTAACTTCATAGTTTATAGGAGGCAAACATTAATATCATTTGGGTTTTCAATGCATTCTACGTTTCAAGGAGATAATTGTGTAACCACTCCTGGAGCCAGAGAAGTTTTCTGCTAAACATCACCAATTTGCCTATTTCCATTCTGTTACTTCATTGGGTTGACACTCTCCTGCTTAGGGCTCTGTATACACTGTACTTAAAAATTCCATAGGCAGAGTAAGTTCTGAAGCAAGTTAATATTAATTTTGCCCCTCAAAATGCTGAGTCTGTAACCTGTATAAATAACACATATTGAGTTTATTTGTAAACGGATAAAAGAAAAAAACTCATATTCACAAATCGGTTTCAAATAACCTTTTATTGACTGATATGTTGCGTTAAAATTAATACAACATCATTTAAATTACTGTGAAAATTTGCATGTATTTTTATTATGGATAATTTATTCTAGGATGCTGAATTCTACAAATATGTGCCTCAGACATATACACAACCTCCCCCCCCCCCCCAATAGCTTTGTGTTATAATAGAAGGCAAAAATGGTCAGATGAACTACCTAGGTATTAAGGCAAGGAGAGTTGAACCTACCATGTTCATTTTTATCTCAGAGTTCCTTAAGAAACACAAGTCTTACCTGAATCCAGCAGTTCTGTGTAATAAATGACCATTGCCCATTTCTCAAGCTTCTTGAAGCTTATAGGAAAGTACATGATTTTGTAGAGATGTTTAGGGCCTGATCCAGAGCCTGGTGTGCTGGCTTACCGCCGACATGCACTGTTGCAAATGTGCCATAAGGCCCAGTACTAGAGCTAACCCAGCGCAAATCTGCACTTGGCCAGCTTCGCTGCTGAGCCCACGTTCTACTGTCTGGTTCTTGCCTGGACCACCAGGTGGTGGAGAGGTGAGTGGGGGCATGGAGGAGGTTGGGGGGAGGCATTCCATGATGGAGGACGGTGGGGGAAGGTAGGGAGGAGGCGTGGCACAGGGAGGAAGAAGGAAGGGAGGGGGTGAGACTGGCGGAGCTTCTCCACTGGATCCTGAGCCCTGTGTTGGGCTGCGTGGCCCATTGTGGGGCTATTTCCCTTTCCCAGGGGGACAAATGTCTCCTTCCTCGAAGGAGCTGCTGCAGGCTACCCGGTTTGTGTTGGATGCCACAGTAGCCATTTTGGTGCCACAGCAGCTTTGCAAACTGGGCAGCTGAACTTGCTTGCAGTTCCTTGGGTTTCCAGTGATCAGCAAGAGGACGGCCCTTTACTTCCCAGCTTTGCACACTGGGCAGCTCAGAATTGGGCTGTCATTTGATTAATTGTATGAGTTTTATTTGAACAAGCGAATGATTACTTAATCATTAAACCTGCATAATTTGCATAACCAGTAGTCCCAGTCCTAAAGAACAGTTCTTAATATACTATGTTTTTAAAGGATGCATACATGTGCCATAGCAGTCATCATTTTGCCAAAGAGGCATTCACTCACACAAGCAGGAATGCCTCTACCAAGATGGTAATTGCAACTTGGAGTTTCGGTATTGCCTATATTAAAAATGAGTGATCTGCTGCTACCTGGTTAATCATTTTGGTTTATCAAAATGTTTGCCATCAATGACTCAACTGAACACTAGCCCCATTTTGTAATGAGTGCTGCCCTTCCTGATCTAAGACCCTTCTGGGGAGAGATGCTGAGCTTTAGATAGGTCAAAACAAACAGTGGCATTCCTTTTCTAACTTCAAGCTGACAGCTGCATTCCCTGGGTCTTGGTTGCTTCCTCCCCCCCCCCTTTCCGTTTTGTTGAGATGGGCTTCAAGAGGGCAGTGGCTTTTTGCTTGCAGTTCCTTGGGTTTCCAGTGATCAGCAAGAGGACAGCCCTTTACTTCCCAGCTCCGCAAGGGAAGGAAGAGGAAACCTCCAGTCACATGGCTGCATCAATGACAGGCCCCAGTGGGGGTCATGGCTCAGGTTGATCTCAGGATGTGCTGAGATCCAGGGACCTTGTGTTCATCCAAGTGGGCCAGAATCAGGTGCATGGCCCAAACAGCCAGAATTCAAAGTTTAGGTCATTAAATACTTGTCAGAGGGGCTGGAATCAGATACATGGTCACCCTTCAGATATGAAGCTTATAGGAAACAGCACCAGTGACGTAGGAGGTAAGTAGCAAGTCACTCCAAGGAACACAAATGAGAGTGGCATGAGTCATTGGAGCATGTAGCACTTAAGAAGAAAACCTTGGCGGCCATGGAAAAGTCATCTAGAGTGATTATAATTGCGATACCACACTACCCTAATATCCACTGTCACTAAATACAATTAGAAAACTAGTTATCCTGTTAGAGGTCATAAAGCTAAAGTTAATTGCGAACCTGTTTATCATACTCAAGGGACAAAGCACACAAATACAGATAGAATCAGCTTAAAACTTAACAGGCACATTACTGAAAATCTATCCAAGTCCTAGATTTTGCCTCACAGCAGTTCAGGGACTTGACCTGCCAACCTTTCGTGTTCCTGAGTATTAGGCTGTGATCCTAAAGACATTTATGATGAACAGATATAAGGTTCATTGAGGTCAACTGAATTTTCCTGCAAGTAAAAGGAGTTAGGGATGGGGAGCAAGTTGATGAATAATGCCATTGGTAGTAAGGAACATGAGGCTTTTCATCTTTTAGTTCTATTATGCCTTACCAGGTTTTTGTGTTTATTATAAAAATAATTTTTATGTATCTTCTCAACAACAACAACAACAACAAAAAGGTCTCAAAGCACTTAATATAGCAAAAAGAATGTCTTAAAGGAATTCACAGTCTAGAGGGAAATGCAAAAAGGCATTGCTGGCCCAGCCATGAGGCAACCTAATGTGGTTTGTGTCAGTGGCAGATGCTGGGGGGGTGAAAGGGGGCAGGTTCGGGGCGCTCTTCACCCTGAGTCTGAGGCTACGGCATCCCTCCAGCCTGCTGCAGATGCAAGTCACATCAGTCCTCTTCTCCTCATGCAAGAAGGAAATGGATAATCTGCCTCCTTCCCATGTTCTTCACATGGTCTTCGGAAACCTGAAAATGTGGGACTTCCAGTTTTATTTACAGGGATTAAACAAACATGTGGTCCCTTGAAATAAATCTGGAAATCCTGCACTTCCAGGTTTGTGAAAACTATGTGAGGAGCATGGTAAGGGACTTTTTTCACCCCCAGTGTGCTGAGGAATAGATGGTGTTATCATTAATGGGTCGTGTTCCAAATCACACTTTCCTGCAAGAAGGGAAACCCCAGCAAATTGCTATGCTGGGATGAGTATGAACAATTCTGTCCAACTGCTAAGACAGTCACAGCACTAAAAAGTGCCTCTTTGCCCAATTAGGAGCCGTAGTAGTTTCCCATTTCCTTTGTATTAACATCAGACTCCGAAAACCCACTGTCAGCTGAAGTATGAAAAGAACACTATTACAGGAAGTCCTGTCCTCACTTAACGTCATCAACAGGTTCTTGGAAACTGCGACTTTAAACGAAACATAGAATGAAACAAATTCCTGTATTGGTTATCTTTTTCCATTTAAGGGCTGTGGGTGGCTGGAGCCTATCCCAGTAGCTCAGGTAGTGGTGGAGTGGTAGTGACTTATCAGACTACTAGAAGAGCTGGATGGTGTGGGGGCTGGTGACCCAAGGGCTGGAAAACAATTATAAGGAAGGTAACCCAGAGGGCAGAAGCTCAGCCAGTTGGTTGGACTGCAGAAGCCCAGTGAAAAGGAAGCTGTGTTGGGAGGAGAATTCTGGTAATTTAACCACCTCCTCCAACTGATAACTGAGGCCTTACAACACAATCTCCAAATATGCCCTGATAAGCTGCTCTTGACCCCAAGCCTCCCTGCTGCCTTCAGTGCCCCCACCTGGCAGATGGCTGCCCAAGCTCCCAACTGTTGGCTCCCCAAGATTTTTGAGGGGCATTGTGGAGGGCCAGGATAGACACTCATCCACCTCTGTCTAGCCCTTGGAAAATGTTATAATGAAATGAGGTTGAACAAAACAATATTAAGTGAAGATTTCCTGAAAATAAAAATGTTGGTATTCGGCCTCTTGTCTGGTAGCTCTACTAATAGAGCTGGTAAGCAAGAACCCTTATTTAATAATCAATCAGAGCAAAAGGTCAGCAAAATTACAGTGCAACCCCATTTGAGTGGTGGATGGAAACTCAGGCTACAGTTCTTGCAATAAAGCCCTTGGAAAACAGGCCCTGAAGTCAAATTTTTTTTTCCCCCTTCTGGTCTTTCACAATGTACCTAAATTTGGCAGGGTTTTATAAAATTGGGGCACAATCCTAACCCCTTATGTCAGTGCTTTCCAGCACTGACATAAAGGCAATGCAGCTCTGAGGTAAGGGAACAAACATTCCCTTACATTGAGGAGGCCTCCCTGAGTGCCACCCAACTGCAGTATGCAGCACATGCCCCATTGGCACAACTATGCCAGTGCTGGAAAGCACTGACATAAGGGGTTAGGATTGCGTCCATAATCTCCTTAATTATTTTCTTTCCCTTAATTCCTGTTCAGCTGTTACATTCATGATGTGATCTCTGTGGGTGAAACAATTTGGTTTTTCCACATGCAATTGGATTTGTAATGTCCATAAGGAGCCATATGACATCTCTGTGAATCGAAACAACTCAGTATTGATCATGATAAAACTTGTGTTGTTTGGCAAGAAGCCTAACAGTGCAGTCCTAGACATGTTTTCTCAGAAATCCTGCTGTATTCAATCAACCATACTCCCAGGAAAGTGTGTATAGGATTGCAGCCTAATAGTCTAATCACATCCAACCCTCCAGCACTGATGCAGCAACAATGCAGTCCTGAGGTAATAAATGTTGCCTCATTTCCACAACGCAGCATATGCCCCACTGGCAAAGTTGTATAGGATTGGGCCCTAAATCTCATGTTTAGTGATGATAAAAGATACCAGGTTTTACTAGCAGAACAAGGCTCTATGGTGGCATGAAAGCTGGGCTGATTTTATCAGGGGGTGGAAAGTTTTTCCCGTTTCCCTTCAAGGTGATTTTGGCTCTTGGGCCACCTTTATAACCCTGGGCCCATGTACAATGTGCCCCTGCACAGGGCCAGCCTTAGGAGCTGTGAGGCCCAATGCAAAACATTTTTGCCGGAGCCTCCCATCCAGCGGGCCTCCCCTACTCACTAGAATGAACAGCAGTGGTGGGCACTCAACAGTGGTGCCACCACCAACTGCTTCCAGAGGGGAGCTGATTTCAAGCCAATCGGCCTCAGGGACAGGTGGGAGGGAGGGCCATCTGGCAGCGATGCTTTGCTCGCCACACTCTTCTTGCGACACTTCAGGAAGGAAAATTCCATGCTGGAGCATCAGCTATAGAGTGAGGTAGCAGCTGCAGCTGGGGGTGCTCTGCTCGCTGCCTCCATGTGGGGCCCCTCCAGGCACGATGCCCAATTTGGCCAAACTGCCCTAAGGCCAACCCTGCTCCTGCACTCCCCTCTCAGAGGCCCTGAAATGCATACACCATCAGTGTGGCTGCATTGGCACCAATGGTGGGGGATAGGATTGGCCAGTATGTCTTCTTATTGTCTGGGAATCCTTTTTTCAACTTGTGAATGGAAAGCTCAGATTCAGTTTGCTATATTGAGAGCTCCATGATCCATCCAAAAGGTGACTGGTAAAAAATATGGCCATATGGTTTATTTCTATTCTTTAATAAATAATACAATTGAAAATAATTAAAATAATTGCCTATTAATTCTTTTATCAGAGTAGGTTATACTAAATAGGTTGCAATCCTAAACACACTTTCCTAGGAGTAAGCCCCATTGAACACAATGGGACTTTCTTCTGAGTAGACATGCATAGGATTGCGCTGATAGTTTCCCAGTGCAACGTTAGTGGAGTGTGAAAGCTAAAGAAGAATTCTGAAATTCTAGGAGAGAAAGCACAAGGAACAAATGGATTACATTTTGGAATGATTAGCACAAGGTATGACTGTTAGTAAAACTTACCCTAAATGCATATGCACATCTCCTTGACTGAACTCTTAAGTATTTCACTTAACAGGGTTGTGAGAGGCCATAATCTAGCCAAAGCTAAGCATTTTTAAGTCCCATTGATTTGAGGGGGAGAGTTAACCATATAGTCTTTTGTTGAAATCTATGGGACCTAAAAATGCTTACCATAGCTTTGACTTGGCAGTATCTATAGTTTTAGGTCTGGTGTGTTTATTTTATAGACAATATGGTAATCTTGTGCCTGTTTTGCTTAATACCACTGTCCATTAATCAGCACATCACCTGAAGTGCTAACAAAGAAGACATTTCTAACACTTTCCCCCCACTGTTGGTTTCAGGATGACCAAAAACCTTTTGATGTTTAAAAGGACATTTCTATATTGGAGCGGAACATTTCTGGTTTTTTTTAACCATTTCAGTTCTATTTATAACTAAGCCTTTAAATATATATTCATCGTTAAACCCAGATTTGAGGTTTCTTTACATGATTTTAAATCAACCCTTTGATATAAAACTAATCAGGATAAAGATGAATAGTAATCATGGCCTCATAAGTCAGTATGTTCTTTTGCATGGATATTTCTGCATCACAGCAGGGGGGTGGGGTCTTCGCTGCTTGAAATGTCTGTTGAGAGGAAGAAAATTCATCTCAGACACCAGTATTTCAGTTGCCCTTTATGACTGGAGCATACATCATTAGAAAGCTCTTAACACTGAAAGAACCTGAAAGATTCTTATATTCACACTGGTTTGCTAAAGCACAGTGTTGCAGAGTTTCATATTTCAGTGTGATGAAAACATGACACAGAATAACAAATGTGAAGTAATTTAAAATGCTGTAACCAGGGGTTGAGAATTCTGGGCTTTAGAAAAAGACGAGTTCTGAACCAGGAACATTAATATTTTGCAACTGGAATGAATTATGCAAATTAGGTAACACGGCAAATTATGCAAATGTATGGATATTGTATTCAGACTGCCTGGGGTGCTTGGGTGAAGTGACTTTGTTGCCTGTTTGTTTGAAAGGGACTGGGTTTGCTAGTAGGAAAGGTGGGATGGGGAAGATGGACAAAGACAAGGACTGATATATATACAGAGCGGCTCCCCTCAACTTTGGAGGCGGGGGGGGGGGTGAACAGGGACCAGTGGCAGCTGTCGCATATGTGGGCTGTCACTGGTTGGAATGTCACTAACCAATGCTCACCGGTAGTGTGACTTGTGGAACAAACATCCTGTGGTGGCGCTCTTGGTCATGGAAGCACCCTTGTTTCTGAGACATTAACAGAGGGTGTGGCTCTTTCCAATAATGTGTTATTGTTCCTACAGTAAAGAATGTGTAACTGAAACAATGGGGTATTCTTTCCTCACTTATCTTTGCCTCCTTTTCTCTCCTGTTCCTCTCTGGTTTCCCTTGTGTCTGCCTGGGAGCTGACACAAGGGAAGCTGACACAATCCTATCAGTGGTTTGCACCAGTGTATGCCGTATCCTGTCCCCCCTCCTGGACCTGATCTGCCAACGCAGATCAACTTGGACTTGCTCCAGCTGCAACCTCCCAGCTGCAGCTTTTTGCTGCTATTTGAACTACCAAAACCTCTCTCTCCCATTAACTTCCACCATTTCCACCAACCACTGGAGCAGATAAGCCAGTGAGAGAGGTGTGAGGGGTAGGAGAGGGTGAAACCGGGCAGGGAGGGGACAAAACTGGGCTGGGAGGGGGCATAACAGAGGGGCGGGGAGACTGCAGGAGGGGGTAGATCCAGCGGTGATGAAATGTGCAGATCCTATCCCACGTTCCTACAGCCTCTTTGCCACCTTTCTCTTTTCAGACTAGCAAAATTACTAGTGCAGGTTCAAGGAGACCCACTGTGGAGTGGAAAGCGTACAGAGGTGTAAGGGGATTTAAATCCCCTTTCATATCTGAAGTGTCCTGCTCTCTCCCCCCCTCTGGATACAGTGCACCCATTTTTTGGGGCGATGACACCAGCAGGAGAAGGGTGAGGATAGGATTGGGCTGCAAGTCTCTGCCCTCTAACAGACCCTTTCTTCAGAGCTCCACGTTTTGGTGTGATTGTTAGTTGTAGAATTTCCTCCATCTAGATTAAGTGTGTGAGAGCTAATTTAGAGAGGCACAGGTTGAATAACCCTCATTTTTGGATTTTGAGCATTTTAGTAAACCTTTGTGCATCTTCATCCACATCTCTGCTTTCCTCTTACAGTTAAATTATGCAGTCACACCATTGGCCATTACACTGGGTCCATACATATTGGGTCTCCCACCCCCAACCTGTGCTCACGTTAAGTGTGTTTTAAGCACTGCAAGTAACACCAATTACATGTGGTTTCCCTTTGCTAATCCAAGGGTGTTTGAAAGGATCCTATCCAGGATTGTGCTGTGCTATGGAGCCCATTATGTGCTGTCATAAAATGACTGCTGACAGAGTGCAAAATGTGCCTTCAGCAGCCATTTTGTGCATGCTGCTGCAAGGCAGCCACAACTCAGTTGCTGGACCTCACTGGTGTAGGTAAGGCTGCAGTGGGAGTAGGGAGGGGGCAGACAGGAGGCAGGAGGGGAAAAACTGAGCAGAGATATGGGGAACGGGTGTGGGGAGGCGGTGGATCCAGTAGCAATGGCACATGTCAGATTCTATCCCCTCCATTTGGAGGCTTTCTTCTCTTCAGACTTGTGCCAGCTACAGCGCTCACACAGATTTGAGCAGAAGGCCTCCAGAGGGGCAAGGGGAAATAAATCCTTTTCCCCATCCCAAGCCTCTCAGTCTGCCCCCCTGATGGATACAGTGCTTGCTTTTTGGTGTGGCTGCATCAGCAGGGGTGGGTGGTGGGTGGGGATAGGATTGGGCTTCAGGTGACATCGATTTAGTTGTGCCAGTCTGTTTGTTGGCCAGAAATTTTGGAATTGATTTTCTATAGTTTCTGATGGAGCCAAAAGGTCATATGGAGCATTTGACTAAGATTTCTATAGTTGGTAGGTGTGGAAAGCATATTGTGGTACTGACACGTGTCACATTGTATACATGTTGCCAAATTGAATAAAGCAAGCGGGTGAAGACTTTGTTAAATATCTACCAAGATTTTGGCACCTTCTTTAAGACAGTTCTACATTCTTCATCTAACATCTAACTCCACTGAGCAATTTATCTCTAACACTTCAGTCCCACTTCAGGTCATCCTACTTCAGTCTTGAAAAAGCACAAATATAAGAGTCTAGCAAATCAATCTATATCTATATATATATAAACACAAATGTCCTGACTGACTCATCAATGCCCAGCCCCAGCCCCTGAACCTAGAAACATGGAATATTCCTTCCATGATGTAAGGACCCACTAAGAAGTGATTTTTAGAAATTGACCCCTAAGGGGGTGAAAAGGGATAAACTGTGTTTTCACGATTCCTCAATATCTCTTAGGCCCAATAAGATGTTGACTTGGTTTTTGTTTGCAAAGGTTGCCCATACAAATGGTTAAAAACATAATTCAAGATTTTGCCCTAATCAACCCCTAAAGAGGAGAATCTGTCTGAGTGAGGCCTGTGGCCTACATGGCAACTGAAACTAGGTTGGCCCTTTTAACTTAACCCTTTTAAAGTCGTTTTAAAACCTTTTAAGGGTTTTAACTTAACCCTTTTTAAGTTATAGAAAAATAAAAATCATTTTAGTGTTTACTCTGAACAGCAAAATGAAGTGTATTTCTGACTGAAAGCGAAGTTCTGCTGCCCCAAGATTTTGACAAGCCTTTCTCCTGAGAACTTGTGCTATTGCCAGCCCTTGGTTTGCTCATCCCTGTGTTCCAGTGAGAGGTGAGTTAGTAAGGTTTGCCACAGGATGTGGTGACTATGCCACAGGATGTGGTGATGGTGACTGGCCTGGACGCCTTTAAAAGGGGATTGGACAAGTTTCTGGAGGAAAAATCCATTACGGGGTACAAGCCATGATGTGTATGCACAACCTCCTGATTTTAGAAATGGGCTATGTCAGAATACCAGATGCAAGGGAGGGCACCAGGTTGAGGTCTCTTGTTATCTGGTGTGCTCCCTGGGGCATTTGGTGGGCCACTGTGAGATACAGGAAGCTGGACTAGATGGGCCTATGGCCTGATCCAGTGGGGCTGTTCTTATGTTCTTATGGAAGGGCACAAAACCAATTCAAAATACAAAAATAACACTTGATTAAACAAAAAATTTGATGGAACTATGACTTTCAATAATTATAGGGTGTTGCCTGACATGCGTAGTTGTACTAAATTTCAGTTGATCATTGCAATCAAAGGAAACTTGATTGGAGTCAGAATGGATTTAATATAGTTAAATACCATAGCGAAGCACAGGTATCATGTTAGTACTTCTGTATCAATCAAGCTAATACTACTAGCTCCATATTAGATAGCAATCAGCCTATTATCAGCACTGCAAAATATTTTCATTAGCTCCTGGCATGATACTGAAATGAAAACTGTTTTCATGTTGTCAGCCAAAATACTTCCAAACTCCTGAAGTGATAGAACTCGCCAAGAGGCACATATATAATGACATTTCAAAAAAATATTAAATGTGGTTTTTTTTAATTTGACCTTGAACCCGTATGACATGCAGTCAGTGTGCACACAGATACTACCTAACTCTGCTTGTGCCAGGTTGTTATGAGCCTGTTGTGTGGGGCAAACTGCTGTACTGGATCTCCAATGGCACCCTCCCATCCACTAATGGTGCATTAAGTGCTACCATTACCATTGATCCTGAGGGCCTGGGGTTGATCTGGTCAGTGGGTCTTCCAATAGTCATGGGGTGACTCAATGTGGGTGACCCTAATGCCTTTTGATGCACTCCTGTTCCTTGGTATTGTGTGGCAATGGCTAATGTGGCTGTGGTCCTAAAGATTTCTAACCAGCTTACTGTATGAATATGCTGCAATTGCACTTTTCTAGTGGTACTTATTGCTAGTGCAGAAACTCTGCCCATGATCAAGGTGATGAGCAGCTGCCATACAGCACGGCTGCCACGTGAGGCTACCATCACTCAGAAGTGTTTTCAGAGACTTCCATTTGGCACCCATAATGCATGAATCAACCTTGTAGTCTTCCACTGGCTCTCAGAGATACTGAACAGGGAAATAATTACAATTATAACGCCCATAACCATGATTCAGTGCTTTCAATAGCTGCTTAATAGGCATAACTTGTGACACAGGAGAACTTTACCTGCTTCTGCTCATTTTGCAAATGTTTAAGGATTAGAAACTTAGGGCCCAATCCTATCCAACTTTCCAGTGCTGAGGCAGCTGCAATGCAGTCCCAAGGTAAGGGAACAAATGCTCACTTACCTTGAGGAGGCCTCTGTGACTGTCCCCCCACCACAGGATGCAGCAAATGCCCTGTTGGCACAGTTACATTGGACTAGTAAGTTTGATAGGATTGGGCCCTTAATTTATGGAAATAAATTAATAGAAAAAAACCTTTGGAAGCTGAAAACTCTAAGAAATACTGGAATTATTGTGGAACCTAATTTCTCGCCATGCTCTCCTACAGAGCTGTTCTAACAGAGTTCTTACTAGTCAGATATGTACACTTGGTATTAAAGCCTTATAGAATATAGAATATACTGTCCTACCTTTAGCTCCAGTGAAAATAACGACAATTATTTTGCACATGTAAGTTCTGTAGATGGACTACAGAACTTCTATTCTATTCTATTCTATTCTATTCTATTCTATATAACCCAGCACTAATGTGAGCCATAATACTAGGTAGAAAGCAGTAGTGATCCATTTAATGTGGAATTAGCAAGGGCAAAGCTACTGCTGTGGGTGGGAAGATAGTTCTGATTTAGTCTCAGTGTTCAAGATTTACAGCTGATCATAAAATAAGCCTGACAGTAATTTTATTAATTTGAATCCCATAAAGGCTTTTAAAATACATGGTTATTACTACTCCTGAAACTCCCTAGACCTGAAACTTGGAAATCAATGATCTCTCTCTCTCTCTCTCTCTCTCTCTCTGAAGTGAGATGTCAGTCTCATATATGTGTCAGTCTCTATCTTACAGGTGAATCCTGAACCTTGGTACAGTATAGTTAAATACTGATGAAGAAGCAAGTGCTGACAGAAAACAATTTTCATGATAGATAATAGCATAAGAGAAGTCCTGCTGGATCAGGCAAAGGCCCAGCTAGACCAAAATTCTGTTTCTCACAGTGGCCCCTAAGTTGCCTCTGGATAGCCCACAAGCAGGTGTACACCCTCCCATCTTTGCTCCCATCTGTGGTAGGTACTGCGAGACATACTGCTACTGATTTAGAAGGTAGTGTACAGCCATCATGGCTAGTAGCCGATGGCAGACCTGTCTCTGCCATCTAAGCTAATGCTAACTCCCCTAACTTGAGCAGCATACAGCTGCTGGGGTAAGCTCTGGTTGAGACAATGATCCTTAGAAATGTATCAACCATCCTTTAACAGTGCTCCTGTCTGTTGTGTGATATGATTCTTGTACTCGGTAACATGTATGCAGTTTTTTATTTCTAGAAAGAGTAACCAGTTTAATCGATCATTTCAGCACAATCCTATGCATGTCTACTCAGAAGTAAGTCCTACTGTGTACAGTGGGGCTAGTTCCCAGGAAAATGTGTATAACAGCCCAGTCCTAAAGGTGGCGCTAACACTGGGCGCAGCGGCGCCAAAACGGCGACCACTGCATCCTGCAGCACCGCAGCGTCCACCAGAGGTCTTCTTGAGAAAACCCCAAGCCACGCAATGGGGCTTCTCAAGTCTGCATCAGCTATTTTGCCAGTGCAGACTTGAGAGACTTTGTGTCGGGCCAGAAGCAGAGCTCTGCTGGTCCCACCCAACCTCCTGACCTGGTCTTTTCCCCTGCCCTCTCCCTATCTCCCCACCCCGGAATGCCTCCCTCCGTCCCCAAAGCCCTCACTGCCATGTGGAGCTCTTACCTAACTCTAGGGGGTGTCCATTTGGCACTGCGTTCAGTGCTGACTGGCGTTGGGCTGGCCCTAGCATTGACTTGATGCAGGGCATGCCTTACAGCACATTTGCGACACCCAGCACTGATGTTGGAAATCAGTGCCGGTGCTGGCCCAGCTCAGGATTGGACCTTTAGTCTCTTGAGTACTTAGTATAAATTTATTATTATGCCATGCTTTGAACCGGAACCTATGGGCAGTGGCTTCGCTAGAGGGGTGGGGGACACACCGGGTGACAGGCACAGGGGAGATGATGGGAGTGCACTGGGAGTGCACCCCAGGAGTGCACTGGGGGGTGATGGGTAAAATCATGGTTTTTAAGAATAATACCATCACGTCATATACCATTAGATGCTGAATTTACAGCAGAATGCAACGAAAAAGGCTGGAGTGAAATATCTCCTTTCTATCAAAAGTTAGGGCTAAAAAACCAGAAAACAAAAAATGCATGGAGCCCTATGGAAAGTGAAACTGAACCCGCGTTTACTCGTGAGTAGGCAAACGTGCCTTAGTCTGTCAGAAAGGGCAGGCTGAGAGGGATCCAACAACACCAGAATGAACTTAGCCCCCCAGAAACACCCGAGAAGAAAGTCTTTCTTCCAAGCTGACAAATGTATTGAGTCCTATGGAAAGTGAAACTAGACGTTTACTTGCAAGTAAGCAACCGTGCCTTGGCTCTGGTCAGTCCAGGCAAAGGGGAATGTGAGGCCACAAGAATGGTCCCAATCTGATGGAACTGGAGCTCAACATGAAGGCAGCCCCCCCCCCCATAAAAAGAATAAAACTGAGGCTTCAACTGGTAAGGTGATTTTTTTTCTTTTTCAGACTCGAAAAGCCAGGTGGATCCTGACAGTGATATGGTTTGAATATAAGAACTTAAATTGAACTGGTCCTCCGAACTGCTCGCAGCAAAGTCCAACAGACTGCCAGGAGATGTGCTAACGACTACTGGCTCCAGCTCTGTTCCGAGATACAGATAGCAGCTGACACGGGCAACATCAAGGGGATGTATGATGGTATCAAGCAGGCCCTAGGTCCAACACAGAAGAGAATTGCCCCTCTGAAGTCTGCCACAGGCGAGGTCATCCAGGATCGGGCACAGCAGATGGAATGCTGGGTGCAGCACTACTCTGAGCTATATTCCAGAGAAAATGTAGTCACTGAAGAAGCACTGAACAACATTGAGTGCCTGCCTGTGCTGGAAGAGCTTGACAGTGAACCAACCCTAGAAGAACTTCACGTGGCCCTGGACTCCCTTGCCTTTGGCAAGGCACCTGGAAAAGACAGCATCCCTGCTGAAGTCCTAAAATGCTGCAAAGAGATCATCGTCACTGAGCTGCATGAAATCCTCTGTCTCTGCTGGAGAGAAGGTGGAGTACCTCAAGACATGAGGGATGCAAACATCATCACGCTGTACAAGAACAAAGGTGACAGGGGTGACTGCAACAACTACCGCGGCATCTCTCTCCTTAGCGTTGTAGGAAAGCTGTTTGCCCGAGTTGCACTAAAGAGGCTCCAGGTACTTGCAGAGAGTGTCTATCCAGAATCGCAGTGTGGATTCCGAGCCAACAGGTCCACCACTGATATGGTATTCTCCCTTAGACAACTGCAGGAGAAATGCAGGGAACAACGACAGCCACTCTTTATAGCCTTCATAGATCTCACAAAGGCTTTCGACCTGGTCAGCAGAGACAGCCTCTTCAAGATTCTCCCCAAGATTGGATGTCCACCCAGGCTCCTCAGCATCATCAGATCTTTCCACAAGGACATGAAGGGCACTGTTGTCTTCGATGGCTCCACATCAGACCCCTTTGACATCCGAAGCAGCGTGAAGCAGGGCTGTGTTCTTGCACCAACCTTGTTTGGGATTTTCTTTGCTGTCCTGCTGAAGCAGGCCTTTGGAACTGCAACAGAAGGCATCTATCTCCGGACCAGATCAGACGGAAAGCTCTTCAACCTCTCCAGACTGAGAGCAAAATCCAAAGTCCAGCTGAAATGTCTGCGTGACTTCCTCTTTGCCGACGATGCAGCTGTCACTATCCACTCTACCAAAGATCTCCAGCAGCTCATGGATCGTTTTAGCAAGGCCTGCCAAGATTTTGGACTGACAATCAGCCTGAAGAAAACACAGGTCATGGTTCAGGATGTGGACTCACCTCCCTGCATTACAATCTCTGAGCATGAACTGGAGGTTGTCCATGACTTTGTGTACCTTGGCTCAACGATCTCCGACACTTTCTCTCGATACCGAACTAAACAAGCGCATCGGTAAAGCAGCTACCATGTTTTCCAGACTCACAAAGAGAGTCTGGTCCAACAAGAAGCTGACGGAACATACCAAGATCCAGGTCTACAGAGCTTGCGTCCTGAGTACACTTCTGTACTGCAGTGAGTCATGGACTCTTCGCTCACAACAGGAGAGGAAACTGAGCGCTTTCCACATGCGCTGCCTCTGACGCATCCTTGGCATCACCTGGCAGGACAAAGTTCCAAACAACACAGTCCTGGAACGTGCTGGAATTCCTAGCATGTATTCACTGCTGAAACAGAGACGCCTGTGTTGGCTTGGTCATGTCGTGAGAATGGATGATGGCCGGATCCCAAAGGATCTCCTCTATGGAGAACTCGTGCAAGGAAAGCGCCCTACAGGTAGACCACAGCTGCGATACAAGGACATCTGCAAGAGGGATCTGAAGGCCTTAGGGATGGACCTCAACAAGTGGGAAACCCTGGCCTCTGAGCGGCCCGCTTGGAGGCAGGCTGTGCAGCATGGCCTTTCCCAGTTTGAAGAGACACTTTGCCAACAGTCTGAGGCTAAGAGGCAAAGAAGGAAGGCCCATAGCCAGGGAGACAGACCAGGGACAGACTGCACTTGCTCCCGGTGTGGAAGGGATTGTCACTCCCGGATTGGCCTTTTCAGCCACACTAGACGCTGTGCCAGAACCACCTTTCAGAGCGCGATACCATAGTCTTTCGAGACTGAAGGTTGCCAATACAAAAATTGAACTGGGCACTGGGTAGGGCTGAAAATCATACTGATTTGGGGGGGGGGGAATTGCAGGCAGGCTACAGAGAAAATTCACTTGGTGGAACAGGGTTGGCTTCCCCTTATTTATTTGTTTTACTTTAATTATTTATAATTATTTATTTTAATTTGCTTGATGATTTCACTTCCAGCCATAACATCACTTCCAGTGAGTCCTGGACTGATTGTCATTTTAAACAGTGAGTCCCAGTGCTAAAAGTCTGAGAACCACTGCAATAAGGAATGAAACAAACCACGTTGTGATATCTGTGTTCCATCAGAAGGTACAGCCAAAAAAAGCGCGATGATGGTAAATCGCCATGCCCCCCACCCAGAGTGTTGCCCCACCCACTGCATGGGAGGTGGTCCATCATGGGAGTGACATACTGACCTCCTGCACTGGATGACATGAACTCTAGTGACTCCTCTGACTATGGGAGCAGAGAGGTGTATATCCTTCGTAGTAGACCTCATACATTTTTGACACCTGAGTTGCTTATGGCTGATCTAAATACTGGGAGAATGAAAATCTTATTGATAGAAAGCACAGAGTGTGTCATAGTGGGAGATGTTTATTTTTGGTCCAAATGGAAAGATATGGAATGACATCAAAGTCATGTTGACATTCACTGCAAACCTTCTACTTTTAAAATGAATCTGGATTGCATTTTTGCCTGGCGTAATGCTTTTTCTTTGGGTCTCCAATATAGGCCTCTCTGTACAGGAAAGCACAACTTACAATTTCAGATTCCAGTTAGGAATCATTTCCAGAGAAAAAGAGAGGGGGAGAGCGAGCACATTCTTTTTGTGACACATCAGGGGGTTGATATATCTTTGAAGAAGCAGAAACCCTGTTGACTTTTGCCAAAATAAGAGAAACTTTCATTGAGTGTTCAGTATTTTAAAGAAAGCATGCCAGAGTCCTGTCAGGACTGAACAGTCGTTAGCCTAGTTGTAGAAAATGAGGGCATTGTAATAAAGCTCAAAGGCTTTGAGCTTCCCCCTATTGTCACTGGAGGTCTTTCCCTACTCATTTAGCACAAGGAAAACGACTCTGTTACAATCAGATAATGCAAATCAAAAGAAACTTACATTGCAGCCACTCACTGCATAACTGTTAATACGGTTTCCTCTCTAGCTATGTAACCAGAATCTAGACTGACCTTTCTAGGGAAACTGAAAACCTACAATGTGCACTCTTCCTAATGTATTTTAATGCAATTAGTTCACACAAAACGCCTTGTTAAATTTGTAGTATCTGCTTTCACTTTTGCAATAATTGCTGGTGATCCCAAACCAAAAACATGGGTCATTTTGCATCACTTTGCATCCTGTAAATAACATAGAAAGGAAGGAATGTTATCTGATAATGCTAAAGACAGGGTTTGGTATACTCTGTACCCCTTTCGCCCCAAATCCTGTATTCAAGAAAAATGCTACAATTTAAAATACATTTGCAGGTGTTTGATTTACATAATGGATTCTGCTTTCAAAGTTGAAGCTATAGAAGTGTCTGGAGCTTTTCTTTCCTAGACAGAAAGGGAGGAGACAAAGATAGTGTTCCATGGACAGTGGAGTCTTGGTGGTCTGGGATGCAATCAGGACAGGAAATTGTGGCTCTTTATGGACTCACCTGTTCTTTGCAGTCTAGGAAATGGCTGTAACTAGTTATTTTTCTGTCCATGGCAGACTCCTTGTTCTATGATTCTGATAACAGGGTAAGTCAAGGAGGAATGTAAAACTGTACATATAGTGGTGCTGTGATTTCATGCCCAAGCAGACATCTAAAATTATGTATGGGATGGATAGAGAGAAGTTCTTTTCCCTCTTGCATAATACCAGAACCAGGAACCATCCAAGGGATAGAATCCAGCAAAGTAGAGATTGAAGGTGGGTCCGACTCCACCGTAGAATCTCTGTGGGTTAAATTACCAGGCTTGTGCAGCGATGTAATACTGGGGGCGTGCTATCGTCCTCCAGACCAGAAATCGGATGGGGACCTTGAAATGAGGAAACAGATCAGGGAGGTGACAAGGAGGGACAGGGTTGTAATCATGGGGGACTTCAATTATCCTCATATTGACTGGGTCAATTTGTGTTCTGGTCACGATAAGGAAACCGGATTTCTTGATGTGCTAAATGACTGTGGCTTAGAGCAGCTAGTCACGGAGCCCACCAGAGGACAGGTGACTCTGGACTTAATATTGTGCGGTACGCAGGACCTGGTTAGAGATGTAAATGTTACTGAGCCATTGGGGAACAGTGATCATGCTGCGATCCGTTTTGACGTGCACGTTGGGGGAAGAATACCAGGCAAATCTCTAACAAAAACCCTTGACTTCCGACGAGCAGACTTCCCTCAAATGAGGAGGCTGGTTAGAAGGAGGTTGAAAGGGAGGGTAAAAAGAATCCAATCTCTCCAGAGTGCATGGAGGCTGCTTAAAACAACAGTAATAGAGGCCCAGCAGAGGTGTATACCGCAAAGAAAGAAGGGTTCCACTAAATCCAGGAGGGTGCCCGCATGGCTAACCAGCCAAGTTAGAGAGGCTGTGAAGGGCAAGGAAGCTTCCTTCCGTAAATGGAAGTCTTGCCCTAATGAGGAGAATAAAAAGGAACATAAACTGTGGCAAAAGAAATGTAAGAAGGTGATACTGGAGGCCAAGTGAGACTATGAGGAACGCATGGCCAGCAACATTAAGGGGAATAATAAAAGCTTCTTCAAATATGTTAGAAGCAGGAAACCCGCCAGAGAAGCGGTTGGCCCTCTGGATGGTGAGGGAGGGAAAGGGGAGATAAAAGGAGACTTAGAGATGGCAGAGAAATTAAATGAGTTCTTTGCATCTGTCTTCACGGCAGAAGACCTCGGGCAGATACCGCTGCCCGAACGGCCCCTCCTGACCAATGAGTTAAGTCAGATAGAGGTTAAAAGAGAATATGTTTCAGACCTCATTGATAAATTAAAGATCAATAAGTCACCGGGCCCTGATGGCATCCACCCAAGAGTTATTAAGGAATTGAAGAATGAAGTTGCAGACCTCTTGACTAAGGTATGCAACTTGTCCCTCAAAAAGGCCATGGTGCCAGAAGATAGGAGGATAGCAAATGTCACGCCTATTTTTAAAAAGAAAAGAGGGGGGACCCGGGAAACTATAGGCCGGTCAGCCTAACATCCATATCGGGTAAGATGGTGGAATGCCTCATCAAAGATAGGATCTCAAAACACATAGACGAACAGGCCTTGCTGAGGGAGAGTCAGCATGGCTTCTGTAAGGGTAAGTCTTGCCTCATGAACTTTATAGAATTCTTTGAAAAGGTCAACAGGCATGTGGATGCGGGACAACCCGTGGACATTATATATCTGGACTTTCAGAAGGCGTTTGACACGGTCCCTCACCAAAGGCTACTGAAAAAACTCCACAGTCAGGGAATTAGAGGACAGGTCCTCTTGTGAATTGAGAACTGGTTGGAGGCCAGGAAGCAGAGAGTGGGTGTCAATGGGCAATTTTCACAATGGAGAGAGGTGAAAAGCGGTGTGCCCCAAGGATCTGTCCTGGGACTGGTGCTTTTCAACCTCTTCATAAATGACCTGGAGACAGGGTTGAGCAGTGAAGTGGCTAAGTTTGCGGACGACACCAAACTTTTCCGAGTGGTGAAGACCAGAAGTGATTGTGAGGAGCTCCAAAGGATCTCTCCAGACTGGCAGAATGGGCAGCAAAATGGCAGATGTGCTTCAATGTCAGTAAGTGTAAAGTCATGCACATTGGAGCAAAAAAATCAAAACTTTAGATATAGGCTGATGGGTTCTGAGCTGTCTGTGACAGATCAGGAGAGAGATCTTGGGGTGGTGGTGGACAGGTCGATGAAAGTGTCGACCCAATGTGTGGCAGCAGTGAAGAAGGCCAATTCTATGCTTGGGATCATTAGGAAGGGTATTGAGAACAAAATGGCTAGTATTATAATGCCGTTGTACAAATCTATGGTAAGGCCACACCTGGAGTATTGTGTCCAGTTCTGGTCGCCGCATCTCAAAAAAGACATAGTGGAAATGGAAAAGGTGCAAAAGAGAGCGACTAAGATGATTACGGGGCTGGGGCACCTTCCTTATGAGGAAAGGCTACGGCGTTTGGGCCTCTTCAGCCTAGAAAAGAGATGCCTGAGGGGGGACATGATTGAGACATACAAAATTATGCAGGGAATGGACAGAGTGGATAGGGAGATGCTCTTTACACTCTCACATAATACCAGAACCAGGGGACATCCACTAAAATTGAGTGTTGGGTGGGTTAGGACAGACAAAAGAAAATATTTCTTTACTCAGCGTGTGGTTGGTCTGTGGGACTCCTTGCCACAGGATGTGGTGCTGGCGTCTAGCCTAGACGCCTTTAAAAGGGGATTGGACAAGTTTCTGGAGGAAAAATCCATTATGGGGTACAAGCCATGATGTGTATGTGCAACCTCCTGATTTTAGAAATGAGTTATGTCAGAATGGCAGATGCAAGGGAGGGCACCAGGATGAGGACTCTTGTTATCTGGTGTGCTCCCTGGAGCATTTGGTGGGCCGCTGTGAGATACAGGAAGCTGGACTAGATGGGCCTATGGCCTGATCCAGTGGGGCTGTTCTTATGTTCTTATCCACTAAAATTGAATGGCAGGAGAATTAGAACAGACATAAGAAAATATTTCTTTACCCAGCATGTAATTAATAACCTCAAGTTGTTGTGATGGCACATGGCCTAGATGCCCTTAATAGGAATTTGGACAGATTTATGAAGAATGGGGAGGCAACAGAAGGTGGCTCAGGTCTGTGAAGGGGGTGGGGTCAGTAGCAGTGGTGGCTGACAAATCCAAACCTCCATTCTGTACCTGGTCTTGTAGCATGGGTCCACATGGACTAGTACCAGTGACATTGCAAGTGGAGGTCCGAGTGGACCTTTCTGTGCCATAGAGGCCTACCCCAGGTAAGGGAGCAAATGTTCCTTTACCCAGAGGATAACTCCAGGACTGGCCCCCCTACAGGATGCAGCAGGATTGAGCTGATACTGTATTAGGTGTAATGTACAGCGCCAATGAGAAGCAGCAACAATGCCACTCTGATTGTTCAACCATCCTTATGGCTTCATAACTATCCTACATAACCCATGAGATTTGGATATTTGAAGATGTCTGAAGCTAAATCAGAGTGAGGGCAGTGCTTCTCAGGGATGGGCAAATCCAGGGCGGCTTGACTCAAGCTGAGTCACGAGTCTCCACCTCCCGCAATTCGAGTTGAAAATGTCTGAACAGGGGCACTTTCCAAGTTGCCTGGAGCATTTTCTCAACTTGAAAAGACTTGAGTCACAAGTCTTTTTGATACACGTGTCAGGTGTGCAAAAAAAAAGAACAGAGCTGCTGTTGCGGGGTGTGTGTGTGTGTGTGTGTTTCGGAGTTCTCTTTAACCACTCCCCTGCTGCCCCACCCTATCTGTAAACAGGGTGGGAGGGGTGGGGTGGCCTGCATGAGAGTGGGGACAGAAGGGGCAAGAGGAAGGAGGGTTACACGCAGCAGCTGTAATGCTTACCACGATGACCCAATCCTTTGCAGCTCTACTCAGAAGTAATCCCACTGCAGCCGGTCATTCAATGGGGCTTTCTCTCCCCAAGTAACAATGGCGCTCACAGCAGCCATGCAATTGGAGTGCATGATCTCTAGGAACCTCCCCTCCCCCGCTTCCCCACCTCCTTTTTCCCTGGGCTACTCCAGCCCATTCCCTTGGGCTCCTTCTCCTGCCCTCCCGCATCCAAAGAAACAAATCAAACCACCCATCTTTCGTTCAATGATCATTGGTTCCTTTAGAGGTCGACAAGAATGCCAGCTCCCACCTCCCCCCCCACTCGTATGCAAAAGCAAACATTAACCCTTCCCTGCCTCCTGGCTGGAATTTCCCCACTGCTTGCCCAGTTTGAATGATGGCTCCACAGGGTTTTTCACACCACAAAAACAGTAAGCAAGCATACCCAGGCAGAGACAGAATCGAGTCTGCATGTGTAGGGACCAAGTGCCGAGTCAGGGGCCCTTGACTCAAGTGTTTTTCCAAGTCTTCCACGCATGTGACTCGAGTTTACACGAGTTTGCAAAAAACGCTGAGTTTTGTGACTCGGACTCAAGTCATTTGACTCAAGTTCTCATCCCTGATGCTTCCTATCTTTACTCTGGCTCCCTGTTGTTTAAAAAAAAAAAAAAATGGCATGCAGTAGCAGCTGGGAGTGTGATTGCTGATGTGGTAAGCAGGGAGATTACTTTGCCCTTCCTAAAAAAAAAAAAAATCAAAATGGAGTGACAGCAGCCTGCAAACAGGACAGCAAAGCTGGAGAGGGAACATAAGGGGTTCTCTTTTAAGGGGTGAACATAATGGAAGGATGGTGTCAGCCCGCAAGGTGTGTAGGAAATTGTCATATACCAGGGTGTGGAGGGCAAACAGAGGGTCACAGCATGTCATTTGAACCCTGTGGGAAGATTTTGCTTAGAATGTAATCGCTGTATGGAGGGCTTAATTTAAGCGGAAGTATTCTGGAGTTCAGTGCTGAGCCCAGTGCCAGGATTCAGCCATGGTGGGAAATGTGGCATAATTATTGAAGGCAGAAAGACTCTGAATATGTGCAGAGTGCATTTCAGTCATCACTGAATAACCATACCCCATCTTCACACAACCTGGAGCCTGGAAAATAGAGCCTGTGGGTCAGATGATAAAATTTCCAGCCAGGCTTGAGCCTCAGCATCCCACCCCCCCACCCCTCTGTCTTAGAAATTAAACACTGCTTGTGATATGTTTAATTAAATAGAATTGCTTCCTTTTCTCTGAATGTGAATGCCTTCATAAACACCCTACTACAATTACAAGAGTGAATAAACTCCTTGGCCTAAATTGCTAGTATTATGCTAGTGCAATCTTCTTTTATGGAAGTCGCTTTTCCCCACCATCATTCAGCTCTGACTGCAGGAGAATCACCGTGAATAGCTATTTGAAAAGCACTAAAATGACTCTGGACTTTCATTCCCTCTTATTGTACACCCAAAGTTGTTTCTACCCTTGATACAAGTCTCGTGGCATTCCATTTTCAACCCGTCTGTTTGGGATGCATCCCTTCTATGTTGCCTGTACCTTTGCCAGCAACCTGTCATTCACAACTCCCCTCTAGCAAAAGGTATACAAAAAACCACTAGTATTACCTGGCACTCCAGTCCTGAGGTGATTTGATACAAAGCATGGGTCTCCTGATGTCAATAGAATTTACCAAGGAGTAAACATTCTCAGGGATAGAACCACTATGTACTTAGGTAGGCTTCTCCAACCACATTTTAACTACTGCAAATATTGGGCACAAACTGGGCACAGAACTACTGCAAATATTAATCCAGGCAAAGTTTATCTGTATAACAGCCTAATCCTATCCTGGCCTTACACTGGTGGATCTTGCAATCTACCAGCATAAGGCTGAGACAATTGGCACAACAGCTGTTCCATCATTCTGCAGCTCACTAGTGGTGGAATGGGAACTAGCAAGCCTCAGGCCAGCAGTGATGGGCAGCAGAATTTCCCCTAGAGCAGGCAGGTTGGCCGCAGAGTTGATTTGGTGGTGGATCAGGGCAGGAATCAGGCTGGGAAGAGCAGAACAAGGTACAGACCATGGTGGAAGGGGCAGGAGGTCTGGACTAGAGGGCAGAGCTAGGGTTATACCCAAAGATATCATCTGAAGGTCACCTGTTGAAAATCACCAGAAGCTCTGGAAGCAGCAAGACCTTGACAAGCTGAGCAGAGCTCTTTTGGGTGGTTGCCAAAGAAGCCAACTGTGAAGCTTTTTTGTCTGTGTAGGAGGAGATGGCAGCCAAAATGTGACCAGACTGTGAGAAGATCCACGTGGATCAGTTCTTGAAAAATAGAACTTCTCTGTTCATTGTAAAAACTCCTTTGGAGGTTTAGAGCAGGGGTGCCCAAACCCCGGCCCGGGGGCCACTTGCGGCCCTCAGGGACTCCCAATCCGGCCCACATGGAGTCCCCAGTCTCCAATGAGCCTCTGGCCCTCCAGAGATCTGCTGGAGCCCATGCTGGCCCGATGCAACTGCTCTCAGTGTGAGGGTGGCTGTTCGACCTCTCATGTGAGCTGTGCAACAAGGGCTGCTTACTGTTTGACATCTGTGATGCAGTAGCAGCAGCAAACACCTGCTTTGTTTTGTGCAAGGTCTTTTATAGGCCTTGAGCTATTGCAAGACCTTCATTTATTCATGTAAGTTCCACCTCTAATATATTCATTTATGTAAATTTATTCAAATTTTATTCTACACTACAGTTTCAGAGAGATGATGTGGCCCTCCTGCCAAAAAGTTTGGACAGCCCTGGTTTAGAGAAAGCCTGCCTATGTATACTGCCTTGAATAAAGCCAAAGGAGCAATCCAATGACCAGAAAGGTAGTATATAAATACTTGTTGTTGGAAGGGGTGAAGATCAAGGCTGGAAAGAGGGCTGTATCACCAGCAGTAGTGCCAGCAATATCCTATCCTGCTTCCCAGCCCTGAGCTGTCTTCCCAGGTCCACTTGGATGAGTGTCAGCTAAATCTCTGTGCAGGTCTAAGTAGATCCACTGGGGCAGTGGAGGCCTACCCCCAGGCATGGGAATTAATGTTTCCTTACCCAGAGGAGACATTCAGGATTGCCACCCTTTGCAGGATGCAGAAGATGTTCTGATGGTGCAGCTGCATTAGTGGGAGGGCATTGATAGGATTGGGTTGTTACAAATGCAAACGGGAGCAAAGAGCAACTTGAATTATTATAGGATTGCAACACTTTTTGGATGATCAAAAATTAAAAAGAATTAGTCCTGTTTAGCTCAGAAAAATGATGTTGAGATATGATCTCTGTAGTAACGTAATGGGAATTAACATGTTTCAAGGCAAATGGGGGAAATAGGGGCTGATGAGCCTTCTCATTTTGACACCCCACACAAATATCCCTTTGCACCCCCCAGGTCTGAATTGCACAACAACTGCTTTTGAGAAACACAGTTTATGCTAGGACTCATGCAAATATATTGTGTCAAAATATTTGAATACATTTTCCCCCTATAATGAAGGATGAGATAACTATGTACAGGATTGTCATAGCCGATATAAAATTGCCATTCCAATTTGCTGAAGTCATTAGCTTTCTCTAGTTGAGATGTCCTTTACCCAATCTCATAGCAACAGTGATGCTGGGAAAAATGCTTTCACTAGCCTGGCAAATAATAACCTCAGTCTTGACCCTAAGGAAAAAAAAAACAACAACATTCCCTAGGAATGGTGAGAGACTACCTGTTTGTCCATGCAAAATGTATATAACGTGGAGTACTGTTTAGTGGCAGCGAGATGAAGCTAAAAGTATGTGATTAGATAGGACCCTGGGGTAAGTCAACTCCTGGGGGACATTATAAGTGAGTGAGTACTGCTGAAGCAGCACACACAGTTGATGCAGCCCACTGTGGGGAAGGCTGGATTGGCATTGCTACACACATTCACGCTCGGTGGATGTTGCTTCGGGCACATGAGACTCTCTTCAAAGCCAAGGAGAAGAAAGTGAGCAAGGACAGCAGGGGAGAGAACTGGGGGCAGAGGAAAAGCCACATACAAATTGACAACATAAATTAGATGCACTTCTTGCCAAAGCCACGCCGCCAAGTTTTTTGGGGGGAACTGGAGAGCTCACACTGCTGCCTCTCTGTGCTAAAACTCTATGCACAATCAAAGAGGCACAAATAGGCTGGAAAAGATGCAACTCCTCTGCACTAAACAGCTCAGAGATTCACCCCGTCAATGAAATTGGACTTCGTGTATTTGGAGTTCCTTGCTAATTTGGGAGTTCCTGGGATTCTGTTTTTCGAGTTGTGAATGTCATAACCGAAGGAAGTTGTCCCTTTGTAGTGGGCAGCTGAAGTCCAAAGAGGAGCTGGGAAGGATTACTCAGTGTCTAACGGTTTTGGCAGTGGCTTTGGGTGTTAAGTGTCAGCTAACATGTTTACGCCTGGCCTTCAGATGTCCATTCACAAAGACTCCTTTCTTTTCTTGCTGGCACGAATCCAGGACAATCTTGAAATATTCTCTTCCCTCTGTCCCTCCCAGCTCCTGAACCATCATTAAAGATAGCCGTTGTCTTGAAGTTTCATCTGAGAAACACCACAGACAAGAATGCTCACTGACCCATAACCTTCCAATGACTGATGACTAGAAAACAGGACTTGTATGTCTATGAATGCGAGTCTTTCACAGAATAAATTAAGAAGGAAAATAATTTCAGTTTACTTGCCACTGTGAAATAGCTGGCTCCCCGTGGGGTGGCAGAGGAGGCAAACTCCAATTGGATAGATTTCTTTTACAACTTTAAAGGGAGAAAAACCAATGTTTTAAAAGTTGAGGCTTTCAGAATCAAAATTCAGAATGTGCTACTTCCACTGATCCAGCCAAATCCAGTTTGATTGATACACAAAATGATTCTGAGTTACATCTGCTGCTGAATTAATGGAACATGACACTTAACACAGAGAGAAGAATATACACACTTCCATACTTCCATATATGAAGATAAGTTTTACTGTTGCTTGCTTTTTAAAGAGGCGAATAGCAGTGATCATAAAATTATTTTATGATGTTCTTTAATACTGGTCATTATTTTTCTGTTGTGTCATTTTCTGCTTCTGATGCTGCCATGGATTTTACTTATTTATCTAGATTTTCTCTGGCTTATACTGGACATCATTTTCTTCTATACATTTTTATTTTATTTTGGAAGGGCTCTAATCCTACAGCTTCTGCTCACAACACAGTCATTTGTATTTGTTAATTCCATGAAAATGGATAGAACTGAACAAACTGATTTTATGTAGTGCTATAGAAGCATGCATGATTCAGTGGGCCTGTGCAGAGATTTTTTTTTTTTAAACCCATTTCTGCCCAGCCCACAGGTATACACATTTGATCCCTGTTGCATATATGCAATGTTGGACAGCAATGGCTTAAACTTATAAGAATAAGTTTATATAAGCCATATAAGAATGAAAAATGACTTTAATTTGAATGTTGATCATGCCATCTTGTTAGTCACTTGTGATGCAATAATAATAATAATAGTAATAATGGGATGCTGACCAGAGTCATATGACTTGAACAGGTGGTAAGTTGACCCACAGATACTTTACGCAGGAAAGATTTGGATGTAGCTGGAAGTCAGACTGTATAAGGGATATGAAAAGGGGGCATTTTGCTATGGAAGATGCCTGAGGTCAGGGATAAGTTAATGTCAGTAAGGTAAATGAACCACCCTCAATTCCCTCTACTGCACAGCTGCCAAGGAAGAAAGGGAGGCTTTAAGCAAGAAGGGCATAGGATTTTGTTTCAGAACACCTAAAGGGCCCAATCCTATCCAACTTTCCAGAACTGACGCAACCATTCCAATGGGGTGTATGCAGCAGCCTGCAGTTGGGGGACAAACATGGAGGCCTCCTCAAGGTAAGGGAACATTTGTTCCCTTACCTTGGGGCTGCACTGCAGCTGCATCAGCACTGGAAAGTTGAATAGGATTAAGCCCTTGCAAGTCTTGTATCAAATATACCACAGATAACGTAGTCTGACAATTTAGTTTTGGCAGTTGGCATTCTTCAGTCTCAGAAGACTATGGTATCGCGCTTTGAATGGTGGTTCTGGAACAGAGTGTCCTCTCCAGTGCGCGAAGCCTGGGTAAAGTAGGTATGGAGGATAGGCTGTTACCCATGCAGCAAATCCCCCCTCTCCACGTCGTTGAAATGGTCCAATGGAAAGGCAGAAGCCAATACTGTTGGTTCCAGCGACGTCGCAGGAGTTGCCAGAACGTGACTGTGTTCAGCCATGAACTGTCTCAGGTACTCCGGCTCTGGATTTTGCCTTGAGGTTGACTCCTGAAGCCTTTTCCATAACTGGATGTAGCCACAAGGCAGTGGAGGTTTGGGATCAGAGTTTTCCTTCTCTCAGATGAGCTGCCTTCCCAGGCTGACGAGTCCCATCTACCCGGTGGCTGTTTAGTCGCCTCTTACGACAAGTACAGCCAAACTGAGGGCCTATTCTTAGCCCCCAGCCCCCAGGGGTCAATTTAGTTTTGTACAGCAATTATAATGGTCTTAGCCTAGTAGTGGAAGTGGAGGAGGAGGAATGCCTCAGAAATAATCTCGTGGTAGGCAAGGAAATAAGAGAGAGCTAACATGATAAAAATCAATATATTATGCATGAGGAGACAACATTTCTGAAGCCTTGTCTTCTAACTTGTCACAGATGAAAACAGGGCCAATCTCCTTCATAAGACTTTCATTCTGACACTAAGGAACATGACCATGTACCTCCCCGCAATGTGTTGCTGAAGCTTCTCCTCTGCCAACTGCACGCTGTATTGATGCTGCCTTCAAGAGCCATCTTGTCTTGAACTACCTTTTGAAGCAGGGTGTGACCCAAACGGTGTCTTTAAAATAAAAATAATGGATTGGAATGCTAACAGAGGCAGCAGGATTTTCTTTGGAAAGGCAGTGGGAGAGGGGTTGCAAATCAAAATGCTTGTATTTTGTGTTCATGTGCTTGAATTCATCTCTTCCCCTCTCCCCCATCTGAACACAAAAGGGACTCTAGGACATTTATTTATGTTTCACATTTTTATACCACCCTTCCTCCAGAGAGCTCAGGGCAGTGTACACAGCTGCTCCCCTCCTTTTGTCCTCTCAACAACCCTGTGAGGTAGGTGACGCTGAGAGAAAGTGACTAGCCCAAGGTTACCCAGGAAGCTTCGTGGAAGAGGGGGGATTCGAACCTGGATCTTCCAGGTCTGTCCACTTTCCAAACCACTACACCCTGACATTACTTCTGGTTCTTGCCCTTGCTCCGATGGCTTGGTCATGAAGCTTAGCTTGTGTGAGGAAGCAACATTTCCTGTCTTCACCTGTTGTCTTCTACATAGGAAGGAGCCAAGTGTGAATACAGCACTGGTATATGGGATAAAACACTTTGCCCCTCTTTCAATCTGCCCTCCCCCCCAATAACCATATTGGCCCTCTCAACTGTACTTTGGAAATGGGGTGGCAAAACTGGTGGACCATTTCAGTTGCACGTGCTCTCTCATAAACTCATTTCTCTCCCCTCCCCCATATAACATAAAAAGGATATAAAAGGCCAATGCATTTTATTTTAGTTTACTGATGTATGGTACCACATTGATGAATGGGCAGGGAGACACCAATAAGACCTAAAAATCCGATTGATTGGAATGTGTAAGTTCAGAAAAATAGGAACATATAAGGTTTAATCACCTTTTCTTTTTTGGTTCAAATAGTACAAACAATTCTGACCAAGTAATACTTCTTTTTAAATGACCAAATCTTATCCTGGGTCTACAGCAGCAGATCCTGCCATAAGACAAGGTGCAGTAGGGCAACAGGTGCTGTTACGTGAAAATCCCCTTTTGCCTTTTAGTTGTGATTTTCTCTCTATATCTGGTTATGTTACTATGGACTAAAATATCATGCAGGCTAAACTTCTCCCAACGCACAGGCCACAATCAAGTCAAGTTATAAGCTCATGGTTACACAACCACCATCTCCCCATGGACACACATTATGGGAGGAAGTCTGGCATCTTAAATCATTGTTTAAGTGTCTCCTACATTACTGTATTCATTGTATTGTTTTAACCCAATCACTGTTTAAGGCAAAAGTGTCTCCTAACCCAATCACTGCTTAAGTACTGTATGCAAACTTGAACTGCCTTCTTGTGTTGCTGATTCATTGTATTGTTTAAGTTCCCCCATCTAGGAAGCCAGCCACAGACCCCATTGAATTTTGCTGATAACTGACATCCTGATCCTTTCAATGCTGTGTGGTAGTAAGCAAGCTACCATCCAGCTCAGCTCTTTCTGAAAACCCCTTTTAAGAGAGGGCTTCCTCTCACTCTCTCTGGCTCTCTCTCTAAGGACCAACACATCTGTGTTGTTGCAGAGGGTCCTCTTCACAGGACTCCCCCCCCCAACTGCTACAGGACAGGTAACTATCTTGCGACTGAAACTCTTTCCCTTCTTCCCCCCCTTTTTCTCCCCTTCTCTCCCCATCTTTAATTAGCAGCTGGGATTGGCAGATCAGGGACTCCTAAAATCCTTCCCTACAACCTTTCCTTTTTCTAATTTCCTTGGATGCACCAAATACTCTTCACACGCAACCACCATGAAAGCTAAGTACATTGGATCCAAGTATTAGGACCAAGAAACATACACTTGTCATTTCTCCATGTGCATTATGTTTACCTTTGTGCTTTTGTAATAACACTATAATCTTTTATTAAAAGTTATCTGTCTCTCAGTCTCCTCTTTAAGCAAAAGGGAATTTCTCTGCATTACGCCGTCTTGTTATCCAGCCTACGACCCTAAGGTTCCAATAAGGGCAGAGTAATAATTCCTCTAAACAAAACAGCCCTTTTGGTAACAGTGCACTGGCATCAGGCACCCTGGAATTGCCAGCTCAAATGGCTGGAGGCTCTATGTGCCCACCAACAGCCTACCCAGGCCACACTACAACAGGTAAGATAATGGTGGGGGCAGGTTATGGGAGCTTCAGGGGAGGAACCTGGGGTGGGATGGGATCAATCTCTGGCAGCAGGGCACACCAGATTTCCCCCTTTCTCAGCCCCGACCCTACCGTCTAACTCTCCTTAAGAATCCTTACACCGGTAAAAGTGTTGGCATGATAGTTGAGGAGAACCGCTGAGGAGACCCACTGACAGCCAGGGGGCCTATGGAGATTTAAGTACAGAATATTTTTACTTACCTCTCCCAGCACCGCAGTATGTAACATGTGGTCATACTAGACTGATGGGGAGTAGGACTGGGTGGTTAATGAGTCTATATACACTGCTCAAAACAATAAAGGGAACACTTAAACAACACAATGTCACTCCAAGTCAATCACACTTCTGTGAAATCAAACTGTCCACCTAGGAAGCCACACCGATGGACAATCAAGTTCACATGCTGTTGCACAAATGGAGTAGACAACAGGTGGAAATCATAGGCAAGTAACAAGACACCCCCAATAAAGGAGTGGTTCTGCAGGTGGTGACCACAGACCACTTCGCAGTCCCTATGCTTTCTGGCTGATGTTTGGGTGACCTTTGAATGCTGGCGGTGCTGTCACTCTAGTGGTAGCATGAGGCGGAGTCTGCAACCCACACAAGTGGCTCAGGTAGTGCAGCTCATCCAGGATGGCACATCAATGCGAGCTGTGGCAAGAAGGTTTGCTGTGTCTGTCAGTGTGGTGTCCAGAGCATGGAGGCACTACCAGGAGACAGGCCAGTACACATGGAGGAGGCCGTAGGAGGGCAACAACCCAGCATCAGGACCGCTACCTCCACCTTCGTGCCAGGAGGAACAGGAGGAGCACTGCCAGAGCCCTGCAAAATGACCTCCAGCAGGCCACAAATGTGCATGTGTCTGCTCAAACGGTCAGAAACAGACTCCATGAGGGTGGTATGAGGGCCCGACGTCCATAGGTGGGGGTTGTGCTGACAGCCCGACACTGTGCAGGACGTTTGGCATTTGCCAGAGAACACCAAGATTGGCAACCTCGCCACTGGTGCCCTGTGCTCTTCACAGATGAAAGCAGGTTCACACTGAGCACATGTGACAGACGTGACAGAGTCTGGAGACGGCAGGGAGAACATTCTGCTGCCTGCAACATCCTCCAGCATGACCGGTTTGGCAGTGGGTCAGTAATGGTGTGGGGTAGCATTTCTTTGGGGGGCCACACAGCCCTCCATGTGCTCGCCAGAGGTAGCCTGACTGCCATTAGATACCGAGGTGAGATCCTCAGACCCCTTGTGAGACCATATGCTGGCGCGGTTGGCCCTGAGTTCCTCCTAATGCAAGACAATGCTAGACCTCATGTGGCTGGAGTGTGTCAGCAGTTCCTGCAAGATGAAGGCATTGATGCTATGGACTGGCCCGCCCGTTCCCCAGACCTGAATCCAATTGCGCACATCTGGGACATCATGTCTCGCTCCATCCACCAGCGCCACGTTGCACCACAGACTGTCCAGGAGTTGGCGGATGCTTTAGTCCAGGTCTGGGAGGCGATCCCTCAGGAGACTATCCACCACCTCATCAGGAGCATGCCCAGGCATTGTAGGGAGGTCATACAGGCACGTGGAGGCCTCACACACTACTGAGCCTCATTTTGACTTGCTGTATGGACATTACATCGAAGTTGGATCAGCCTGTAGTGTGTTTTTCCACTTCACTTTTGAGTATGACACCAAACTCAGACCTCCATGGGTTAATAAATGTGAATTCCATTGATGATTGTTGTGTGATTTTGTTGTCAGCACATTCAACTATGTCAGGAACAAAGCATTTAATAGGAATATTTTGTTCATTCAGATCTCAGATGTGTTGTTTAAGTGTTCCCTTTATTGTTTTGAGCAGCTTAAATATACGTGTATATATACGTGTATATATACACGTATAACAAGAGACGTGTACACACACACACACACACACACACACACACACACACACACACACACAGAGCCTTTCAACAGCGAACGAAAAAGTTAACAGAGCGGTTTACAGAGAAAAATAACATAAATAAATAGTTCCCTGTCTCCCAAAAGGACTCGCAACCTTAAAAGATCCAGAAAAAACACCTGCAAGAAGCCAGTAGAAAAGACACTATGCTGGGTTGAAGGGGGACAGCTCCTGCTAAATACAACAAAAGAACCTTTTGAAAAACTGCCTTTTTGCCCAGCTGCAGGGGTTTCAGTTTATTCCATCATACGTAAATATTCAGTTATCCTAGCTCTTTCTGCTATCCTAGCTGGATGCACTTTGATCATGGCATGTTCATGGCATTTTTTCTTTTGTGACTTCTGAGAGAGTTCTGCATTTCTTGAAATGCTAGAACTCCTTCTGCCAAAATGGTATATATTGTAATCTCTGCATATGCTATCCCGAGTGGATATATGTTTAAACCCTACAGTTGCTGCAAGTGCACATCATTCTGCGTTAAGCAACAAAGAAAAGCACAAAGAGGGGAATGGGTTTAAAACAAAATGTTTTTGGGAGAAGTAAAAGAAAATCATTTGGTTTAATTGTCCAGGTAGGTAAAAACATACACAGATGCTTGCACATGCAAACCTAGATTGCCAGTGAGGAAAATGGGTCTTTTAGTAGTATTTCAAGGCCTCCTGCTTCACTCATCAGAGAGAATAGCAAATTTCTGATTGACTTCAAGAAGAACAGGATTAGGCCCTTAGGCTGTACACAAGTGTCGTTGTTGGTAAAAAGAACATACAGTGCTGGATGCTTCAGAAAACACATGATTAGATAAATCGTTTTTGCTGCCCTTGAAGCTTGTTTTTTCTATAATGCTGAAGAATGTGTGTGTGTGAATGTGTGTGTGATGGATAGCTGGTTGATGTTTGTCAGTGAGGTTCTCCCTTCCCTTAATAATGTGCAATTTGCCAATGCATGCATGTGTGCTGCTCCCCCTTCAGTAGAGAGTGTTAGAAGCTGTAAATACATTGTGATATCCAAGAGTTGTAATAAAAAAGGATTGTGTTTGTCTTGTGTTTTGAAGCCTAAAACGTCAAACAGCAATATTAGCGCAGACTTCTCTGTAAGAACAATTAAAGTTTTGGTCTGGTGATGTCTGGATGAAGAACCAGACAGAGTATATTAGTAGGAAGAGATCTGGGGCATATGGCAAGCCCTTTCTTTTCAATCCAGATTTACACTGTGCCTTGAATGAAGCTGCTATGTAGGATTGTCATCTCACTCTGCCTGTCCCCTACACTTGCAAGACTCCTTTCCCTAAAAGTTGCATGACAGCAAGACATCTCATCTTTTGCAGGTGATATTTGCCTGCACAACCTTCCTGTAAAGTGCAAGTCAAGCAGCTTGGGCTAAAAGTAGGCCACAGTTTTATTTAACTCTCATAGACAAAACTTGCAGCAGTCCTAACTGTTCTGTATTTCCATCCCCTATTCAGCGTGGGTTCCTTTACGAGAGAGAGCCAGCTATTGTCTATTTCCCCATGGGTATTCCTATGCTGGCAGTAAGCTGTTGATCACCTTTGACACCCTTGATCAACACCAACCCCTCAAAGGGATCAAAGAAAATCTGATTACACTGTCCCTCACCCACCAAACCAATCAACCTTTGAGGTTGATTTTACAGTCCATAGCAAGGAGTTCCTTCCCTGCATGAGAGTACTTCTGGACCTGGTCATGTTCCTACATGCCCAGATGTTAGCTGTAACCTGGGGGTACTTTCACCCAGCTTAGGCTGGGGCACCAGCCCTAACTTTTCCAAAGTCAAACAGACTAAAGGTCCAATCCTATCCAGCTTTCCAGCACTGTTGCAATGGTGCCAATGGGGTGAGTGCTGCATCCTGTGGTGGGAGGGCAGGCACGGAAGCCTCCTGAAGGTAAGGGAATGTTTTTTCTCTTACCCCAGGGCTGCATGGTGGTTGCATGGGTGTTGGAAAGTTGAATAGGATCGGGCCCTAAGAGTGTTATCCTAGGCATGTCTACTCAGAAGTAAGTCTCACAGTGTTCAATGGGACTTAATTCCAGGTGTGTTTATAATTGCAGCCCTAACCACAATTTTCCATGCATTGGTTACATCCAGTGTATACTGATGCATGAATGCTGCTATCAACCATGAGGTGTGGAGAACACCATGCCTTTGCTGGAAAGTAAAGTAACTGTCCTAGAAAGTAATCATACAGGGTCCTTTTGCATCTTCCTCCACTAATAAAGTATGCCTGGCTGCAACATGTGAAAGAACCTTCTCAAAGAGTGTATCCAAACTGTGAGCCTTCCTCCCCTAAGAGGTGAAGTTGGTGCCATGACTATTGCAGTATTGGCTGGAAACCTTTTTGTTTCCTCTCAGTTTCTGGCAGTTGTTTACAATGTTTTTGCCTGCTGCTGCTTTGAATCTACTGTTTAATAGTGGCATTTTTTTATTTTCCCTTGTTTTAAAATTATGTTGTTAGCTGCCTCGAGCACCCCGTAACAGGAGAAGAAAGTAAGAGTGGGATAGAATTTATTAAAAATAATAAGCATTGCCCAGATATGTCACAGATGTTTTGAGGGTTAGAGTCTGGATGTTTTTCATTGGTCCAAAGTTTGGGAACCATGGCAGAAATGGTTTTATATGGCCCCTGCACAGAAAGCTTGGTTTCATAATAATTTTCAGTTTCTGTTCTCTGTTTCCTTCCATGTCAGCTGACAGTAAGCTTTGCTCATTTCCCTAAGCATGTAAGCTTTTTTTTTCTTTGAGTTCCAGAGTTACAGCTTTGATCACTTCATGATCGCTTAAAGGCTGCAAATCAGTTATATTTCCCAGTTTGGTTGTCACTTCAAAGGGATTGAGGGGCTTTCTCCAACAGAAGGCAGTCAAGGTTTTCTTTTGACACAGTTCTTCAGCAGAACACAGATATTCTCCACCCCTTAAAAAAATTGTGACTAATGTGCTACCTTTAGCCATTTGAGTAATCATTCTAATAAAAGGCGTCACCTTTCTAAATGGACAAGATGTTCTGCCGCACATTTGTTGTTGCTAGAATGTGCAGTTGAAACAAAGGAGGGGCATGAAAAAGAGGATTCTCATGCCGATGTTCAGGCAAACAGAAACTGGCTCGTTTTGCAGATTCTCGCTTCTTTGTCAGGTTTCATGACAGGTATAGTTCCAGCATTTACAAATTCATATTGTGGTGCAAACTGCATTTAATATGATAATATGCAAGGGTGACAAAACACTGTCTGAACAAAAGAGCCTGTGACTTGCTAGAAACGCCACTGTGAAACAACTGACAACAGCACATGATGAAATGGGTGCTCAGCCATAGAGAGCTATGGGTCTTCAGGGGGAGCACCCTTTGTGGTGATGGCTCAGGACTTGAGTGGCTGTCACTGAGCACAGAAGAGATGATGCAACAACCATCTTGGCTAATATGGGAGAGAAAGGGATAGTTTTTTCTGAGTAGAAAAACGCATGGGAGGGCAGAGACTTTTCCACATGCCGCTGTAGCAAATTGCCCGTGGCAGCTCCCTAAGGCAGGTTAGCACATGCTGCAGTTCATTCTCTGGCATCTTCAGTTAGAGAATCTCAGTGAGTAAGGCTTGGGAGAGACCTCTCCTTGGAGAGAGCTGCTGGCAGGCAGACTAGATAATACTGGGTTGGATGGGTCAGTGGTCTCACACAATTTAACCCAACAGAAGCCAGAAGATGATGCACTTCACATTTGCATAGTGCTTTCTGAGTGTGCACAGTGTTTCACATGTATTATCTGGATATTTTTAGAACAATCTTGTCAGGTGGCATCCCTGTTTTGCAGCTGAGGCTGAGAGGCTTGCCTAAGCCTAAGGCCTCTTAGGGCACAATCCTAACTTGCTCTGGAAACAGGCAGTATCCAGCACAAGTGTGGGACTATCTGACGCTCAGCCCGAGGCAAGGGGAAACTTTCCCCCTTATCCCAGAGGGAGCTGCAGCAGCCCCAATAGGTCTACTTGGATATGCACCACCTGATAAGGTGGCCCAAATCTGAGCAGCCTGGGACTACCCTGGGCCATCCAGGAACAGGGCTAGGATTCTGGCCCTGTCTGACCTCCCTCACCCCAAAACGCCTTTCTCCTGCCTCTTCCCTGCCCTCCCAGACCTCTGGGTCAGCTGAGCTCAGCCAATGCAACTCACCTTTCCCCAGTGTGAGGTATCTCCCCTTATGTTGGTGTGAAAGTGCTTTATGGCACTTTCATGACAACGACGGGCCAGTGCAAGGGACTTGCATCAGCTCATCTACTAGTCAGGATTGTGCCCTTATAGTTCAAGCCTATGCATGTCAACTCAAAAGTAAGCCCCATTGACTTCAATGGGGCTTACTCCCAGGTAAGTATATAAAGGACTGATGCCCTGCCAGAGCAGATTGGTCATCAGCAAGGGGAATTTTGAAGAAGATCAGAGTCAGTTTGGGGTGGGGAGGTGGTCCAAGGAATAGTTGGCATAGGTTTGAGGAGACTTATTGGAGGCAAGGAAGCCTATGGGGAGTTAAGTAACAAATATTTTTACTTACCTCTCATGGGACATTTGGTTCTCACTCCCAAAGCATACAGTATGCTGTCAATCAGAGGTGTTGTGTGCTGTGGTCTGGCAGGGGATAGAACTGGACCCTAAGTCTGATACATCAGTCCAGGATTCAGACTCCATCAGAAAAGGCGTTTTGGGACATGAAGGCCTGGATAATTGGGGAAATCATTTTCCCAGACCGTCTCAGAAAGCAACTACAGAGGCAACTGTTCCTATAGAGTCTTTCTTAGATAAAAAGGAGGAAGATCCCTACCAGGCACCAGATTTCCTCTAGCCCCTGTTTCCTTGCCAACATCCTCAGATACTGATAACTCCTTTCCAGAAATTCCCTTGATCCAGAGCATCTTGTCTTTAATACCATGTCAGTCACATATTGTTGGAGTGCATGTTTCAGAATGAAAATGGTTCCTTAATTGAGGGCCAGTTTTCTCCAGGGAGATGGGGCCTAAGAATATCCTCATCCTTAAAGCAAGACTTCAGCCTTCAATAGATTTCAGAGCAACACTCCAGGGGATCTGCTGTCTGCCCTAGGCCTCTCTCACAGTGAGCTGTCCTAGGTCCTGATAATGAATCACTATGTGCTCTTGCTACTCTGCAAAATTCTTGAGTGAGTAAACCTGGGGTCGGCAACCTGTGTTTTCAGAGCCGCATGCGGCTCTTTCAGTGGTCTAATGTGGCTCTCGAGTGGGGGCTGGAAGCAGGGCGCCTTCCCAGCAGCTGCCACCCAGCCAGCTCAGCCCCGAGGTTGAGCTTGCTGCAGGGCAAAGGAAGGAAGGGCGCAAGGAAGAGATGCCTGGCTGCCCTGTGCGGCAGGGTCTCCGCCCCCTTGCCCAGCAGGGTGCTTGCTCACAGTGGGGGGCGGAGAGCAGGTCCAGGAGAGCACGCTGCCCCTGCCTGCCAAGGAAGGAGCTGCTGTGGGCGAAGGCGGCGCCCGGCCCCGCACTCAGCAGCCAGCGCCCGCAGCACATCGCTGCAAGGCACCCCCCCGCGCCCACCACCAGCGGCTCTCCTGGACCTGCTCTCCACCCCCCTCTTCCCTGCGCCCTTCCTTCACCCTGCAGCGAGCTCAACCTCGGGACAGAGCTGCTGGTGGCGGGAACGGGTGGGGGGTGTCTTGCAGCGATGTGCTGAGTGCGCTGGCTGGGCCGGGGTGCCACCTTCGCCCACAGCAGCTCCTTCCTTGGCAGGCAGGGGTGGCGGTGCCCTCCCGGACCTGCTCTCTGCCCCCCACTGTGAGCAAGCACCCTGCTGGGCAAGAGGGCGGAGACCCTGCCGCACAGGGCAGCCTGGCATCTCTTCCTTGCGCCCTTCCTTCACCCTGCAGCAAGCTCAACCTCGGGGCTGAGCTGCTGGTGGTGGGCGCGGGGGTGTGTGTGTGCCTTGCAGCAATGTGCTGCCGGCGCTGGCTGCTGAGTGTGGGGCTGGGGCGCCGCCTTCACCTACAGCAGCTCCTTCCTTGGCAGGCAGGGTGCTGTCTGCCCCCCACTGTGAGCAAGCACCCTGCTGGGCAAGGGGGCGGAGACCCTGCAGCACAGGGCAGCCGGGCATCTCTTCCTTGCGCCCTTCCTTCCTTCGCCCTGCAGCGAGCTCAACCTCGGGACAGAGCCGCTGGTGGCGGGCACAGAGGGGGTGACTTGCAGGGACCCCCGTGGCCGGGCAGAGAGAGCTGGCAGTGCTGGCGCAGCCGCACATGGGCTCAGCGGGGAAGGGCATCAAAGGAAGGGCTCCAGTAGGCGGTCCTATCCCGGGCCGCTGAGGGAGGGCGCTGTGAATCGCAGCCCAGGTTTGAGGGGCAGGTGGGAGCCCCTCCCCTCAGGCGACGCATGAGGGATGGTCCCCGCTGGCTGCCTAGTGTCTTGGGCTTCCCTGGGTGTGAGGGGAGCCCTGTCCTTTTCAGTGGGGCTCACTACTCAGTGCCCACAAAGCCCCTTTTCTCCCCCTCCCCCCCTTGGGACCTTAGGGTCACACCTGTTGGAGTTTGGTGCAACTCTGTCTGCTGTCCAGAGGTGGCAGGATACTGTCCTGAAAGGGTTAAGTAAGCCATAGCCCAGTGACCCTGGCCTACACTTTACGTGTCCCCTTTGGATGACCTATGTGGGGGTGTGGCCCAGACCCTGGCCTATAACCTTCCCTTCGCTCCGAGCACGCCCTCTCTTCCTCACTGAACCTGACAAGGTGGCACTCAGCAGGGCTGAATGACACCGGAGTCATTCTGTTGACAGAGCACAGAGCGCGCCAAGAAAGAGCAGAGAAGGGAAGATCCAGGGACCGGGACAACAGCAGAGCAAAGGTAAGTAAATAGTAAATAAAAAAAATATTTTCTTGGTGCTGCATAATAAAAGGACATAAGAACATAAGAACAGCCCCACTGGATCAGGCCATAGGCCCATCTAGTGCAGCTTCCTGTATCTCACAGCGGCCCACCAAATGCCCCAGGGAGCACACCAGATAACAAGAGACCTCATCCTGGTGCCCTCCCTTGCATCTGGCATTCTGACATAACCCATTTCTAAAATCAGGAGGTTGCACATACACATCGTGGCTTGTATCCCGTAATGGATTTTTCCTCCAGAAACTTGTCCAATCCCCTTTTAAAGGCGTCCAGGCTAGATGCCATCACCACATCCTGTGGCAAGGAGTTCCACAGACCAACCACACGCTGAGTAAAGAAATATTTTCTTTTGTCTGTCCTAACTCTCCCAACACTCAACTTTAATGGATGTCCCCTGGTTCTGGTGTTATATGAGAGTGTAAAGAGCATCTCTAGTCTATCCACTCTGTCCATCCCCTGCATAATTTTGTATGTCTCAATCATACAATCAGCGCCTCTTTTCTAGGCTGAAGAGGCCCAAATGCCTTGGCCTTTCCTCATAAGGAAGGTGCCCAGCACCTACAAGGGACCTGCAAGAGGGGGCTACATTATAAAAATGGGACTTATAAGAGCATAAAGGTAAAAAAGACAATTATATATGCAGTGTTATTTTCATTTTAGATATCAAAAGGGTTTTGTGGCTCCGGAGGTTTGCTTTTCTCCAGAAAATTGGTCCAAATGGCTCTTTGAATGTTTAAGGTTGCCGACCCCTGGAGTAAACAAACAAACAAACAAACAAATGTGAGCCTCAGGGCACAATCCTAACCCCTTATGTCAGTGCTTTCCAGCACTGGCACAGTGGTACCAATGGGACATGTGCTGCACTCCCATTGCATTGGGTGTCACTCACAGAGGCCTCCTCAAAGGAAGGGAATGTTTGTTCCCTTTCCTCAGAGCTGCATTGCCCTTATGTCAGTGCTGGAAAGCACTGGCATAAGGGGTTAGGATTGCACCCTAAGGAAACACAAAGTTGTCTATATTTTTAACAATTAATTAAAAAAGGCCCATCTTGTCTCATAATCACTTCTAGGAACAGATGTAGATATGCAAACAAATTATGCTATGGGTGAAATTTGGTGGCAAGTTTAATGTTCTGCTTGTACCAGAATGTACCAAGAACTTCCCAGAACCTGGCATGGCTTTTTCCTACTTCATGCCTACAGGTTTCAGAGACTGTAGGTGCAATTCAGAACGGCCCAAGTTCCTTGTGCCGGTCCAGAGGTGTTGCAAAAATGCTGTAAGGCACTTTTGTGACACCATGAGAGGAGAGAGGCCGACCTGGGCTCCCCTGGTGCCAAGGAAAGTTCTATGCCAGCCAAATCAGGCCAGTACGGGGGCATGGGGGTGGTGGGGGGAGGGCAGAACAGAGGCATTCTGGGGCAGGGAGAGGGTGGGAAGCAGAAAGGCTTGTGGACGGGCTGGGGCAGAGTGGGGATTGGATCGGGTCTGGTACTTAGGCGGGATTCTGACCCCACTTCCAAGTGACCTGGCACAGCTTTGGGCTGGTTGGATCTGTGCTACCTTTTTAGGTGGTACACATCCAAATAGCCCCATTGGGGCTGCTGCGGTGTTACCTGGGGTAAGGGGAATGAATTCCCCTTGCCCTGGGCTGAGTTGCAGGCAGTCCTAACCCCACTCTGTATGTGGGGCAGGCCAGCCGGCCTCCCCGTTTCAGCTTGGGTTAGGATTGGGCTGTGTAGCACATGGGCAAAGATTTCCTGTAGTACTGAGTTGCAAGGACATCTTTGTTCCTCTCTGACACAAAAGCAACAACAACAACAACAACAACAACAACAACAACAACAACAGAGTTTTAGATTTAAAGACTAGGAAGGAACAAAGGAAAAAAATGTGTTGAATGACCTTGTTTCCTTTCACACTAATTTCTTACAAATCGTTAATTGATCTTTACTGCTTCAGATTTATCAGAGTCTAAGAAACAACACGAACCGCTGCGTAACTCTAATATTTTATTTTCTATTCAATCACAGTGTTTTGCTTCCTGTCTCTGCAATTCATTTATTTATCTTTTACTTTTATAACCTGGAGGAATATCATTTGCATTAAATTCTTCTTCCGCTACCTTTAAAACAAAATGATGATTTCCTGTTGTTAGAAGACTTATATTTTGATGTTTATTCATCATCAAAGAACAGAAGTCCTTAGGTTTTTTTGTCTAAAAATAACCACAGTGTGACACAATTCGATGAAGGTGTATTACAGAATGAGAGAACCACTGAGTAGGTATTCAATTAGATTTTAGCATTCGTCTGGTTTGCTTCTACTTGGAAAAAAAGTAGATAAATTAATGTACACTAGAAATAACACTGCAGATTCCCAGGGAAGTAGTAGATGATCTGTCTCTCAAATGATAAATAAGAAGATCCATGAGAATTCCCTCCCAGGAAAGCAAACTTTAACAATAATTCATAGAAATACAAGGCATTTCGCTGAATTAGCTAGAATCATCTAGTCTAACACCCAGAAAACACATATGATGGAATGCAGCATAGTTTTCTAAAGCTTACTTTTTAAATTGATTGGCCATTTTATGACATAAATCTATTGAAAAGACTGCCAGCTGAAAAAATACCACATTCTTCTCTGTTTATTCCCACTTCCCCTTCCTCTGCTGTCTCCCTTGTGTTGATATCTAGATTGTGTTGATATCTAGTCTTTTGGGGCAGGGATCTGTCCTTTCTTGGGCAAAGTTTGAATTAGTGAGCATGCAAAAATCCCAACCCAAACATCTGGTGTGGGTTGGTGTGGGTCCCAACCCAAACATCAGTGTGACTCCACTGATGATGATGATGATCCTTGAGAGGGATGCTGGAGATTATTCCTACTCCACTTCCAACATTCATTTTTTTATTTTAAATAATAGTGTTTCTAAGTCACTAGATAAACACAAGACAGAAGTCCATGAGTGCAAAAGATTAACATATTTAATAGCTTTATCCTGGCTTGTTTGGTAAGACGTGAATAAACACATGGAACAGTATGCCATTCTATTTCTATGAATTTGTGCTAGTCTGATTTCATAGAAGTTGCATTCATATATCAAAATCAACATGTGATCCTTCTTAAGCTAATGACCATGAATTCCCCAAGATGTTTAAGATGGCCAGAGAAAATGAAGTCACTTGCTTTGTATATTTGCCTAACAATTGTACAGTAGTGAGGAATATGATGGTAACTTTTCTTTTTAATTGTTCTGGGTCTGGATTTTCTTTTATCTAAGAGTGTGCATTTTGCCTTATGCTAGCTGGTTAACAGCCCAATCCAGAACAGTGTGTTCTGGCTCACTACCAGTGCATCCTTAGCACTGGACCAACACCAGAGCTAGCCCAGTGGGAGCCTGTGCTGGGCTAGCTCTGTCCTGTCCATGTGAAGTGCTAGGCAGCGGAGAGGAAAGATGGGGTGGGGGGAGGCATTCCAGGGTGGCGGAGGGTGTGGAGAAAGTGTGGCATAGGGAGAGAGGGATAGGGGGTAGAGATGGTGGCAGGCCCTCCTGCCATATCCTGACCTTTCTCCCAGTCCAGGAGTCCTGCCATGGGTCTCCTCGAATCTGCTCCTGCTCAAGAGTGGGTGCAGATCCAAGAAGACTTATCAGGGCTGACTGGGGTTTCCATGGATAAGGGGTTTACATGGGGTTTACCCCATGCTGCTTCCCAGCCCCATTGGATGCAGCAGTAGCCGTTTTGGCGCCGCTGCATCCCTGGTTGCTGGGAAGCATAGGATCGGGACCTTATTGACCAATTTTGTCCACTAAAAGGAGCAAATATTAACACATGTGATGATGAGCATTTGTTTCCCCAAACCCCAAATTCTCAAGTTGTATAAATGTTTGAATAGCAACTGCCCTGATCCAGAGACTCACCTGTGTTCATATGTGCTTCTGTGCATGCATGTGTCTTCTGTGCTCCATTTCCATCAGCAGAAGAAGCTGATCCATACATGCAAATAATGCAAAGGCAGATCACCTCTCTGTTTTGACATGAACGAGAGAACCATTTTGGTAGGGGACAAATTGGTACACTAATCTCATACCCAGACCAGATTGCTGAACTTGGGTGAGCAGAGGTGCAATTGGAGAAACTTATAGCATTATTCTGTGCATGTTGTTCAAAAGTTTGGCTTCCTCCCAGGTAAGTGAGGAAGATGCTCTTTACACTCTCACATAATACCAGAACCAGGGGACATCCACTAAAATTGAGTGTTGGGCGGGTTAGGACAGACAAAAGAAAATATTTCTTTACTCAGCGCGTGGTCGGTCTGTGGAACTCCTTGCCACAGGATGTGGTGCTGGCGTCTAGCCTAGACGCCTTTAAAAGGGGATTGGACAAGTTTCTGGAGGAAAAATCCATTATGGGGTACAAGCCATGATGTGTATGCGCAACCTCCTGATTTTAGGAATGGGTTAAGTCAGAATGCCAGATGTAGGGGAGAGCACCAGGATGAGGTCTCTTGTTATCTGGTGTGCTCCCTGGGGCGTTCGGTGGGCCGCTGTGAGATACAGGAAGCTGGACTAGATGGGCCTATGGCCTGATCCAGTGGGGCTGTTCTTATGTTCTTATGTTCTTATGTTCTTAAGTGTGCACAGGATTGCAGCCTTAATCATGCTTAGTTCCCATGGAAATCAGTTGGACTTCAATGCACGATGAAGATCTTAAGCCTGATGACTTCAAAGTCTCATTGGATTAAATTTCTCTGAGTTGAACCCAGAAACTGTAGACACTTCAGGCATTTTTTTAAAGAGTAAAATTGGTAGATTGGGTAATCAGTACTCAGGTGGTAGTCCCAAAATTCGAGGTATTCCTTTTAATGTGAGGTTGATGTTTTTATGGTCCCGTATGAAAATATGGGATGACCTCGAAATGTGCAATGTTATCTCTGGAAAATTTGCAATGAGAAAAAGGAATGTATTTTTTCTAACCAAGGAAGACATCATTTGCTTCTTCCCTTCTCTCAACAGTTGTTGAGCTGAAATGCATTTTAATATGTTTTCTTTAACTGTCTGACAACAGGCATGTAGCGATGGTAGCGATGATAAGGCAAGGTCTGAAGGTTTGCTTTTTCCCCTCAAAAAACACATTGAAAAAAATTTATTTCATAATGTACCAATAAAAGGGGGGGGGGAGAGAGAGTGGATGTAAGAAGCTTCTCTTGTTCTGAAAGAAATATACAGTAACAGCATGCCAAAAAAATCTAGGAAAGAAAATTCAAAATATAATCTCTGTGATTTTCTTTTCTTTCCAGTGTCAAAAGTTCCACAGACAATTCGCTTCAAATGTGGATCTGCATCTGCTGCCTCTTCAAAGTCAGGCCTTAAACACTTTAACGCTGCATTCTATTTGTCCTTTATCTTTTTTTGGGGGGTGGTGGAAAACTCAGACTATAAATTTAACACAATTGTTATTGCGTTTCAGCACATACAAAACTCCCTACACTTTCTTCTTTGAAAGGCTGACTTACAATTGTTTAGGAGGACTGTGTTTGGTGGACACTGTTTGTAGGGACCAAGAAATATGTCTTTTAATATGAGTACATTAAACAGTGGCGTCACTAGGATTCGCGTCATCTGGTGCGGGAGGCCTGAGCGTCACCCCGTGCAGTGGGCGAGGCAGCCAGCCCTGCTCCCACTGGTTTTTTGGCTGTACCTTCTGTTAGAACACAGATATTTCAATGTGGTTTGTTTAATTGCATTCTGCATGAAATTACACATTGATATATAATATGGTCTTATTCCTCCAAATTCTGATTTTAATGATTTTGAAAACTTGTAGAGTCTCTCTCTCTCTCTCTCTCTCACACACACACACACCCGTGTCAACTTACTAACACCTTATTGCAGCAGTTCTCAAACTTTTAGCACTGGGACCCACTTTTTAGAATGACAATCTGTCCAGGACCCATTGGAAGTGATGTCATGGCTGGAAGTGATATCATCAAGCAAATTAAAATAAATCATTATAAATAAATTAAATAATTAAATAAGGGGAGCCAGTCCTGTTCCACCAAGTGAATCTACTCTGAAGTAAGTCCTATTGTGGTCAATGGGGCTTACTCTCAGGAACGTGTGGGTAGAATTGCAGCCTGTGAGCCCAAGCCTATGCATGTCTACTCAGAAGTAAGTCCCATAGTGGTCAATGGAGCTTACTCTGTAGTCTGCCTGCAATAACACCCCCCAAAAGAATCAGTGAGATTTCCAGCCCTCCCCAGTGCCCAGTTAAAGTTCTTCTGTTTCAGGCATATCAAGATAAAGACCCACCTAGCTTTAAAAGTTCAAGCCTCTTAAGCCAATTCAAGCCTCTTTTCTGTCCTTTTTAGTGTGTGTGTGGGGGGGGGGAGAGGCTGCCTTCTGGAGCATTTGTTGCGTGCCAGTTCCATCGGATTGGGACCATTCTGGTGATCTCACATTCCCCTTTGCCTGGCCTGACCACCAGCCAAGGCATGTCTGCCTACTTGCGAGTAAACGTGACCGTGAGGCTGCTTCGCTTTCCACAGGGCTCAATAGACTGCAGCTGGGAGGGAGGGACTTCCTTCTCGGGTGTTTTTTTGGGACTGCATTCATTGGATAAGGACCATTCTGACGTCCTTGGAGTCCTCTCAGCCTGTCCTTTCCAACAGACTAAGGCAAGTTCACCTACTCGCGAGTAAACACAGCCATGTGGCTTTGTTTTGGGCTCAATAGACTCGCAGCTGGGAGGGACATTCTTAATTGTTATATGGATGCACTTGTTGGATAATATAATAGAAACGTAAGGTAGAAAGGACACAGGAAGCATCTCCAGCTCATTTTTTTTTTTTTACTAAGAACCCAATACTATTGGATGCACCCCCCAGCACTCCAGCCCCACTGCTGGCTCTGGGTGTCATAAAAGTGCCATAAGGCACTTTCCCATTAGCAGACATTACCCAGCACAGGTGGAGAGGCCAATGCCAGTTGGCACTAGGCTTCAGTGTCAGGAAGACGCAGGACTAGAGTGCTGGGTGCTGAGTATCCCCGCTGGGTGGCAGGGAGGCTTTTGGGGGTGGGAGGAAAGTGGGGAGGGGGACGAACTGGATAGAAGGAGGGCCAGTGGGTGAATCAGACCCAGAAGGGGGCAAGAATGGCGACAGAGCCTGCTGCTGAATTATATGCTCCCTCCTGAGCCAAGCCACCTGACACAGGGCTCCTTGGTTCTGCATCAGCTCAAGAGCTTGCGTAGATCCAAGGAGACCCTTTGGGGCCAGCTACGCTTTACGTGGGGTAAGGGGACAAATGTTCCCTTCCCCTGAGGAAACTCTGGCAGCTGCTCTGACTCTGCAGGATACAGTGGCAGCCATTTCAGTGCCACTGTACATCATGGCACCAAGGTAGTTTAGGATTGAACTGCCTGATTTTCATATTTTGAGAACGTAGAGGAGAAAGATGGTCACATTTGTTGCAATAGCAGACTACTAGGAATGAAGTAAATATACTGGCTGGCATCCAGTGGCATAGCTAAGGGGGTGCAGGGGGTAGCAGTTGTACTGGGCATCAGGCTTTAGCAGGGCAACAAGCTGAGCTTGACACTAATGACCAAAATTGTGAAAATCTTGATATGAAAGAATAATACCATCATGTAATATATAATTGGAAAGGTAATTTAATGCAGAGTTCAGTGATACAAAAGGCACTGGAATATCTGTTTTCTATCAAAAGTTATGGCCAATTAACCAGAAAATGAAAACACAACTGACTTGTGGAACAAAACGTGGATTTGCTTAACTCCAAAATGACCTATGAGTCTGTTTGTTCTGAGTGCCAATGAGATGTTTACCCCTGCTAATTGGGTAAGAGGCACTTTTTCAAGTGGGTGCTCCTTTTTTTAGCAGGGGGAGAGTAACTGGCCCACCTCACCCCAGCACTGTCTGTTCTAGTGGCTGTCTGCTGGTATTCATTTGCATCTTTTTAGATTGTGAGCCCTTTTGGGACAGGGAGCCATTTAGTTATTTGATTTTTCTCTGTAAACCGCTTTGTGAACTTTTAGTTGAAAAGCGGTATATAAATACTGTTAATAATAATAATAATAATAATAATAATAATAATAATAATAATAATAATAATAATAATAATAATAATAATAATAATGTTGTTATGATACAGCATCAGTGGCATTGCTAGGGGGTTGCTGGGGTGTGGGTTGCACTAAGCCTGGGTGTGATGTCACGTCCAGTTGTGACATCACTTCAGGGACAACATTTTGATCTTGGCAGTGGGCTACACAATCATTAGCTATGCCACTGCTGGCATCCATAATAGTGCTTGGAGATGGATAAATAGCCACCACAGAGTTGAGCAGCCACATGTCCCCTTCCCCTGAGGAGCTGCTGCTGGCTGCCCAGTGTGCTTAGGATGCAAATAAAGTTCTATGAAGTTAACATGACTGAGTTTGATGAGTTTCCACCTTTGTATTATACTGTAGATAAGGTAAACTGGGAGTAATTTCATGCAGTTGTCAAAAACAGAAACACTTGAGAATACCTTCTTTAAAAAAATGTCAGACTTTACAATATTCTTTTTTTTTTTAAACAAACGTAACTCATGGTCTGGAATCGTAGGACTCAAGGACAGAGAGATGATTCAAGCCTTGTTGTCCATTTGCTTCCAAGATGGAGGAGAAGGACAATCTTCCTTCCAAGGATAACATTTTAATTTTGTTTTGCTGATGAAAGGCAAGCAAGGCACTGTAACTGGGTCAGCAACATGTCATACTTAATAGTATCAAAAGCTGCCAGAGTAATTAAAAAGCAATAGGTCAGTCACACTGCAGCAATCTGATAACGCTTAAAACTAATTAATAATTCAAAAAAAATGGATTTTAGGGAAATTTTTGCAGTTAGATTATCAGGCAAATTACTGTCTAACACTGTCCCCAAGGTCTTAGATAGGCATGGAAGGAGAGCAGAACAGGTGATGATTTAAGTGATTAGGAGGTAATGGTAATTTATTTATGATAAATGAATAATAGCACCACAAATCAAGGCAGATAAAAATAAGTTTCAAACAAGACATAGACTCTCTTGCCTTCAGTAACTTGATTAAAAACCTTGAAGATGTTTTACAAATTTGTTGCATTGAGTTATATAGACTCTGTGAGCAAATGCACATGCGTGCATACCTATGTAGGTGTAGGGGCTTTAGGGCCCAATCCTATCCAATTTTCCTGGACCTGTGTAACTATGCCAATGGGGCATGAACTGCATCCTGTGGTGGGGAGGCAGTCACAGGGGCCTCCTCAAGGTATGCGAACATTTGTTCCCTTACCTTGGGGCTGCATTTTGGTTGCACTGGTGCTGGAAAGTTGGATAGGATTGGGTCCTTAATCTTGCACATATTGAGGCATGCTTGAGTTAGGTGTTCCAAGAATACAGTGTTCAGCATGTGAGGGAATGCCGCAGGATTTCAAACAATTACGGGATGGATTTTTTGAATACTGTATTATAAATGATCCATAGCTAAAATGATTTAGCTATGTTTTTTCCATGGCTACCTGGATGAATGATCAGGGGCTTTATACAAGGGCTCAATGTTTCTTAGGCTTCAATCCCACTTTTCTTGGAGTAAGCCTAGTGAAGACAATGGGACTTACTTCTGAGTCAACATGTGTTGGATTGTGTTGTTGATGACTCTAGCATTTGGAATGTATACCTATTTGAGGAAGGGATAGAGAAACAATAAAAAAGTTTGAAAGTACAGTTTGTGACTTTTGGCTGCATCATGCTCCAAGTTACTACTTTAAACAAAGTTTTTGAACTGTATTTCAAAGACATGAAAAAATACCAAGCTTTAAAAATGTGTTAGATTTACTGTAAACCCTCCTAAGAGATAACTTTCTCACTTTTGAAAATAGGAAGCAGAAAATAGAAATTTGTTTTGTTGTTCGAGTGTGTTTGCAACATGACAAAAATCTGCCTTTTAGTTTTCACCCTTCTGAACTACTGTCATGTGTCTGTAAATTGTTGGCACCATCAAGATAATGTGTAAGTGAAAGACCAAGTGTTAAGAAAAGCCAAAGTCAGAGATACTTGGTTGCATCTCCCCAACTCCATCCACGTACATAATTGACACCGGATGGCTTCAACTCACTAAGAAAAGTCAAGAGTTATTTGAGACAAAAGTACAGTGCGGCTCAAATTACTGCAACCATGAATTCCTTTAAATTAGAATTTAAAAAAATTCCTTTTAAAGATAGCTCTGCTTGATCCTATGCATCTCTGAGATTAAGCACATGCTTTGGATGCAGAAAGACCTGGGCTGGTTCACAGACCAATCCTGTCCTTCCCATCACCTGTTAGAGCAGTTGCATCAAAATGGCTACCTCTGTATCCAGTGGGTGCTGGGAAGTAGCCAGAGGTCTTCTTGGGAGAAGCCACAAGCCCCACAATGCGGCTTCTCAAGTCTGCACCAGCTATTTTGTTCCCTCCATCCTTCCCTCCCCTGCCCTTGTTCCACCCTTCCCCCACCTCCCAGAGGCTGCACTACTACCTGGTGGCCTCACTTACCCCCAGTAGTGCTCCTCTTGCCAGCATTGGGCCCAGCATCTGACTGGGGCAGGCCCAGAGCCAGCACTCCTTACTCACTGGGTACTGTAAATGTGCTTTACAGCAGGTTTATGGAATCCAGTGCTGGCACTAGGGCTTTAGGATTGGCCCTCAGTCCCTGGCAGCTTAATGTAGGACTGGAAAAGACTCCTCTTTGAATCTCTAAGCAATGCACATGCCAAGTAATGTCAACAACATTGACCTAGAGCACTGTTGACTTAGAACAGGGGTGCCCAAACCCCGGCCCGCGGGCCATTTGCGGCCCTCGGGGGCTCTCAATCAGGCCCTTGGGGGCTCTCAATCAGGCCCTTGGGGAGCCCCCAGTCTCCAAAAAGTCTCTGGCAGACTGGAGACCAGACTCCAATGAGTCTCTGGTCCGCCAGAGACTTTTTGGAGCGCATGCTGGCCCAAAGCAACTGCTGTCAGCAAGAGGACGACTGTTCAACTTCTCACCTGAGCTGTGGGACAAGGGTTCCCTTCACTACTTGCTGTTTCACGTCTGTGATGCAGCAGTGGTAGTGAAGGAAAGACTGGACTTGCTTTGTGCAAGGTCTTTTATAGGCCTTGAGCTACTGCAAGACCTTCATTCATTCATATAAGTTCCATCTCTAATATATTCATTTATGTAAATTTATTCAAATTTTAAATTGTAAATTAATTCTCTTTTTTCCTGGCCCCCAACACAGTGTCAGAGAGATGATGCGGCCCTCCTGCCAAAATGTTTGGACACCCCTGACTTAGAACATTGTTCACAACTGATTTATAAATTTGGCAACAGCCTCTAGGGCCTCTAAAAATTTTGGAATCACTGATCTTGAGCAGGGGTGCCCAAACCCCGGCCCTGGGGCCACTTGCGGCCCTGGAGGACTCCCAATGCAGCCTTCAGGGAGCCCCCAGTCTCCAATGAGCTTCTGGCCCTCCAGAGATTTGCTGGAGCCCACACTGGCCCGACGCAACTGCTCTCAGCATGAGGGCAACTGTTTGACCTCTTGCATGAGCTGTGGGATGAGGGCTTCCTCCACTACTTGCTGTTTCACATTTGTGATGCAGTATTGGCAGCAAAGGAAAGGCCAGCCTTGCCTTGTGCAAGGCCTTTTATAGTTCATCTTTAATCTTTACATTTATGTAAATGTATGTAAATTTATTCAAATTTTAAATGTAAATTGATTCTTTCCCTCCCTGGCCCCTGACACAGTGTCAGAGAGATGATGTGGCCCTCCTGCCAAAATCTTTGGACACCCCTGATCTAGAGGGATGAATGATCTGGTTCAGTAAAATGCAGCTGCTTCTCTTCTATGCACTCTAGTTCAGTGATGGCTGCAGTATTTTGAGGGATCCTAGGGAAAAAAACCCTGGAGGGTAGTCCCCCCCATCAGGGCCGGCTTTACGCCAATTGAACCAGTTGTTCCCAATTGTGCAATCATGTTAAACAGATGAAGCAAACTAGTCAATGTAGGATGGAGCAGTGTCTGTCCTCCACCTGCATCTTCCTAAGCCTACAATCACTAGTTGAAACAGGGAACCCCCAGCCCATAGCATAAAAGACAAGTGCTGCCAAATACCCTGTTAGCATATCTATAGCCCTCCCAGCTTCCCTGAGATGCACCAAAAATGTATCAGATTCAAAAGCATAATTAGTCAAGGATCACCCAAACCAAACTGCACACAAAGCCACAAAATTCTCCAAAGAGCCTCATATTGTTGGCTCTTGCATTAGTTGCTAAAGATTCCCACACATTCCCTGATGCCCTGAGCCTGCATTCACACGTTTTCCTGCGCATGCAAAGGTTGTAGAGGGCCCAGTGCGTGTACTGCTGCTCTCCCATCATGTGAGCAATGAACATCGGTACTGAAGTTCTGAAAGGATGTCAAGGCCTGAGAGACTTGGCAAGTAAGAACCACTGACTGCTCATGTTTTGATGATAATTACACTTCTGCTCTGAATAACAGCCCAATCCTAATTATCTGTGCAATGGTGCCAATGGAGTGCCTGCTGAACCCCATGAGGACGTTTTGGCCTTAGGAGGCCTCTTTGGGGCAAGCTCCTGCCAGCAGAGGGAGGTCACAGCACTAAGTTTTGCTCAATGTGCACCTCAATGTGCTGTGTAAGCCGCCCTTCCCCCTCACCTTTGGAGCCATTCCAGGCGGCGAGAGCCACATGGAAGAGGTGTCTCTGCATTGCTCAGAATGGCTCCAATGGTGAGGGGGATGATGCAGCTTACACTGCATGTTGAGGTGCCCTGTAAAACTTAGTGCTGTGCCCCCTTGGAATGCTACTGCCTGCCAGTCCAGGGAGTTGACCTGGACCTGCACCGGTAATATCGCTGGCACAAATTGGCATTGACCTGTGAAGGCAGATCAGGCCTTCAGAAAGGAGTTAGGATTCAGTAGCTGCCGCTGCCACCAAACTTTGTAGACCCAATCTGCCCATTCCTTGTCCCTGTCACCAGCCTGTTCAGGCTACCCCTGCCCCTGTTTCACCCTTCCCCACCCTCCCCTGCTGTACCGCTGCTCCTGTGCTATCCTACCTGAGTGAGCAGGCTTTCTGCAGGTGTATGTGATGAGGTTCTGGTCCCCCTCTCTCCAACAGCATGCACCTCTGCGCACTGCTGGACAGTCTTTTGCAACTGCTGTAAGGCAGTATATGCTGGCAGAACACTTGTTCCACAAGCAGGGCAGCTCAGACTAGTTTGCTATAAGACTAGAAACATGGGCCTAAGAAAATGCTCTGTGACAAAATTAGTGCTGTTGTTGCAACAAGATGCATCAAATTTCATGCCAAGATCTTAACATAAATTTTGCTATATATTGTAGTCCTGCTACCTTTTTATAAGACCTGTGTTTATAACACCTGTATGGTGTTGGTGGACTTCCTTAAAAAAATTCACAGTGCTGTTTCAACTTTTAATTCTGAAAGCTATTAATAAAGACAGCCAGCAGCATAGTGCATAGTCAGTAGTAAGAGGACAGATGTATTTTGTAGGTACTGTAAATAAACCATTGACCTCTTGTTCCGACATGCCCTGCACAGCTCCCAATTTGCTACTGCCAGACCACCCACCATAAGAATTAAATGAGAAATTTTGAGGGCTGTTGAACACTGTACATTTTTACCATCAATAAGCACACACAGTTATTTAGAACAGGTGTTTCTGTAATTGTGATACATTGGGAAAGTGGAAATGCATTCAATGGTTATTAAGCCGCTCACACTTTCATCTATGAACTGTGGCGTCCTGAAGCTAGTGTTCGGACTGGAAGGCACTCTGAAGGAACACTGACAGACATACTGCAGTCAGAGTTGCGGAAGGGCTTTATGGACTTTGGAGTCAAGGTTGCCACTGTTGTTACAATCTCCACTATATACTGAGACCATTTAATATTCAAACTTTGTCATTAGATGACATTAGATATTTTGTGGACTATGGGATAACTTTAAATAGGATAAAAGTGGAGGTTGGTTTTTTTTAAATCTCCAAGTCTGATAGTGGTAAAAATAGGAAGCAGTTTCCTTTTAGTTGGTGCTATAAATCAAAAGGCAGTCTGTTCTTTTCCATTCCATTCCATCCTCTTCTTTTCTCTTCTTTCAATTAAAAAAAGCACACAAGTCTAAGATGCATTTCTGTGTTTGCATGACTTTATTCTAGTTAGACTTGGTTTTGAGGCACTTAACTTGTTCTTTCCTTTAAATTTTATTTTTACCCCTGACCCCCCAAATAAGACACCAGGCTGAGGTTTCTTGGGTTGAACTAGGGCCACTTTATTAACAACAACAACACAAAACAGCAGCAGGGCTAGATGGGGCCAGGGGGCTAGCCCCCCGGCGTGCGGGGCCCTAAAATTGGGGGAAACGGACCTAGCCGTCTACCTCCCCCTGGGCTCAAGGGCGAACCAACTGACTCGGGCTGCCACCAGTCGATCGACTGGGTACAGCCTGTCTACGTCACCCCCAAAGGGGGCAGGGGAGCTGGCCAGCTGGCTCGCTGGGCAAACCATGCAAGCGTAGCCAGACCAGTCAGGGGGTTTGCCAGCCTACCTCTTCGAGCCGGCTAGGCATCAAGTGGGCGGTTCTGGCTTGCCCCCCTTGACCTTGCTGCCCTGGATGGACACCGAGTTGCCCTACCTACCCCGCCCCGCACGCATCACACCACAGGGAGGGACAGCCTATTGCTTGTCCCTCCTCTCCCCATCCAAAAATAGGCTACGCAAGCCCTGCTGCCAATCTGCTAGTAACAAATCGTGGCCCTGAGAAGAAAGGTGAACACCATCACTACGAAAGAGGGCAGGGCAATCCCACCGGATAACCGGGTGAGGAATAACGGTCCCGCCCAAACTCGCAACAACCCTCCCCAGGTAATCATTGATGCGCTTTCTGGTGACATCAATCCTCCTAACACTCCTAGCGCCACGCCAAACCCTACGGGGCAACAGGTTCGACCAAAGAATAACAACTCCTGGGAACCAACCCTGCAACGTCATAAAGTCCCTATGAGCCTGGAGCCTCAAGGACTTAGAGGTCCTCTGGTCCAGGTCATTCTCGCCTAAATGGACCAAGATTACCTGAGGAGGAGGGTGTGAAAAGGCAAACCGACAAACCATGGGCAGGATTTGTCCCCAGCGCATGCCTCTTCGGGCTGCCCAGCCGACATTGGCAAAACTGCTAAGCCCCAGCTGCGAGCCATAGCTGGTGGACAAGGCGTGCTTCCTGGCCCAAAAAACAGAGTGCCCGCAGATGAGGACCTGCACTGGGGTCAGCCGCTGAGGACCTGCCAAGTTAAGAGAAAAAACAAATCAATAACCAGCAAAATGCCCAAACTCCCCTCAGGGCAAAAACCAGGAGACCAACTAGGAATCCCAAAACGAAACAGAGCCACACAGCCCCCAGGAAGGCACAATGCCACTGAGACCCCCCTTGAGGGGCAGAAGGGTCCCAAACCATACTCACAGGACACAGAACTCCGAACAATGCCAGGCAGCCTCACCTCAGGTAATACTTGAAAGCCCCAGAGCGCCACCTACCAATCCTCTGAATGGCCGCAACCGGGAGGCCTAGCTGCGCTGCTGCCGAGGCAGCACCAATTCGAAAGGAATGCAGACTATACTCACCCGGAGTGAGGCCCAAACGCCTAATGGCCCTCTGGAAAATAACTAAACTGCGAAACAGTTAATGGGAAAAAATCGCTGTGGCGAAAAAGCGGGCCTGGGCCCGGTGGGGCCAAAGCACGATATGCAGCCAAGGCCCTTACAGGGCAAATGCTCTCAGTAGGCGACCTCCTAAGTGTGACCCGATGCCCCCTACCTACCTGATCTGTCTTGGACATTCGAATGCGGAGGCAAACAGAGTCCCCCTCCAACACGCAATCATCCCACTGGAGGGCTCTATCATTCTCCACTCCTCTGGCCTGTGTTAAAATTTCGCTAGGACGGAAAGCCCCCCCAAAAAGCACCAATGTAACAGTGCGAAAAAGGTCAACCTCGTACTGGGAAGAACAGATCAGCCCAAATTCGACATAGAGCCCCTGAAGGATGGTAAAAGAAACGGGCTTGCGCTTGTCTACAGGGGTTGGGACTGCTTTTCTAAACCCTTCCAGCATTTTTCTTACCCTGAAGTTATCTGTCGGGTCAGGAAAACCAGCCGCCTTGGTTTGAAAGGAAATTGCAGCCAGGTAGACTGCCATCGACCGGGCTGACAGGTTGCGTTCGCTAAGCACCAGTAGAAATTGCATGACGGTCTCGGGTGCTATGGAGCCGGTGAATGGCAGGCCAGAATCTAGACAGAAGTCTATGAACTCATGCATTTTAGAGCGATAACTGGCCCTCGTGGATGATGCTAATGCAGACCAAATTATCCCCTGGGCCCTGGTGAGCCAAGGTTCCACAGCCAGGGAGGCATGGGCTCTGGGTCCAGGGAAGCTTCCGGGGCCAGCTGCCAAAAACGCTGCTCCTGAAAACGAGAGCGCATCGGCAACGCTGTTCTGGACCCCGGGCACATGTCTAGCAGTAAACAAGGTGTTATTACGCAGGCAGTGTAGAACAAAAACCCTCAACAAACGCATGACTCGGGGAGATTTAGAGGTCTGACTATTCACTATCTGCACCACTGCCTGATTGTCACACCAGAATTTCACAGCAGAATTAGCAAACTCTGGCACCCATAAAAATACTGCAACTACGATGGGGAATAGTTCTAAAAAAGTCAAGTCCCTACAAATACCATCGCTCTTCCAAGATGCCGGCCAGGGTGCAGCGCACCAGCGGCCCCGGAAATAAACACCAAAGCCAAGGCCACCTGCGGCATCAGACTGGATCTGGAGCTCCGCTTCTAAAAGCCTTTGCTGCCTCCAAAAAGAAACTCCATTGAAATGCTCCATAAACTCGAGCCATAAATGCATATCCTCCCGCATTTCAGCTGTAACCCGAAGCCGATGGTAAGGGCGCTTCAAACCTGCCATAGCGTTGCAGAGGCGCCTCAAAAAAGCCCGGCCAGGTGAAACCACCCTACACGCAAAATTTAAGTGCCCAACCAGAGACTGCAACTCTCGGAGTGTAAGCTTATGGGATGAAATGGCGGTTCTCAATAGCTGCACAATCCTATCAAGTTTTACCTGAGGAAGCCTGCTCGTCTGTTGGACTGTATCCAATTCCACACCGAGGAAAGTGAGACAAGTGGTGGGGCCCTCAGTTTTATCGTGAGCCAAAGGGACCCCTAGATCCTCACACAGGGAAATAAAACCCGCCAAGGTGTCGTGGCAGGCGCTGGATCCAGCACGGCCCATAAAAGGAAAATCATCAAGATAGTGGGTGGTAAATCCAGATCTAACTCTGGATTGTACCGCCCACTGGAGGAAAGTGCTAAAACTTTCAAAGGCTGCGCACAAAACTGAACAGCCCATCGGCAGCGCTCTGTCCACGTAAAATGCGCCATCGAAGTGGAAACCCAGTTGGCAAAAATCAACTGGGTGGACAGGCAAGAGGCGAAAGGCGGACTGAATGTCTGCCTTCGCCATTAAGGCTGCTGGGCCACATTTACACAAAAGGGCTATGGCTTGGTCCAAGGAAGTATACCTCACAGAGCATAGCTCATGGGGGATCCCATCGTTGACAGAATCACCCCTGGGGTATGAAAGATGGTGAATCAAACAAAATTCACCAGGGGCCTTCTTGGGGACCACGCCCAAGGGGGACACCCGCAAGTTAGGCAAGGGCAAATTAACAAATGGGCCAGCCACTCGACCTGCCCCCACTTCCTTCTTAATTTTGTTCCGAACTATCTCCTCCATCCCACAGACAGAGCGAAGATTCTTCGCCCAAGTGTGGCAGAGAGGAGGCGGTGCCGGAAATCTGAAACCTTGAGAAAAACCTGCGGCTAAATATTGAGCGGCCGGCCTGTCAGGGTAATCAATCAACAAAGCAAACAATGTAGAAAGCCTAATCGGTGTTGGCCCCCTTTCCCGAAGCAGCAGGTGCAGGGCCTCCACCTCTCTTTCCACCAGAGAAGGTGCCCCTTGATCCAGGGCGTGACCACCCGAGCTTGGTGCAGGCGGCAACGGCATGCTTTGCCCCGCACTGGACGCATGCGTGCAGGAAGTTGCAATTAAGCCGGCTACACCTCCCGGAAGAGTTAAATTCAAAACAGGTGCGCGGGTATTGAACCCCCTGCGCACCACTAGGTGCCCTAACCTGATCAAACCTGTTGCGGGCAATGAGATGACCACTGTCTGAACAGTCACCCATGGCTGCCTTTGAAGGCACGACCAGCTGCAACCACAACTCCCATTGGGGAACCTTCCAATTGAGGGCGGGGTCATGAGATGACCTCAGTCTAAAGTGCTGGTCATAAGAAAGCCAAGCGGGCCCTGAATAATCATGAAAAGCACAATGGATTATGTCAAGATACTTGAACAAGGCTGTAGCCTTATTGGGGTACATTTGCAGCACCACTGATGCATATATCACAAACCCATTCAGCCAGTTGGTCCAGTTCCTATCTATCTTCCTACGGCGAACTAACTCCTGGTCTCTCAAAGGTTCGCCCACCTTTGGGACTGGCTCGGGTTCCATCTGCAAGAGGTCGAATATGTCCACATATTCCCCCCTCCATATCTTCTCCTTAACAGCTAGAGCTAGGTGTCCACCCAGGGGAAGAACAATATCTCCATAGGAGATCCTGGGGCGCTCACTGGCTTCCGTGTTCAATCCACCCCCCAACCAGGGGCCCTGTGGGCCCGCCAGCTGTCCCAGGGCCGGGGAAGGCATTTGACCAGGAATAGTAGGTGATACTAAAGGCGTGCCACCATAACCCAAAGCAACAGGAGCTGTGCCAGTATGCCCATAATACCCTCCAGCTGACCAGGGTTGAGTTGGATAAATTTGTGCAACCGCTCCTTGTGGTCCCCACCACTGCCAGCCCTGCGAATGAGGTGGGGCCAGAGGTGAGACCTGACCGTGTGAGGCCTCTCCCTCCCCCCATACCATTGCAACTGCATCCTGCTCGCTGGCATTGCTCTCACCTGTACTGGCCGTAGGAGCAGCCACCGGCACTGGCCTTGCTGCTGGCGCCTTCGCCTGTTCCAACTCCCCGGACACCTGCATTTCATCCTCAGAAGAGTCCTCAGCAACTGCCACGGCCTTGGCCCTCCTCCCAGAGGATAAAATAGACTTTAGGTTAGACCCACGCCCTGGCCTGGTAAATGTACGCCTTGGACCCTGAAGAAGCACCGCCATCCCCCTTGCCAGCTCTATGGAGGGCTTTCTCCTTTTGGTGTGCCTCAAAACGTGCCACCAAAGCTCTCAGCTCATTAACTTCCTCCAATTCGTCAGAAGATGAGACAGGCTCCACCGGTTTGGGTGGGGGGGCGCTTAGGTGCCTTCCCACCTTTTTTCTGGGCTTTCTTAGGCATGGCAGCAACTTGAACAAGCACTGCCACTATACTAGCCTTTAAATAAATGGGGGGGGGGGGAGGAGAGTTCTGCACTTGAATGTTATGGAAAGCAAAGGGAGAAAAACACTATGTTATGCAATTCTAAGTCTCCCCTCCAAAACTCAACCACAGCTGACTCTGCTTAGGTTTCTGCCTTTCCAAACCCAAGCACTCCGAACCACCAGCCCCACTCCTCTTATGCAGAGCAGTGGCTACCAACCCTCATAGAAGAGGGAAATGAAAAAAAGAAGAAGAAGAGAGGAGGGGGTGAGACGAGAGGAAAAAAAAACACAAAAGGGGGCAACCCACACTAAGCAGTCCTCACCCACCAAAGACTACCCACGAGGTGGCAAAGTGGGGTGAGACCTGCTCCAGCAACCCCCTACTACAGCGCCTGGGCACCCAGCACAGCCCTCGCCCCTTGCACGGGGTCCTGCAGCCTAGGGTGCGCTGCAAAGGCGCTCCTCGGGTGGCTGCTCCAAGAGAAGGGGAGGCGGGCGGGGCGCTTGCCCACCTGCCGCTCCTCAACCACAACATGGGGAAAGGAAAATCCCCCGCACACGACTGCTGCGCTCACTGGGAGCGCTCCTCCAGCCAGCCTCCCTCCTTCCCCAATACCACCGCCTTTCCTGCCCAGCTGGGCACCGAGGACGCGGAGGGGAGAGGTGAGAGTGGAGAGCCTCGCGTGCACGTCTCTCCGCGTTGCTGCTGCTCCCCGGACTGAGCTCCTGCGGGCGGGAATTGCCCACGTGAGCTCAGCCCCCACCATGCCAAACTACGCGGTCCAATGAGAGCCTGCCTCCTCAGCCTGCCCACACGAGGCGGGGCGGGGCAATGGCCGATAGTGCGCATAGCGCTAACGGTCTTTCTTAATTTATTTTCTCATACAGTAATTTATAGTACCAGAATGAGGACATGCACTATAGTCCATAAATTTTAAAACAAGTTAGATATTGTTGGCTCTCTGAGACGCTTACAAAGGTCCTTAATAAGGATTTGTGCCAAGCATTTGATGTGTGACTCTATGAAATGTGGCACTAAAGGGCAAACTTCTAATTTAGTGTTTGTTGCATTCCCAATTAGAAAAAAAAGTATTCAGATAGAGAAAATAGTCAAACCATTTACTCCAAAGGAAGCAATGAGAGCACTGGAGTTCAAGTCCATTGAAAGTAAAAAAATATTAAATGTTCTCCTGTACTGAGCAAAGTGAGGCACTTATCACATTGATCACTGAAATACGAAAGGAAAATGATGTGATTTTTGAGACACCGTTGGTGCATTCAGACCATCAGTGTTTTCACTGCTATAGCATCTGATGGAACTAGGTCATGTGAAGGTGCTTCCCATGTTCTGTGAGCTCACCATGGTTGCAGAAGGGTATACATTACAGGCTGTTTGAAAGCATTTGGGGCATTTGGTGGGCTGCTGTGAGATACAGGAAGCTGGACTAGATGGGCCTATGGCCTGATCCAGTGGGGCTGTTCTTATGTTCTTATGCTCTTAAAGCATTTCAGTAGCCAAGATACCAATTTTATATTGAACTTGTTGGAACCACCCAGATGTAATTAGCGGCAGTACATGATGATTGCTGAAAAAAAAAAATAATCACATGATAGTCATGGTCCACAATACTGACAAAGATTACTATTGTGCTGTGCATTTTGAAGATTTCGTTCCTTGAACTCATATGCAAGAGAAAGTCTTTTTTGAGGTTGCTAGTTTTGCAGCCTATACCTACAACCGATTTCCCATTCCTCACCGAATGGCCTTCTCAAAATAAGGACACAAGCGGTCTTAATTGTTCAGCATCTGAATGGCTATAAACATGCATCGTTTCCACATGACTGTCCTCTGCGCAGGAAAGTGCTGCCATGAAGGCCCTGTTCTCTCAAACCAGCATTAGAAATACCATTACATCTTGTCTCTTGAAATTGTGACTCAGTTCCAAAGAAGGAGATCAGGTCAACTTGGGAGGTCGCTGCTGCAGCCATTGGTAATGCTAACAATGGGCTGGCAGGGGATTAGACAGAAACGCTCATTCAATAAAGTCAAAAGGATTTTTGTCTCCCTAAAGCACTGAGAGAAATGAGTTTATAGATAACTCAACTACTGCTTGCCCTATGGACATTATCCTTTAACTTCCACTAAGGCAGCACATGCTGTTATCCTAAAAGTCTCTTACATGATGCTGGACTTCGTCCAGCCTTAGAAGGAAACTGGGAATCCCTGCTGCCTGGTTCTCTAGCAACACATTAAATGATGTTCTGCAAAATCACACCCCATCTGTGGGTATTTCTATGATAATTTTACAATTTGCCAGTTGCTTACAGCATTGTGCTACTACCACATGCCTCGGATTCCATCATTTTCAACTGCTTGTTTAATGGTCCTGTCTGAGGAGATCATTTGCAACTCTGAGGGAAACCTGTTTCAGCTTTTAATCCTGCCATTGGTTTCTGTTTCACATCCAGGCTTGTCACATGGTCCAAAGCAACTGGGAATCACATCCATTTTCTCAATTTCCTCTCTATAATCAAGATAATTTGTTTACTTACTATGCAGACTTAGGACTCAAAGATGAACAGAAGGCACAGGTTTATTCTTTTCCTCACAGAAAGCAGGAGTTGATTAAAGGTTGGGTGAGGGTAACAGAGTCACATTCTATAAGTCTGTATAAGATTTGTCAGTGTAAACATGCATATAACAATTTCTTGTTCAGACTTCTCTTTGATGTGTTTTATGTCACTGATTTAATATTTTGTTTTAAAATTATTGAATGGACTTGTTCAGAACCTATAATCATCTTTGAAATTACTGGTGACCCCAATTTCAACCCTAATACTTTCATTTGATTTTTCTATATATAGCTAGAGGTGTTTGTTTCTGGTGAGTAAGACAGAATTACAATCGGGCAGCCCAATTCTATGCCCAGGCAGTTCCCGTAGGAGCAGTGGTGCCAAAATGGCTGCCTCTGCATCCTATGGTGCTGGGCAGCCACCAGAGTCTTCTTGATACTATATTCCCTTACAAATGTTTCCTTACCCCAGGTAATGCTGCTGAGGCCCCAATGGGTCTACTCGGAGCTGCACCAGCTATTTTGCTGGCACAGAACTGAGGGTGCCCATATAGAGCTCCGTGGGCCCAAAGATGCCATTGGAGTAAGTGGCAGAGTCAACCACCATAACCACCCCCCTCCCAGGCATGGTCCTCCCTCTGGCCCACCCTTCCCTGCCCAGTTCTGTCCACCCCTCACTTTCCTCCACCCTCCTCCGACCCTGCTGGAGGAGCCTCTCCACTGGCTGGTGGAAGCACTTACCGCCAGCCACTCATCTGCAATGTTTTCTTGGCGCTGAGGCCCATTGCTGACTGGTATGGGCCTCAGCACCGGTGCTGCATTGTCAGCACTGGTGCAGAGGTACTTTATAGAACTTTTGTGACAGCAGTTGCCTGGGCAGCATAGCGGCTGCCAGCGCTACCTGGGTATAGAATTGGGCTCTAGTCTTACTGAACACAATGGGCTTACATCTGAGTAAAATAAATAACACCACTTTCAAACACCTTTATATACAGGGTACAATTCAACCAAGGTTTTCCTATTTTAAAACCATTGAATTTTTATTACCAATCGATTGATTTCTACCGCACATTTCTATCTCGTTTCTACCCCACATTTTCTAATCAGCTAGGGTGTTCAGACAACACACAATAGAACAATAAACATATAATCAATTTGCAATCAAATACTACTTAGCAGTAGTACAACATCAACATTTGTAGCAGTCAGAAGAAATTCTCATCAGACAGACCACTAATGGCTGATCTGGTTTCCCTAGGCGAATGAGTTCCAGATTCTGGAAAGGGTTGTTGAGAAAGACTGTTCACACATCCCCACCCTCTGTAAGTCACTAGATGGGATGAACTTAAGCTAACTTAATGGAATGAACTTAAGCTATCATTAAGGAAAGGTTTAGTCTCTCACTGTATCCTCTCTCTCTCTCTCTCTTATGGAAGAGTTTTCCCTACCACTCCCTGCCTCCCATTCCTGCTTGCACATTGCCATTCATGCACATTACTGCATGCAGAAGAAAGTTAGGATTGTCTTCTGAATCAATAGGACTTAGTATGCCCCCCCTCACACACACACACACACACACACATACACACACACACTCCGGATAATAGTTTTTCAGGGTTTTGTATTGCTATGCTATCCTAACTAATCTGAATGTAGCACATATATGGCAGAACTATTTATAGGAAGAGACTGGGAGGCAAAATAAACAAAGAGAATTATTCAATGGATACAATTTCTAACAACCTCAATCTTCATTTATTTAACTATAAAAAGTTGCTAAATTCCACTTGTGCTGAGCTACAGATATCACTTACTGTTGTAATTCTTTTTTCCTCCCTTATCTTCAGTCCACTGAGAATTTAATAACCTGCTTAAACCTAAGCATGTGTTATGAGCTTGCCTGAAGTTTGGAACTTAATTACTTGGTTTTAGATAAAATCCTGTTTGTGTTGCATGATTTGTTGGCTGAGCCTTATATTATAGCTTCATGCATCTGATTGGAGAGCCACAAAATATATCTTCAGCAATCACGTTAAGCAACAACCAAAATCAATGCAGAATTTTTTTTGTCAGAACAGTCAGTGTGTTTTCTATCTCATGTTGAAATGAATGACCATGAAATAAAAGTATAATTTCAAATGCATTCTGAGAGGTTTTTTTAAAAAACTGTTAATAAGTGTGCAACATTTCACATGTTTACTTGAAAGCAGTTTCCTGTACCCAAGACAGAGGAGGGGCATGTGTGTGTGTGTGTGTGTGTGTGTGTGTGTGAGAGAGAGAGATGTATAGAACAGATTGTAAATGTGTATAACAGAATAAACTGGAGAGGCAGAGGAAGAAAGTTCTATGTTTCAGATACCTCAGCAAGAGCACCTTGTACTCAGAAGGAAACAAATTATAACTTCTTTGTACCATCTGAGCCCTTTCCTTCCATCTGGTATTTATCCAAACACTTTTACCATTCCAGTGGTGTAACAAGAGTGGGGAAATGGGAGGCTGCCATGGATGCAAGAATAAGGGGGTGCCCATGTCAAGTGCCTGTCTCTCTGGCAAGCATCAAGCTACCTATTGTTTCAAATATTGGGTAGACCTGATTTCACCTGGGGCATCTTGAAGCTGAGTTCAGGTCTACCTATGGCCAAAGGTGGGGCAGTGGGAGCGATTTGCTGTGAGTGTTAAATACACTAGATACACCACTGCACTGTTCTTCAGTGGGGTTCAACTGATAGAAGAGGATTTTGTAGGATGCAGATACAGATTAAAAAGAGGAAAAACAGGATACCAACTTCCAACTTGCTGGTTTCTCTCTTGTTAAACCTATTATCCTTCAATTATATTGTACCCTGACAGCACAATCCTATGCATGTTTATTCCTATAAGCAAGTCCCACTGAGTCCAATGATATTAACCCTCCTTCCACTCACTATTTCGTTCATTATTATGAATGCTGAAATAGAAGGTGATTGTGTGAGTGGAAGGACACTCCAGCTAGTGCTTGTAATTTAGTGGTGGTGAGCAAGACCACTCCTCTGCTGCAGACAACAGTAGGCCATTTGTAATCTTTTTTAAAGCTGCATTTATTATTATTTACTTTTTTGGAGGCCAAGTGCTCAAAAATGGCTGTACTTCTGGTATGCTTTTTTTGAAGAAAACATTGAAAAATTCCTTTTTCTCTCAGCAAAGCCTACCTGTTCTGCACATCTGTTATTTTAATTTTTTTGAGTTCTTTTTTAGATAGCCTTCATCTTCAGTACCAGAATGCAAACTCAGATTTAATCAATAACAAAAAGGCAGGCTCTACTAATCTAATCCCCCATCATTTGGGGATTGAATAGTATTCAACTCGTGGTAGACTCATCACTGAAAGAATAGTTCCCATTGGCTCAAATCCTGGAACTAGATTAGTTGTTTAAATTCTGTTGATTTCATTGGGTCTGAAGGAGCTCAGGTGCAAGATTGCAGCCATTATAATCTAGGAAAACTCTGCATGGTTAGTTATGTTAAATCTGCCATTGTACAGTGCTAGAGTTGCCATCTTGCCCCAAATGACTCTCTTTCTCTGCATTCTGCTTATTTCTAAGGCAGAGGGGTGGCAAAGGTTCATTGCAGGCCATTTGGAGGCCAACAGTACCAGCTTTTTCTCTTTTTCAAGTACTGGCATTCTGACATTCTGACCAAATTCCAACTCAGAAATCTCACCTTTTTGGATATATCCAACCTGTCAACTCTGCATGGTATTTATTATGGTTTTAAGTTGTCATTCTAAAGAGTCTTGGATTATAAAAACAATACCAAAGAGTTCTGACTCTGCATGTGCGTGTTTCTTGCAGATGATAAGAGCATCAGTAAATATGTTTGTTAACATCACAACCAGTAAACATCTCTTGTGTCCTCAGCTTCACACATCCTGCAAATCGTCAGTCTTATTGTATTTTACAAGACAGGTTAGATCAACAGTATTAAGAGTGGGAAAGCTGCCTGTAACACATACAAAAGGCAATTTCATGGCAAACTCTTCTTAGTGATGAATGATAGTCAAAACACATTTCCTGTGAAATAAAGTGACTACACAGGAGTAAGCAATTTGAGGTAGTGCAGCCTTTGGCATGTACTTGAGCTAGAGTTGTGAGCCATCATGGGAGACAGTAATAGGGGAGGACAAGGAGGTATTGTATTAAAGCATTGCAAACCAAGAATTCTTAAAGAGAGGAGAATAATTTGCAATATCCCAGGATACAACTACAGTGTGAAAAGATCAACCAACCAGCACATATTTTTCAGACCATTTAAATGCTTTGCAGCAGAAAACTCAGTCCTGCCCCCATCTCCACTCTCCAAAGTACACTGTAGCCTTTGCCACTGAAAACAACCTAATCAATATTATGTGCTAGTTCCAAGTGCCTTAAGCTTTTTGCCTACCCAGCTGCTTAACTTCCATCATGGTGATTCCTATTCTTGGCTGTGCTTGTTTAGCTGTTCTTATTATCTCCTTGAAGGCAAGGATTCTTCTAAAAGTTTCAGAGGTCAGAAGTCCCTGAAAGTTGGTGTTATGGTTTTTTAAGCTTCCTGTGGGCAAGTGGGTGGTGCAGCACCTAAACCATTTCGAAACCTGTGTTAGTAGTATTATATGTGTCACTTTCCAGATTCAGTCCTTGAATTTTCAGTTAAAAAGTTTTGGCTACTGGGGCTGAAACACACTGCAATCTTAGAGAACCACTGCCAGAGCACAGAAAGGTAGGGTAGGATGTTAGCTCCTCTCAACACATACAAAAAAAGGATCAAGGGACCAGGAGCAGAAGAAGCAATTAAAAATAGGCTGTGAATCAGGTACCAGATTATTGACTCAATCTTATCCTTGACTGGTCCAAATAGTGCAGTGTGTCGCTGATGAGTGTCCACTGCATCCTGTGAGCCAATTGAAAATCAGGATGACTGGGAGAGGCAACCTTTCTGGTGCCCTATGGAACTCCTCACAGCTATGCCAGCTCTTTTGCTGGTGAGCTCTGAGCAGCCTTTGGGAAGGGGGGAATGACCAAGCTGGGAGGGGGTATAGGATTCAACATGCACCAGTACTGCAGAGATCCTCCCCTGTTCCACACCCAATCTGCCTCCACAATGCTCCTGAACGTACCTCTTCACTAGATTGACAGCCAATCTGCAGATTGCTGTTGGCTATGTTCAGCCATCTGTACCTTGTGCCAGTGGAACCACTCAACAGAATGGCAGAGTGTTGTGCGAGCAGCCCGCACAATACGCTGGCAGCCCACATGGTCCTCCAGTGCAATGCATGAATAGAACTGAGCTCTAGGCTAACAAGAATTAGAGAGCCGTTGTGATTGAGGATAGACTTGTGGTCAGCATCCAGGAAAGGCAAGATGAGTTTGTACTGCTTTCCAGTCAGACAAACTGCTGAGGACTAAAGCCGGGAACAACTATTTTATAAGCCACCAAAGTCACTGTTGGTTCCTCAAGTCATGTGAAGTGAAGAATAGTAGTACCAGATTTGGCTATTAAAAGGCTGGTGCTGCGGTATGGCAGAGTTCAGGCAAGTTTCCTGGGTGGCACAGGAAGTGAGACACTTGAGCCCCATTGCAAGATCCTGTCAATTCTGTTTAATTCAAGGCATGCAGGAGACCTGCATCTAAACATGAGTGCTTGTGCTTAGTGTCTGCCTGGAGAAGAGGGCCAGAGAGATATGCCTGTTTTACAGGAATGATAGCAAGAGGTCACAGATCCAAAAGGCCAGGAAGACCACACATTTCATTTTAACCATGTTAGGTGGAGAGAAAATTTTGCTGAACACCAGTTATGGTCCAATCCTATCCCCTGCTGATGTGCAGGACTGAGGGCTACCAGTGTAGACTCCACTATATTCTCTGTGCTAGCAGGGAACCAAGTTAGCCAGAGAGCTACCTTTTACTTATCTCCTCCACCACTGCCTGCGCTCCTAAGGGCCTACTCAGATCTATACCAGTTCTTTTGCTGGTGTAGATCTGTTCCACTGCAGGGGGCACGTCAACCCCTGGGACAGGGATTCCAGATTTGGCAGACATCACTACTGCTGAGATCCACCCCAATTCACTCTTGAATTGTTTGGTCCCCAAACCGCTCCTGCCACCAACATACTTCTGTTGATGGTTGGTTTGTGTGTCACCGCTGCTGGTGCATAGCCTCCCAACCTTTGCACCAGCAACAATTCTCCACAGAATGGTTGGGCAGCTGCTACACCAGTGGCCCTCGCAGAATGCTGGTGAAACTTGTGATTCACTATAGTACTGTGTGGCTAGGATTGGGGCATTTGTAGACTTTGGCTGAGCCATTATAAGTGTGGCTGAGCAAGGATTTGAATCCTTTTGAACATGTTCCACCATTAAGAATGCTTTCATGTGCCCTACTTAAGGACATAAGAATATAAGAACAGCCCCACTGGATCAGGCCATAGGCCCATCTAGTCCAGCTTCCTGTATCTCACAGTGGCCCACCAAATGCCCCAGGGAGCACACCAGATAACAAGAGACCTCATCCTGGTGCCCTCCCTTGCATGCCACCTCTGCTGAGGTTGTGGGTGATAGCAAGGGGCAAGGTGTTTTTGATCATGGTCATGGCAGCTCACACTTGGAGTTCCCTCCTCATCCCCTTCTCTATTCATCAGGCTTATCCTTTGATGGATGGGCCTGTGGTCTGATCCATTCCCTGACATTTCTCATCATTTTGGAAAAAAGCACTGAAAACACTGTGTTATGTCCTTGAGTTTTTAATAGAATTTGCAGTAGCTGCTGCTATTGAATTGCAATTTTCCCAGTTTAAATTTTTGTTGTGATTCTGTAGTGATCATTTCAGACCCTTATATTGATAGCCATCCCAGGATTCCATGCAACTAAGGTGCAGAGTTATATAAATATCAGAGCAACTCAAGGTCCCTATCCACCACAGTGCTGTGACTGTTCCCCCCTCCCCCTGTTGCTTTTTGGAGTTCCTTAAAAGATCTCAGCAGTGTCACTTTCTTGATAAGAACGAAACAGTTTTAAATGTGTAAAGGCTGACATGGTCAAAATAGACCAATACAGGAGTTTATGAGCAAATCTAGGACATTTGAAAGAAAAGATTCCCTGCTCTCTGCCATACGAGTTGCATGCTTGCCTGTGACGGCTGTTGATTGTTTGTTCTTTTTCCCTGACACTGAACTAAAGAGTGCATTGTGGGAAAACTGCCACGACACATGACACAGTGCAAAGGAGGATCACAGCATGAGGCAGCATCAAGGGGCTTACTTGGCCTTGATGCACTCTTGCACAGCATGGGGCTTCAGAGATGAGTGTCTCTTCCAAATGAAGCAGTAGTGCAATTCGCACCACTCTCTGGAGAACGCATGGTGACGAAGCTTTCAAAGTCCTCATGTAAACAGGGCAGGGGAAGAAAAAGGGGAAAAAAAAATAAAAGACCTTGCACCAAACACAAAGGGGAATAGTTCAAAAGAGGTTCACTTAAAAAGCAGGAAAAATGTAATGTAAATAGAAGGACCAGCCGACAATGAAATCAGTTAATACACTGACCAATTTCACCAGCTGAAAAAAAAAAACATAAATTCCACAGGATTCTGGAAGAGAGGGCACCTTGGCCACTTCTGTTTTTGAGGAACAAAGACTAACCTTGTTTTGTGAGGTATAGATTTGGTCCCTAAAATATTGTTGGAATATCTTGGCTTCCACTTTTAAGCGAAAAGACTGAAGAATAAAGACCCAGTCTAGTGTTTCTTGCACTCTGTCTTTGAGCAATAGATTATCCTACTTCCCCTCTCCCTTGCTACTCCTACTTCTCAAAATGTGCCACTTTTGCATGCCAGATTTACATTTCAAAAATACTGTACTCAAAACTTAATTATTCATCTCTCATCAATCCCTTCCATTGAAACTTAAAAAAAACAAACACACACAACTTTTGATTTTGATACCCATTTCTGGAAAGCATGGAGCAAAGAAACCTCATTCATTTAATTTTCCACCCTTCTGCATGTTGAACCTTTGCTTATTATCAACTCCTTCCTTCCATGACCCACAAGTACGCAGGAGATTGAACTTCAACTGCTGTCGATGCTTTTATAAAGAATTTAAAATATCACTTTCTGATTGTCAGTGTCAATCCTTTGGCCTTGTGCTTTTGTTCTGACTGCTATGTATCAGACTCAATCATGACACTAGATTATAGGTCTTTAAAAGGAAGCAACAATCCACAGATTTCCTTTGGTTACAAGAGGCACTTGTCTGTTAACTGAGGACTGTATGGTTCACATAGTCCTAGGTGGTGAAGTCCTCAGATGCCATGAATCTACAGCTTCAGTTTCATGCAGGGAATTCTTTGTCTGAAACTCACCCTAAGCGTCAAACTACATCATACCCTAAATGTGTCATGCAGTCTGGTGAGATTTTTCCTTTGTGTGATAAATAGCATGTGGGCCCATGAAACATACCAAGACCATGGCAGGGACTAAGAACCTTTAGTATTCTGTCCCCACCATAGTTCAGATCCTGATCATTCCATCCCTGGTGCTATTTTTACTAGAAAAAATAACCTGCCATTAGCTTTCAATGGAAGACTTTTTTCTCCAAAAGCATGCATGAAGGCTGCAATCAGAATCTGATTGCCACTCAGGATTGCTCCCCCCCCTGTTGGCACTGGAACCAGAAATGATACTAGTGTCAGCTGAGGGGGGGGGGGGTTCTGCAATTTTTAATTAAAAAATTTGTGCCCTGCTTTTCTTTCTCAGTGGGAATCCCAAGGTGGTTTGACTTGAATGGGAGAATTGATGAATGAGTGAAGTGTTAAGCACTCCCTCCTGCTCATCAATTTTTTCTACAAATGTCCCTGTATAACCATTAACTAGCAAGCACATGTTTATTGAAGTAAGCTGGACACACCCTGAATCCCAGTATACATTGTGTTCTCTGGGTGCAGCATCATTTTCTGCAGTGTGTATATATTTTATTTGTGCATATGTTTTCTCTGAGGGATTATTGCACATAGTGTCCTGTGCTCTGTGTATGAATTGTGACAAGGCACTGGAAGATTATTTGATCCTCTGCACTTTCACTTACAAATATGGGCTACAGAAGCTGCTCCTGGCTATGTGACCATAGATTTGACTGAGATGGATATTAAGATATGTAGGATAGTTTCAGTGGGCTGGGAAAGGTGGCTATCTTCTTGTAGCAATGGCCTAATCAAAAACATCTGGCCCCACAGGTTGTGTGCAATATACAATCTCTCATTGGGCCATGAACATCAGTGCTGTGTTTTTACGGCATGGCAAAGCAGTGATTCCCAAACTGTGAGCTGTGACTCCCTGGGAAGCCATGGATACTAGCCAGGGGAGCATTGGAATCTTTGAGAAAAACCCACTGCCCTACACAATGTATAGGATTGTAGCCCTAATGGGGAGCCACGGCTAATGGCCGTGTAGGTCAAGGGAACCATCAGTTGTTAAAGTTCAGGAACCACTATGGTAAAGTATTTGTTTTATAAAAAATTTTATTTCTTTTGTTTCCTTTAGAACAGGGTTACTTGAACCCTGGCCTGGGGGCTGGATCCAGGGTTCAGATGAATCTGTCCACCTTTACTGGTGGACTTTACTGTTCTGCCTGGGCACCACTTGTAGTCATCTGCCTGGACGTCCTGTCGTGTGGGCTTCTGGGATGCCAGACAGCAGACGCGACCCTGACCAGAGCGTCCCTGTCCCCTGATCGTGGAGGACTACATGCTGAATCCAGGCAGAAGGGAAAGATGCGATCTGAACGGGGACTGCTTTTCCATTGCACTGTGGTGGTGAGTTTGGCCACAGCTGCTTTAGAACCAAAGAAACAATATGACTAAACCTCAAGGAAAATGAATAAGCTGAAAAAAGAAACTTTATTAAAGGTTGTTGTTTTGGATTATGAAAAACAGATCAGGCAATAGCATGATGATAATTAGTGGGATGCACACGTACACCTCACAATTATACAACTTATATACAAGCGGGAGCAGAACTGAAACTCATTGCACGGGCAGAAACTGCCTACTGAACTAGGAAACAGGAAATGGCATTGGGAGAACAGCGTGCTATGTTTTAAAATAATGGACTGCAGAGATGGGTTTGGAAAATTTACCACTTTGGGAGATATATGTCAGGGAGCCTGGTATCATTTTAAAGGGCAGAGACATTGATTTAGCAGATATCACATTTGCATTGGTCTTTTTCTCTTTCCATTCACACGGCACTGACTAAGAAACAAACTTCCACCATTTCTCTTTCACTGTCCTTTGCAATCTACTCTGCTTGTATATGGAAGTTAGAGCTGCTGGGAGTATTGTGTTTGAACAGCAGTGAATCTGGATCAATATATTATCGCTTATATGAAATCAGATAAAACAGAAGACTCAGCACAAAACAGAGGGTGTTTTGCTTTCTTGCTCATTGTGTTGTCACATAATTGTAATTCACCGTCATATAAAATTTTAGTAGCACATTCTGAGATGCCAAAAATATTTGATGGGAAGTGGGGAGAGCCTGGTTATCTTTCCTAGCCTGGACACTGAGCCCCCCCCCCCAATTAGTGCACATGCCCATGCTCATCATTTGATAACCCCAACATACAACTATGGGTCAAAAGTTTTAACCCTTTGCCCCTGCTGTAGTCTCAATCCAGATTCACCCCCATTGCTGGTATTTATGCTGGGATAAAAGCTTATTGATGCCAGTAACACTGTAGTAGGGATTAAGTTGATTTCTATCCCTGTTCGCAAAAATCAACCAACTTGGGTTTAAATCCATTCTTGTTTAAGAGGCCTGTGGATTAGGTTCCCGGTTTAGTGTTAGGTTTAGTATAAATAATAAATGTTAATTAGGGCTATAAATAATTAAGCTGCAAAACACATTTGTACGATTAATGGGCTACGGCCTATTCAGATGGCTGCTGGGCACTTTATATGTGTGGGAGAAGCACTTGGAGGCTTGGGCTTGCAACAGTGAATGCAGCATTCACAAGAAGGCACAGAGGAGACATTATGAGAAGGACTTCCACACATCTACCTACTCTGACATTGTTCATCCAACACTTGCTGCCATTACTGTTTAGCAACATTATGGAGAGCCGGTGTATGGGCGGGCCTGAGAACTACATAAAGGTGTTATAATTCACTGCCCCTTAAATATTGCACCTTGAAAGCTGGTGGTGCTAGCAGTGGGGAGATAAGGAGTAAAATGGTAGCCCTGCTCTCCAGGCGATTAGACAAACACTGGAAAATTGACCCATTAATGGTTATTAGCCAGGAGAACTAAGTGGAGGTTTCCTGTTTGGGGGCAGTAGGCCACTGAATCCCCCAGTTTCTGGGAAGGAGCAGCAGAGAGGGTGATTGCCTTCATGACTCTCTTGTGGTCTCCCTGGAGGCATTTGATTGGCTACTGTGGAAGCAGGATGCTGAGCTAGAGGGAGCTTCGGACTGGTCCAATAGGAATCTTTGTATGTCCATGACTGTGCTAGAGCAGTCATCCACCTACCTACAAACTCCATCTTGTAGGTGTCACAGCACCCCCATGGATGGATCTTTACTTGGGGAAGATGTTTCTTTAAAAAGCTAGCATTTCCCAAAGCAGAAAATGTTTTCCTCCCATGCTTTTGCATCTATCTGGGAGACATACTCTGAGAGGCATACTTTTCTGTCTGCACCTGAACATAGTGTCCATGTGTATGGTGAAAACAGTAGTAGACCAAATCTGCTTTCGATACCAAAGGTTCAAGACCAGGAATGATCCAACTAAGTCTGCCAATCAGTGCCAACTTGACCATCTGCTGCTGCCTCATCTGGGATGCAAGCATTTCCCTCCTCCAAAAGCATCTTACCTCCTTATTGCTTTCCTTCTCTACATGGTTATATATATATATATATACACGCACACAATGTTTGTATTATACACAAAGTTTGTATTATATATGTTCATGAACAATAGTAGTCATTTCCCTTTCTGTGGGGAAAGATTATTGGGGCCTTCCATCCATGAAGAGGGACAGGTTTGCTTATGCAGTTGATATATATACTGGTTGGGATGAACCTTCCTTTGGACCTCACCTCTACTTTCCCATTGTGCAAACAGAGTGGTCAGGGTAGTTCTAGCCATTTCCAGGCTGTTGAGCATCTTATACCCAGATTGTGGGTGAACACATGAATAAAAGCATTGCCAGCACCGACAGCTAAGGTAACATCTACAAGGGCTCGCACTCCTCTTGCTGGAGGGCACAAAGTGATCATGCAGAGTTGATCTTGCTTAAAGGCATAAACTGGGGGTCATGAATGACTTTCTGCCCATAGCACAGCATTGGGGAAAATATATATTGCGGCATGAACTGCACTCCTTATTCCAAAATTACTGACTGAGTCACAAACATTGGACTAGATAGATTGTTAAGTTCTTTATTTGATAGCAATTCCTATATTCAACCCGTCTTGAATAATGCTAATTTAAGTTGTAAGGCACAACATGTTCTTTGAAAGAATAGATGGAATGAATAAGGATTGCATGACCTGAAAGTTGAGTGGAGAAAAAAAAAAACAACCTACTCTAACTACATTAATTGAAAAGATAGTAATGTTCTGAACAAAGTACAAATAAAGAATGCCCCATTTTGTTTGTTTGTTTGCAAGCAAAGCCATGTGTTGAGTGTGAAAGGAAGTAGTTTTCAAACAGGACCAGAGCCAGGGGTCAGCATTACAGGGCATCTGCTGAGGGCTCAGAGTTCTCAGAAAGGCCCATTGCCAACCCCTGATACCGCCCCAGTGCCTATAGCTTTTATATAGTGATGGTGGATTGTCGGTTTTTTACTCTCTTTCCTCAACCCATTCCATCTCACTCACCAATGCACATTAGAGGGGCCCATTTGAACATCAGGTATGGAGAGGCTGAAAAAGGGCAATTTGCTGAGGTGTCCCCCCCTCCCCAACCTGGAGACAGGCTTTCCAGTCATGCGACTAGGTAAAGGCACTTTACTTGCAATGATGGATTTTCGTATGTCTCAGATTTGTGCACAAACATACATAACTTACGGGATCTAGAGATATGCAGGTTTCTATGTGCAATCTTGGCCTTTCAAGTTCCCCTTCTCACAACAACCACTCACTTTTTGTTCCCACCCTGCTAGTACTGCAGGTTGTAGGGCACCCCCCACCCAAAAGCAGTTAGTCAGAAAGAAAACTAGGAAAATGTCCTTGCAGAAAAGCATTAGGTATGCCCATAGGGCTTCTTGGAACCCAGCCATATACTGCATGACTTTACATTGAAGGTTCAGATTATTTGTGTGACTGTGAATGTGGAAGAGAATCTTTTCTCTCTCATTGTGTTATTATGGATCTTTGATACATTGCCTTTTTTGTTTTGCTTTTCCCCCTGCAACTGGACACATTTGTGACAGGCATGTGCACCAAAACTGTCTGTTACAAAGAAAGCAGCTGTGCACATGGGCTCTGCCTTTGGGACTTTTTTGATATGGTTTAACTTCACATCCTATTTCTTATTTATCCTACTCCAAGCTGAAGACCTCTGTTCATTTGGAAATAGGATTGTCAACTCTGACTGAAGCCATTCCTGGAGACTTTTTCCCCAATGTGATGTAATACTGGAAATTAAACATCTGTTAAGTCTCTTTCAGTAGGCACCTGGAAATTGATTTGTGAAATCTCCAAGACAATCCGGAGGGTTGGCAATCCTGTCAGGCTGGAGCCCCAAGTCAATAGGAAATGCTCATTCAACAATCTTATCAAATCTTGAAAAGCTCATCAAGTATAAACTCTGTCCCCAGTTTGATGAAAGTAGCTTTCCTTGAGAAGTTCAGAGTAAAGAAGCCAGACGTTGTATTCTTCCAAGACGGCCAGAGCGCAACCTGCCTGATCCCTGATGTCACCCCTGCCTTTGCCAACATTCCACACCCCCTTAGTTTGGTCCTAAAAGCCTTGATGTGGGCCTCGATTATCATTCATCACTTCATATGTTTCTGTATGTTCTGAAAAAAAGAAGACTTAGCAACTCAAGTTATACACAAGATATCACTTTGCATTTGATTACTGTAATTTTGAGCATATGGCTTATTTACTTGTAATATTTTGTACAATAATTTCAGCTGCCCTGTTTGGAAGGATTTTTATTCTTGATTACAACATGCACAAGAACAAAGATTTTGATTGCAGTTTTACCATCAAAGTAATATGTTTCAATTGAGTAAGCAAGCTAGTAACAATTTAGATAAAAGGATGCAATATAACAATTAATGAGCTATACACAAAATTCCTCCTTGTTCCTTAACTCTTCAGAGTGTGCCAATGAGTGAAATCTCATACTTACTATTCTATTATTTCAGTGTAGAGCATTTCCGAAAATGTATATCACTCCCCAAATTGCTTAAATGTACCATAGCTGATTTTCCTTGGAAAATAATATGCTGGAAGAACTAAGTTGTTCTGAGAGAGGTGCTTCATTTGTATCCAAATACTAGTGGGTTCCTGCCTCGAAGTCATATTCCTCGAGTGACACACTCATTCCCAGTTCACAGGAACTGACTGTGGTGACTCACCCATGAAGGAAAACAACGTTCTGAATAAGCTCCAAATCATTCTTCAAGCCAAAGAAAGGCTTTCACGTGAATTGTATAATGGGGATGACTCACTTTCAAGGGCATTCCATTGTGAAAATTGATTTTTCAGTTTGGTATTAATAAGGCATCAAATTAAATACTGAACGGTTTCCTTTGTTCTTGGAGTTGTCACTAGAATTTAGCAACTAACAATAACAGCCATGCAGTGCAATCCTGAGCTGCACTTGGGTCCCTTGCGCCAGCCCAGGAGGGTTGCAAATGTGCCATAAGGCATGTTTGTGCATCCTCCTGAGTTGGCTAGGCCAGTGCACGGGGGCACTCTGGCCTGCGGAGGCTCTAAGTCTTGTGTCAATGGAGCTTGGCCAACACAAGACTCTGGAGTGGGTGGGGAGGAGCCAGGAGGGAGGTGTTCCAGGGCGGGTGGAGGGCGGGCAGTGGGCAGCCCCAGTGGTGAGTGGGTGGGGAGCGGGAGGTGGGGCTGGGACCCAGCAGTTATGCCAGATCCCAACCACCATTCCCAGGGAGTTTGGAGCAGCTTGAAGTTGCTCCACTCTCCTCGGACTTGTGCCACCTTAGGAGGTGGTGCAAGTCTAAGGAGACCCATAGGTGCAAGGGTGGCTTACCCAGAGGTAAGGGGAAAACTTTCCCCTTACCTCTGGCTGAGCCGCTTTGAGCACCTATCCTGTGTTGGATACAGCGCAAGCCTCTTGGCTTGCCTGTTCCAGTGCAGGATAGGATTGTGCCCTAAACCTATTCCCTGCCATGCAATTGCATGCAGCCATGCGAATGGAATGCCCACTGCACGATATGCCTGGGGGTGGGGAGAACGATCAGAAGGCCAACCAGATGTTGTTGTTGGCAACCTTCAGTCTCGAAAGACTATGGTATCGCGCTCTGAGAGGTGGTTCTGGAACAGCGTCTAGTGTGGCTGAAAAGGCCGATTCGGGAGTGACAATCCCTTCCACACCAGGAGCAAGTGCAGTCTGTCCCTGGTCTGTCTCCCTGGCTATGGGCCTTCCTTCTTTGCCTCTTTGCCTCAGACTGTTGGCTAAGTGTCTCTTCAAACTGGGAAAGGCCATGCTGCACAGCCTGCCTCCAAGCGGGCCGCTCAGAGGCCAGGGTTTCCCACCTGTTGAGGTCCACTTCTAAGGCCTTCAGATCCCTCTTGCAGATGTCCTTGTATCGCAGCTGTGGTCTACCTGCAGGGCGCTTTCCTTGCACGAGTTCTCCATAGAGGAGATCCTTTGGGATCTGGCCATCATCCATTCTCACGACATGACCGAGCCAACGCAGGTGTCTCTGTTTCAGCAGTGCATACGTGCTAGGGATTCCAGCACGTTCCAGGACTGTGTTGTTTGGAACTTTGTCCTGCCAGATGCCAGGTCCAACCAGATGTAAGTAAGAATATTTTACAGGAGGAGGTAGGTCTCCTATCTGCCTATGGGTTTCCTTGGACCCCCACCAACTATGTAGCTCATGTAAGTCTGAGGAGAGGAAAAGGGCAGGACAGACTGGGAAAGAAGGAAAAAACATCCTGTACACATCTGTGCCACTGAGATCCATCCCTCCCTTCCCCCAAAGCACCTTCTGCTCTTTCATCCCTGCCTCCAAACTCCCCCAAACCTCTCGGTACAGCCCACAACATGTCTCTGCCACCAACTTATTGGGATTGGCACAACCCAGGCACTGCAGAGAAAGGCATGTGGAGTTGCTGCTGCTTTGCAGTAGTGGTTCTGAATGGCCCAGCAGCAGAGTAATGTTTGAGCCATTGCTGGGCCTTTTACTACAGTGTATCAGGAGATACATTATTGTAAAAGGCCCATAGAGTTGAACCTTAAGAGCAGGTTATGTTGTATTGAGTTGGGACCAACCTGGAAAATAAATTGCCATTATTCAGTGCCATGTAAGGGTCCCCAACACATCATTTTCTAGCAGGAAGCAGGAGAGAGAGAGAGAGAGAGAGAGAGAGAGAGAGAGAGAGTACACAGGACATCTGCTAGAGTTTGCTACCTGGCACTGGGCAAATCCTGTTGGATAGACAATCCTCTGTTCTGTGGACACTGAGTTCTGAGAATTGGGAGCAGGTTCCCAGTTGACAGCCATGTAAAGAGGGGGGAAAAAAATCTTCAAAAGTCTCAACATACATTAGTAAAGGTCAGAACAGCGTTTCAAGGGGGCTCATTTCTTAACTTGCCCACTAAGTAGGAACAAATTAATTCATTAATCCTTCTAGACACTTGCATGACTCATCACCAAGTCCCTGAGTGCCTCACAATGATTGATTTTATTTTCAGAAGACTTCTGTGAGAGAAAGAGGTGTGATCTCCATTTTGATACGTATGGAATTAAAACGCCCTGTAGGTTTAGCATCTCATGTGGGCCACAACAAGAAATGCAATCAAAATGTATGCCAGGGATTCTGAAGGCCTATATATATGATAGCTCAGGTTCCTGCCTATCTTTTGAGCTCTGCTTTGCCCATGCCTTTCTAGCCAGTCCTTGTTCCCTATTTCCCAAAGTGCACACGTACAAACTCTTTGAGGACCTGAGTGGAATGCAGAATCCCACTAAGTAGATGCATACTAGGGTGCTGTGGTGCCCCAGGCAGAAATGGAGTGATGTCACATGATGTTACATAACAAGCCACCCCTCCCTTCCATCTGCCAGCCCAAAAGAGGAGAGTCATCTTCACCCTTCACCCTCTTATCCAATCCCCCTTGCCTGTTTCTACCTTTTGCCTTCCCTGACATGGCCTGCCTTTTGGTGCCTGGGGACGGCACCTCAGATGCAGTGTGCAGCTCCTGGCCTTTGGCTGCATCACACACCCCAGAAGCCAGCAGAGCTGGAAGCTCATCAGCACCTCAGTGTCCAATGCCAAGGTTCACTCCAGAGGCCCCTGTAGTGAGAATGCTGGGGTGAGTGTAGCCGGGGCCAGCAGCCCTGGCCAAGACTCTGGGGTGGTGATGGTGGCTGTGGAAGAGAGGCCAGAGCTTGCTGTTCAGCTGGTGCATGGCACAGGGAGCCCTAGAGAAACCCACAGCCTGTCCGCTGTGGCTGGTAAGGTAGGCCCTTGACTCTATGTTACTGAAATTCCTGTGCTGCAACGTACTTGTTGTAACAGTTAGGCCTGCCCCTTTTCTGCATCTTTGTTGAATGCACTAATATCTGTCTCTGTCTAACACTGGATCAGGCGTGGCATTTGGGATAATTCTAGTTAGGCACTGGACAGGAGCTCATGATCACAGAAAGGCCCATGGCTTGGCTCTGAGGCCCACATTGTTGAGGACCTTGTGATGGCGGTGATGCAGAGTGCTTCACAACTGCCAACTGATTTGACTGTGACACAGCAGTGGAGCAGGTTCTTTACAGGGTTGTTAAAAATGATGGTGATGGCCTATATAGCCTCCGTGAAGCATCTCAATATGCTGCTGCTCAGCTATCAGAGATGGAGTCCTAATGTAGTGCCTTTTCTCTATTCTAGAGAAATCAGAGATGGCCAAGGACCATATTATTGTGTCATGTGCTGTTAGACTTTTGGAATATGCAGCAATGCTGTATTGGTGTACCTGTTTCAGCAGGGGGCAGTAAGGCTAGCTAGATGGGGGATCTCTTTATTCTCTAGTAATACAGGCTCTTTGGTTACTCAGAGTCCTATTCTTAGGCCTTACTTCTGCACTCTCACACGCCTCTTGAAGAGAAGACAAGTAGCTACACAGACTAGCTGGAGGATCCACACCCATCTTTTCCTACTAATATGTATTTCTGTATTTCCTTAAGTAAAATTATCTTTGATATTTGGATATTATGCCTCATGCAAAGCTTCCTACCTGCACAATGTACCTTTTGGTGTTTTCTCTCTGCCAACACAGGCAACTATCTTTCTCCAATGAACTGGAGACAGTGTGGGATGGAAATGTCTTTCTTTGGTTTTTGTCTGGATTCAGGGATTCTCTGGGAGAGCTCAGATTTGCACATGGAGTCACCTCACCTAAACTCTGAAGGGAAGAGTCAATTCTGCTTCTGCAAACCGAGGGCCAAGCTGCACGTGATGTGCAATGCACGTTTCACCTTCTTGATGTTCATGTTTTCCTTCATATAGTGTGCAGGATATGTACACCATGGCAAGGCATGGGGGCATTAATATTTTGCCCCTACTGTGATTCCAGTTGCTCATTCACCTGCTCATTCACCTGCTATTTAAATAAGGAAAATACCTCCATATGTTTTAATGGAAGTTTTTTTTTTCCTTTTGTGCACAGCAAGAATGGAGAACCACAGTGGGGCCAAAGTATTAAAGCCTCCCTATCCCTCCCATAGTTTCACTGCACCCCACATGCTACAGAAATCAAGATGTCAAGCATCCAGTTTGGATCTGATGTGCAGGTGCATTTCTTTGTATGTATGGGAAAGCATATTTACACATGTGTGCACAGGAAGTTTCTGCATTGGCTTTGTATTTATAAGAGCATTGATCTAAATGCTAAGGTTCCACTACTATAATGTAATGTAACTGCAGATGCCATGGTTTATGCATGGAGTTATTTATTTCTTTTACACATTTGTTTAAAGCATCTCTTTTGGGAGCTATTAGTAGGAAGGGAAAGTGATTGCATACATTTATGGCCACACACTTGCAAAGGGTAGAATAAAAACACATTATAAAGCACGTGGACAAGAAGAGCCCCCATGAGTTTAATATTTGTATTCTTTATTTACTTTGGAAATAGGATTTCAGGGTGGGGAAAAAAGTCCTGCTCTGCATTTTTTCCCCTCTTGGTGCATAAAGTTAAAAATCAAATCAATACCATCTCAGTATTAGGCGGTGGTGACAGCATGCGGACATCAGTGCTGTAATTAAAAAGCCATTCCGCTCACTTGGTAAAATGTAATTTTAGCTGTAGTCACTGGCTGTTTCCAAGCAATCTATTTACCCCCAAATATCCTGAGGCTTGGAGTGAAGAGTGTGAAATGATCGAGTTTTAGTTATCCTCATACATAACAAATTTCAATTATAACTCAGACTGTAAAAAATGTTGTAATAATATGACACTGAAGTCTCCAATGCTAACTGGCACCCATGACTGGAAAGGAGGAAGAAAAACTATCCATTATTCTTGTTATACATAAGGCTTTTTCCATGTGCTTTCACAAAAAACAAATGACTTCCAGCTGAGTTGAAACAGTAGCTGCTGGGGTACCATTGTGGTGCTCAGTCTAATAACGCAACTTGGAATATGAAGCAAAAATAATTTCTATTGTCATCATTATCCAACAGCAATAACTACTGGAGCTGAGTTGACAATATTCACCCATTTTCAAACTAGTTTTTACAACCTATCAAAACAGAAACCCATTTTTGTCTTCATTTCAAACCTCCTCTTTCAAAATGCTCCTTTGTCTTCATTCATTTCTAATTGACTCTTACAACCCAACCCTGAAATTATTTGACATCAGCATATATGTGACCAGTACCTGCATATTTGTGGTGTCTTATGTTGTTGAGCCATGTATCCAATAGCATATTTCTTCCAGTGGAGCACCCTATCAGCTACTTGGAAGGTCTCATCATTGCTCTACAGGAACAAATCATATCAAAGCAAAGATTCAGAAGACCCGTGACAACAAATATCAACTCTGTAAAATGAAAGATGAAACAGTCAATCCTCTAGTCGGCTCCTCTAGTTGCCCCATTTGACTATAACGTACATCATGATAGAATTGCAAGTATGGTTCACTGGAATCTTTGCAAACAATACAATTTACCTTCACGCTGAAATTTATGGCATCATAACACAGAAGAACAAGAAAAGATTTTTTGGGGCTTCAGATTACAGATAAATATCTGAACATAATATGACAGCTATAACAGTAGTTGTCAAAAAAAATCAAGTTTGGATCATTGATATTGCAATCCCAGATGACAGTAGAATTGAAGATAAAGAACATGAGAAGATCACAAGATATCAAGACTCGCAAGTTGAACCTGGGCATTTCTGGAGAAAAGAAGGTAAATATTGTGCCAATTGTCATTGGAGCTCTAGGAACAGTGCCTAGAAGTCTGAAGAAACACCTTGACATTCTTGGCCTTGAGCTAATTACACCAGTTCAGCTCCAGAGAAAAGAGGAAGAATCCTACGACAATACCTCTGTGATTCCCAGGATTTTGGCTAGATCCTGAACTACAGAATATAACCAGTCTGGAAGAGTATAATATAATAATATCCACCCCCATGCTATTGGTGAGAAAATGATCTGCTATCATAGATTGACCGTCTGTATTCTGCAGGAAATTGTAAGGTCAGAATTATATCTTATGTATGCATGTCTTATGCTGAACAATCCTAAACTCTAAATCTTAAGTTAAAAACTTAACAGAAGACAAATCTTTGAAGTTTGGTATGTATCTATGCTTCTTTTCCCCGCTAGCCAAAAAAGAAAAGAAATGAAATGAAAAAAGAAAATAAAATCTTAACAGCTTCCTACAGCATTAAGCATTTGAAAATGTCAGAAAAATATTCGGGTGCAGATATAAATATATTATTGTTTGCTTCCAATATGAATGAGAAGTGGCAAAATAATGTTTACAGCAGAAGATAATTTGGAATATACGTTTTCCTCCATGGTTGTCATGACAGAATTATCTTCTAAGTTTCAACCATACAGAAACAAAATAGAAAATAATTCTTTGCACATCCTTTGTTTTTCTCTGTTGCTCTTGCTTGAAGCAGATGTTTAACATTTCACTTGAGTTGAAAATTCAGTAAAGTACATGCAGTAAGGCGAAAAAGCCAAAGGTTGAAAGGCTGAATGGCTTAGTGAATAAAGCAAGGGACATTTACAGTTTTACTGACATTAAACATGAGGAATCAGTCCTGTTACTTTGAAATCAGTGAGAGTGAATAAAACTCCACTCCTTCTACCTAGGGTTGAAGTAACCCAACACTGTGGTTCAAGAAAGTCAAAGTCTTCATCTGAAATGGTTAGTGCTAGAAAGAAATTTATTGGAACTAAGAGTTTTTCAACCCAACAATTCTTTCTCATCTCATTTTGATGGGTTCTGAGTTGGTGGGATATGTTGGTATAGAGCAGGGGTGGGCAAACATTTTGGCAGGAGGGTCATATATCTTTGACACTGTGTCAGAGGTTATTAAAAAAAAGAATTATTTTACGTTTCAAATTTGAATAAATTTTTATAAAGTTACATAAATGAACACATTAGAGGCAGAACTTATATGAATGAATTTTCCTGAGCTTAATTATGATACACATAAGAACTATAATACAGGCATGTCGAACCACATGAGAACTATGAACCGTTTGCCACACACCTCGTACACAGTGAAAACATACAGACCAAGCCAGAAACACACAGAGACATACGTTTTTCAGAGGCAATGGGGGGGGGGTTTAAAATAATGCCCAAGGAAAAGCAGATAACACATGGAGACCATCAAAGTCCTTGCTCTAAATTGGTCCGAAGCTCATACCTGGCAGTCATGACTGGCAGTTGTGGGCCAGCGCAGACTCCAACAGAGGACCAGAGACTCATTGGAGAATGGGGGCTCCCTGTGGGCCAGATTGAGGTCCCTGATGGCTGCAAATGGCCTGTGGGCTGGGCTTTGCCCACCCCCTGGTATAGAGGGAAAAAATGCAAAGAGTGGAGCCAAATGACTGTCATATGCAAGAGGTATGTCCACAATTTTCCTCATCTATGCCTATCTATGCCTACCAACTGAAAGAAAAAAAGTTTTCTAAATCTGATGAAGTGGGCTCCACTTCATAAAAGCTTAAATCACAATACATTTGTTCATATATCAGGTGTCACAATACAGTTGTTTCTGTAACAGACAAACATTACTCTGAATCATGTGCGTAGTGTTTTATAGGTTTGTTTCATGGTGAGTGCATGCCAGAAGGCACAGCCAGATAACTAATTGTTGTTAGTAGGCTTGGGGTGAGGAATTGCCACTTCCTGCCCTTTTTATTTTAGGCAGTCTCCTGTTCATCACAGGATTAGCTACACTTCATTCCATCACCAACAAGGAGGTCTTTGAACAGTAGCATTTTGAGGATTTACCTTCTCCATCCAATAAAACAACAGAATTCTTTGCTTCAGAGAAGGAGGGACTTAAAGAGAAAATGTGACTTGAAGAAAATGAGGAACATAGGAATTAAGTTAATGGGCAATAAGGAAATGGGGTTGAAGGAAACACACACACAGCCCATGGGTAGCTGATACCAATGGAGTAGGGTGGACCCAGAATGGAAATTTTGCAGTTCAAGTCAGGAAATCTATAGACGTGACAGAAAACTGAAAGGGAGAAAGTTAAATATTGAAAAGACCACATCAGGGGGTAGAGAGTACTCATTGCTGGCAACCTCTCCATTATTCTCGCCCTGACAGCTTGAGATGTAGGAAGATTCTGAACAGGTACATGCTGTGAAGTACCATGAAGAAAGTAACAAGTCAGTTATCGTCAGCTTAGCTTTAATTTTCTGTTTCTTCCATGTTCTTCTCCTCTGGTTATGCATATCTGCTATATATGCGAATATTTCACTTGGCAGTGAGATAATGTTTGGGATGCCCATTATAGGATCAAGATGTGATGCTGCTGATTAAATTACAAATGACACATGACATCAATTCTTATTAGTGATGCTCAAGGCAAGCAGTACTGTAAGCAGATTTGCATGGCCTCTGTAAGACACCCATCTTGCTTGTTTCTCAAAATGTTCAACGGTTGCCAACCGAACAACTCAACTCAGTAATTATAAGCCAAGATTTTAGGCTCAGCTCAGCTGATTTGTGCATTTATCTGTCAATCAAGTCTGAATTTTTTTTGGCTACTTCTATGTGATAGTTTGGGGTCATGGCTTTTTCACCTTACCCTACATACTAAACAATCATAGCCTATTCCAGGAGTTTACTGGGAAAAGAGCCACATAATCAATTTTCCTGCCCAGAGCATCATTTCTGGATCAATTGTGGCAATGTCATTGAAGTCTCAGAGCTTCAGAACGCTGACTATCTTTTGGCATAGCTATAAATTAGTGCAGAGAGCGTCAAACAACTTTAATAACTATGGCACGGGATCTCCAAGAATGACTCTAACACGTGTAGTGACACATGATTTGGGTCCCGCTGTTGCTGAATGTATAGTGTCACCTAAGGCCACCAAAAGACACAGATATTAGTGACCTGCTTATTCTCTCTCATTAACCTGTCTGCCTAGAACACCTCAGAGGTGTCATCTTTCTCTCATTTCAAATTCCTCTTCAGACTCCACCTCTTCCTTGAAGTTAAGGAAGGGCTTTAGCCCTGATCATCAACAAAGACAGCTTAAGAACATGTACCTGCATTTGCCTATATTCATTCCTTGATAATCCCTTTCTTCCCCTGTTTGGTTGTTCTGGTCTCCCTACTATCTAAATTGAGTTTGTAAGCCTTGGGGCCCAGAAAGCCATCTTTTTCTTATGCTTCTCTGAAAAGTGACACATAATGTGATGTACTAAGTGAGTAATTAAAAGCAATAATGCCATTGAGTATTTTGTCAAGCACAATAGTGGTTCTCAAACTGGTGGGTCATAATGCTTCCCCCATCCCTTTAAAGGATAGGGGAAGAGGAGAGGCAGGGAAGTGATTCCCAGGACCGTGTCCTTAAGGGGGGCAAAGGGAAGGTGCATTTACTTACTTGGACTCAGTGGAGGTTGCAGGAGGTGCAAGATACCCAGCACAGCCCTACAGAGGGCTCCCAAGGCTTGGAATCTTGAAATGGAGTAATCGCAAAGCACTTCCTGTTTGCAGGAGGTGCATTGCAATCGCTCCGTTTCAGGATTCCAAACCTCCCATATCTGTTGTCTCGAGTGTTCATTGGGCAGTGCAGAAACAATCAGCGAGATTCACAGGGAGAGTTTGGGAACAGGTAAGTGTTTGCTGGAAAGGGAAGGGGCAGCAATGTGATCACCATGATCGTGCTGCTGTTGGGGAGGAATGCTTGAAAAAGCCACTTCTGGATTTTGCTGTGAAATCGGAAGTGTGTGTGTGTGTGTTTTTAATTTTTTAAAACACTTTGGGGGTTCAGGAAAACCTGCAGATGGGATTGGGCTTTCCAAGCCCTCAAGAGAGCCATAAGTTTTAAAAAACCCTTTCCTGCCTGGTAGCAGCGTGAATGTGGTGATTGAGTCAACACCATTGCTGTCGCTCCACCCCTTAAGGGGCAGTGACAGAGCTTCCCTGGCTGGGGCATTGCAATACCCCAGTTTGAGAACCTCTGGTTTAGGGAATTTGTTCAATGTAGAGGAGCATAAGAACATAAGAAGAGCTCCGCTGGATCAGGCCAAAGGCCCGTCTAGTCCAGCTTCCTGTATCTCACAGTGGCTCACCAAATGCCCCAGGGAGCACACAAGACAACAGGCACAACCTGCGTCCCGGTGCCCTCCCCTGCATCTGGCAATCAGATGCAGCCTGCCTCTAAAACCAAAAGCTTGCACATACCTACTATGACTTGTAACCCGCAGTGAACTTTTCCTCCAGAACTTTTCCTCCAGTGCACTAATGTGAATCTCCATCTTCATTCTGAAATGGTCTAGACAGAAGTTCACTATACCATTGGCTTATTGTGAGAATGGGGCATTGTGTTGTTTATTTTGTAAAGAAACAGTTTGACAACATTGCCCTAGTTTCAGCAAAATTGCTGTCCCCAACTTGTCACATTTCTGCTCTTTCCACTCAGTTCTAATAGGAATGAGGTTTAACTACTAGGAAATTCAGGCTTGTACTCTGAATTAGCAGATACAGGTGCAGCCTATTTATCCACAGATTTTTTATCTGGATTTTTTATTTTAACCACAGATTTGTCTTAATGTGAATGGGGTAGGGGGACCAAAAGTCACAGACACCTTTGCCTCCTTTGCCCTGCGCAGGCATCTCGCTCCATTTCCAAGCAGCCCAAAACACTGCAAAAAGGCTCTGCCTCGCCCAGGCAGGGAAATAGCCCTGGAGCCCTGGAAGAGGTTCCCCTTGGAAAGGAACAGTAACACTCCTGGAGCCCCTGACCCAGCAAAGAGGCTGAAGAGAGGAAGGGGGGGGGCAAAAATCTCTGTAGCCAGAACACATGCAGCAAGGTGGAGCTCTCTCTCTCACTCACTCACTTACTCACTCACTCACACTTACACAGGGGCAGGTGTGGTAACAACAGAGGGGATTGCTTTAAAAAAACCCAGGGAGTGTTTGCCAAATTCCCCCCCCCCCCATTGAGATGGTGCAGGCAATCACCAACACAAGCAACCCCCACCCCATGGTGCAGGCTATCACTGACACAGGCAAGCCTTCCCAACAAGCAAAGCATGAGATATAGCCTACAATCCGCTCCACACTTTCCTGGGAGTAAGCACCATTGACTGGAATGGGACTTACTTCTGAGTAGAAACGCATAGGGCCGGACTCTTAAAAGATCAGCATCCCATGTGAAAGAAGCCAGGCAGCTGGCAAGGTGAGCTGAGTTCTCAGCTGGGGAAGGCTGAGTACGGAACGGTGGGGAGGGGATTGATAACAAGCTGCCTTAGTTTCCTTCCACCCGGAAGTGTCAGGCTGCAGTATATTTGCGTAACTCTATGGAATTTAGCACAACACGTTTTTTGTTAATTGCGCCAAGTCATGGAATGGAACTAACACGGATAAATAGGCTCCACCTGTATATACAAGTACAGGAAAACATAAATAAGCTAAATGCCCATTGACAAAAAGGCATGAATCTTGAAAAACATGCCCAGGCAGAATATTCTTAGCCACCAAAAGCCAGCCCAATTATATGTTTTTACATGCTTCAAAAGCATATTTTTTCCCAAAATTTGTGGATCCACTTTAATTTGGTCTGAAAACTCAGAAGTGGAGAAGTGTACCAGCATCAAATGTGATCTAATCAATTCAGTATGAAGTTATCTGAAGCAAGAAAGGACCATTAATTTATCCATGTTTGCAAATTAGTCCAAGGCTGCACAACACATAACATGCAGTACACTATAGGATGTGGAATCTTGAAACCAGCACCTCTGTTCTTGGTTTCCTCCTGGCGGTGGTGTAGCTGGAGGGGAGCAGAGCACCCAGTCTGGCGGGGCGTGAGCGGCCCCTCCCTTTGGAGCCATTCCTGGTGTGGGGGGGAATCAGAGTCGTATGGCTCCGTTTTGTCCCCCCCGTTGGGAATGGCTCCGAAGGGGGGAGGGCGCTTGCCCCCGCCAGACTGGGTGCTTTGCCCCCCCTCCAGCTACGCCACCGCCTCCTGGTACCATTTATGCCATGAGCTTCACTTTTCACTCTGTTAGAACGCCTTGGAGAGCCAATTTGTTTGCCCACAAAATGTACAAAATAAAGTTACCTTTCAGTTGTACTGAAAGAATCAAGAAGGAAAAAAAATAAGAGGCGCATTTGTAACAAAAGTGATCTATCTAATCACCAATGGATATGCAGTAATTAGGTGCAGGAAAGATATTCTAGGTTTTGCAAATTTAGAACTGGTACGTTAAGGAGAAGAATGTGATCTTCCTTTTTAAGCTTTATTAAACTGTAACTTCAAAGGTACAAGGACAGCTATTGACTTTTCGAACGGGTTTCAAATAAGGCAAGTGTTACTAAACTGGCAGGCTCCTGGGATTGAGACAGAGCATTTCCCTTCCAGATCACTGGCTTGAATCCGACTAACTGAACATTGTAACTTTTTAACTCCTGCTCAGTGGCCTTAGTAGCCTGACTGCTACAGTTCATTTACTTGTGCGCAGGTGTTTATGGCAAGCCCCCCGCCCCCCAGTGCAATCACAGTAAAACAGTTTCAAATGGGAGAGTCTAAGGACTAAACTGGAAAAGCAAAGAATAAAACTTCCTGAAGCAATAAATCTGTACTTTCCAAAGGTATCTTGAGCCACATTCTCACACTCCCTTTCTTCCAAGAAGCAAACAATCAATCAACACTGAATTACAAACAGGCAATGCAATATTTGCTATAAAGAGCACTGAAAAACCAAAAACTGAAATCCTCCACTGAAGTAATTTGGACTTTGATCTAAGGGGTTTGAAGACTGAGTGTATTACATTGACTGCTTGGCGTTATTCAAATAAACAAGTTAAATGTAGATAATATGTGTATATTGCAAAGATGGCAGTATGGGAATGGGGTTGAAGATGCATGTGGAGGGTAACAGCTATTTCCGCAGTGACCCCTGATTCTGCCCAATATACATTGCCTAGAAATACTGAGGATACTTAAGGCTGAATCCTATACACACTTTCCTGAATCCAATGGGACTTACTTCTGAGTAGACATACATAGAATTGTGCTGCAAATCGCATTGAAACCACTATCTAATATGAGATTGATCATAAGAAATGCATGACCGTTAGTGGAAGATATGCTCTCTTATTGCAGCAGTCATTAGAGGGTTGCTATGCTCAGTAATCTACTGTACCTTCTTAGACGTAAATATAGCTGGTTAACCTAACCTTAACAGCATACACTGTTTATGTCTCTTAATTGAAAGATGTTTCTCAGTTGATGTTTCTGAACTGAAAGATGTTTCATAATTGAAAGATTCATGGCCTAAACTGAACCAATAAAGTACAGAATATCTATACATGCACATGGCATTGCTTTCACATGTGTTACTCACCCTGTTGACCAAGCCAATCATGCTGATTCAGCTTGTCGTGACTGGGAGAGCTCCAAAGTATATGTGGAACTCCTCTACCAACAAGAGTGGTCCCATTCACTTTGGTAACAAGAAGAACTCTGCATATGCAAAGAGGTATGTGAGCAGATCTGCTCTCTCTCTCCCCCCCCCCTTTAGAATGAATGGGGAAGTCAGGATATGTAGGAACCTGCATGTACACTGTCATGATCCTGGAATTTTGTATTGGAAGTTAGAGTGTTTAGACATGGAAGGCCTGATCCACCGATGGTAACTGAAATGGATCTCATGGACATAATAGGATCTCATGGACATAACAGCAGTCACAGGTGCGCCACATTTGCGGCATATCGGGAAAGCAACCATAGCAAGCAGTCGAACTGCAGGCATGACCTCACTGAGATCTTTGTGTGCCAGCTTGTTTAGAGATGCACTGTTGTGTGCACATGTCATTCTGCTGGGTTTTGTTTCCAGGATCAGAGTAAAGGTACTGGTCCCCTTTCAGCATGATCCTAAACCTACTTACTTGATGGAAGCCTCACACTGCTCACACTGAGACTTCAGGCCCAATCCTATCCAACTTTCCTACACCGATGCAGCCACAATGCAGCTCCAATTTGAGGGGACAAATGTCCCCTTACCTTGGAAGTCCTCCATGACTACCCCCCCCCCCCACTGCAAGATACGTACAAAACATGCCCCTTTGGCATGGCTGCATAGGCACAGGAAAGCTGGATAGGCTTGGGCCTGTACTCTCTAGTAAGTGTGGTTAGAATTGCTGCTTTAAAAAGCTGAAATATATGGTCTATCTAGGAAAAAAATGAGGCACTCTAAGAGGTCCATATATTATCTCTCCTAGGATAAAGTGAGAGCTTTATTTTGCACAGCTGCCTTTTCCCTATCTTCCTTTTTAAAGCAATTGAAGTGTTAAAATATTCTCATTTCAGATGGGAGGAAAATGGATTTTAGTCCTTTTAAAAACAAAAATGAAGCAATTGTCTCTCTCTTTCATTATATGCAGCAATCACTCATGCAGCTCTTAAGCATCCACACAAAACCCAAATGGTTGCCTCCGTCTGTTCAAGATGTTCCCAATCCAGTCAAAATCAAGCACATTTAAGCCTCCCTGATTTCAAAGGGAGAGTTAAGCATGCGCTTCCCTCGTCCTTTGCAAACCTTTGCTCTCTCCCATTGAAATCAATGGAACTGAAAGCTCTGTCCTTGGCTGGATTGTGCCCTGCCCATTTAGCAGAATGCATATTTGACCTCACACTGAAACTGTGGCTGCTGCGACTTCAAAACACCTTCTTGGTTGCTGAAGAATGCAGAGCTGCCAAAGAAAGGAGACTTTCCGTAAATGGTGTGTCACTATCAGCTATTGATGGTCAGTGATTTGTTCTGAATCCAAAGGCTAAACCAAATCTCATGCTGCTGTGTGTCAGATGCAATTGGTCCAAAGTCAAAGTTTCACAGCTCAGACAGGGCATACTTTATCCTTCAGGCTGCTACTTAAGATAGCCATGACCCTATGGGGAACCAGTCAACAAAACAGACAGACAAGAGGATGTGATTTGTATGCATCCTGGAGCCTGCCACAATCACCTCTGACCCTCAGGTCAAGCTGCAAATGACAGCGGAGTGCACGCACCTGATCAGATGGCATATTCTCATTTTAAAAACGGCCTGGGAAGAAGGCAGGAGTTACACAGTGTTTACACACAAACCAAATGCAATCTGTTCAGGAAATGAGAGAGAGAGAGAGAGAGAGAGAGAGAGAGAGAGAGAGAGAGAGAGAGAGAGAGAGAGAGAGAGAGAGAGCAATTTGGCTCTATAGAAAGAAAAGAATGACTTGTTATAAAATTTCAAGCCAAAATTATGTATTCTGATATACCTGGACTGGAACAGTCCATTAGGAGTAGGGTACAGCCATGCCTCCAATAGCACAAGGGATACATTCCCGAAAAGTTGAGAGCTACATGAAATGGTTCAATAGAAGACATTGTTGGAACTCTGAGGCTGGTGCCCATTGGCGCCAAACTTCTTCCATTGACTACAATGGTTGTCAATCACATCCAGGATGAAGAGTGCTGTAGCAAAACTGTGCTAAAGTAACAGGGTTATGGGAGATATAACTGTACCTTGTAAGGTCAGATTACACATTCAGCAAAATCAAGCGGTAACACGTTACCTGAACTGTGACACTTCAAGCTGGGGAGGGGGGCAGGAGAAGGATTGAATATTTGAATTCACCTTGATAAAAATAAAATAACCTTGCTGTGCATAGTAAGTCAGCATGTCAGAGGAAAGGCTGTACTCGTCTCCCTGATATTCTAGTTTTGTGTGTGCAGGCAGTTTAGATGGGGGGCCATTCAGACATATGCCTTCACCAGCTGAAGCCTGAACCATTCAGTCCAGGACATGTTTTAACATCCAATTCTGTTGATGTAGAATTTCACCCAGAGTTTAGATTTAAAGGATTATTGGTGGCATTTTAAAATAGATGAAACAACAGCTGCAACTCAGGCCACTCAAAGCTTCAAGTTTTCGTAGGCTGCAATTCTATACAACTTATGTGGGAGAAAAGCCCGCTGAACACAATGGGGTTTACTTCTAAGCAAACATCTACAGGCCTGTGCTGCTATTCCATGCTGAATGCTGCTGAATGCTTTCTGTTGGTAGAATGAGGTTCAAATGTCAAAGAAGATGTGCTTATATAGGTGATGACCAAGTTCAAAACTTTCACATCTGGTATGTATCTGAACAGTTGCATACCTACCATAGACTTCCCTGGGGCAGATATCCCAGGCACCGGCTGCTAGGACCCCATGGAAGCCTCTCTGAGGCTCCTGACGGGGGAAGAAACTCTGCTTCTGGTTTGCCGGAAGCACAGTTTATAGTGTTGGGGAATCTCAGAGAGGTTTCCCTGACATGGGAGAAGGTCGTGCGAGGCTCTGTGAGCCTCTGGTGAGTAGGGGGTGGATTTCTGCACCAGGGAGGTAGCGATAGCCCATGGGGGGCGCCATTGCGGAGCTTTGCCCCGGGCACAGGGCTGCGGAGGTCCGCGGCTGCTGAACTTTTTGAAGTTCTGGCACAATCAGCGGAAGAATCATATTTCTTAGAGAAAGCACATATTCTCAAATATTTAGGACCAATAGTGGTGATGATAAAAGAAAATTAGCACCAACAGAAAATAAAGATGGACTTCAGTATCAATGAAAAATAACTTATCAGTCTTTTAAAAGAGCAGATAATTGCCCTCTGCACCTCTGTCACACTGTTGCGACTTGACGGCCTCCCTGTTCCTATCTGCTCCCCACGGGGTCAGTGAATTTCTTTTTTCTTTTACCTTAAACTTTACTCTGTTTTGATACTTATTTTTCACCATGTAATGTTAAAATTAATGCTCTTTTGCCTTGTTTGATGTTTTTACTTGTTGTGATACTCTGTCCTTGGCTATAAAGCTTTGTAAGCTGTCTTGGGCATTTGCTTTGGCATGGGCAAGGTATAAATTTCTTAAAATAAAAAAATAAAATAAAAGATCAGAAGACCACATATGAAGGACAGCTTAGAAAAGTGATGCGGAGTGTGCAGAATAATAGGCTCATAGAGCCCAATCCCAGTGCCAAAGCAGCCGCAATGCAGCCCCAAGATAAGGGAACAAATATTCCCTTACCTTGAGGAGGCCTTAATGACTGCCCTCCACACATGATGAAGCGCATGCCCCATTGGCACAAATGCATTGCTGCTGGAAAGTTGGATAGGATTGAATCCATAACCTTGTAAATCATCATGATCTCAACTTTGGGCCACAAAGATCCACAGAGATGACATCTTTATAATATACCTTTATTCATCACCCTCTAGAACAGTGATTTTCAACGAGCGTGCCACAAATGGTCTGCAGGTGTGCCATAAGAATTTGGGGGAGGGTCATTTATTATTAGGGCCATTGGGGGATGTTAGCACCCCACCAGTGGCATGATGCACTTTCTTCAATTATCAAAAAGCTGATGGTATGCCATCAGCAGCAGCAACTGTTACCTTGCACATGCCTGATCTTGTCTGATTTCAGAAGCTAAGCAGGGCCAGGCCTGGTTAGTACTTGGATGGGAGACCGCCTGGGAATACTGGGTGCTGTAGGCTTATACCATAGTCTTTTGAGACTGAAGGTTGCCAACCGAGGGTGTGCCTTGACAATTTTAGCACCTTGTCAATGTGCCCCGAGATGAAAAAGCTTGAAAACTGCTGCTCTAGAATATTGAACCCAAGGCAATACAGAAGTTGCAACCACAAAACATGCAACAAATTTATCAGGAAGGCTATGGGAGGTTCTAGTATATATGAAGAGAAAATATGAAGTTCTAGTGTAGAGAAATGAAATGCTAACGTGCATTTTCTAAGCTCATGCTCTTGCTTGCACTACTGAGAACTTTTTAAAAAGTTGGAGGTGTGTGTGTGTTTACAGTGAATGCATATCCACATATCCAGTGAACATTTGTGTACCCCTTTAAAAATGGTGCAAGGCTATCCCCCACAGCAATGTCCAGACATTTTAAGATCATTTTCTGCCCCCACCAGGCACAGAAGTGTTTGTTTAATTTCATAATCCATCAGCTACATCATGGCACAGAACAGTTACTTTTGGGAGCATTAAAGTGCTTAACTTTGGTCCAATTATGTTCCATGTATCTACAACTGGGGGATAAGACAATCACAAAAAACAACGGTTAAGAAAAGAGCAAGTGTTAAAGGAGAGGCTCTAGTGTTGTGCGTGTCTTTTTGATCAAGGGAAGGCAGAATTTCTTTGTGTCAGTACAAAATGTTACTTTGCCCATGAAAGGAAGGAGACAGAAGGCTAGCTCTATGGAAAAGGCTGGCTGCATCTGACCGTCTCAGCAGGGAAAACATTGGTTATCTCTCTATAGTGCCTTCTGTTGCAAGAGCCAGTTCTTAAATGTATGCAAAAATCTGGGGCCTATTCCCATGGGGGAATATCTTAGTGACAAGACTAATTTAAAGAAAAATAAATACATATCTAGTGCATCTAAATTTTAAATTTCATGTCCAACTTATGTTATAGAGCAACTTTTCATAACAGCAGAATAATACATACAAAAACACACTGCCTTTGTTCTTCAGTAGCTTTTTTGTTACTTATTTTTCTTTCATACCATCTGCAATTACTTTTGGAGTTCTCTTGGGCAGCAGTTTAAGATCTTACCATTAGTCAAACAATGTCACACTGAAAGTCCCAATGTTGGATTACCTTGAACGCTGGGATTCCTACCTTCCTAAACTCCCACATTTTAATGACAGAATATGGAGTATCCATGATGTCTTAAAATCTTTTTCTTGAAGCCCAGTCCTATGGTTTCCCCAGCCACAGCATGCAGTTGTACAAACAAGAACTGTGCTGTGTGCTATATGGGGGGGGGGGGGCTGATCTGGAGGCTTGGGAGAGGTAAAGGAAAATATTTCCCTTACCATCCTGTAAGTCTCCTGATCAACAGTGGGTCTCCTTAGGCCTGCATAAAGACTTTGGCTGGCATAAGTCCAAGGAGACAAAGGGGGTGTGTTGGCTGCCACCAGAGGGGAAAGCATCCGGCTCTAGTCACCTGCACCATGTGCTACCCCCTCCTGCTTCTGACACACTTTCCACCCTCCCCCTGTTTAACCCTGTTATTTCCTCCCCCTAGCCTGTTATGCTCCCACCACCAACACATCTTCATTGGCAGGCATTACACTTCCCACCACTGCAGTTTGGGCTGCCCCCAGCCAGATGATCATTTATGGTGGTTGGAAAGTGCATTTCACTGCCAGAATATCAGTTCTGGCAGCGGTCCGCATCAATAGGATTGGGCCGTTAGTGGTGGACATGGCAAAATCTTTACAAAACCTAGATCTGCTTGGAATCTCCCTCCAAGGACTGGGACTTCTGGCTTTTCCAAAATGATGGGACTAATAGCTGTGTAGTCTTTCCATGTGATGCATTGGTACTGTGAGGTCGCAAACTCCTGATAGCCTTTAGCTTAAGCATCTTTGGTCATTTCTGTAATGTGATTTGTTTTTGAGGATGAGTAAGCCAAGAATGGCTTGAATGCAAACACAGTGCTTCCAAGTTGGATTGCCTCTTACCAAAGTGCTTTCCCCTCTTAGGATTTTATGGAATGTTACCTCACTTTATGACAGTTCTGTAAGTGAGGCAATGCTCTGTGAAATGTCAAGCAAACGATAAAATCAATAATCTGCAAATTACCAAAGAAAAATGGAGCTTGCAGAAACTCACAGTGGACCGGGGTAAGGGTGGACGCAGTCAAAGACAAATACTGAATTATGGAGGCCCTGTGCTGGCTGATTTACTTTTTCTTTCAGATTCATGCCCAGACAGGTAAAGACTTCAATACTTCCTCCCCTGCCTACAAATCTTTTAACATATTCCAGCATCAGTGGATGTGGACACTGTTCAGAACTAGGTTAATATTCTTTGACAGTGGTTCTTAAAGCTTTCAACACTGGGACCCACATTTTATAATGACGATCTGTTGGAACCCACCGGAAGTGATGTCATTAACCTGGAAGTGATGTCATGGCCAGAAGTGACATCATGAAGTAGGAAAACACCACCATATGACAAAATCAAATCAAATCAATTAAGGGCCCAATCCTATCCAACTTCCCAGCACCGGTGTAGCTGCAACGCAGCCCCGAAGTAAGGGAAAAAATGTTTCCATACCTTGAGGAGGCCTCTGTGACTGCCTTCCCATAATAGGATGTAGCACACACCCCATTGGCACAGGTACACTGGCACTGGAAAATTGGATAAGCTTGGGCCCTCAGTAAATTAAAAGGTTACAATAAATGTCAGTTTAAAGATTTATTTAAAATTTAAAAAGAACTCTTCTAACCCTCCCAAGCAGTTGATGATCTGTTTTAAAAAAATTTCCTGAACGTCCTAAAGGTTGCAATCCTATCCACAGTGACCCAGGTGTAAGTCCCATTGATTATCATTCTTAAAAGCATATACATAGTAACCTGTTACGAGTATCATTAAGTCTAGCACTTTAAAAACAAAATACACATTGAAATGAATGGGGACCCACCTGACATTGGCTTGCAACCCACCTAGTAAGTCCTGATCCACAGTTTGAGACATGTTGTTCTATGACAAAATGATCTTGTCTTTCATAAAGCAACAGAAGGTCACATGGGACAACAGGGCTCAGTAGTATCCATCTTTTTAAAAAATTATTTGAAGGCTTGGTTGTATGATTAGCTTTAGTTATCCTGCATATACACCTGAAAGAGGTAAACCAAAGGTTGAATGAATGCAAACAGTGAGAATTCAGGGAATGTTGTCCTTCACAGCAGCTATCACACCACCATATCAACGTCGGAAAGCAGCAAATATTTATATGTGTTTTGGGTCCCGGAAGCAACAGATAAAACAGCAGACAACATTTTATTTATTTCTTCATTTCTTTAAGGCACTTGTACTCTGCTCTTTAGCCAGCAAGGCTTCCAGAGCAGCTTACATCCAACCAAACAAAAGAAAAGATGTGTGCATGTGCTTGGGGGAGTTATGCTCACTGGTGTCTTCACCTCCTGGTATCAGGCAACTGGTGATTTAATGACCTCTGTGAGGGAAGAGTTCAAGCTCAAAGGGCACTAGTAGAGGGAAGTGCAAATGGTGACTCTTCGATGTGCTGGCTTTTGTTTCTCCTCCAACTCTTCACATGGCAGCTGGTGGTTCCACGGCCTCTGTGAGGTGCACAGTTCAACTTAGGGGAGGCAATAAAATAGTAAAAATACAATCAGCAGAAGGGCCAAATCAAACCACCCTATAACTTCAGTTATAGGCTGTCTCCAAGAAGATTGTCTTTAATCATTCAAGAGGTTTAAGAGGGAAGATTTGCCTTCTTTGGGAAGGAGTTCTAGAGTCTGAGCTCTATCACCAAGGAGTCCCTGTCCATTCTTACCAGCTGCACTTCAGGGAGCAGATTTAAAGATGATAACAAGCATCTTTGAGTTGCTGTCGCTCAGTGGAAGAGCATCTGCTGTGCATGCAGAAGATCTCAGAGTCAATCCCTGACATATCCAGGTGAAACAGAGAAAGATTCCTGTCTGTGAGGCTGGAGAGTCACTGCTATTCAGTGTTGATCATACTGAGCTACATGGGCCAATTGTTGGACTTGGCTGAAGGCAGCGCCCCATCCTGCTAGCCTGTGCTTGGGTAACAGCGGCACGCATGTGCTGGTGATTGTGTGGACAGGGAACCACAGAATTTGTTCCTAATCTTCGTTTGACAGGAAAGTGGTGACAAGCACTCAATGCAAGGACATGTCATGCAGCTGTAGGATGAGTTCTCCAGCTCATTCCTTGACATTTCAGTGTCTAACACAGTGCTTCCCAAACTTCCCAAGGGAGTTGGGAGCACTGTAAGTGTGTGCGAGGAAGGGTCTATGACAGCAACACAACTTGCCATAGATGGTGTGCCAGGTATGGGAGGGGGTTTTCTTACTGACCAGCAACCAGCGCCTTAGTCCTGGAGGATCCTGGGGGTCTGGGGAGCCCTCTGCAGGGCTTTCCGCTCCTCCAAACACATTAAAAAAGGGAGGGAAAGGGGCGCTTCCAATTTTCTTCGCAAAACTGGAAATGCCTTCCTCCTTTTTTGATGTTTGGAGGTGCGGGGAGCCCTGCAGAGGGCTCCTTGGACCCCTAGGAACCCCCAGGACTCCAATGCTGGCTGCTGGTAAGTAAGAAACCCCCCCTTCCATCCCCTGAAGTAGCGTGATCCTGGAGATCGACTTCTCCCTCTTTCTGCCCCTAAAGGGGGAGGGACAAGTGCTTCCCTAGTTGTTGGGGTCCCACCAGTTTGGGAACCACTGATTTCACAAACTTTATATCTCTACAAACTACAGCAAGTTGCATGTGCTGCTTCTTGTTAAAAGCACAGAAATTATGTGCTCTTTTGCACCTGATAACTATACTTACAGTGTTGGGAACTTGAGTCAGTGACTCAGACTCAAGTCACGAAAATGTGTGATTTTTGCCGACTCAGTGATTCGTATGCAAGGAAAAATCTGAAAAAGACTCAAGTCAGGGCCCCCTTGACTCATCCCCACGCATGCTGACTCGAGTCTGTCTGTGTCTGGGGTTGCTTGCTTACTGTTTTCGCCATGTGGAAAACCTCATGGGGCCATAATTCTGATCGGTGAGCAGCAGGAATTTCCATCCAGGAGGCAGGAAAGAGTTAATATAAGCAGTAGTGGGGAAATGGGACTGGGCTCTCTTTTCCCATCTCTGATAGGAAGGAGGAATGGATGATCATTGGAAAAAGGATCTGCATTCTCATATTTCCAATGGCTAAGGTAGAGCAGGAGGAGGAGCCAGCATGGCTGGTGGGGAGGGGAAAGGCTCACTGAAAGACTGGCTGAAGTGGGACTACTTCTGAGTAGAGCTGCAAAGGATTGGGTTGTCCTGGTAAGCCTCCCAGCTGCTGTGACCCTTCTCCCTCTTGCCGCTTCTGTCCTGGCTCTCTTGCAGTCCTTCCCATTCCCTCCCACACGGTTTACATTTGGAAGGAGGCAGCAGGGTAGCAGTTAAAGAGACAGAGCCTGGCAGCAGCCCCATTTTTCCCATGGCTGGCTTTTTAAAAGGGGCAACTCAGCCCAGGGAGAGAGAGGAGGCACGGAAGGAATTCATAGCGATCACGCTTTGCATGGCATGGCTCTGTTGTTACTTGGAAGGGGGACCCTCATTGAATGACCGACTGAAGTGGGACTACTTCTGAATAGGGCTGCAATGGATCTGGTTGTCCTGGTAAGCCTTGCAGCTGCTGCTCATGACCCTCCTCCTCCCTCTTGCTGCTTCTCTCCCGACTCTCTCGCACTCCCTCCCTGTTTACAGATGAGTGGGGGCAGCAGGGGGATGTTCAAAGAGAGCTCCGACACACACACACTGCTCAGCAACAGCCCCATTTTTTCCACAGCTGGCTTTTTAAAGGGGGGTCGACTTGATGAGTCCTTTAGAGTCACTAAAGGGTGACTCAGAGACTTGGAAATTGCCCCAATTATGACTTTGTTTTGAGTCGAGTCGCGGGGGGTGGGTGGTGACTCGGCGACTCGATTCAAGTCAAGCCATGCCAGGTTTTCCCATCCCTATATATATACATGCGACGGCACTGCATGTCCAGACTAGGTTGTTAAATGATAGTTCAATTAGTACTGGCATTTCTGTTGAACCACTGAGATTAAATGATACACAAGCCTTTGCATGGCTACTCTGAAGTAAGTTCCACTGAGGTCAATGGAACTTACGCTGAGGTAAATGTTTATGGGATTGCAGCCTTACCGTTTATACATTACATTTCAGAAACTTCACACATTATAATACATAAACATTTCCCACAAATATAGTCTCAGCAAATCTTATAATAACCCTTTAAAGTAGGCCAGTATTATTATCCCCCACCACTGATGCTAGGCTGCGTTTGTGAGAGTAATTGCTTTCCTAAAGCCACCTAGTGAGGCTGAGGCAAAATTTAAACTGTGACCTTTCCAACCCACAGCTTATACTTACAGCCACAACACTATTCCTGGGAATCCTCCCCCACTGATGCATTTGTGTTGTAAAACAAAATGTCGTAGATATTTGGAAATCAGCTACTTGTACCGGTTGTCTTGCAACCCCTGCCTTTAGAATTAATACAGGGAAAAGGAAATGGCACAAATCTTTGGTTAAGGATTGCTTTGAAACCTGTCCTACTAACAGATCAAAGCGGAGACACTATAGCTCTTTTGCTAAAAGCACTAGTGGGGGAAAAATAGTAAGAGTTTGAAAATACAATGTAGTTAAAAAGTAGCAATATAATATAATATAATATAATATAATATAATATAATATAATATAATATAATATAATATAATATAATATCAGGCAAATTATGACCTGTCACCAGTGGTATTTAATGTTGATATACTTGATAGTACTGAGCATCTCGTAAGATTATAAGACCCCTTCATTGTTCTCTGTGTGTGATGCTTACAATAGCCTTCTTGCAACTTTCTAACAACTCTGTTGGTCTGGTATTACTTTGCTAATGAAAAATAACATGGCTTCTGGCTTTCCAAGCATTGCACCTGCAGCATCGCCTTTCCCCCTGGGAATAATTTGGCTCATTGGTAAACACAACCCCTATACATCAAAAGTTTCCACTTTCTCTAACCCCTTTTAACAGGCGGGTCCCTCCCCTCTCCGCAGGCTTCTTGCAGCTATCTAGGGAATCTTTCACTTTTTGTCCTTTCCTGACCCTTCTGCACCGCAGTCTCTTTCTCATTCACACCATCTGCTCTCAAGGAAGGTAAAACTTCTGCTCTGAAAACTGCAGCCGTTCTCAGCAGTTAACCACTTTTGTAAGTTACCTTTTCAGGACGCTCCACAATTAAAGAGCTACATTTGAGAGATCTCAATTCAGGCTCTCATTTGGGCTTTAAAAACAGTTTGTAATTGATACGTTTCTGGTTGTTGCCTTCTTTTTCCTTTCCTCCCCCCTCTCCTTCCCCAGATAGTGGTATGATCTTCTTGTTCCTGACAGAAGTGTTTCTAAAGATCTGCTCAAGCCTCACTAAGCAGCTGTACGTTAGGTCATTTTCCCAGGAGTTTTACATGTGGAAAGCTGGGCATTAGGAAAGCCTCAAAAAGGACACCATCTGGCCCTTGTGAAGAAGAAAAAAAAAAAAAAAGGATCATGACACTTTCAGTGGTACCAACAAGCCCTGATGAACCATAAAGGAATTCAGGCCTAGACTGTGATCCAATAGTGGCTAGTCCAACAATCACCTCCGTGACAGCTAAATCCATTCATCTCCACAGTTATCTCATTGCACAATAGACTTTTGTGCTGTGCTGTTTACTGAAGGTGTAGTAAAATCCATTTTGATTTTTGTGCCTGGTTTTAGAGTCTGTGTACTTTTCCAGAACATGTAGCACACATCAGGAGAAAGGGGGAGAAAGAGAGAAGTAGCATAAAAGACATACATTTTTAACATATAACCTCCCTCCATGCCTCTTTTCACTGTACACAGAGTAATTAAGAATGAAAATTTAGGCCTAAGGTTCCTTTCTGAATTAAAAAAAAAATCATTGGAGTTTTAGAGATTTTAGACAACATAGGGAAGTTAAATCTGTTTATTTGACTGGAAATGGAAATTCCATTATTGCCGTGCAGAATTTTATATCCCAAAGAGAATTGAATTTTTAAATGATGCTAACTATTCCTCTGTAGCTGCACCATAAAATAAATGTGTTTGAAATCTTGTTATCAAAATTCATGAAAAACCTCTCTCTTAGCAACATTTAAAAATGTAATATTTACGGATTTGTTTCAGTTAATGTTTGCTTACATTACTGTGTTGTTCCATAAGCATTTTCACATATAGTACATGTGAATAGCACAAAAAGTAGTGATCTACATGTATCTAGGCAGTAGTATTTTTATGATAGATAACAGCCCAGTCCTAAGGTACCCAGCACCCAGAGAAGCAGTGACGACAAAATGCTGCACCTTAAGCATACCAGGCTGCCACCAGCATCTCCTCAGAGGAAGGGGACATTTGTCCCCTTCCCCCGGGTAAGGGTTCAGGTCCTGCAATGGGGTGACTCAAGTAAGTGCTGACTATTTTGCTGGCACAGAGTTGAAAGTCCTTGTGTTGGACCAGAAGGCCCGACATGGGGTTCAGGATATGGTGGAGCAGAGCTCCACTGATCCTGCCCCCTTCTGCCCCAGTTCCCCTTCCCCACCATCCTCCTGCTGTGGAATGCCTCCCTCTGCCCCAACTTACCTCTCCACTGCCTGGAGCTCTTCCCTTGCTCTAGGTGGCATGTGGCGGGCTGGTGCTGGGCTGGCATTGGGCTCAGCATGGACTGACACTGATCTGGCTCCAGCGCTGACCTGGAGCTGAGTGTCATGGGCGTAGGGCCAGCACTAAGAGCTCAGGATTGGGCTCTAAGATTCCAAAGGTGACTTAGAGATGTGGGAGGCATTTTGGCTTGTACAAAAGTTGGGGGTGAGGGCTTTTAGCTCATTCTCTACCTGCAGCAGAGCCCCAGTACCAAATCCTGTGCTATTCCAAAGTGTCTCCATCTGCTAGGAGCGATATTTGGAGTAGTTCAGAGGGTTGCAGGGTGAAGGGAATGGTAGGGAAGTCCTGTTCCGTGAGCAGAATGTGTTTAGGTACTTATAATTATTGTCACATTTTCATAGCCCTTGCTTAAATTTGCAAAGGGCTTACCAAACAGTATTGTGCTTGCCTTCACAACAAGCCCCTGGAAGGTGAATTGTTTTATTCGTGTTTTACAGGTGAATATATGTGACTTACAGCCCAGGGTATGTCAGTTCAAAAGAAAGTTCCAGTGAATTAAACCAGATTTTCTTCCAGGTAAGTCTTCTTTGAGTATACATAGTGTGCAGCCTGGATGACTTCAGAGCTGCAATTAAGCCACAGAGCAAATATACATTGGAATCCACCCTCGAAGCCTATCTGTGCTGCTCTGGGGGCTGCCCTCCTCCTCCAGAGGAGGGCAGACCAGTGGCTGGGAAAGGGTCTGGGGTGGCTGTACTCATGCAGCCACTCTGAGCCTTTCTGAAATTTCAACCTGGCCTCCTCCTCTTTAAATAGGGAAAGGAGAGGCAGACCTAAGGAGAAAGGTGGGCTCTCAGAGGAGGAGGGTGGGCTCTCCTCAGCCCTACCTTCTCCTACTGAAGGAGAAGGAGGCCAGGCAGGAGTTTCAGAAAGACTCAGAGTGACTGTGTAATTAAAGCCACCTTAGACCCTTTCCTAGTCACCTGTCCTCCTTCTTCCCCCTTTAAAAAAGGAGGGGGAGAAGGAGGGGGTCCAGAGTGGTACAGAACCAAGCTTGCAGCCATTCTCATCATGGTTTGGTAAGTTATCACTGTGATGTGATGATGTCACTGTGACTACTTCTGGGTGAGGGGATGGAATTTGTTCCCCCCAGCCCCTGCAGCACGGTGGCCAGGACTGCTAGTGTGTCTTGGTCACTAATTTGTCGCACTGATTACCACTTACTGGTGTTGCATCATATGGAAGATCAAAGTGAGAAGTATAGAAAAAACAGGTTCAGTGGCTGAACCTGTGACTCATGCAGTGGTGACATATAGATTGAAGATTTGTTGACTGAGTAGTTTTTTAAAAGCCCAATGATATCAGCTAGGAAGAAGGGAAGACTGAATTGTATGCTAGAACAGTTCTTTCAGATATATTTCATTTGCCATCACATAGCCCTGTGCAGGTTTACTCTGGAAGCAAATCTCACTGAGCTTGGTGGAGCTTACTCCCAAGTAAGTATATATAGGCCTGCAGCCTTATATGAGACAGTAGCAGCTAGTATCCATCTACCAATATGTTTGCACGATTATGCAAACAACTGTTCATTCTGAGTTCCAGCCTTTCGGAGTTTGCTTCTAATGCCTAAATGAGAAAATTGTCAATATGCTCTCAGCCCAGAAGAGGCATTGAGAGCCACTAGTATTACCACACAAAGAATATTGTGAAGAGCACTGCTGAGTGAACCCACAGAGCAGAGAGACCTGAATTTTGAAAGAGAAGGAATGCCAATACATGGGAATGGCTTTTGAAGTTCACAAAGAGCTTTAGAAGAAGAAGAAAAAAGCACTGAAAGACGAGCAGGAAAAGGAATAGATCAGAACCGTATTTTAATTCTCAGCATTGCAAACTCTGAAGGTATTAGTCTAGACAACTGGCAACGGTTTCAGTTCAAAACTTGCTCCCATCATGTAAATAGTTTAATGTCTTGTAATCCAAGGTACATACTTGCTGCTCATTCAAGGATTCCTCTTCATCGTCATGAAAAGTGTTGGGCTTTCCTTTTTTAAAATTTAAAAAGAACAATTTGGAAACTTGATATATTGCAAAACCGTTGCTTTAAACCCTCATCATTTGGATGCCTGGTCATAGCAATGATTTCATGATGTCAGATGCTTTCCAAGGATTAAATGATTTTAAGGGGGATTAAATGTTAATTAAAAATATAATAGAAATATCAGGTGCAGTGATGGCAAATGTAAGAGTTTGTCTTTTAAACTGCATCATCAAGCTGCACAATCCACACACATACACACAAAAAAGATTGGAGTCACAATTCATGTCTATGACAGATATGGTTATGGTTCTTTTTTGTATTAAAAAATTATGTGACAATGCATTTGTTTACACTTCACAGAAGCAGTGCAATGTCCTTGAAAATTTCTAAAGGTCATTGTTAATGGGATCATTTTTTTTTTTTTTTTTTGGCACCGACTGTGTCTTTCTTAGCTTGTAAGAACACTCTTCCCAGAGAGGTTCTTGAAGGGCTGGGAGGAGCAAATTCCGTGCGGCCAACTCAGCTGCAATAATCTCTTTTCTCCTTCTGGTCCAAGCCACACATGACAGCACTCTAGTGTCTTTTATCATTATTTGTCACCCTTTTGTGTCGAGCAACTTATATCCACAGCCATTCCAGCAATTAAAATGAAAAAGGGCTCAACATTATTCACATTGAATAACTCAGAGGCAAATGACATCAAGTGCCAACCGCTCTATTGAGTGATGGGTACCTGATACCACTAGACCATTGTAAGTGTTTTATGACTAAAACAAATAAACTGTTACATGTAAAGTTCAGAGCCTGAGGAGGACAGATCAAATCTCTGCAGTGACTTGGCAGGAGCTACGACAATAATCCTACTACAATACGTTACTGCTGGTATCAAGAGTTGGAGACTGGAGGAAGGAGAACAATGGCTCAGTCCTGGAGGCTTATTTTGAAAAGACTGAAAACTTCATAGCTCATTTATTTACAAAAGTACATCAAGATGCAGTGAGAACCATTATCCCAAAAATCTGCTTCCTAGGGCAGTGTTTCTCAACCAGTGGTACTCGTACCACTGGTAGTACTTTAGGTGGTGTCTGGTAGTAAATGTGAGATCCCCAGAGCCCCACCACTTGGTAGCGAGACCAGCAATGCAACACAACAAGCAGCAGAAGGCAACTCAACTCAGTGGGCAGAGCTCCAGCATGTGCTTTTTGCATGCTCGAAGAAAAAGCCCTACCCTCCTGTCTGCCCTGAGATTCTTACTAGTGTTTGTTATGTTGTGTCTGGCCTCACAATCCAGAAATAGCTGGTAATGATGACATCACCAGTTATTTCACTTCCAGGCTTCCAGGAGAAGCTGTTTCAGGTTGACCAAGCTGTAAACAGCAACTCCTCCTGGTTCTGTTTCTCCTGACAGCTGTATTAGCTTTCAGTCTCCCATTCAAATTTCAACCAGGACCACTCCTGCTTAGCATACTTCAGACAATCTTCTATTCAACCATCAGACCACACCTATTTCCAATAATGCTTCCAATAGGTGGACTATGTGAAGTGGTACAGTGGGGGACAAATGTTGAGCAACACTGTCCTAGAGCAGTGGTTCTCAAACTGGTGGGTCACAACCCACCAGCTTGTGTAAAGCTGCCCGGTTCCGTTTAAGGGGCGGGGCAGGGAGAAGCAGCAAAGCAATCCCCAGGATTGCGCCCCTGCGGGGGGAGGGGGGCTATGTCTTCACAAACCATACATGCTCTCAGGGTCCAAGGGGTGCGGGGAGCCCAGCCCAGCACTTGCAGGGCTCTCCACGGCTTGTAAACAGTGAAAGTTCCAAGCATGACAAAACTGGAGGTTTAATCACGCTTGGCACTTTCACTGTACACAAGCTGCAGAGAGCCCTGCAAGCGCTGCCCTGGGCTCCCCGCACCCCCTGGACCCTGAGAGCATGTATGGTTTGTGAAGACGTAGCCCCCCTCCCCCTGCAGGGGTGCGATCCTGGGGATCGCTTTGCTGCTTCCCCCTGCCCCCGCCCCTTAAACGGAACTGGACAGCTTTACACAAGCTGGTGGGTCGTGACCCACCAGTTTGAGAACCACTGTCCTAGAGAAATCAGATTGATGATCGCTGTGATAAGGAAATGTACTTCTAGAAGCATGAGGGCTTATGAAGTTTTTGAGGTGAAGAGGGCACAATGGGTTAGACAAGGACAGCCAGATTTAAAGTGAAGGAATTCTCAAGCCATTGAAAATAAGGGGCAATTCATGGGCAAAGAAAATAGGCTTATTGCTTAAAGCTTCCTTGTCCTACACTATATCTGCTACTAGTTAAGTAGCACCCTGGCTAAGGCTGAAATCCTATCCACACTCCACACTTAAATTAGAGTAAACCCCATTGATGATAATGGGACTTACTTCTGAGAAGATGTGCATAGGATTAGACACCGCACCCCAAGTGACAGTCAGGCGAAAAAACTTTGCACCAGTAGCCTTCAGGTGGAAAGTAAAAACTTCCCACCTAGCCCTCAAGGACAGCCAGTTAGTCTCCTATCCCAAGGTGCCTTCTGTCACCTTTGCAACACCTCTTGGCTGGCACAAGGGACCAAGAGCGCTTCTAGATTGTGCTCTTAATCTTGACCCTGGCTAGCCCAAAGCACCAATCAGGTGCCTGTCGTTCTTGCCTTGCCTTGTGCAGGGTAGGTGAAGACAGCACCCATCGTACTGGCGAGGAGTTGCATATTTTTGTAAACATCTTTCTTATTGTAGATGTGTACCATGATGAAGCTGAACCATGATTTTAGTTGGACCAATGAATAAATGAAATGTTGGTGACATGAATTTTTAAGAACGTTGATGCACAAATATTGAATCATTATGAGAAAGTTGCTCCTGAATACTGACCCTCTGAAAAATCTTTCCTCTAAGATGTAGGCATGAACACTTAAAATCTCTACAGATATGAAAGGCGACTGAAGTGTGTTGTTGCAAACTAATTGACTTTCATACAGTTTAAAGGTGAAGGTAATGTCAGTGCAGAAAGTGTCTTGAATTCGTTGATACCAGAGCCTACGCCAGACATTACTGCATATTTAGACTTACTGAATAGAATTGTTTTTGGGTACAAAACCAATGAAAGCAAAATAAAATAATATTTGCCATTTTTGTAGCACAGGTCTGAACAACTTGTGACCCACCAATCCAATGCAGTCTACCAACTATTGGGCACACACACATGCACGGATATATATATATGATTGGTGGACTATGTTCACCTTAGTGGGTCACAGGTTGTGCAGGCTGACTGTAGCACATTTCAGCTATTCACGGAGCTACACATACATTATCACAGTCATCCTAACAGTAGCGCTATGGAAGGTAGGGTTATATTCATTTCCCCATATTGCAGATGCTAGGGGGTGGGACTGCAGGCTGAGGCAATAGGGTCACCCAGTAAACTCATAACTGAGTTAAAATCTGAAGTGAGTGCTAACTGGTCTGTAGTCATGTTTGCAGACACAACACAATACCAGCTCACAAGGTAATGAGCCAGTTGTGTGGAACTTCAGAAAGGATTTGGTGGCTTGCGCATCCAAGGCATGAGCCATGCAAGTGACACAGGGCCCAATCCTACGCAAATATGCCATAAGGCATGTTTGTGGCCCTCTGTGCTGGTGGAGCACCGGTGCTCCGCTGCTCGGTGGTCATGTGGACCACTGGGCACCGGAGAGGTAGATGGGGGCATGGGGGGAGGGAGCTGAGACCCGTGGAGCTATGCTCCTCTGGATCCTGAGTCCCCATGTCTGGCCGCCTGCCCAACACAGAGGCTTCTAATTCTACACTGACCCTTGGGTCACCGTAGAATTGAGTAGCCCCATTTCAGGGCTACTCGCCTTAACTGGGGGAAGGAGACAATAGTCTCCATCTCTTAAGGAGCCACTGGCACTGCCCACTGAGTGTGCAGGATGCAGCTACAGCCGTTTTCAGCACCGCTGCAGCCCCACGCACCAGGCAGCTCAGGACTGTGCTGCCTGTCAGCTCATCAAGTGGTACTTGTGGTAGCTGCCTGTGCCTTCTTCAATGCCATTCAAAGTGGTTGAATGTATGTTTAAATGTGCTCTTAAGAACTGTTCTTAACATTTGTGGTTAAATATAAATACTACTTCATGGTGATCCCTTCATCGAAAAGTTTCACTGTAACATAATGATAAAGAAATGGTAAATCTGATCTTATCAGAAACCACATAAACTCATCCTCAGTAGTTCATGCATGGAATATGTTTTAACTGTGATGAGAAGGAGTGGTCAGGTGTTTGTTTATTTTTTTTAACTTCACAAAATCAGGTAAATACAGGTCCAACCTTGTTATGCACAAATTTTTTATTCACGATTTTGACTCCACATGAATGGCCATTGCAAATGAGAAGGAATGTGCTGATCCCTGGAGAAGGGGAAAAAATTCATTGCTTTAAAAAACTGTTTTTTACTGTTGTAGAGAGACAGTCATGCAAGTGATTACAGGTATCACTAATTATCCATGGATTTTTCAAGGGGGGGGGGAAGTCTACAGATTTTTCTCAATGCTGATGAGAAGTACCCTTTAAATTAAAGGAAAACAGTCATTTAATAGTGCCAGAGAGGACAGCCAGCTGACAATCCATCAATCATTCTTTCCAGGCTTCACTCCTCCCTTCGCCCTGAGCACGTGAAAGAAGGCTAAATGGTAGTGATTATCATCTCCATTCTTTCCCCCTCACTTCAGCTCCTGGTGAAGGGAGGGATTGCTTCCTCCTAGTGAAGCCTAAGTGCCTGGAGAGAAACTGATCGACTGTGTGCATTACAAAAGCTGTTCATGGGGTCAGCAAGGCTGTTTTTAAAACACAAAGCAAACTGTTTTTTAAATTGATTTGCTTTAGTGTGTTTTTTGCCATCCACGTGAGTTCTGGGAATGGAACCCTCACGAATAACGAGACACAATCTGTACTATATTCTTCTGTACTATACACAATCTATACAGTACTATACTATACACAATCTGTACTATATATATAGGCCCAATCCTATCCAATTTTCCAGTGCAGGTGCAGTTGTGCCAGTGGCGTGTGCACTGCATCCTGTGGTGGAGGGGCAGTCACTGGGGTCTTCTTAAGGTATGGGAACATGTGTTCCTTTACCATGAGGCTACACTGTGGCTACACCAGAGCTGGAAAGTTGGATAGGATTGGGCTGTGTGTCAGTGGTGAAAAACCTAGAGGCAGCAATTGTAGTCTAGAGCATGTGGCTCCCAATCCTAAAGGTGCAGCAGCGCCAAAGCGGCTGCTGCTGCATCTTGAGACCCTGTGGCAGTCACTGGGGGTATCCTTGGAGGAAGCCCCAAGCTCCTCAGTGTGGCTTCTCAAGTCTGTACCGGCTCATGTCTGGGCTGGCTCCATGTCAGGCTTTCCAACGCAACACACAAGTCCAGGTCAGGTGGAGCAGAGCTCCGAAGGTCCCACCCCCTCCCGCCCTGGTTCCTCCCATCCTACAGAAAGCCTGAGGGGAAGAGCTTTTACCCTGGAGAACCTCTCTGTCCACAAGCACAAATCTTTTGCTGTAATAGAATCAATGGGGAGGGGAGGCAGAAATCTGCCACTTGCACATTATTTTCAAAAAGCGAAGCACCCAAATGCAATTCTATTTTGAATTTCCTCAACTTTAGCGAATGTTTAACAGATTGCGAAGGTGTCAGCTGCAAGATTGGTGGACCCTGGAAGGTTGCATTCAGAATAGCCTTCTGTCTGTTTTCAATTTGAAAAAGACCAGCTTGAGCGGAGCAAACACTTGAAGCTACAGATTCTGCATTTCAATGAAAGTTGTGCCATTATGCAAGCTAAATATAACTGCTCCTTTTTTAATTAAAAAGGGCATCATAACCAAAACCTGTTATTGCATAAGTAGCAAGAATAGAAGAAAAAAAATAACACTTTGCCCTGGGATGTGTGAAGCATTTTAACAATAGCATAAAGATACTACTTAACTGTTGTGGTGTCTCTAGAATACGTTGCGCACAATCAGCCTTGATCCTAAGTGTAGTTACTCGGGTGAAAAGCTCACTTCGTTCAGTGGAATGTAATGCGCTAGCAAATGTGCAAACGTGAATGCAAATTCCATTGTGTTCAGTAGGGCTCATTCTGCATAGCCACTTTCAGATTACCAAGAACATTCCAGTCATAACCTAAGAACACCATTTAAAAAGAAGGTGATGATAGAAAGGCTGCACCTGTTTTAAGTGAATAATGTTACTGTTATTTAACATATAGGCAGCCCAATCTTAACCACTGCTGGTGCAATTGGGCCACATGGCTGTATCCAGCATAGGGAATGAGCAGGCTGAAAGTCTCCTCAGGGTAAGGAAACATTTGTTCCTTTATCCCACGTTGAGCTCCAGCATGTCCACTCAAGCTACTCAGATCCGCACCATCGCTGGCACAACTCTGAGAAGCCCCATGTTGGGCTTTCAGGCCCAGGAGGGGAAATAGGATTCACTCTAGGCCAGCATTACCCATTCTGCCCCTTTCCAGGTCTGATCCACACTCTCCTTGCCCTCATCCCACCCCTGTGCTGCCTGGTGGTAGCTTACCTGCTCAGTTGGGCACTCTGTCTGGTTCCATCTATCTGGATGACGCAGGCCTTCCTGCCAGCACAGCTTACTCACTGGGTGCCACAAATGTGCTTTATGCTGTGCCAGAGTAAGGTAAAGTTAGGATTGTGTTGTGAGTAAATACTGTTTGTGTGGTTAGAGATAGCTTTGTTCCACCCCAGTGGAGGAAGAAGATGCAGAGGTCTAGCATTCAGGTCCAGCCCAAGGCAGCATGCTGAATGCTGCCCCCCCTTACCTGCCCCCCTTACCCAAAGATCTCCAGCAGCTCATGGATCGTTTTAGCAAGGCCTGCCAAGATTTTGGACTGACGATCAGCCTGAAGAAAACACAGGTCATGGTTCAGGATGTGGACTCACCTCCCTGCATTACGATCTCTGCGCATGAACTGGAGGTTTGTCCATGACTTTGTGTACCTTGGCTCAACGATCTCCGACACTCTTTCTCTCGATACCGAGCTAAACAAACGCATTGGTAAAGCAGCTACCACATTTTCCAGACTCATAAAGAGAGTCTGGTCCAACAAGAAGCTGACGGAACATCCCAAGATCCAGGTCTACAGAGCTTGCATCCCGAGTACACTTCTGTACTGCAGCAAGTCATGGACTCTTCGCTCACAACAGGAGAGGAAACTGAACGCTTTCCACAAGCGCTGCCTCCGATGTATCCTCAGCACCACCTGGCAGGACAAAGTTCCAAACAACACAGTACTGGAAAAGCTGGAATCCCTAGCATGTATGCACTGCTGAAACAGAGACGCCTGCGCTGGCTCAGTCATGTCGTGAGAACGGATGATGGCCGGATCCCAAAGGATCTCCTCTATGGAGAACTCGTGCAAGGAAAGCGCCCTACAGGTAGACCACAGCTGCGATACAAGGACATCTGCAAGAGGGATCTGAAGGCCTTAGGAGTGGACCTCAACAAGTGGGAAATCCTGGCCTCTGAGCGACCCACTTGGAGGCAGGCTGTGCAGCATGGCCTTTCCCAGTTTGAACTTGGCCAACAGACTGAGGCAAAGAGGCAAAGAAGGAAGGTCCATAGCCAGGGACACAGACTAGGGACAGACTGCACTTGCTCCCAGTGTGGAAGGGATTGTCACTCCTGAATTGGCCTTTTCAGCCACACTAGATGCTGTTCCAGAACTACCATTCAGAGCGCGATACCATAGTCTTTCGAGACTGAAGGTTGCCAACTACTACTTACCCGGTGATGTGTCAGCTTCTTATCCTCTGAGACTGTAGCCCACCACTCTCCTCTACCTCATGCTTCTTCTCTATGCAGGGAGTGGGACGAGGGGGAAGAGGAACAGCAGAGGCAAGTGGACACTAAGAAGTGGCCACCAATCTACTGCCTGGGGTGACCAGTTCAGTTGGCCTCATGGATGGGCTGTCCCTGCTAGTATATAAATGCACAGTCCTTAACCTGCTTGCCCTGGCATCAAGTTGACATCAAGGACCAGCAGAGCGCAGTTTGGCTACTTCACAGTAACTGCTTTCAGGCTCTCCTTATCAACTAATATTTTAGCAGCAGCAACAACAAAGGAAGAATTAAAGAAAAGAAAGGCAAAGATTGTGCTGATAGTAGTGGATGCTTTAGGCGTCATGCCCCAAAACTTGGAAAAACACCTGTACACTTTAAGTGTAAATGAAATGACCATGAGCAGCAACAAGCAGCTCTGTTTGGACCTGCGCATATGGACCTGTTGTCAGTTAACCATCAGGTGGGCTGTGACTAACTATGGCAGTGGCATAACTAGAGGCAGTGGCATTCAGGGGGAGATGATGTCATCACATCATGTGATGTCATCACTTCACTTTTGGGTTCTCCTTTCTTTAGAACTCTGAAGCATTTGCTAGCAGATGCTTTAGTAGAGAGTCTTCAGGAGGCATCTGCCAGTCAGCAACATAGCCACGTGTGCACTCCATAGTTTTAAAGCATCTCCAGCAAGCATGCAAGACTCTTTAGAATTCCAGAGAACTCTGGAGTGCACATGTAGCCATGTGCTTGCTGGAGACTCTTTACCAAAGCATCTGCTGGCAAGTGCTCCGGAGTAATAAGAGTCTCCAAGAAGTATCTGTTAGAAAGCAATGCAACCGTGCATGTGCTCCGGAGTTTGAGTCTTGCTTGCTTGCTGGGGATTTAAACTGGGGGTTTAAAACTCTAGAGCACATGCATGGCTACATAGTGCCCATATGGTGCCCATATACCCAGAATGGACCGCCCCCACTTGCTGTGCCACTGACCTATGGCTGCTTCACTATACCAACAACCATGTGAACTATCATAGTTCAGAATTACTGTTCTCTAGCAAAACTTCTCCCAGGTAAGTCAATTGTTATTGACTCCTCTTTGCAGCTCAAGACTGTGTAGAAGAGAAACAGCCCATGGAAGAACAGTTATACAATTGCAGAAAGTACTATGCAGTTTAAATCTTGGTTGCTTGATGTTTCATATGTGCTTTTCTCTAGGGGATGAAATATAATACCTACAGAGTGCGGTACTTTCTTTTCCGACCAGTGGGCAACACTGGCTTGTATTCAGAATATGTTATCCATCAGAAGATTTAGTCTTGTGGCTCTTGAGCATCAGTAGGATGCTAATTCTGAAGTGGTGGGAAGCTCTGGCTAGCGGCAGTGCACAAGGCTTCAGGGGACAGCCAGAATGCTCTTCAGTGCACTTCAAAGGGCGTTCTCACTTACGGGGGGGGGGGGGGAAGAGAGATTTTGAAGTTTCTTGCTGCCAAAAAGCTTGAAGGAGAGCCCCTGAAGTTGTTCTTTTATAGGGAGAGATAATGCAGGTAAGGCTTTCCCACTTAATTTGAGCCAAGGCTTTTCAAACTTCATAGAAGTTGTGGCATGAGAAAGGTATCCAGTTGTTTTTAATTTGTGTGCTGGCTTCTTTGTGCTTCTGATTTGGGCTATACAATAGCAAATCTTGACCATTGCTATAGTTGATTGCCCATATTATAGAGTCACTGGACAATCATCCTTAGTTTGTATGTAATTCTCTCTTTACTAAATTAGGTATGTTTGTCAAAGGAAATCAGTTCTCATTACATAATAGACACTATTGATGACACAGTTTTCCAGAGCAAGTGTTTTGTCAGTTGTCTTGAATATTCTGGTTCCTCCCAAAAGGAGTCGATCAGATTTCTTGTGAATTTTTGCTTAACACTGATAGTCTTATCTACTGAAAGAAAAATAGTTCTTTCTTTGCTGTGGTCAGCAAATAAGTAGGCTATAGGATCTCACATTCAAGCAGAATTCAGTATTTCATATTATAAATCCAAGCCTATTCTTAAATGGAAAGGATGTGGCATCATTTGTGGAGGCAGTGGCGTCGCTAGGAGGTTGTGGGGGTACGGGGAGTGCAGACACACCAGGTGACACGCAAGGGGGGTGACACACACTGGGGGATGACATGCTAAAATTGCGGTGTTAGGAGCAACCCTGTTATGCCATACACTGTTGGATGCAGATTTCACTCTGGGTTTTTGCATTGCATTCTGCTGAACATTCCGCATCCAACGGTGCATGGCATCATGGGGTAGCTTCTAATGCCTCGATTTTAGTGCTTCATCCCTCCAGGGCATGTCACCCCCATCGACATGTCACCTGGTGCGGCCCCCACCCCCCACAACCCCCTAGCAACGCCACTGGTCTGGCTGGTGGTCTTTGCCACACTGTACCTAACTATGTATGTTCCTGGTATGGCCTAGTATGGTCTTGGTACTGTGTGGTAGGCTCTGCACATGCACTGCTGTAGAGGGGTAGATCAGAGAGACTGTGCTGGAAATCAGAACTTCCCTGGTTTGAATCTTGTCTCCACCATGAATTCACATTAGACAAGCCTCTCTCTCTCTCTCTCTCTCTCTCTCTCTCTCTCTCTCTCTCTCTCTCTCTCATATCTCCCTAGCTGCAATCTGGTGTTAGTAATGCTTACTTCCCCTATAGAATCACTGGAAGGACTACACCAAAGAAACACCTGTCTAGCACTTTGAACACTCAGAAAGTGCTATACAAAGTATTTTTCAGATAACAAGCATTCAGTGCTTTGGGATTTTGTCGTGTGATGTTATGACTTTCCCACAATCCTGTCTTTGTCTTGATTTTTGGAACACCAAGTACAGCCAGACCAAGGATTAATTTGTATTATGTTAACCTGAATATTTTCAACATTAGGGCAGATTTTGTTTCCATTTTACCAGTCCACCCCCTTTGGAGTACTGTGGCTTTATATATTTACTGGCAACAGCACAGGACAACATTTAGCTATCGGGGATTTCCCCTCCAATTTGTCATTGTTTCTGGTATGTATCTATCCCGTTGTCTCTTCCCCCCCACCCCTTAAATTTCTGTTTTGTGGTCCCCAGATAGAAAATGAAATATTAGGTTTGTCAAGCGTATATCATTGTTTAATTGCCTGGAGATGATGGGTTAAACAGACCAATCAATGATACAAATCTCCAGTGCATTGCAGCTACTGCAAGTGATGTTCCCTCTGGCTGTTTAAGGCCTAGCAAGTCAATAACCTATTAATATCATAGTCTGCCAGGGTCAGCTATGATCAAGTCACACATCTTTTTAAGGCTCAGTACATAGCTCATTGGTGGATTAAATGGAAAATGGCTGGTGCATGGGTAATTTTTAAAAAACAAAACATTGTTTAACCTGTTTTGCAAAGTCACTCCATTTTGATAAAAGATCATAGAAATAAACATTAATAGCTTATTTATGCAAGAAGAATGAAGGAGTAAAAATACTAAAATCATTTCAGCAGGGCAAAATCGTTCCTATTTAGAATGAGTTGATGATTATAAGTAGCTGCAATAAGTCTCCTACCCCAACAGTGGGTGTGCAGGTCAGGCAAGGGAGGTCCCCACATAGCACCCTAGACTAATCTGTGGTTCTCCTATCAAACAATGATATGCTTGAGCTCAGGCAGTGGAATTCATTTCAGCAGTGGCCACCGTTTCCTTCCCAGAATGTTCTGGAACAATGTGTCAGCCTGGCAATGTGCCAGGAGATGGCTGCAGAAATGAACTCTGATCAAACCACATATTGTTCAAAAAGGGGGGGGGAATCCCCTGGGAATCAATGAAAATAATGACAACCAATGAACCCAATGAAAATGAAGGTGAGGCAGACATCATTTGGGGCTCCTGGCACTGTTTTATAATGAATGAAAAATGAAATTAATAGGCCCCCTTCATTTCACTTTCTTATGAAATGCATGCATAGCCCTAAAGTTTAAGAGAAATGCCTAATGAGAGACACAGATTTAACAAGGCAGCTTCTTTTAAGAGACTGGCTATCCCAACTTTGCTGCTGTGCATTCCATCTTTGCTTGCTGCCAGCTGCATAGGCTAAATTCAGCCCATATGGAGTTGTGTCAGGGATGAATTTAAGTCCTCAGGGATGAATTTAGATCTCCAGCACAACCTCAAGCTTAGTCCTTGTCCTACTGCTTTCCCTAATAAGTTGTGCAGCCATAAAATATAACCTGGCATGTTGTAGCACTTTGATAGGTCTGTCTTCTTCATGTATTCATAATGCAAAGACATTTGTCTAATGCATATTACATTAACATATGTATCTGCACATTTGTCGCATGCTGCACTTCTGAAAACTGTGCACTTTCAGGCTCATGTTAGCTGTACTTCTAAGAATCAGCCATCAAGATGAAAATTGTGTTTGAATGAAAGATAGATGACTTAAAATAATAGCCATTCTAGCTTTTTGGCATGGGAATATGCAGAAGCAGGCTTCTGTGCTTGTATCCCTAAGCCGATGAAGAACTGCATGCTCACAAAGATGCTGGATATATGGTTCCTACCCCAATCTAGCTTTTTAGCTGTATGTACATCTACTAGAAGCTGAATAGTGGCACTCAGGGCTTGATCCAGACCGGTGCCTGTTGGCTCAATGCTGGTACGCACTGTCACAAACGTGCTGTAAGACACATTTGCGTGCCCTTAGCGTGGGTCCAGCACTGGAGCTAGCCCAGCATGAGCCTGTGCTCTGGTGCTGGGCCCACGTTCTGTCACCAAGCGGTCGCCTAGACCGCCTGACGGTGGAGAGGTGAGTGTAGGGGGAGATGGACGGAAGGTGGGAGGAGGAGGGAAGGAGGTGTGGTGGGGGAGACAGTGGGGTGGAAGGAGGGTGGAATTGTTGGAGGTTGGCTTCACCTGATCTTGAGCCTCATGTTGGACTGCGTGGTCTGACACAGCACTCTCCAATTCTGCAACTGCTCCAGAACTGCTATAGAATCGAGTAGTCTGCTTCCCCTGAGGAGCCATTGCGTGCTGCCTGGTTGCACACAGGATACAGCAGCAGCCATTTTTGGTGCTGTGGGCAGTCCCGGATGCTGGGCAGCTCAGGATTGGGTTCCCTTTCACTTTGTGAGGGAAAATGGAGGCTGGTTTTAGTGACTCCTCCCCACCAAATTGCTGATTGGTGCAACTGCAACAGAGTACATGAACGGAAAAAAGGGGAAATCAATAGTTTGGTACGTGACACCAAAACCCAGATGAAAAACAGCTGATAGGGGTTGGAGAAGCTTTCATTCCTGACTCAGTTGAAAATAATCCTTTTCCATGGGGATATAAAAAGCTTCCTAAAAGCTTCAAGAGACCTCAAAAACAGAGCCTCCAGCCCAACCTAGAGAGACCAGACATTTATTTTAACATCTCTGTACCACCTTGTCAATTGAGAACAGTGGTTTTTAAAGACAATCTCCCAAGTATAAGAGTTATGTCTGGGGCAATGAGGTTGGGCACTGGCTGAGGGAACAAACACATCTGAGGGCCCACCTGTGAGCCCTAAGTACCAGTGGCAGCACTTGTACTATCATTGAAATTGCCATCAACTCGTGCAATAATTGCAAATAGGGATTCCAGTGGGCTCTGGCATCAGCTCTGATGACAGAAAGAAAACATAACTAGCCACTATCAAAAAATCACAAAAATGTTAGAGCAGCAGAAGTAAGAGTGACAGAGGCTTAAACAAAAAATGAAAACCAAAAACATCCTGACTCTAATGCTTGCAAATTCATCAGGGTCATTAGAAAACGAGAGCCCAATCCTGTGGTCCGCGGCACGGCTCCATGCCGCGGACCACAGTTGCAAACATGCCGTAAGGTATGTTTGCGGGACTCACCACTGGGCTCCCACTGGAGCTAGCCCAGCAACAGCCTGAGCTGGGTAGTGCGTGGCGGTTGCCCGGGTTCCATGGTTTGGTGGTCTCCCAGACCACCAGGCTACGGAACGGAGATGCGGGGGCGTGGCCGGGGGCGTGGGGGAGGCATTCCGGAGAGGGGGGAGGTGTGCCAGGGGGCGGGCGGGAGATGTATCGGGTGGAGGGAGAGAGGCAGATCCACAGAGCTGAGCTCCGCAGGATCCAAGGCATTCATGGAGAGCTACATGCCCTACACAAGTGCCTTTAGCGCCGACCTTTTGGTTGGCTCTAAAGAGAGTAGCCCCATTGCGGGGCTGCTTCCCTTACTCGGGCGAAGGGGACGAATGTCTGCTTCTTCCGAGGTGCCTCCCGCGATAGCACGGGAGGCGCTGGATCTGGCAGCAGCCCTCCACGGAGCCGCTGAGACTGGGTGTTGCGGGCAGCTCAGGATCAGGCTGCCCGAGTCCTGGATGGATAAGAATGTTTTAGTCTGATGTCTAAAATTGCAGGTCATTCCTCTTTATTCACTGAGGTTCCATTCTGGAACCACTAGTGGATAAAAAATTCTGTGGATAAAAAGCAGTGGAAAAATAGATTTAAAGACCCACTTCCAGGTTTCTTGCCCCTCCGTTGCTCCTAATGGAATAAGGTTGTACCTCAACATCCACAGGGGTTTGATTCTGGGACTCCCTGATGATATCATAAAATGTGTTAAATGAAAGCGTTTTAAAAAATAAAGAAGTGCATCCCTTTACAATTGTGGAAAAATACAATTGTGGAAAAATTGTAAGAAAAATAGCTTTTCTTACTACTGTAGAGAGGCAATTAGCAATTAGAAATGCAAAGGATCCCCAGCCTTTGCCTGGCACAGCTGAAGAATGGAATGATAGCTTGCCCGACTGTCTCTCCACAACAGTAAGAAAAGCAGTTTTTTAAAACTGTGATTTTAAAGCGATGCATTTTCCCCTTCTCCAGGTATCAGCAAATTCCTTCTCATTTGCAGTGGCCATTTGCGTTGAGTCAAATCTGTGTATAAAAAATCAGTATATAACAAGGTTGGACCTGTATAAGGCGTTTTCACTCACTGGGCCTCCTTGGGAAGGGAGTTAAAAGTCTGTGGCCTTACCCTAGGAGAGGCGCTGCTTTGTAATATTCATAGATCCAATTTGCTATGAAAGGGGGATCTAGATCAGAGTTTTCTCTTCAGAGTTTAACAAGCAGGAAGAAATATATGTGCAAAGGCACTTCCTGAGATAGGATGAGTCTAGCCAAGTAGGGCTCCATAGGTCATAATGAGTTTATTCCTACTTAAATTAATTTATTCCCTTTACAGTCACTTGGACTGTATTAAAAAATAGTTTTGTTAGCTTTGACTCGCCTAAAGGCAGCATGAGGTTTGTTACCCGGAGTGCTACATCCCAATTTAACACTCTGAGGGAAGCTATAGCAGAAAACAACTTGTTTATTGCTGGTACCAAAGCAAGGCAGCAAGGAGGCCAGTTGGCTCAGATCATGCGCAAGTGTAGCTAGATGCAGCTAGCTTTTTATACTCATTTCAAACATAGACAAGCATAGACAAAGGGTCCTGTAAAATTCCATCCCTGCCACACTCAAACACCCCCTTTACCCTTCCTATTAGTTGTTGCTTTGGCAAGATAACGCAGACCAGCTCTGTCTGGTCTTCAAGGACTAGGGCACTAGAGAGCCAGGCACTGGGTCAGGGGTGGCTCACCTTTTCTTGCTAACAAGCTTTTTAGGACCATAGTCAGAACTGATGTTCAAATGGTGTTACTTTGGCCAGAGTCTAGTGAGAGCTCTTGGCTCACGGCATCAGTTTAACATGAATTTTCATATTTTACTAGAATTCCTTGATTCTAGCAGCCACTGCATTTGCAAGCACCATTCGCCCATCATGACTTAAATGGGAATAAACTTTTTGTGACCTAGAGAGCCCAATGGGCAATAACACTTTATCTCCATCATAGGTGATGGCAAATGTTCTGCAGAAACAGCAGGAAACACTCATTTCCCACAGCACACACAGTATTTTCTTTTGTAAAAGAAGGGTTGGAATAGCCTGTTAAATCATATGCTCTTGGCTCACTGCTTTGGCGTGAACTCAGACCTTCAAAAAGCATATTTTTCAATAAGTCAAAGTGGAGAGGGAGCTTAGCACTGCTCACACAAACAGGGTCATGAAGATCAGGTGCAATCCCCACCCATATGTGGGTCTGGCACTGCCTGGGGAATCTGGCCTTTGCTCTGCAGTCACTGGATCAGGATAAAGAAATCTGATTTGGGGAATAGTAGATGATCCATGCAGCAGTCAGTCCAACTGGAATAAAATGGCTCATTTCTGAGTAAATATGAGTAGCCTCACCTTGCGAGCATCATTCCGAAACTGCCATCTCTCTCTCTCTCTCTCTCTCTCTCTCTCTCTCTCTCTCTGTGTGTTCTGCATTCACTTTCCTATCATGCGCGGAAACAAGGCTACGATGGAGGGAGGGCTACAAAAAATAAAGGGGCCACAGCAAAGATGAGCATCCAATGCATGCTGATATGCCTGCTCTAAAAATTTACACAGTGCTTTATCAGTTGAAAAGAAATCACTCATCAGAGCCGAAAGTCCTGGTATCATCTGTGGAGAGTAAGGGCATGTATAGATCAACACATGATGAGCTATAATATAGGCCATTTTTCTTTCTTCCACACATTATGCAGATTGTCACCTACATGTGCTATTTCCGCACGCAGGGAGGGGAAGAGAGAGAGACTGAGAGAGGCTCAGTCACTGCAGACAAGGCTAGATCCAGCCATTTCCCTGATAATGGAAGCAGGCTGTGACGGCTTTTATTATTCCACCATTGACTTCCTTTAGCTTCCTGATGCACGAACCTGTCATTTGGAGTACTCTCCACCCTCCTGATAAGTGTTTGTTAGAAGTCTCACTCACTATCTCTTTCTATGTGGCATTCTGTAACTCTCTCCCTCGCTATGTTAATCCTCATTTAGAGTAATTAATCTTGAAGACTAACCCTATAGCAATCAGCTGGTATTTCTCATGCGAGAAAGTGCTCATCAGTGTAAGTAAGAAAACAAGCTGCTTTCAGGAGTTCAGAAGCTCTCAGAGACCACTTAATTCCAAAGGACAGTGTGATTTGGAAGGGGGCTTGATAGATTCTGCCCCTAGGCCATACCACAAAGAGAATCCACCACTTAAGTATTTTTTTCCAGTGCTGGTGTGTGTGTGTGTGTGTTGAAACCTGATCTCCTTGCTGATCATTGATCTTCTACAGGATTAAGGTTTCAGGAATGATCTACCTTTCACCACAACCTTCTCCTTTCTCTGACTGCTTCTGCTTATTACTTGGCCTCTAGCCCCTAAGAGAATAATGGAAGCTTAGGAATTCTCTTAGCCCCTAAGAGAATAATTAGGAAAGCTTAGGGTCACTTTCAAATGTGCTTAGCCCAATATCTAGGGTTCTGACACCTGTTTGGCTTTAAAGATAACTGACAAACGCAATCCTAAGCACTGGCTCCACTGGTGCAGTGGCTGCTACGCCAACCTAGAGTGTCACAAACATGCTGTAAAGCACATTTGCAATTACTTGTAAACCAGCAGTATCAGTGGGAAGACCTGCACCAGCCCACCAGTGATGAATCTGAGCCCCTGGCTGCCAGCGGAGGTGGCATGCAGCACAACTCCAAGCAGCAGAAAGCCTGGGGTAGGGTGGTGGGAGGGTATTCCGGAGGGGGGAGGAAGCATTTCTGAGTGAGGGACGGCAGAAGGGAGCAGATTCACAGCCAAACCCTGCTCTTTCATGGCACGCAGCTGCAGCAGTACCAAAAACGGCTGCTGCTGCATCCAGTATACCCATGGCAGCTGCAGGTGGCACCTCGGGAGAAGGGGACTTTTGTCCCCTTCTCCCAGGTAAGAGAAGTAGCCCTGCAATGGTGCTACTCGATTCACCACTGACTAAATGGTAGGCAGTGAGGGAAGAGCATTCATGTAGGGTGCCAAGCCCTGCAGGAACGCTCTGGACACGCCTCCTTCCCCCCACTCCCTCCCCCCAGCACGCCTTCTCCCCGCCCTCTCCCTGCCTCACCCCTCCCCAAAATGCCTCCTTCCCGCCTTCCCCCTACCCCTGCTTTCCTTACCGCGGCTCGGTGGTCCGCCAGTCAGCACTGGGCTAGCACAGGCGCTTGCCTGGCGGAAAGCTTTGCAAACGTGCCTTACAGCATGTCAAGCCCAGGATTGGGCTCTAAGCCTCGGAGAGGGGAAGGATCAGTGGAGGATGCCTCTGCTGTATCCTAACCCCCTTCCCAGGTCTGAGGCATTACGTGAGGCTTCCTGGATTTGCTCAAGCAATATCACTGGTGCAGATTCGAGAAGTATGGGAGAATCTTCTGGTTTGGAAATCCTGGTACAGGTGCTGGACTATCGGCTTGCGCTGAATGGGGTTGCACTCCCCCTGAAGGAGCAGGTCCACAGCTTGGGGGTCCACCTGGACTCGCAGCTGCTCCTGGATTCCCAGGTGGCGGCTGTGGCTAGGGGGGCCTTCGCTCAGCTTCGGCTGGTGCGCCAGCTGCGGCCGTACTTGGATCATGCAGACCTGGCCACGGTGATCCATGCCACGGTGACATCGAGGTTAGATTATTGTAATGTGCTCTTATGTGGGGCTGCCCTTGAAGACGGTTCGGAAACTGCAATTAGTGCAGAATGCAGTGGCCCATGTGGTTACTGGAGGTAGGCGGTTTGACTCTGTCAGTCTGCTTCTCCAGCAGCTGCATTGGCTGCCCATTTGTTTCCGGGCCCAATTCAAGGTGCTGGTTTTGACCTTTAAAGCCCTATACTGCTCTGGGCCAGGGTATCTTAGAGATCGCCTACTCCTGTACAATGCAGCCCGTCCTCTTAGTTCATCAGAGAAGGCCTTTTTACAAGTGCCGCCACCTAGGGAAGTACATGGGGCGGCGGCTAGAAATAGGACCTTCTCAGTAGTGCCACCAACGCTATGGAATTCCCTTCCCCTTGACTTAAGAATGGCTCCCTCTCTTGAGACTTTTCGGTGAGACCTGAAGACCCTTCTGTTTAAACAAGCCTTCTGAGTTCTCGGCCTTTTTAACATCTTTTCAACATCTTTTAATTTTTTACAGGCCTGATTCTTTTATGACTTGCTGCTCTATGCTCTTTTTACCTTTTTACTACTTTTTATCTGACTACTGTTTTTATGATATGTGTTAATATGCTTTTATCTGTTTTTAAATTATGTTTTTAATCTGTTTTAACCTGTTGTAAGCCGCCTTGAGTCCCTTCAGGAAGAAAGGCAGGGTAAAAATAAAGTTGTTAATATTATTATTATTATTATTATTATTATTATTATTATTATTATCTTCTAAGAAATTTTTTCTCATGAAAGTCAACTGTGGTTCAGGGTATGCTTGCACACCCATTTCAAGTGAAATGCTCCATTTTCTTCAAGAGAACAAAAGCAGCCTAATCCAAGGAAGGGAAATATCCTGCCTCTCTTCAGTTCTGTCCATTTGTCTGTTAACCAGCCCCCATTACTGCTCATCATGCTGATAGGATTTTTTTTTAAAATTATCAGCAATTTAATTCCCCAAATTTAAATATATCTGCTCGTTGTTCTTTATTCCACTATGCAATTGACCTCCCTTAAAATAATGGCAGGAAGATTTAGGGCACAGTCCTAACCCGGTCTACTCAGAAGAAAGTCCTATTTTGTTCAATGGGACTTACTGTCAGGAAAGTGTTGTTAGGATTGCAGCCTTAGTAGATGGCTTTCAGTTGCACATCCTTCTCATATGTTTTCAATCTATTCACAATAGCAACAAGAGGTAAGCAACAGAGGAATCTTAACACCTCTTCAGATATTACCACTGTTGTTCCATGGATCCTGTTGTATCTGAATGTTATTTCAGTGATGTGTGTATCTTGTGCATCAGCCACTCTTGCCTGGCCCCCACCTTCATGCTGAGCAGGCAGGAGAAATTCCAGGCACAGCATTGGTGCCTGAGGCTGGGGTTGGAACATGCTGACAGTTATCCTTGATAACTGTACTTTCAGTGCAAGTACACTTGTACTTTCAGTATGGCTCCATTTGGCTGCCCTCCCCACCACCTCTCTCAAATTTTTTGCTGCTAGTTGGATTGGTCTTGGGCTTGGAGTTTTTTTTTCACATACCCCAAACTGGCATTGGATTTTTGGTGGCTAAATTTTGTGGTTTTTTAATTCTCTTTGCACCTTTCTTTTCTATGCCTTGTGGGCCTGGGAGGCAGGAGTTGGCTGTTTGGTGTATATCTTGAAATAAGCAATGTCAGGGGTCAATACTGCTCATCTGATGCTTGCTGGCTGGTAAACCCTGTGTCTTGGTTTCACAAAGACAACCATAAGCCTTGCTGGCCTGTGGGTCTGTGCAGTCTAGCTGCCTCAACCCTGAAGGGTTGATTGTGACAAGCTCACTCCATCTCTTGACAGATCACAGCTTTGAGTCAGGGTGGTTTTGCCCATGATTCATTGGGGGAATATACAGTCTCCTTTTCCCCCTATGAGGTTGTCCACATGCTGGGGGACAGGCTGAGTTTTAGGGTTTTTTACCTGCTTAAGGTTCATTATTTGAAATTATGTGGCCCAGTATAATCCAAGACTCTGTCTCATGTGTTTATTGGGTGCTGCATGAACAATTGATTAAGGATGAAGGTTGATGGTAATTTCTTAGTTCAGTTAAGCCTGAGTATCTGGCAACCTACATGCCAAGGTTTGTGGATGTTATCCTGAGACTCTAGATAGGGGAAGAAGTAATACAACCATTTTATCAGAAGCTCCATCAGGATTAAGAATACATTTTTGTCTTCCTTTTCCATTGATTTGTTTTTTTGGGGGTGGCACATTTTTTGCAAACACGATTGTCTATTAATTTATATTGCCTGCACATATGTTCTTACATTCCATTACCTTCACATGCCTTCAGTTATACCATTACATCACCATATCTGATTGGCTACATAGGACAGTGATATCTGATTCATTCTGTTCTTCTTGTTTTAGGTAGGAAGAAGTATGTGATTAATCCAGGAAGCCTTTCTCTCACTCTTAATGGAGTTCATTTGCTCTAGAAGGCATTTTCATATAGCTAAAGTGGATTGGCTAAGTAGTATTGTGATGCTATCCTATTCACTTGGTGATTGATGGTTGGATGGAATTGCCCATTTGCTTAATACAAGATGGGGAAAGCAACAGCAGCTGGGACAATGATGGTGTTGAATAAGATGGGGAAATGGTGAATAGTCACAAAATCACAGAGTTTTTCAGGAAAAATTATCTACCACACAAAAGTACAAGGTGCCCCCTTATCCATGGATTCACTTATCCTAGATCGTGTCCAGAGCCTCCCCAGTGCACGCACCCCTACATGCACCCCCTCTGGCAGCAAGGGGAGCTCTGCTTCCCTCACCTCCAGAAGAGCCTTTCAGTAGAGACTGAAGACATCCATCCCCGGTCTCTGCTGAGCTCAGACTGAGCTCTGAAGCTAAAAACATGTGATTTGGATTGGGATGGATTGAAACCATGAAACCAGAAGTTACATTTTTAATTCTTTGACAGGCCTTTCCAGGGCTTCTACGGGCCTCCTAATGCCTTGTAAGGCATTAAAAAAGGTCACTTCCAGTTTCTCCGTGAAACTAGAAGTCATGTGTTTTTAGCTTCAGAGCTCAGTCTGAGCTCAGCAGAGGCCAGGGATGGACATCCTTAGTCTCTGCTGAGCTCAGAGGCCCTCCAGAGTTGAGGGAAGAGGAGCTCGTCTTGCCTCCAGGAGGGCAGCCCCCTGGACCGCGGGGACGGGTGTTTGCCTGTATCTGCAGTTCCAGCTATCCATGGGAGGTTCCAGAATGGAATCTCTTCAAATAAGAGGGCATGCCTGTAACTTTTTTTGACTCCAAAACTGAAACTTGATGTTATTTGGCACAACCCAATCCAAATACATCCAACTTTGCACTCATTCACATTGGAAGTAGTGAAATCCCATTGTGCTGCTGCTGCTACTTCCCACAGAGATGAAATTGCAAGCAGTTATGACAGGACAGATCTAGGATTATTTGTCATAAGTGGTTGGCAACCTTCAGTCTCGAAAGACTATGGTATAAGCTTACAGCACCCGGTATTCCCAGGCAGTCTCCCATCCAAGTACTAACCAGGCCTGACCCTGCTTAGCTTCCGAGATCAGATGAGATCGGGCATGTGCAGTAAGTAAAACTTCAGTAAAAGGAGGACAAAATGTTACCCTAAGTGCAGAGGAGAGCATTAACCACCAATGAAGGTGCCTGATCTCGTCCAGAATTTGCGGTAGGGAATGATCTCTTTTTATAACTAGGCCTCTTTGGATAATGGCTGGATTCCTTTCATATGATCAGAAGGTGCAACAAGGAAGCATCCCAGCCTGACCTCTCCAAAGTGTCATCACTACTGCACTGGTTTGAAGCTCTCCCATTTTTTGAAGTTCTTAAAGGGCATTGATTTCAGCAAGAATTGTTTGCAACACAGTACTCTGTCTGAGAGAAAAAGGAAGGGGGAAAAGTGTCATTTCTTTCCTTTGCAGCCTGAAAAGAAAGACTCTGAATTGATTGTTCTCAAATTGCTGGCAATTTGGTAGCAATTTTCTAAAAAAAAAGTGTTAAATACCTTAAAAAAAATAGGAATTGAACATAAGCATTAAGGAAAAGGCATGTATATTTCAATAAATAAATTACAGTTATTTACTTGTTTCCTTTCTCCTCACTATCAAAGACCTGCTAAGAGTCTTAACAGTTCAGGAGCACTATTTCATGCTTTCTAATCCCTGACATAGTGATGTGAGGACTGCTTCACAGCAGAGTGGTCCTCACAAGCTCACCCAACTAAGACAAGAGGCAAATGACAGGTTTTTCCAGGGTTTAAAGGCCAAAGTGCACATGATGTGGGAATGGCGATCTTTTGATTTTGCCAAAGAGGCACACAGGGCTCGGAATTTGATTGAACAGTGATACTGGGAGAGGGATTTTTAACTCTTTTCCCCCTTGCCATTTCCCCACTCTTAACAGCCCAATCCTAACTAAGGTCCCAATCCTATACTGGGGTAGCGACTGTAGCCACCACACTGCCCCAGCAGCCGCCATCACAAAAGTGCTGAAAGGCCCAATATGGAGTCTCTCAAGTCTGCACCAGCAAAATAGCTGGTGCAGACTTGAGAAGACCCATTGTGGGGCTTGGGGCTTCCTCTGAGGAGAATCTTCGGTGGCTTCCCAGACTCTACTGGATACAGCGGTAGCCGTTTTGGTGACACTGCTTCAGTGGGTGGCTGGAAGCTTAGGATGGAGTTGTCTCACAGCCCACACCCATTCACACATCCACACAAACACCCCTCATCATTGCAAGGCTAGGAAGACTAGGATAATTAAAAATAAAAATAAAAACAGATTTTTCAATGATTATTTATGTATGTGACCTCAAATTATTTGTTCCTTAAATGAGTTGGATGTGTTCATGGGTTGGAAGAGCAGGGGAAAATATTTGAATAATAATATGGATAAAGTATTTGGATTTGTCAGTAGCCTTGATTCCCAAATTGTCCATAAGACTGAGGCTTTGTTCATGATCTGAGGCAGAAGCATACTGACATAGCCCTGATTAAAATGAAGTAGCATAATCTACAAAAATCATTAACCAGTCAGCTAAACATAAAATTTAGAATTTTTTAAACTTGTTAAAGGAGAGGTGTTGTGCTTTTTTGTAGTTTGTTTTGGAGGTGGGGGTGGTGGAGGAAAGTTGAGTTATAAACAACAACAAAAAAAGGTGAATTGGTTCAAAGAAAAAACTTTGCACTTAATAAGACACCCAGGAATGATCAGTAAAGCTCCATGAGTTAAGGGATGGCAGATTTATGAGCCTTACTTGTTACCTTAGGCCTGTCATATTTTTCCCCACCTTTATGTTAGTTAATTGCAGAATAACATAAATTAACTTTGGAACACAGCAAAAAAATAAAAAAATAAAAATGGGAACTTTATTTATGAATTTCTTGGATTTCTTTACCTCAAGCCAAACAACTAAATTGCTACTTAGCATAAATTATTTATTGGCCCAGGCTCGATACCATCCAACACCAGCCCCTGGAGGTATGGGAGATATAAAAGATTTAACGCTCCTGTGCGACGGCATTGGTGCAGGCGCCGTGTGAGGTTTCTTTCCAGAAGGGTCCACTTTATTTTCTTGTAAATAAATAGAGCCTAAACTTCAGGGGAAGGCAGGGGAGCATTCAAAATGACCATGGCACTTTATATGCGTTAATTACTCACTCCGAGGTTGTCACATCCCGTTTCCATGAGTACTGCTTTAAAATTTATTCTTCTTTATTTCATATGGGATACTAGCCCCATCCAGTCATTGTCAACAGCAGTACTTCCATTTGTGGTTCCAAATCAAACTTATATGGTGCAGAATGTTCTTTGAGAAAAGACGTGCCTTTGTTTACTTTGTTTCTCAGTACATTACCTTCAACTCTCAGGGTGAGAATATTTGTAAAATTGTCAGCCAGGGAGACTACTGAACGTCAATTCGAGGGTAAATATCTATAGTTACACGTACATAATTAATGTACATGTAAATATAGATATAAATCTGTTCTGATATTAGTAGCCTATACATTGTTAGTGCTTCCCTAGTCACCCATGAAGAACAACAATAATGTCCCAGGCAACCAGGCAAGTCTATGATACCATGGGTTTCAGGCATGTTCATTTGTTTCAAATGACAAACTGAACTCAGTTGGCCTTTTTGCTTCTCCATTTGGGATGGGCAGCTTAGCTTGCAGTGCAGCAGACTAGTAGGCTTCTCCCCTTTTCATTTGCTAACACTGAACAACAGAAGACAAGTTCCTTCTTCTCATAATGCTCCTGGCACTGTATATGACTGGGGGATTATGGGAAAAACAGCTGTGATCACAAAAACATGGGCAGCTCTACCACTATTTTTTTCTCAGTGCACTAGACAAAAGCAGTCTCTGTGGCACTGTGGGGGGAAAAAACGGGTACAGCTGGAGGTAGTCCCAAAAAGGAACTCTTCTTCTCTTTTTCTATTCTAAATAGTTAAAAAACACACACAAAAAATGGTCGGGGGTGGAGGATTTTTTTTTATGAAACTAATCAAATTATAAATGGAATCAGTGACTAAACAAAACACATTTCTAACAACAAAAATGAAAGGAAAAAGGAAATAAAAAACATTCCCCCTGCCTGCACATCCATGTGGGCTTATGGCTACTGTAGATTGACTTGGTTTACTCTGGATCTAGGGCTGGTTTATGACATTTTTTTACCTGAGGTAGAAACCTGCAATTGGCCTCACCACAGTGCACTGGAGTCACTAGGGGGGTAGGGGGGGTGTGGGCCACACCAGGTGACGCGCTGGGGGGTGACGTGCCCTGGGGGAAGACGCGCTAACATCAGGAGGTTAGGATCTACCATGTTGTGCCATACACCATTGGATGCGGAATGGTCAGCGGAGTGCAGTGCAAAAAACCAGAGTGAAATCGCTCCTTTCGTTCAAAAGTTATGGCCAAATAACCGGAAGGAAAAAAAGCATAGAGCCCTATGGAAACTGAAAGTGAGCCATAGCTCATGTTTACTCATGATTAGGCGTACTTGCCATAGTCCTTCAAAAAGGGCAGGCTGAGAGGAATCCAAAGACAGCTGAATGGTCCCAATCCAGTGAATGCAGCCCCCTAAAAACACCTGAGGAGCTCCCCCCTCCCAGGTGCGAGTCTGAGCCAGAAATGAAGCCATATGGCCGCGTTTACTCGTGAGTAGGTGGACTTGCCTTAGTCGAGGTAGGCTGAGACACAGGCTGAGAGGCTCCAAGGATGTCAGAATGGTCCTCATCCAATGAGTGCAGCCCCCAAAAACAACGGAGAAGGAGGTTCCTCCCTCCCAGTCTATGGAGCCCTATGGAAAGCAAAGCAGCCTCGCAATCGTGTTTACTTGCGAGTAGGTAGACATGCCTTGGCTGGTGGTCAGGCCAGGCAAAGGGGAATGTGAGGACACCAGAAGGGTCCTGATCCAATGGAGCTGCTCCAGAAGGCAGCCCCCCCCCCAAAAAAAAAAACGAACAAAAGAGAAGCTTGAATGGTAAGGGGAAAGTTTTCTATTTTGCACTTGAAAAGCCAGGAGGGTCTTTATTCTGATGTGCCTGAAATAGAAGAACTTTAAACTAGGCACTGGGGACGGCTGGAAATCTCACTGATTCTTTTGGGGGAGGGTTGTTATTGCAGGCAGACTACAGAGTAAGCTCCATTGACCACTATGGGACTTACTTCTGAGTAGACATGCATAGAATTGGGCTCACAGGCTGCAATCCTACCCATACCTTCCTGAGAGTAAGCCCCATTGACCACTATGAGACTTACTTCAGAGTAGACATGCATAGGATTGGGCTCACAGGCTACAATCCTACCCACACTTTCCTGAGATTAAGCCCCATTGACCACTATGGGACTTACTTCAGAGTAGATTCACTTGGTGGAACAGGACTGGCTCCCCCTTATTTAATTATTTTATTTTAATTATTTATAATTATTTTAATTTGCTTGATGATGTCACTTCTGGCCATGACATCACTTCCACTGGGTTCCAGTGCTAAAAGTTTGAGAACTGCTGCAATAAGGTGTTAGTAAGTTGACATGGGTGTGTGTTTGTGTGTGACTCTACAAGTTTTCTAACTCACTAAAATCAGAGTTTGGAGGAATAATGCCATCATTTTATATATCAATCAATGTGTAATTTCATGCAGAATGCAATGAAATAAACCACATTGACATATCTGTGTCCTATCAAAAGGTACAGCCAAAAAACCAGTGGGGGCAGGGCGATGGTACATCACCACACCCACCACCTGGGGTATTGCCCTGCCCACTGCATGGGGTGACGTGCAGGCCTCCCACAACGGGTGACGTGAATCCTAGTGATGCCACTGCCTTGGTGCTTCCATGGTCCTGATATTCACTGTGTTCTGGAACTTTGGAAGGCCTCTCTTAGAAGTCTGATTCTTTGAATTCAGCTCAAGCAACAATCTGGACTCCTAGGGCTCCGAGCATGCTCATGACAATACTCAAAATGGGATATACTGTGTACCCAGTTCCTATTCAGAGCCCAATCTTGTGCTCAGTGGCATGGCTTCGTTGCGGGCTTCTCCACCGGGCTCCCACCCGTGCTAGCCCAGCGCCAGCTGGTGCTGGTCTAGCACGGGGTGGTCGCCCAGCCTCCACAATTCGGCAGTCTCATGGACCGCTGAGCCACAGCATGGTAAATGGGGGAGGGGGTGGGGAGGAGGCATTCCAGGGACGGGGGAGGCCGGCAGGGGGTGGAAATAGGGCGGGTGGGAGGCATGACACAGAGGCATGACTCAGGGAGGGGGTGGGCTGGAGGTATGGGGAGGGAGGGAGGGAGGAAGGGAGGGAGGTGGGTCCGAGGAGCTCCACTCTGCAGGATCCAGGGCGCTCATGGAGGGCTCGGTGCCGTACACGAGCGCCTTTACTGCCGACCAAAGGTCAGCGGTAAAGTGAGTAGCCCCAATGCGGAGCTGCTTAACTTACCTGGGGGAAGGGGACGAAAGTCCCCTTCTCCCGAGGCGCTTCCCACAGTAGCCCGGGGCGCACAGGATCCGGCAGCAGCCATTCTCGGTTCCGCCAAGCCTGGGTGCCCCGGGCAGCTCAGGATTGGGCTGCCCATTGGGGAGGAGGAAATGATGTAAATGAAGCTTTGCCATATGCTACTGAACACATAAAGATGCACCTATGTGTACCTCTTGTCCTCATGCTACATAAAAAATGGCTATTTGAAACCAAAAATCAACATGTAGTTCTACAATTAAGAGGATCAAAATACACAAAAGGCATCTCTTCCTCTATGAGTTATACAGTATCCTCTTGACAGCTTTTCCATCTCCTTATTGACATGAAAAATACCCTGATACTTCAGGACATGTTGACATGCAGAATTTTTTATTTGCCAGTGTACACTTTATTTATGATGGCACATTTATGAGAGGGTACATCCACTTGTTTACAAGAACAGAAGAGAAGAATATTGAAATAACTGAAATAGCTGTCAGTGCCAATAGGCCCACTAATAAAACAATAATGAAGTCTGGAAGATTGTCAGCCCTTCATTTGTGCCTCAATGATAATTGCTACAAATTTGTGGGGTCCAAACTTGCAAGTATTGTTGCGTTTCAAAAAGCAGATCACACTTGGTCACAGACAGACCAAGTGTATCAAAAAGCAGATCAACAAGCAGATCACACTTGGTCACAGACAGACCAAGTGTATCAAAAAGCAGATCAACAAGCAGATCACACTTGGTCACAGACAGACAAAATCAGACAGCATGTTTTATATTCTTCTCACTGTTATACTAACTTTACCAGCAGTAAACATCTAAACATTTAATCCTAAAAAAATTTAACCATCATCTAATTAGAGCCAGGCTAAACCTGTCAGAAGCAGACCAATTTCTTTAAATGTGGGTCTGTCCACATTCATATGTTAAGTGGAGATCTACAGTGAAAGGAGTACGCCTATTACAGCATTGCTGAATTCTCTCTTGTTCATTACCTACATGCTCACAGCCTTCCCCCTCAGAACTTTTTTCTCAGCTGTGCACACTTCCTGTTTCTGCCCTGGATATGCACTAGTGATCCTGGCCGGTGTGCTGTCCAGGGCCAGGACCACAGGGTGCCACTCCCCTTGCAGAGTGCCACCCCCTGCCCCCCAGCCAGGGAGGGTCTGCGCAGCCTGCACAGCCCTCCGAAGGCCTTCTGAGGCCTTCAGAAGGCCTTTAAACTCTACTTCATTTTTGGCCTTTTTACAATGCTGTAAGACGACTTGCAGCAGTGGATTGCAAGATCTGCTGCCACTGGACTTCCATAGGATTGGGTCATCCATCTTAAAAAGACAGGTCTGACACTGTTATGTTTAGTTTGGCCCCTGTTGACACAAAGCAAAGAATGTCAAATATATAGCCCCATTCAGTTATTTCATCTCTTCTATGCGGGAAGCAGGATATTGTCTGCAAGCCACACTCCCAGGATTGGTGTGCCCAATCTTGGCTATTGCTCTGACTCCAAACATACAGCTCAGCATGTGAAAAGAATCTTTATAAGTTTGCAAGAATACACTTGTAGGATCTTCCATTTCATTGGTTCCACACTGCAAGGAAACAGGAATTCACATACTCCCCCTTTATGAGTAGTGTGGACTACTCATATAAAATACTCATATAAAAAATAAAATATGAGTATTCCGTGAACGTGTGGAGGAGAAAGAGTTAACAGTGCATGATTGACTCATTCTGCCATAAGATATGGTGGGCCTGAACTCCAGTCCTATGACATTGTTGCCACTGTTCTCATGGGTCATTTTTTCTTTCCTTTCTTTCGTTTTTTAAAATAAAGAATCCTCAGTTTCTTTCATGTAAACAGCAAACTTAAATAAACATTCTAAGGCTTTCACGGCTGGAATCCATATTGAACTATAAACAGTTTTTCGGGCTGGATGCTGTGGTTTATCTAATGAATCTAAGATAAAAACATTAGACCAAGGCACCGCAAGATTGAACAAGTTCCTGCCTTTAAATATTTGGGTGTATTCTTCGACGAAAGAAACAGCTGGAAATTCCAACTTCAGAATGTTAAAACTTTAGCACAAAAATCAAATTATGCCTTATTAAAATTTTTCCATTCCAGAGGAGCCAACTTGGTAATTCCAGCTTTAAAGGTTTTCGCGGGGAGAGTAATTTCCCAAATGTTATATGGTATTGAGATCTGGGGTATTAAACAGAACAACATATATATTCCCGAAATTGCTCAAAATAAATTTTTGAGGCACATTTTAGCTGTTCCACCATCTACTCCGGCAGCTTTTCTTAGAATGGAGACAGGGTATGGTATCTATTAAGGCCAGGGCTGCCATAGCTATAATTTCTTATTACAAGAGAGTCCTGGACATGTCAGAAAATCGTCTTCCTAAACTCTGTTTGGCTGAGCAGTGGAGAAGAGGAGGCTGGGCTTTCAGGTGCAAATGCTCCTAAAATCTAAAGCCCTTTCTACTGACATTTTTGTCTTTTCTGAAATAAAACAAATGCTAAGGGAATGGATGTTTAAACTGGATAATGATCAGGATTTAGATATAGTAAGATCTTCAAATTTCTCCCAGTTGTACTGTTTCTTGAAACCAAGACACTCAAGAGTGCAATATTTATATTCACTAACCTTTGCCTCCTTGAGAAAGGTGTTCACTGAACTGCGTTTTCAAACCATGCCAACTGCAGTTCTAGATGGCAGATATATGTCCATTCCCAGGCATTTGAGGCTTTGTATTTGCGGAGCAGGACAGATTGAAGATATTGTACATTACCTGCTTCATTGTCAGCTTTATCAAAATCCTAGGATAAGATTTTTGGAGCCTATTTTGGCTACCCTTCAAGGGGATAACACACTTACGAAATTGTATTGGTTACTTTCCGATTATGACCCATCGGTCACCTATAGCGTGGCGCTGTTTGCCAAAGCTGCCAGAACTATTCGTGCCAACTACCTGGGGGAAATAGCGGTAGATTGTAAAGGAGATTCCTTAATATGATGGGTGTAGGTGCCTTTTGTGCTTGATTTTGACCTAATTTTATCATTTTATCATTTTATCATTGTTTGTATCTTTGTTGTATTTTTGGATTTGCATGTTTTATCTTATTGTGATGGCTATTAGCTAATACAATAAACAATCTTTGAGCTTTTGACCAAGGCACCCAGCCCAAAAAAACCGTTTATAGTTCAGCAAACTTAAATGTTATGCTGAGACCACAGGAGGAAAAAGGTGAGTTACTTCTTTTTAAAAAAAATATCTTGGAATGCTACAGGTCAGCTTTTATTTTTGTTGGGGAAATAACATTAAGAGAGCATTTGTAGGGAGGCATTTGTATCATTGCCTCCATAAGACTCACAATGAAACTACAAACACACAAGGAATAAGTCTATTTCAATTTGTCTTGGTATTTTGAGATACAAATGAGACTAATTTCTCTTACTTTGCTTTTGAATGCAGCCTTCAGAGTAGTCCTGTATTGTAGCAAGAGGTAAGATGTAATTACAGGTGGCTACAACAATAATTTTTTTGTGTAATATTAACAGGAAAAAAATCAAGTTTTTACCAGAAAAACTAATTTTAATTATGAAAGTGACTAACCTTAACTTTGTTTGGTTTGTTTTTTTAAATTAAATCATAGAATAGCTTACAACAAATGTAAATGAGCTTATGTCAGAAAATGTGGATAGAAGAACTAGTACTGGGCATGATCAAAATTAGGACCTTTCTAGAGAATCATTTTTGAAAATGTTTAGTTTTTGCAAGCGATCCAGAAATTTTACAGGTGGCTGAGATGTTACATTTTCCCATGTATGTCACAGATACCCAATGTAATCCACAACATTTTTGTGAAGACATTTTTGTGAATTTTTAAAAAATTTTTTTGTTAAGAACATAAGAACTTGAATAGAAGTTTGAGGCAACTTATAGTTGTCCAGTTAAAATACAATTGGCACAATCCTAACCAGGTCTACTCAGAAGTAAGTCCTATTTTGTTCCATGGGGCTTACTCTCAGGAAAGTGTGGTTAGGATTGCAGCCAATGACTCACAGACTACAAGTACTAGGTGCTGTACAAACATTTTTAAAATATACCCCTGTCTACAGCTTGCAACCCACAGTCAGTCAGTGGGAAATAAACGGATAGAAGGGAAACAGGTCAGAGAGAATCAGCATAAGTGGACATTTGTTTAAAAATTATTTTTGCCCCCAAAACAAAATTTTTTGGCCTTCTTCTCATGTTATGCTGTACAAAATGTCTGTACTGGATACACATTTCCATGATTGTAACTGCAATTATTTTTCCAGAAGAGTAATCCATATATACCTGCGCAGATAGTACTTGCATTAAATGGAATGTGTGAATAACATTATCCAGGTACAAAGTAACAGTGATGATACCAGGGTACAGTATGCAGCCCACCATCTTCTGCCATGCAGTCACACTGACAGAGTGCATGCAGCATGCTATAGTGGTAGGGGGCAATCGGATAACCACTGAGATGCAGTAAGTAAAAACCTTCTTTACTTATTGTATCTCCCCATAGAACACCTGATCACCTTTGGATCTCCTCAAACCCACACCAGCTATTTTGCTGGTGTACATTGGAGTAGAGGAAGGGGCCGGTGTGGTTGAAAAATCAGGAAAAGATCCTCTCCCCACCCCCTACTTCCTCCCCCCTCCAATCTGAACTGCCCATGAACCACCCATGAACCACTTCCTCTGCCACCTCACCAGGGCTGCAAAGCAACCAAGTGAGTCTGACACACGTGTGGCGCCAGTGGCCATTTCCTCTAGCAGCTCCATCATGTGTGACAGCGGCATAGCTTTTGTCCTGTATGGGTCCTATAGTGGTGGATCACATACATTAAGTGATTTATGCATTGTATTTATATGCCACTTTTGTGCCTTGGTCAGGCACCCAAGGTGGTGGAAAGTATTAAGAAATAAATTAAATGGAACATAACCAGCAGAATTATCACAGGCCACTGATGATCTTCTCAGGAGCATCTTGGCCAGACCTCTTCTAGTCTTCCCTCAGGGTACAGAGGTTTTTCAGTACATTTGATCAGTGGCTGTGTTATAACACAGTTGGACCACTACATGAAGACAGGTAAGTACTAATGAACTCTGCATGTTCATAGCGGTGCATTGCATTCTGTTCTCTGTAATCCTAGCATCATCTTAGCATGGCCAGATATGCACATCATAACATTGTATATGATTTCATAGGATTTCATAGCTGCTGAGGTACTGTTGTTGATAATGAAAGTTTTACAGTAGATGAAGCCCATTATATTATCACTAGGAATACAGATCAACATCAGACATGTTGCTATTGACTTCAGGAAGGTGACAAAATAATGATGATGCAAAGTTCGCTAGATGCACATCTTGTTTAATATTGCGATTATATTTGACATGTAGGCGGCGTGTACCATATTATTTTGAATTTTGTGAAAATAATATTTATTCTGCGTCGGGAAGAAGCCCACCCATGCGGAAGAAATAACGCCTTCTCTGTGAGAGCATACAATTAGCTGAAACCCAAGAAATGGCAAAAGTCTTATCAGGTTGAAAGTTTCCTCCATGAGATTCACAGTTTGAAACAAAATGATAGTTTTCCTCCTGATTTGCTCCTGTGTTTTGCATTAGAGTAGGTCATTAGAAACTTCCTTGCACCTTGAATAACAGACCTGTTGTCAATGAGGCTACGGTTCCTTCAATCATATGACATCACTTCCTGGGTGACATTGGGCCAGTCACTTATTTCTTAAGCTCACCTACCTCAAAGGGTTGTTTTGAGGACAAAAGAAGGGGAGAAACTCTGTATACCACCCTGAGCTCCTTGGAGGGTGGTATAAAAATGTGAAAAATGAAGATATAGCTGGCTTGTGGTTAGATGAAACTGTGGGAAGAGGAGCTGTTAGTACCTCATAAATTACATTGCTTTTTACACTAGGGGTCAAACTAGACATGCATACAAATATTTGCTTCAAACCAGAAGCGCTATTAAAAACATCCATAGGGGGAACATGACCTCAGCTGGAACCAGGATACATGAAGAGGAGGTTTGCTCACATGTACCGTTTTGAAGCTTAAAATCAATCCCGAAAGAGCAATTTGGTCCCTATGTGGTGATTTGAGCTGCCATTGCTACAGCCCTAGTCCTAAATCCTATCCCCCACAGTTGCTCTTAACCAAAGAAGACAATGTCAAGAGTTCCTATCATCGATCTTCCATGTTGCATCTAGTTTAGCCATCAGATACTACTTACCGCTTGCTGTTTTTTTAAAAAAACATTGTATTAAAAAGTGTTCCTTTTGTAGTCTACTGCCCAATCAGTTGGCACATCTTTCAAACCAGTCAAAGGATTTTTTGTCTATTGATTGACAGCCCAATCCTGAGCTGCCTGGAAGCCAAAAATGGCTGCTGTGGCATCCTGAGCGCAACCAGGCAGCCGCCGCCTGCTCCTCAGGGGAAGGGGACATCCCTTCCTCCAGGTAAGGAAAGTAGCAATGGGACTACTAGATTCTGCAACAGCTCTGGAGCTGCCACAGAATCAGAGTTCCGAGTTGGGTTGCACAGCCTGACACAGGGCTCAGGATCTGGTGGAGCAGGGCTCCCTCCATGCTCCCTCCCCACCATGCCTCTTCCCCATCCTGTCCCCACTCTCTCTTCGCTTCCCCCTGCCCTGCCCTGCAACACCTCCTTCCTGCCTCCCCCACACTCCCACCTACCTCTTGTCTGCCCTGCAGTTCGGGCAACCGCCAGGCAGCGGAGCACTGGCTTTCCACCAGCACTAGTCCAGCATGAGCTTGTGCTGGGCCAGTTCTGGTGCTGGGCAGGCACTAAGTCCTGCATGTGGGTAGGTAGGCAGGCAGGATTGGGCTCTGATTCAACAAATGTGGTTACTCTAAGACAAGTCTAATACAACAGATAGTACAAGAAAGGCTCCAAAGAAAATTTAATCCTCACATGTGAAAATGCTTTCAGATGTATAGCTTACCACCAGGCTTAATTGAGAAATCAATGGGTAGGTAGCTGAAATGGTTTGAGGGGCACACTCCTGCAGCACCTTAACAACTACCTCTGAGACATATGGTGATTTTCCAGGATAAGAGTAGGTGTGAACCAGCATAAGCAAAAACCAACAATTGAAAAGACTGCTCTTAAAAGATAATGCAATTTATTAAAATGAATTTTAGCTGACTTCACAAGTTATCACAAAAGTCTTCCCAAATAAATTATGTTCCTAACAGCAAATGGATGCATGCAATCTAATGTATTGGGTGCACTGAAAGAACATAAGAAATTTGTCACATGGAGGAGAAGAGGGGGGTTGGAGAAAAACTCATTTTTTTACCCCTACTGTTCTACAAGGAAAATGTGCAGAAGAAAGCTGCAAAATGATTACTGGGCTGGGGCACCTCCCTTATATGGAAAGGTTACAGTATTTGGGGCTCTTTAATCTAGAAAAAAGTCACCTGAGGAGGAACATGACTGAGACATATAAAATTATGTAGGGGATGGAGAGAGTAGATAGAGGGATGTACTTTTCCCTCTCACACAACACCAGAACCAGGGGACATCCACTTAATTTGAGGGTTTGGAGAGTTAGCTAAAAAAATATTTCTTTACTCAGCATGTAATTAATCTATGGGACTCCTTGCAACAGGATGTGGTGGTGGTGTCTTCACTAGATGTCTTTAAAACGGGATTGGACAAGACTTATGGGGGGAAATCCATCACAGGTTACAAGCCATGATGGGTATATGCAACTTCTTGGTTCTAGAAGTATCCTAACTCTGGATGTCAGATGCAAGGGAGTGCAGGATACAGGTATCTTGCTCAGTGTCATTCCCAGAAGGGGGGTAGAGAAGGGTGCCTCAATGCACTGCCCCTCCCCCTTGCTTTTGGAGCCATTCCCAGTGGTGAGAGCAAAGTAGTTCCACAGTGCTTGCCACTTTAAGCAATGAGCACTGTGCCTGGGAAACATCCTGACTGCCATGGGGAGGCACTGTCCTAGTAACCCCTCATATGCTGCTGGCCTCCTGGACACACCTCCTGCAGTCAGGCACCCGGGGTCTGCAGCTCCTCTGGTTACCCACTTTGTATGCCACTGTTCCAGTTTGACTCTGCTTCTCTTTCCTCTTCTTTCTTCCTCCTTTCTCCTCTGCTCACTGGAATTGAACTATATAGGTACAAATTGATATTATTTAGATTAGGTGAATCAGTTGATGAAGACATAAAGACTGGTGCTGCAATCCTGTACACACTTGCCTGGGAGTAAACCTCATTGATCTCACTGGGAATCAGTTTTGGGAGACATGTATACAATTGTACTGTAAGAGTCAAACTACACATTACTGTTACAGTGCAAGCCTCTGCAGATTTACTCAAAAGTAAGTCCCATGAAGTTAAATGGAACTTACTCACATGTAAACAAGCATAGTATTGCAGCCACCATATGTGTGTTTTGATCTATTGTTCTTTTTTGAAAAATAGCACCAGGATAAAACTCCACAGTCAGGGAATTAGAGGATAGGTCCTCTCATTGAGAACTGGTTGAAGACCAGGAAACTGGGTGTCAATGGGCAGTTTTCACAATGGAGAGAAATGAAAAGCGGTGTGCCCCAAGGATCTGTCCTGGGACCGGTGCTTTTCAAGCTCTTCATAAATGACCTGGAGACAGGGTTGAGCAGTGAGGTGGCAAAGTTTGCAGAGTGGTGAAGACCACACCAAACTTTTCTGAGTGGTAAAGACCAGAAGTGATTGTGAGGAGCTCCAGAAGGATCTCTCCAGACTGGCAGAATGGGCAGCAAAATGGCAGATGCACTTCAATGTCAGTAAGTGTAATGTCATGCACATTGGGGCAAAAAATCAAAACTTTAGATATAGGCTGATGGGTTCTGAGCTGTCTGTGACAGATCAGGAGAGAGATCTTAGGGTGGTGGTGGACAGGTCGCTGAAAGTGTCGACCCAATGTGTGGCGGCAGTGAAGAAGGCCAATTCTATGCTTGGGATCATTAGAAAAGGTATTGAGAACAAAACGGCTAATATTATAATGCTGTTGTACAAATTGATGGTAAGGCCACACCTGGAGTATTGTGTCCAGTTCTGGTCTCTGCATCTCAAAAAAGACATAGTGGAAATGGAAAAGGTGCAAAAGAGAGCAACTAAGATGATTACTGGGCTGGGGCACCTTCCTTACGAGGAAAGGCTACGGCGTTTGGGCCTCTTCAGCCTAGAAAAGAGGCGCCTGAGGGGGGACATGATTGAGACATACAAAATTATGCAGGGGATGGACAGAGAAGATAGAGATATGCTCTTTACACTCTCACATAACACCAGAACCAGGGGACATCCACTAAAATTGAGTGCTGGGAGGGTTAGGACAGACAAAAGAAAATATTTCTTTACTCAGCATGTGGTTGGTCTGTGGAACTCCTTACCACAGGATGTGGTGATGGCGTCTGGCCTGGATGCCTTTAAAAGGGGATTGGACAAGTTTCTGGAGGAAAAATCCATTATGGGTTACAAGCCATGATGTGTATGCGCAACCTCCTGATTTTAAAAATGGGCTATGTCAGAATGCCAGATGCAAGGGAGGGCACCAGGATGAGGTCTCTTGTTATCTGGTGTGCTCCCTGGGGCATTTGGTGGGCCACTGTGAGATACAGGGAGCTGGACTAGATGGGCCTATGGCCTGATCCAGTGGGGCTGTTCTTATGTTCTTATGGCAACTCCTGCAACGCCGCTGGAACCAACCGTATTGGCTTCTGCCTTTCCATTGGACCATTCCAGCGACATGGAGAGGGGGGATTTGCTGCATGGGTAACAGCCTATCCTCCATACCTTCTTTACCCAGGCTTCGCGCACTGGAGAGGACACTCCAACTTCGCCATACGGCGTCGGCACAACATGGGAAGCAGCAGTTTACAGACTACACTTGCTCCCGGTGTGGAAGGGATTGTCACTCCCGGATTGGCCTTTTCAGCCACACTAGACGCTGTGCCAGAACCACCTTTCAGAGCGCGATACCATAGTCTTTCGAGACTGAAGGTTGCCAATACAAAAGTGTTCTGATTCTGGTTGCACCTCCCTCCCCATGCGGTTTACAATGAAAAAAGTTTTAATTGAAAGCAAATTGAAACTTCTTCCTAAATTGCATGTCCTAAATTGCATGTAGGACTAACAGTCTGAGATCAGACTAACAACTCAGTCTGAGATCAGAACCACAGTGAGACCTAAGTGCTAAAGCCCTCTACCTTCCCCCACTGTGGTTTTATAGCATTTTGCATATTATTTTTAAAAACAAATGGGCCAAACACATGCATCAAAAGTAACATGTAATTTTTGTTTTGTTCCTCAAGGTATTTACTATGCTCTTATAAAGCATTTTATTCAGTGGATTAGAATTTACATCCTATGTTCACTTTCTAAAAATATGTATTACTTTGTCACAAACTCACTCTCTTAAATGACTTTCCTTCCTTTCTCTCCCCCTCCCCCTTCTTCCTCTCCCCTCCACGCTGCAGCTTGAAAGTGCTATATAAATGATAAATAGTACTAGGATATGCCAGGAAAAGAGTGTGCTATAAGAAGAAGATTACGTCGTGCTGAATGCACATGGCTAGGACTTTTAGGTTTTATGGCTTTGCCTCAAATTCTTGTGTCGGGCTAGGCAAAACACCGGCCTTCCTAGGATGTTACATTTCGCTCACATTAAACAGTAATAAATCATTCCATGATGTTTTAGTGATGTCAGCCACTTAAGAATTTTTTTCCATATTCAGATACCATTTTAGTCTAAGCATAATATTATGGTGGTTTCCTGCCAAGCTTGTATTCATTTGTAGCACTTGAAATAGAAAGGAGGATAAACGAACCAGAGGATAGCACAAAGGCACATGACATGAGGCTCAGAAACTTGCTGGTTGAGCTCATCAGAGGAAGAATAGGATGTACAGTTAAATAAATATATTTTAAAGAAAATTAGAGTCTTGCAGAGATTTAAATTGACTGGGAGGTTATAACAGTTTCAAAACTCTGTCTAGAACAGTGATTTTCAATGTTTTTCTTCTCATGGCACAAGGACCTTTATGGTCTTCTCTATGGGCTTTGCCCCTTGTGATATCATTAACAGCTTTCTGAAGACTTTTTTTGGGTTCTGGGGCTCTGTTTCTAGGGCAACTGTCTGTAGAAACAAATAGTAGTTTGTTACTATAGATAGTTACTATAGACAGTGTTGAGGGCTGGAAAAATAAATTAAATATAAAATTTAAATAAATTCAATAGAGAAGGAACTTAGATGAATGAATAAATGAATGGGCTCAAATGTCCAGGACTTCTTTACGTACGAACACAGCCCTGCCGCCTCCCTTCTCCCTTTGAGGGGTATGGAAGGAGGCAGCCCTGACTTCGATGGAGCCTGGCTGTGCACCTCTTCTGTAATGGAAATTCGCAAGATCCATCAAGGTGTTAGGGTGTGGTGTCAACAGTGGCCCCTTGCTCTGGCAGGCAAACATAGGGTTAACACCAGGGCCGTAAATTGTAGTGAGTGTGCCACACAGGTGATAAGTCTGGTAGAAACATACACAAAAGTGAAATATTTACACTCACAGTTGTGAGTTTTGAAACAGCAGTGCCAAATGCTAAATCAAACTGTCCCCCCCAACTGTATCCCAAAACACACACATACAAAAGCCTATCCCTTTTTTACCTACATGTTCCAGTGTTTACAAATAATGGATTTTGTCCCCTCGAATTTTTTACATCGTTATGTGTTATGTAACAATTAGCAATGATGTGATGGATAATTTTTTTGGAGCACTTCCTGATTCCATTACTCAACTCTTCTATCGACCAGTAATTATGAATCGTATCTTTAATTAGCTGCTGCTCTTCAAAAACATATGAAAGCCAAGGGCATAAAGTAATTGGTATAAAAGTTTTCCTAATTAATTTATCTGTCCATGTGAGTAACCAGGACTGGAGTGGGGGGGGGGGGCTCATTTATAACTCTGGGAAAGCCAGACCTAGAATTCAATGTCAAAGTAGAGAGTTATTTGTGAATTATATATCTATTAAAAAGAACAAGACCTAGAATCACGTTAGCTGCAACAAAACAGCCTATGATGTGTTTGTTCAGAACAAAAGGTTCTTAGTGGTCCTATTCATTTTCATCATAATCTCTAGTGAGATTTTCAAATCTCCCCAGCTGATTCCCTCATTTTACACTGCAGTGGTAATCAAGCACATTAAGCAATTCATTAAACAGCCCCACTGACCACAGGGAGTAGTGCAGCTAAAATTCATTAGGCAATTGGTAACTCTATTTAAGCAAGTATTGCATTCTGAAGTACAAAATAAAACTCTTTGTCTTTCAGAGTAACTATGCAAGCCAACAAGACTGTACTGAATGGGCCTTTCGAAAGTAATTAATCATCAAACCTTGCTAGCAAGGCTGTCATTTAGGGAAGATGGGATGGGGGATGGGTCAGCAGGAGTTTTTTTTATTTGTCAGGAACATCCATATCTTTGGTCAACTCATAGAAATACTTTTGTTATAAGCAACAGCATGGAATATGTACTTGGGATGCATGCCAAAATTGGTTGTCTATTTATCCTGTGTTGATGGCATTGATATAGTCAACATTTAGCATAAAAAGAACAACTAACGTATCTTAAGATCTCTCTGCAGGCTGTCCAGATCTCAAGATTTTTGACACTGCCTGAAGATGCCTGAATGTACCTCTCTCTCTCTCTCTCTCTCTCTCTCTCTCTCTCTCTCTCTGATCCTGCATCTCCAACTGTCTGCTTGACTTTTGAGCCTGACTAGCTACCCTTCTCTGACTCCCTTCAGGTATTGAGGGGGGGAGGAATGAAGTTGCCTCCTGCCTCAGATGGAGGTGGAACATTATTACAATTCATTCTCAGGAATGAGAACTGCACTACCCCTACAACTCTGTTCTTGCATTATAATTGAATAATTGTTGATTGTTAAGCTACATATCTCTGTTAATTATTAATAAAGTAATGGACCAAATTTAATCAGATACAGTTGTCTCATCTCTGATTTCTCATTTGGGTGCAAGGTTCATCATCATTTCAACCTCAATATGACCAGGACCAAACTTTCTTTTCCCCAAATGTTTCTGTCTTTGTACACTCTCCAGCTCCATTAAAATGTCATCATTCAGCCTATGAAACAGGCTTTGACTCCTCTCCTTTATTCTCCATTTTCAGTCTGTTGCCAAATCATGTCACACCATTTACAATATTGCTAGACTCTGACCCTTTCCTTCTGCCAACTTGGTTAAACGTCTAGTGCATGCCCTGGTTATCACATACCTTGAAAATTCCTCTTTGCTGATCTTCCATTGACTAATCTTAGCCTTCTCATCTGCTGAGGTCATTCATCTCACAGCCCAATTCTAACATGCACTGGCACAGCCAGGTCATGTGGACTGCACTGTATCCAGCACAGATTAGCAGGAACAGCTGTGCTGGCTTAGAGCTCAATCCTGAGCTCTTACTGCTGGACCTTAGCTGACACTGAGTGTCACAAACATGTCATGTTACAAGGCATGTCTGTAGCCCTTGGCACTGGTCCAGCACAGGTGCTAGTTCAGTGGCAGTGGACTGCTGCCGCTCTGCAGCTGCCTGAATCACCAGATGGCAGAGTGGTAGGTGGCACATGGGGGAGGCAGGGAGGAGGTGTGCCAGGGGAGGGAGCAGGACAGGAGGGAGGCAGGACCAAAGGAGCTTCACTTCTCTGCGTCCAGGGTCTCTGTGTTGGGCCATGGGCCCGACTGGAAGCACTTGATTCAACAGCAGCCCAAGGATTGCCGCAGAATCAGGTAGCCCCATTGTGGGGCTACTTGCCTTACCTGGGGAAGTCCCCATTCCCTTCCCCCAAGGAGTTGCTGACGTCTGACCTGTTGCGCGCAGGATGCTGCAGCAGCTGTTTCGGTTCCGCGGCAGTCCCAGCGCAATGGGCAGCTCAGAATTGGGCTGCCTGGGATTGTGCTGTCAGAAATACACCAGTGATATGCATTACATTGTATATCAAGCTCACTTCCAGGCATGATGAGCTGCAATGGCATTTCTAATAAAGAGGTATCCCTTAAATAAGCCAAATTTGGACAGAAGCACCTTGTGCTTTAACTCTCCACCAGTCAGGAGGTTGAAGCTAAAATCTAACTATACTGTGTATTGGAATCGAAGAAGATCTGGCAAGGAGGTAGATGTGGTGTCAGCAGTGGCCCCTTTAAGGGTTAAGGCCTGGGCATTCAGCAGGGGTGTAATGCACAGCTGCAGCCACTTGAAGGCAATAAGGCCCTCAGGCATAAAAGCACCTGATGAAGGGAGAGTTTGGGGTGGGTAGCAGAAGGAGGAAAGCTTGAGGAAGGACAGACTGGAGAAATGGACTGAGGAATTGCTGGCTAATGGACTTTGAAAGCCGCTGGAGTAGAAACTACTGAAGACATTAAGACTGGTGTTTGGCTGCTGTGTCCAAGACCTGCTGAGGACCAAGGGGCTGTTGGCAGGAAGGAGGAACTCTGTTGGTTGGACAGGTGAGCTACCCTGGTGGTGGGGTCCAGCAGTACTGCGGGGTAGAACCAGGGTAATTTTTGAGGAAAGAAGGGGTGATAATTAGCTAAAAGTGGGTGTAATTCTCCAGGTGGAGCTTGGACTGGGAATCTGGCAGAACTACTGCTAGAGATGCTCTGGAATATTCTAAGTTATGCCATCTACTATAATTAAATGTAAATGTTATGCTTCACTTAATAATCAGGGGCATGATCCAGTCAAGATTAAAGCATTCTAATTCCCACTGATTACTTTGAGAGAGAGAGAGAGAGAGAGAGAGAGAGAGAGAGAGAGAGAGAGAGAGTTAAATTCTAATCAAGTATTTCATTTTCTTCATAAAAGAAAGAAAGCTTCCTGTAACAAATATCCTGAGGAAGTTTTCAAACCTATCAGGCTGGGGAACTGTGTCTCTGTTAAAACTTAGTATTGGGAGAATGGCAAGGAATGCTGACCTCCTTATGATGATGTGGTAACTCAAAAGCAAATCTGCAGCCTGTGTGTGTGTGTGTAATATAAATGTTACTTTTAAAATATTTTTGCCCTGCCTGGGATGGTTGCTGCATCCAGCACAGGGTGACCAGACAGCCTCTTTTACCAGGGCATGTTGTCTTTTTTTTTTTTTTTTTAGCCTCTTGTCCTGGAAAAGAACTGAGATGTCCTCCTTTTCCCTGTGAGCTGATCCCTACAAGCAGTGCATAGCCTCCTTGTAATTAATAGATTACATGTAATAAATTATATGTAATATAGTTTGAAATTTCATAAGTAATACAGTGTTTAGATTATCCACATGAAATATATGAGCATTTTTAGCTTTTATCATGTCTTACATTTTTCTTGAATATCCTACATTTTGGGGTGCCTTGTTTTCTTTAGAGGTTATGACATCTGGTCACCCTGATCTGGCACGATGAAGTTAGCAGGCTAGGCTCACCCCAGCGGGTCCAGCAGCGTCTGTGTTGTTGTTCCAGGGGGAATGCTGTGCCATGGCTACCAGGTAATGGATCAAGTCAGGGCCTCCACTAGACAGCCCGCAAGGGCTGGAGGTGAGAACTGCCCTGGACATTGTGAAATATATAATTTTGGGTGCACAGAATTTGGTGAAATATATAGTTAATGAGACCATAACATCAGTCATACAGTAACATAACAGCAAATATATTCTTAGCCTACACAGAAACCCTTATAAATAAAGGGGATTGTTGTACTGAATGAAACATGGGAAGTTGATTTTACTTTTCTATAAGTCTGACAGTGCTTCAGACTTGTTGCTGAAGTAAATTATTTGGAGAGGATGCATTAACAGCTAATTGAGCCTCAGCTTGGCCTTGTAGGAATGAAAAGGCAGGGTTGTCCATATGCTTCCAGCAAAGCTCTTTATGAATGGAATGCTGGACAGAAGATAAATCCTAAAATAAAATGAAAACACGCACACAACTTGCAAACCGATAGGCACCAGAGAACAATCCCCCACCTTACACACCCACAATTGTTGCTTTGGAACAAAAAAAAATTATTTTGTCTCTGCAGCCACTCTGCAGCATGTGAGCAGGACTCCATGACAGGAACATATGGAAACAACAGCCAAGTGGCTTGCCTCAATTGCATGATTAGTTCTCAACCAGTACCAGCAGTTCCAATTGATGTAGTCACATTCTCTCCACACCTCTCATCATTTTTCAAACTGGGGGTGCCATCTTTTCTCAAAGGTTTCAATTTCCTGAAAATCTGGGTAATACTGATTTTCCCCCTCCAACAACTTATGATTGCATGCATGTGCTGTTAAAATGTTTATACTTCTAAAAAATGACATGAAGGAACCTCCTCTAAAAAATTTTGAGCCCCAGGTGAACATGCTGAAACATCATATCCTTTCTCTGGTAGAATTTAAGGATATGCATTTTTTTCCACAGCCAGTCAAGTTTTCCTTTCACTAACACTCTCCTTTTGTATTAATTATGCCATTGATTTGAAAGAGCCATGAGTTGTGTGCCTTGTACAATACCTGAAGAAGCACTTACTGTGGAATGAACCCTGCTGATATGTAGGTTACCTTATATAATTCCTTCTCCTTGATTTTTTTGTATCTCAAGAGATGTACGCATAACAACAATAAAAGAATCTATTCCTGGAAAAAAATCCTGAGCTATTATTGCTTATTAGCATTTGAAGTTGTCCTCTTTTCTTCTCCTGCTATTGTAAATAATGGCAGTGACTGTTGAATTGGTCTAGGTTTTGCTCAGAGTATGAGTGCACCTCAAAACAACTATTTGCCTTTCAAAAACTGACAACTGACATGAAGCATCTTCTGTTTCAAATGAGAATAGGCAGAAATTATCCCATGCAATTTGGCACTTGGTTACCACAATGACACTCTTCCTTTTCAAGTCCCTTGTTTACAATGGGGTAGAAGAACCAATGAATTAACTTTCAAATTGCACATTTGAGGCATGAAGGAAAAGTATCTAATTCACGTACATTTACTAGTGCAGCACATACTGATGCTTATTTAGTTGCTGCATTTTGGGGGAAGAAACAATGCATGATTAATCTGATTCCATTTCATTTGTCATTTGAGGGGGCAAGGAGGGAATTGAGAGACATCATTGAGAAAATAGATATTCACTGCTACAAAGGACGTAATAAAAGTAAGCTAGAAAGTCTTCTATAGGTAAGTCTCTGGGTCTGCCCCGCTTACCGTGCATGGAATACAGTTGGAGCTGTTGTGATACAAGCTTCCACTTATTGTCCTGGTTACTCCCCCCCCCCCCAATAAAGGCAAAAGATAGGGTTATGGATTATAATTGGGTCACATTTATTCAGTCAATGTCAATCAATAGGGTTCTTTCAGAAATCTCTGCAGTGGGTTTTCTTTCCCAAACACTCCTGTCTCCTTGTGTGTGAGCACTAATCTTGGAGGAGACAGCAAGCAACAATGGTTTCCCCCTTTGAGTTTTCCACCCTGACTCAAAGCTGGGACAATCCTTGCTTCTCAACTTCAACCCCCAAAAGGGTTGCACAAGCTGAACTACAATGCCTCTCCAAAGCCTGAAAGCCTTTCAAGTTGACTTTGCAGTCCAGACTCAAGGGGTTACCAACCAGCATCTCTGAGCCAGTCAGCCCCTGGAGCACCATATGGGCTGCCCCACCAACTGTTGCTTACCTCAGGATAAACACCAAAATTCCCTAACTACCTATCCCTCACTAAACCTGCCAGTTGTGGTAATCCTGGCTAGAAGAAGAAGCCACCACATCTTAGTAATAGACTAGGTAAAAAATAAATTTAAAATAACTGCTCAGCCTAAGCCAATCAGATGAACGGGGGGGGGGGGGGGAGAGAACCCTACTTGGCCCCACAAGGCAACCAATTAACCTTAGATTGTTCATCAGGTGAGTGAGTGAGGGTCAAAGACTGCTTGAGGCAGTGAGCTGAAGAAAGCCATGCCAAGTTAATGTCTGCCTTAGAGCTGTCCCCTTTTCACAAATCAGTCAATAGGGTGTTTTCAGTTTCCCAGTCCTGATTGTGTGCTGGAGATACAGGGCAAACACACTCCTGCCTTAACGACAGCAGTGAGAGAACAGTATACCCAAATGTTATAGCCATGTACTGTATAGGGTTTGGCTGATCTGGAGGCTGCCATAAGCAAGACAGAGTTTGATAATATTGCTTCCCTTAGTGCTCTGCTGCCACAACTTCCTCCTCTGAGCTGGCGGGGTCCACAACTCCCACTCAGCTAAGAAGGGAGGAGGTAGTAGTGGAAGCAGGATGGCCAAATTTCCCCTACCTGGATGGAGGAGGGGATAGTGAGAGCAGGGGGCATGGCTGGACCTCCATGCCTGGAAGAGAGAAGAGGTTGGTGGGATGTTGGTGGCAGAGACACTGACAACCCCCCTCCAGCCCCCCCCAGCCCACCCACCCTACAGCCTACACACTGTTCCTTGTTTCCTACTGTCTCTGTGATGACCCTTTTTCCAAACAGCAGATCTGATCAGAAGAAGACTGTCAAGAGAAGCACCAACCCACTTCCAAAAAAAGAAAGGGTTTTCTCTTTCTTTTTATAGGTGGGTGGTGCTCTTCCTAATTTCCTTCTTTGGGTCAATTCTGCCGCTCTATTTGAAGAGAGGGTACTGGAGCAAAGTCCTTGGAAGAAGTAAGTGGAAACAACATGAGGTAACTCCAGAGAGGACAAGTTGATGGCAGGTGCCACCCACTGCTCCAGGTAACCTGCATAAGTCACAGTGTCTTATGGCTGGGCTGGACTGATCCTGCCTTATCCTCCTGCAATCAAACCCATGTAGATGTACATGAATGGCATATTCTTGCCCCATTTATCCACTCTTGCGCCCACTCCCATTTATCCACTCTTTATCCACTATTTATCCACTCTTGCACCCACTCCTATTTCTCTGTCATCTCTCCTGCATCTATTTCAAGATTGTGAGCCCCTTGGGGCAGTGATCTTCCCTCTCTGCTATTGTAAAGTGCCTAATAATATTGATGGGTTTAAGGGCACTTCATTCCTTGGTCTGAGTTTTTAAGCTGTGCCTGCCTTTTCTGCAGCAACTTTTCTTTCATTAACATTTTTCCATGTTGTGTGTCCTCCCCCCTCTCCACTGCTCTTGAAATCAGCCGCACACACAGTCTCACACACACCTCCCTGCAGCTCCGGCCTTTATAGTACCATCACTGCTGAAACGGTATAAAAACCCTTTGGCCTCAAACCAGAGAAGACCTAAATGCTGGAAAGTAAGGATAAATTAAAGTGACAGGGTCTCAGCAGTGGAAATTAGTGGAACTCTTCTAATTGCATGTCTAGTCTGAATGATGGGATACTTAATTCTTACACATCCCAGACAATTGCTTTATACCAACATGAGCTCTGGGAAAAAGGCAGATTCTGGAGACATATGGAGCAGTAGATGGAGTGGAAAAATAAATCAGAGGCTTAAACCACAATGGGGAAAAAATGTTTTATCTTCATTGTTATATATGTGTTATGTATGTCCGTATGCTAATAATAGTAATACTGAACAACATCTCAAATTATAAAGTGGACAAAATATGGCCCTGGATTGTATCTATTGTTACTTTAAAAAACTGGTGTATGTGTGTGTGTGTGTTGCAAGGGAACTGATTTGGGCTACAAGGTTATATTCCAGAAGTTAGTGGACAGATACCTAAACATGGGGTCCCAAGAGACAAAGCTCAAAAGAGTAGTATGTTCTACTCCATGCTCTCATAAGAACTTCAAATAAAAGGCCTCAGAACTAGCATGGGTTCTTATATCTATTTAACCTCTTGCCCCAAGAAGCAAAGAGCATCTGGTTAAGTGGAGAGCAAAAGCACAGCTACTTTTCATTATCAAGGTTTACAACCAGAATGCAGAAGCCGGAGCTGCCAAGCCTGGGTTAAATGCCTGTTGCCATCACTGCCTGAGGCCATCTAGCGTGTTTAGAAATGATTAAGTACTGCAGCCTAGAAAGGACCTGTCCTGAGCGTTCATCTCTGACTTTCAGCAGAAAGGAGAGGCTGGCAATGACAGAGGCAGATGGATGAGTCTCATTAGTATGGTGAGGTAGCGAACCAGGCTGCCTTCACAGAGCTGTCTAAAAAGAGAGAGAGAGAGAGAGGGAGAGCAAATTAAAATAGGAGCCGAGAAAGCCAATGAGCAAGTGTTTTAACTCTCTGGTACCTGGCAGCTTCTGAAGCAGCTGAGGTGGCTGGCTGGACGGCGGATTGCACTTTCCATTTGCTTGCAACTTGTAAGGAGGGGGAAATCATATTTCCCAGCTAAGCTACCCTACAATGTTTCCCAAGGGAAAAGAAAACCTGTAAGGTAAATACGTACAGTATTATTATCCATGTGTTGCAGTGAATGCAGAGAGGGAGTGATCTGCCTAACACCACCTAAGGCCCCAAGACCACCTAAGCTTACCTAAAGTACCAGTAAACTAACAGCAGAAGTCTCAATTTGCAGCTCAGCCTTTTATGGCCCAATCCTATGCAGGGTCTACAGAAGTGGATCTTGAAATTTGCTGCCATAAGTCCTGTTATGGTAGTGTGAAAGGTGTGCCACCACTATGAACTCTAGAGCCACTGGTGCAAGTGGCTGGAGCCTCCATGTGCCTGCTGTTGGATTCCTGGCACCACTGGAAGAGGTACAGTGGTGGCAGGGGCAGGCAAAGGGCAAGCAGGGAGAGGATTGAAGTGGAGATTGGGCTGGGCAGGGGGAAGTCCATGGATGGGAGAGGGAGGACATTAGCAACAGCAGCACAGACCGAGATCCTATGCTGCCTTTCCAGCTTGGACCTGCCCCCTGACTCTCCTTGGACTTATGCCAGCAGAAAGGTAGTATAGGTCTAAGGAGACCCAATGATAGCCAGGCAGCCTACAAAAATGTAGGGAAAAGTAAGGAAATTTTAACATTCCTTTCCCAGGCTACCTGGTTCTCTCCCCCCCCCCCCAGGATGTAGTACACACTGCATCACATAAACTGATGGGGAATAGGATTGAGCCATCAGTTACCATGCTATACTTATCTCCCAGTTTTCTGCAGTAGATTATCTTGTTGTCTTTTACAGACCAAAAAAGTGTTTCCTTTTTAGGTTAATGATATGCCAGAAACAGAAATGATTGTCTTAATATCTGTAATCAACTGTTCAAAATTAACCTTATGGGAATGTGAAGGGATAGGCTATGCATTGAGCGGTGCCTTAGTACTTCTGTGCATGCATTTACATGGATGTGTGCTGGAGACAAGATGACTCTAACCTCACTCAGGTGCCAATCCTATCCACAGGCAGCCCACAGCATACAGTACCACTGATAAAGCATGTGCCACGTGCTATGGGGGGAGCAATTAGATGATTCAGGAGAGGTAAGTAAATCCTCCCCATAGGCCACTTGGCCTCAAATGGGTATCCTCAAACCTATGCGAGCTATTTTGCAGTTGACGGCAGGGTAAGGGGGATAGGATTCGGTGTGTGCTGCTGCTACCAAGATTCTTCACCTCTTACCTCTTGCCTGGCCTGCTCCATACTCCAAACCGCCTACATTCTTTCCCTGAACTGCACTTGAAACCAACCTACCTGCTCTGGTACAGTATCTGGGAGCCACTGTTGTGTATGTGGGCTTCTAGTCGATGGCGCTGGTGGCCCCAAAGTTCACATCAGCAGCACAGCTGCCAGTTCAGGGCTTACAGTGGCTGATTGTGAGATCCACCTGGATAGTACTGGACTGCCAGAGATTTAACTTCTGGAGATCTTGGTGAGAAATTTAAAACCTGATGTTTATTCAAGCAATTCATTTACACTGACAACATTCTTAAAAAGATATCTCCAACATATCTGCCATCAGGAAAAAAATTGAGAAAAATAGGGACAGTGATTTCCAAAGGACAGGATTCAGAAAATATGGACTGTCCCTAATAAATAAGGAAAACTGGAACAGAGACATCTATAATATATATAGGATAAGTGCTCATCACAGGATAGAAATTATAAAAGGTAGGTAGAAATGGCACCAATGACAGCATTTTTCCCCAGAGTAAAGAGCAGCCAGATCAGAGCTCCCTACAAATCAGAAGGGTAGGCTTAAAACCTTACTTGATCCATGATGACCTCTCAGAGGCCCTGGCTAACTCACTTCTGAAAATCAGGTCATTAACAGCCATCTATTTCTCTTTACATTTTAAATAAAATGTTTTATTTTTCTGCTGCCTTATGTTAGCACATTGTGACAGTACAGAAGATAAGGGAAAACCTGTTCTGTCCTGCCAGTGCAAAGAGGAACACTATAAGAGCTGCTCCAAGCAGCACAGGGGTGCAACAGCATGGGTGTGTAACAGAACAGGGATGTAATAGGGTGGAGGAGGGCAGGAAGGAGTTGAGGAGCAGATCAGGTCCTGGGAGGGGGGCAGCATTTAACAGCACTGTTGGTTAACAATTGGCTTTGGAGAACATATTCTGAGAACCTCATTAACTGACGCAAACTAAACTACATTAAAAGTGAGAAAAAGTATCTGACTCTTAAAGTAGTGCCAGCACAATGAAAGCCATGACCAAAGTTCAGACGGGTGTCGTTTAGTGACATTCTGACCATATATCACATATACAACAGTCCAGTAGTGTACTGGTTTACTCTTGTTTACTAACTGGTGAAGTTAGTGGTGGTGAAGGTCCCAGAAGCCTTTTGCAGGGTCACATCAGCTCAAATCCAGGCTCTAGCGGTCTCTAATGGCCCCCAAATGGCCCACAGAGCCCACTCGAGCTTAAATCAGAGCCAGCACAGTCCTGGAAGGGGCCTTGGGGGCCTTCACCACCAACACAAAGGTAAGGATTCACTTAACAACTGCTTCGCTTAACGATGGGGTTCGGAGAACATGTCATCATCATTAAGCGACACGTATCTGTACTAGTTCCTCATTACATTAAAATACCTATGGAAGAATAGAAAATGTTCTGAAGATCCATGCAATTGTGGCAAAAAAAGCTCCTGGACAAAGGTGATAAGCAATCCACTTTATGTATTTTTGATGTAACATTTCTCACCCATATGATTCCAACATGGTTATTCTTTCACAGAGGAAAATAAGTCCAGCATGCTTATTCTTTGAGGGAAAATTATGTCAAAAAAAGTAGACAGCACAAGTTTATGGAAATTGTAATTTGTTCAAAAGCCACTAGTAAAGCCAAAAGGTCAACAGTATGATGGACATTATGTGTGCTGAGTTTGCTTGGCCCAGTTTTACTTCAGAGGTAGAGTTGCGTTTTCCATCATTCGTACTTCATTTTTTCCATAACTATATTATAGAATTGATCCCCTATCAATTCACTTGGCAAATTCACTGAAGCATTTTTTCTTTTTGGTCCTTGTGTAAAATATACAATGATAAGTCATTTAATTAAATGTAACATGTCAGAAAGTGGTTCACACAAAGGAAATAATATTATGCAGTATCAACTCTCATTAACTAGTAATGTGGTTGACATTGATTGAAGGTGATTAAGTGTACTGCTCTCTTTCTCACTGAAGTTTGTTAAAATAAATACCTGTACATAAGTGGAAAGTTGGTGTCTTCTCATTTTGCAAATGGATTCTACAAATCTGATTTCTGCCTCACATTAAGTTAAAGATTAGCAGATATATTAGGCCAGTATAGACAGGCAGGCAAAGAGATAATAGTCAATGAGGCAATTTCACCTTCCTGGCTCAAAAAGGTTATTTACCTGAAGATGAAAGTTTATGATCAGTTGCATATATATAATTACATTTGATTATAGACCTATTGCCATTTCATTTTTTTCCTGAGGTCAGTATAATAGTATATTTCCTGACCTCTGCCCATGATCATTTTCAAAGGCATTTCATAATGGCCACAAATGCTTTCACTGAGAAACTAGCTATTTTTCCTGTCTCTCAAAGAGGATATATTGGATTAAAAAAATATGGACACAGAATGGCTTGTGGATCCATTGATGTACTCCATTGACCACTGTGGATCTTCAATACTGTGCATAGTTTTTAAAACTATCCACAATACTCTGATCTACAATGAAAATTTCTCCTGTATAACAGTGGTTTGCAATGATGCAGGCTTGATATCTTCCCCTTCATTAAGGGTCATTTATCTAAGATATGGCATCTCCCTCTAGCTTGATGGTATTTGTTGTTATCAAGTCCCTCTTGCAATATTTCTCTTGCTTTGTATTATTTACAATTGTATTTTATTATACGCTTTTTTATTGATTTTTTTTCCTCAGTGGGGACTCCTCCCCCACAGCTCAATTAATAAAGGTGATGCTTTTAAAAGGTTCACAGAATTTCCCAGAAAGCTTTATAACACTGCGGTCCCACATTACAGATGGGTGACGGAGGCTAAGAGAATGATGATTTTCATAAGACCACCTAGATGTTCATAGGAAACAAACACTTGAATATAGGACATCCTAGCTCACAGCTGACACTCCTAGGGCCCAATCCTATCCAATTTTCCAGCACCAGTGCAGCCGCAACGCAGCCCCAAGGTAAGGGAACAAATGTTCCCATACCTTAAGGGGGCTTCTGTGACTGCTGCCCAACCACAAGATGCAGTGTATGCCCCATTGATACAGCTGCACCGGCACTGGAAAATTGGGTAGGACTGGGCCCTTAATCATTACACTACATCAGTTACTGCTGAAAATATTAATTCATTGCATTTCAATTGAAATACAGTAGAACCTCCAAAGTTGACCACCTCTCTATATTGACCACCTCCTTAAGTTGACCTAGTTTTCACAGTATGGACAGACACTGCATATACACTATGGGAGACCAACCTCTCTATATTGACCACCTCTGTAAGTTGTATCTTGACCACTTCGACTATTGCACAGAGTATTAATTTACCCTCCATAAGTTGCCCACTGAACGTGATACTGTGGGCCTGTGTTTTGTCTGGTTTGTCCCATCTTCGAAAAGCAAGAAGCCATGTGACAATCCCTCCCCTACGCCTACTAGCAGATGTGCGAAAGGGTTTTTATAGGTGGGCACACTGCACATAGACGACGGACCTTCACTGGCTGCCGATTGTACCTGGACATGTACCAAGTTGTGAGGGACATGAGGTTGCTTGTGCATAGTGAAGCCACTGTCCTTTCACTTTGGTTTCCATCACCAGTGCCACCATATGAAGATGCTGAAAAGCACCAGTCCCAGGACAGATCCTTGAGGCACTCCACTTTCCACGTCTCTCCACATTTTTGGTAAATTGCCCATTGACACCCACTCTCTGTTTCCTGGTCCTCAGCCAGTTCCCAATCCATGAAAGAACCTGTCCTCTTATTCCCTGGCTGTGGAGTTTTCTCAACAGCTTTTAGTGAGGGGCCCTATCAAACACCTTCTGGCATTTAGTGACTCTGAGGAGACCCAGTAGAGGCCAGGCAGCCTAAGTAAAAAAGTGTTTTGGGTTTTTTTTTAGCTGTTGGGGCTATGTAACATGCTACATGCTATGGACTGGCAAGGGATAGCATTGGTCTGCCTGTCTGCTATGAAACCAAGTATTTTTTTTAAACTTACAATTTTTTTAAGCTTATGAATTTTTAGGGTTTTTTTAAAACACTGATTCTGGGCTGTTTATTCTCTGTCTCTTGATATAGATATAGATGATATAAATAGTAAGCATCACAAGAGGATCAATTCTCATTGATATTTGCAATAAAACTTTTTAAAATTCTAATCTAAATAATAACTTGGCCTTGCATTTGTTGTCCTGGGAGCTAAACATGATAATATTTAAATGCCTTTTTCCCCCCGTATGTTGACTACCTCCCTATGTTGACCAATTTCCTCCAGTCCCTTGGGTGGTCAACTTAAAGAGGTTCTGCTGTATTGAGCTCCAGCTTTATCATTCTAAAAAGTGGGTCCTGGTGCTAAAAGTGTGAGAAACACTAATACAAAAGATATATTTTTCTTTCAGTAAAAGAAAATGTACACTGACTATGCTTCTCTGACCATTATTATTCATTTCATGTTGTGGTCATTACAAAAAATGTTTTTGTCATGGGGGTACCAAAAATATATAGGCCCCAGGTGCCAAATGACCTTGGTACTCCACTGCTTAAAAGACACACACATTTCTCGCTTTACAGCTTTTCCTTAGGGGTCTTTTCAAATGTCACAAAGAAGGATGAATGTTGTCTTCACTTACTTTTTGTTCTCTCTCTGTTTGAATCCAGTTGGGAGAGGGGCATGATGTCTGTGATACAGAAGAATGCTTTGGCTGGATCATGCCCTGGGCTTTTTTACCCACTTAACCATTTGAGAATCTGCCAGGGCCCACTAGAAGTGATGTCATGATTGGAAGTGACATCATGAAGCAGGAAAATTTTTAACAATTCTTTGCTGCAATCCTGCCAACATATACCCAAGAGAAAGCCCCACTGACTATCATTGTTAAAAGCATATACAGAGTAACCTGTTGAAAGTACAGATCTGTAACATTTCCCCAAATGCAGTCACATACCATGATAGCATCAAGTCTAATATATTAAAAATGAAATAATATATTAAAAATAAAATCCCCTGTGATCTGGTTAAGAGGCACTTTTTCAAGTGGGTGCTCCTCGTTTATTTAGTAGGGGGAGAGTAACTGACCCACCTCACCCCAGCAGTGCCTTTTCTAGTGGCTGTCTGCTGGTGTTGTATCCTTTTAGATTGTGAGCCCTTTTGGGACAGGGAGCCATTAGTTATTTGACTTTTTTCTCTAAACTGCTTCATGAACTTTTCGTTGAAAAGCTGTATATAAATACTGCTGCTAATAATAATAATAATAATAATAATAATAATAATAATAATAATAATAATAATTTTGAAATGAATGGGAACCCACCTGAAATTGGTTCATGACCCACCTAGTGGGTCCCAACCTTGAGACAATTGAGAAACACTGTTTTATATACTATATAGTAAGTGAGTTTGCATATTTATATTTGTATATTTATATTTAACTTTGTAACTTTGTATGTACAATCATAATAATAAACAATTAAAAATAACTTAAAAAATAAGTTTTCTTTTTGAAAATGAAGTTTAAACATCTTGGGGCAGCCTCTCAGACACCCCTCTGCAGCCTGGTACCTTGGGCCACTCCCACCCCAGCCACCCTCTTCGTACGCCACTGTTTTTAAAAAATTCGAAAGGACTTTCCATAGTATCTTTGGATCAAAGTCCTCTTATTTCTGTCACTGAATTTGAATTGAACAGATGGCAATTTATATATATATATATATATATATATATATATATATATATATATATATATATATATATATATATATATATATATTAATAATAATAATAATAATAATAATAATAATAATAATAATAATAATAATAATAGTTAGGGGTTAATCCAATCTTCATGGTATGCTGGCGGACTATGGTAGTCACTCTGCTGGTCTGGGAAGCTCTCACATTGATACAAGTGTCAGAAGACATGCGCCTCTAGTGGCATCACATAGATCGGCCAGGGGGTGGATCAGGACTATGATAGGACAGATCAGAGTGATATAGGGTAAATCTTGGCAGCACTGACGTCTGTCCCTGGCTTGACATGCTCCTGGCAGCAGTGGTGTTCCTAGTGGGAGCAAGGAAGGCAAACACCCCAGGGCACCATGCCTCCAGGGGTGGTGCAACATTCCTCACCGCCCTACTGCTACCCCCCCCTCAGCGTGTGAGTCAGCACACTGTCAGAGCACCAGCGGGAAAGCCTGCACCACCCCCACCAGCGTGGGAATTGCTGTTGCCTGAGGAAGTAGGATGACGGGGGAGACGGGAGGGGTAGGTGGGAGGTCGAAGAGGGGGCGGGACTGGGTGGGGAGGGAGGCGTAATGGGGGTGGAGAAGTTGCAGGAATGGGAGGATCCATCACAGGCAGCCCATTATGGATCTTACCCGTTCCGGTAGCAGCCGCCCCACCCTGTTTCTTTCCTCAGACTTGCACTGGCAAACTTGCAGCATGGGTCTGAGACCCATTGTGGGTCTGTAGGCTTATGAGGGGGTAAGGGGATTTTACAATCCGCTTTTCCTGCTGAAGCCTCCTGACCCACCCCACCAGCACTATGTATGCAGCATTTACCAGTTTGATGGGGGGGGGGGGGTTGGATAAAAGACTAAGATTGGCTTCTTTGTTTTATAGGCTCAGTCATCTTGAATCAACCACATACTCATAACTACAGTTCTTATTATTGCAATATTGTACCCCACCAGTCTAAAAACGTACAATCACTTCAAAAATCCCACCCTGAGCTTAGTTCCACCCAAGCAAGAGTATCAGCCTTGGGCCCAATGAAGCTGTTTTTCTTCCTCTGTTTGACAAGTATGGACACATGAAGACTGCAGTAATATCTGGTACTTGAACAGTTGGTTGTGGCTCATCTCCTATCAACTTGTACCTCTTCTGGATAGGGTCTTGTCGGACTGCAAATCACTCCTACCCATGCACAGGTAGCCAAGGAGAATGAAGGAAAGAGGGATTCTCTACTTATTCCATCCTGTAGGCAGAGCCAATAATGCTTGTGTTTGTGCAGTTGGGTCATGCCAGAACCTAACTACATGTCACACGATAAACAAAAAATAAAATAAAATTCCAAGATTCCACTCAGAACAGGCCAGTTTTGATGCCCTAAAGCTTTCCAGAATAGGCAAACACACATTTGTCAAAAGGCCAGGAACGAGGGACACCTCTGTAATGGAGGCTATTTCACAGTCACAAGTTTCCCATTGCGAGATATCAGCCCACCAGGGAATAATGAGCAGATAAAGTTTGAATGAAAAAGTGCTTCATAACTTTTTTTTTTCCTGAGAAGGCCCTTCTGTTCAGTCATTTTGGAACATAACAGAAGCGTGACCCAAAAGTTAATAAAGAACGCATGTTTACTAATTAGGTTTTATTCTCGTTGGTCCATGTTAATTGCCGAATATCAATCTATCTGAAATATGAATATGCAAATACATGTCAGAGTGGCACAAGTTTTCAGTCGTCTCTCCTCTGCCAGCTTTAATTAGATCAAAAGTGGGTCCACCTTACTTTGACAAGAGGGGTCCTACTCTTAATCAGGAAAACAAGTTTGTCTCCTAACAGGTATCTTCTTTCGGCAGTCAGCAAACACTAATTAACGGATACAACTATATTAATTGCATTACTTTAGCATGTACTTATCAGCAAGCCTAGATTGCCTGTTTGCGAATGCAAATAGTACTTCTTTCTTTGGTGAAATCGACGTGCAAAAATTTCTTCCTAATGCTAACTAGCAATCAATTCATATAAGATTTCTCAGATTTCTGTGGGGAACTCTGCATTAATAGATGGATTCTATCTTTTAGAGGTATGTACGGCCATTTAGTATAATTATTCCTTAGAGCTGTGCCTATCATATTATCAGCTTCTGCAGAGGATAAAGAACACACAACTTATTTGTTTAAGAACAAAGAGACACAATCATTTCCTTTAGGAATCACTAAACCACTATGTTAAATAAAGAGATGTGACCCAATGAGAAACTTGCATTTAAGGTAATTATACTTTTTAAAGCCCTCTTAAGATTCCCATTTTTGTTTTATTGTCATTGATTCCCCCACCCCGACAGAGCAAAAGAAATCTGCATTCTGGAAAATGGGAAAGTAAACAGGTACAGCTTGAAAGTCTACGTTTGCCCACGCTGCCCTCTTAGTGAGCTTTGCCCTCATCTTCATTCTGGTGAGGCCACCCTTAGACCTGCGAGGGCATTTCTTTCTCTATATTCATTCATGCCTTGATCTCTCTAATAAGATTGCAAACAAGGATGCCGATTAGTGTCAGTTCTGATGGTGTTTTCATGATGAAGACAATAGGCTGCTACCGGCCACATTGAGACCACCCACTTCTTTCACATGGGCTACCAACAGCCATCATATTGTTATTAAATCTGGCCAGTACTCAGAGGCACTGTATTTTAATGGGACACGGTGACACATTTAAACGTCTCTGTTTTTAAATTAGCAAAGTCCCTCTGGGGATTCCAAGTGAGGCTCCTTCATTTGAACTAGATGGGAAAGGCAAAAAAGCATCATGACATCAAAATAGTCTCCTAACAAATATTTTCCCATATTTTGCTTTGAGTTAATATAGATCCCATTGATGTTGATACAATGAATGTCCAAGTTGCTGAATGGAGAGTGGACGCCTTAGAAAGCAGTGCAAATAAGTAGCCTACATAACCCAAGCTGTAGCCCATGCAGTGGTCATTGGTCTTACCCATGTATGCCACACATTTTGCAATGTGTCAGACAAAGTAGACCCTTAAGGACTAATCCTATCCAACTTTCCAGCACCAGTGCAGCTGCAATGCAAACTCAGGTAAGGGAACAAATGTTTCCATTTATTGAGGAGGCCTCAGAAACGGCCTCCAAACCACAGGATGCAGTGAACACCCTACTGGCATGGCTGCACCTGCACTGGAAAACTGGATAGGATTGGGCCCTTACACTCCTATCTCTTGTCATCACACAACAGTGAAAACAGGAACGGATCCTTACACTCTAACTTGCTCAACCATTATTTACATTCTATACTACCACACAGCTTTCTACTGCAAGTAATACTGGCACAGCTAACCTGTGCATTATGCAACTAAGGGCGCAATCCTAACCAACTTTCCAGCACGGAGGTAAGGGCAGTGCAACTCTGAGGTAAGGGAACAAACATTACATTACCTTGAGGAGGCCTCTGTGACTGCCCCCCAACTGCAGGACGCAGTACATGCCCCACTGGCACAGCCATGCCAGTGCTGGAAAGTTGGTTAGGATTGCGTCCTAAGGGCGTAATCCAATTTTGCACTGGAACAGGCAAGCCAAGAGGATTCTGCTGTATCCAGCGCAGGATAGGGGCCCAAAGTAGCTCAGCCAGAGGTAAGGGGAAACTTTTCCCATCAGAATAAAATATTGAAATGAATGGGGACCCACCAGAAATTGGCTTGCAACTCACAGTTTGAGAAACACTGGACAATTTGCTGCCACCTTTTCCTTCATTGATACGGGGGGGGGGGGAATTACTCCTCAACAGGATAGTCTCCTAGGGTTTCTCATTTCTCATCACAGTCAAGAACCTCAGCCTTGCATCACACTCCTTTGTGATAATCAGTGACAATGACTGGGGTTTTAAACTCTCTTAGGCCTTGTAAGCACGTGAGACTCATTCTCTGCATCCAGAACCTGTGCCTGTTTCTCCCACTGCCCTGGTCACAGAGAGATCTAAATACAGGCATCCCCACTCATTTGACAGGTTAGGGACTGGAGCAGAAGTGAAAAGAGAAAACAGCTGAAAAATGAAACCTGGTCTTTTTTTAGTTTACAAATGTTGCTTCCAATATGTTTGTTGCTTGTTTAGCTAGCAAAATGTAAGTTGCCTTTTTTATCTTGCAAATTCCTGCTGACACACAAAGATTTTTGCAAATGGACTCTCATTAATGCCTTTGGGAAAGGGAATATACTCAGAGCTAAAGTTGGTGCGCGCTCTCTCTCTCTCACACACACACACGCACACACACAGCAGTGGCTAGATGGACGAATGGCCAGTCACATAGCTAGAGAGCTGCAAAATAGTAAGCACCGCAGGTGCCACAATGCTCAGTGTGAGCAGCCCTTCCACTCACTGTCAGAGCCATTCTGGGCAGTGCTGAAAATGCACAGGCTCTCATCAGCCCAAATGGCACCTCCTGCATATAGCTATCAGTTCCCAGTATGGCTCCAACAGCAAGTGGGAGTGCCCACTTACATGGCACTATGCTACTGCCAATGATTTTGCTCTGTAGAAGAGTGCTTCATAAAATTACGTCTTTAACATTTCCTGAGTCACCTCAACATGTTCAGATTCTTCTCCCAGAATGCCACATCAGTGCATATAAGTTTGAACATAAATGGAAACAGAGGAAATGTCAAAGGTTTTCCCTGCATACATATACGCTTTTCCCCCCTAAATACTACAATTGTTCAGGAATGACAGGTTTTGAGATTCGGTTTCTTGACACAAAAAGAACTGAGGTTTGTCAGCTGCAAAAAGGAGCTGGGAAGAGTCTGACACGGCTGTTTCATTATCTCCTCCACTTCCCTTTGGCATTCATTAAAGTGTCAGCATTTTGAAGGCATTCCAGTACAAATACACAAAATACATCATAATTTCATGTAAGTTTATGTGCGGAATTTTGCCATGGCCTATTTAGAACATGTCGGGCTGGGAAATCTATATGGTGACTGTTTGGGCTCTGCCAGTGTTAATACTGGGGGTAAGTGTACTAATATAGATCAATGCCATGACTATGTTCTATGCTAGTAATGCCTAAATTTCCTAGCTAATAGGTGGATTTATACAGAGGCAGCCTCACATCATGGGTGAGATAAAAAGATCAACAGTTTTACTTTGAGCACTTCTTATGATGCCTCCCCCCATTTTCTCAGTGTCAACAGCAGGCATTGACAAAACCTTCTTTTATATAGGTGGTTGATATGTTTTCAAAATCACACACACCTTCTCTTTCATACAATAAAACATCATCTACAGTCTAGTCTTCATAATAACCAAAGCCAACTGCAACTCAAGGGAATACTTCAGGAAAGATATGATAGAATTTTAAAGTGAATACTTAGCACTGTCAGATTTATTGAAGGGCAAGGGCCACGGGGTACAAAATACATATTGCCACAAAAGATGGAGACTTACGTGTGAATGGTTCCTTCTACGAGTTTCAAGGCCACATTCCCTAAGTCTAGCTATTCCTGATGTTTCGCCCTTATCTGTGTATGCCTCTGCACTCAGGTGGGAGTGGGCTTTTGCAGAAGCTAGATTGCAACTGACTTGTCCAGGTCTAGGGTCCGAGTGAACTTTTAACTGAAGTATTTGTTTTAGTCTTTTTGTCTGCACCTTGTGGAGCCTCAACATCTGGGCTCCTAGTGGTTTTCAGCATTTTTAGATGTTTAGTCTTTTGACAATGCCCTACACAGATAAGGGTGAAACATCAGGAATAGCTAGACTTACTGCTTGAAACCCATAGAAGAAACCTTTCACTCTATGATAGTTCCAGCCACAGAACCCTCAGTTCTGATGTAAGCTTAGGTTGACCCACAAACTCCTAGATGCTGCTCCCTATTAGCCAGAAACTGGTAGTCTCCTCATCACTGGAGGATGATTATTCTGTAATATCCGAGGACTTCTTCCAAATGACTCGCCAGAATGGAGTAGTTTCCATCCACTGTTCCAGAATGTATTTAAAAAGGATAGTAAGCTCTAGGGAGAGGTCTCTTCCTCTGGAGTCTTCTTTGAGGGTGGGAATGTCTACTGATCTGTGGTCAGATGAACTCTTGTTTGCTTGCTCACTCACTCGCTCTTGCTCTCTGCTTTCATTCTGGCTGAGAGTTTGCCCTATGACTGCAATGTCCTGGTGCAGACATCCGCACATCACTTTCTGCTATGCCTTGTTTACTTCAGTCAATCATGACATAGAGAAACCAGCTAAACCTGAACAATTCATTATGCTTAAACCACATAGGAATATTATTGGGTCTGAAAAAGTAACGTAAGATACTGCATAGTTTCAGTGGTGGCCCTGGCCACTATGCCACCCTGGAGTAAGCCTGGCAGTGTGTCCATTGGCCTTCTAAGGCCTCCAGAGTGCCTTAGAATGTCACTTCTGTGTGCAGCCCCTCAGAAAGCCTCTGGGCAGGGAGGCAGTGGGCACCACCATTCCCCTAGCCATGCCACCCTGGATCACTTGCCACCCATGGATCCCCCCAGGTATGCCACTGCATAATCTTGCATGTCTTCATGCCCATAGTCTTTGGAGCAGGTTGTATGAAACTAACACTTTCATGTTAATATTTTTAGACAGATGGTGGATGTGTAGAAGCACTCTGGTATTAAAGTCAGGATAGTGTAATGGTTTGGGAAATGATGAGTAGCTTGAATCCATACCTCTCCTGGCTAATTAAAGGCTGGCTGGCTGGGGCTTGGAATATTACTTAGAGCTGTTAATGTTGGAATCGAGCAAGATCCCATTTCTTTAGTGGATGTGGTGATCAGGCCTTTTCTTTTTTAAAAAAATGTGGCTGCTCCTCTCCTGGAAAATATAGGGAGGTGGAAGAATATAAAACCAATTCTACAGCCATTCTATCTTTTCAGCAGCTCAGTTGGAAACCAATACTTCAGAAATATATTAGGGTCTAGGAAGGACTTTTTCAAAAAGGGCCAAAGTACCGCCATCTTCAGAGCAGCTGGTATCTACTCTCAAGTGATGAACTGACTACCCTCCTCAACTATTTGGCTAGTCTCCCACTGGCTGTTTTCATGAATCAGGTCAGGCAAGGGTCAAGTACTCAGGCAGATGATGAAATATGTCCCAGGAACCCGTCCATGTCCTCAGGTTGCATCAGCAGAAAGGAATCCCAAACAATAGTCCTATCAACAATAGGACTAATAAACTTGGTATCTGTCACAAGGAATGTGAGGGATTTTACCTGCAAAGTGCGTTGCAAACCGGTCAGTTAGGAGTCCAGCTCATTCTCCAGAGGATGCAGATGTAACAGACTGTGGACTACCTAGAAAAGTTCCATCACATGACTCTGTGCAGATGCAATGGTGGCTGAGAAATTGAACCATTCTTTTTTCTTTTTTTTTCAAAAAGCCTGGTAAATTCAAAAGGAAAGTATTTTGCAGCAATACTGTAAAATTTCTTTCTGGACAGGTTGAAAGGGATGCACCTAGAGAAGCAGGAAACTCCATCAAATACAGTATGAGGTTTAGCATTTTCCTAGAGCTGGGTAGCAGAAGTTTAACAAGATGCTTCAAGGAGTCACCCACTCTCCCCTCCCCCGCCCCCTCCCCATTATCCATAATACTTCAATGGTACTAGGTTATTTGCATCCTGAATGATTGTGTCCCAGTCAAATGCATCCTGGTCATTGGTGTCCCCTGACAGTCACATCAATTTTTTGTGTGTCCTGGTTACTTGCATTTCACTATAACTGGGCAACAAACAAACTATAACTGGTCAGCAAGCTCCAAGTTATATATGTTATATATAATTATATACACTTATCCTAGTCCTAATCCTAACCCCACCTTTGTGTTTGAAAAATTAAAAAGTGCATCTTATATATATATATATATATATATATATATATATATATATATATATATATATATATATTTGCATCTACTACAAATATATATATAATAAGCATCTTATATATATAAGCATCTTATATATATATATATATATATATAAGCATCTTATATATATAAGCATCTAATATAGATATCAGTACACACACACACACACACCTATCCCAGTCTTAACCCTAACCCTACCTTTGTGTTTGAAAAATTAAGATGTGCATCTAATATAAATAAATTGGGACACAAATGTCCGAAATGCAACAAACAAACAAACAAACAAACAAACAAACAAAAAACTGGGCACAAATGTCCAGGTATTTATTTATATATTTATTTATTAGATTTGTATTCCGCCTTCCTCCCCAAAGGGTACCCAAAGCGGCTAACAATCAAGTTAAAATACAAACAAACAAAGATAAAAATAAACATTATAAATACAAAACACTTAAAAACAATTAAAACAAGATAAAATATATAGCAGCAGATTAAAAGCACACAGTAGAAGACATAATTTATAAATTTATAAAAATAGCCCTTATAGTGCCTTGAAGGCTTTCCTGAATAAAAATGTCTTCAGGCCCCGCCGGAACGTTAATAATGAGGAAGCTGCTCTCAATTCAAAGGGAAGGGAATTCCATAGTGCAGGTGCCTGTTTCTGGCTGCCATTCCCTTCACCACTCTCAATGATGGCACAACTAACAGGGCCTCTTCTGATGACTTCAAAGAACAGACTGGACCATACAGAAGGTGGTCTCTCAAATACGCTGGTCCCAAGCCATTTAGGGCTTTAAAGGTCATAACCAGCACCTTGAATTCAGCCCGGAAACAAATGGGCAGCCAGCGCAGTCGCCGGAGTAGCAGCGTGACAGAGTCAAACTGCCGACCCCCAGCAACTACCCAAGCCGCTGCATTCTGAACTAGCTGTAGCTTCCGGACCATCTTCAGGGGCAGCCCCACATAGAGCGCATTACAATAATCTAATCTAATCTTGATGTCACTATGGCATGGACCACCGGGGCCAGATCCACCTGAGACAGGTATGGCCGCAGCTGGCGCACCAGCCGAAGCTGGGCAAAGGCACTCCTGGCCACAGCTGACACCTGGACATCCAAGAGGAGCTGCGAGTCCAGGAGAACCCCCAAGCTGCGAACCTGTTATTTCAGGGGGAGTGCAACCCCATTCAGAGCAGGGCGATAGTCCAGCACCCACATCATGGATTTCTGCACCAGGAAGACCTCTGTCTTGTCCGGATTTAATTTCAGCTTGTTCGCCCTTATCCAGATCCCAACTGCCTCCTGGCAACGCTCCAGAACAGAGACAGCCACCAGGTGGAAAGGAGAGATAGAGGACAGGACAGTCAGGTGGAAAGGAGAGATAGAGCTGGGTGTCATCAGCATACTGATTTCACCCAACTCCAAATCCCCGGATGACCTCTCCCAGCATTTTCTTGTAGATGTTAAACAACATGGAGGACAATACAGAACCCTGTGGCACCCCACACCTCAAGGGCCAGGGTGCCGAACAGGAGTCCCCCAGTACCACCATCTGGGATCTGTCGGCCAAGAAGGACCGGAACCACTGCAAAACTGTGCCCCCGATCCCCACCTCGGCCAGCCGTCCCAGAAGGACACCATGGTTGATGGTGTTGAAAGCTGCTGAGAGGTCCAAAAGGACTAGCAAGTATGCACTCCTTCCATCCAGCCCTCGGCGTAGGTCATCCACCAAGGCAACCAAGGCAGTCTCCGTCCCGAAGCCAGGCCTGAAGCCAGATTGAAAAGGATCCAGATAATCCACTTCATCCAGGATCCTCTGGAGCTGAGACACCACCACCCGCTTGATCACTTTGCCCAGAAATGGGCAATATAGAGGGGTCCAGTTATCCAATGACCAGGATGTATTTGACCAGTTGTCCAATTACAACAAGGATGTATTTGGCCAACAGTTGTCCAGGATGCAATGGTCCTATCGCTCACTTCAATAAGACCCCTTTATTCAGTTGCATGGAAAACAAATGTGCTTGCATCTGTTTCTGGCAAACACTCAATTGTCTTATTTATCATTATTAATTGCATGAAGAATTTGTCCATTCTTAACCATGATAACCTCTGCTTCCCCCATGAAGGGATTGGTGGCCCTGGCACTTTTACAGGTGGTTGGGGCAGGATTTGGCTACTTTTTTGAGAGCCACTCCTCCCTCCCACACTGATGTCCTTGTTGGGGCTCATGCCTTGTCTCAGTGTTGCCAGGAGGCCACAGAGCGAGGTCCATGATGGGCTGAGCCTCCAGGTTGGCAGCTGCATCTACTGTGCCTCCCAGCATCTCAGCCTTCTTGTTCTGCGGGCCACCAAGTGTGGGTGTGCATCGGGGGCCTTCCCCCTTGCTGAGTCAATCTGCAAGCAAACACACTAAAAATCTAGACTGTAAACCTCTTGGGGCAGGGACCTGTCTTCTAATCACTTATAAAGCACCACACGCATGGATAGAGCTATATAAACATACAAAAATGTTCAACAGGGTCATTTAATGGTTTAAATGGCAGTCAGGCAACTAACTCCCACTGAAAGCAGGAGTTTGAAAAACCTGTGCTTCTGTATCATCACGGTATTTCTGCCTATGTGTTACCTCCCACTCCTCTATTAAGGCAAGAAAACAAATTGGCAGAGGAAGGAGTTTGGAAAGATTTTGTACAGAAACAAATGGAAAAGTAGATTTACATTATCTTTTAAAATATAAGGCAAGAATCATCTGAACCACAGTAAACAATCTTATTTTTTTGAAATCCTGGTGAAATGTATCCGACTTTTCAGATTTGGAAATTAGATTCAACTAGTTTCTTGTAACTGTCTGACAGATAATTCACATCTTCTGAAAATTCATTCACCTCCAACAGATATTCTAGTAATGATCCAAATTGGTATATTGGCTGGTACAACTCATTCCCTTGCACTAGTGCTGGAAATTGACACCTATCCTAGCCCTGCATGACTCCAGTTACCTTGCACAAGGAGACAATATTGTTCTTCCAGTACTGGAAAGGAGGCAGGGTGTGGTCTGCAGCTGCCTCTTTATGGAACATTCTTTTGGATTCCTTCTCCGTCACAAAGCTTTGAAGCCTCTGTTCATGATCAGTGCCACAGTAGTGGCATTTTAAAGCACAGGAGCTCATCATGACAACCCTACCATTTTATAGCCATAACCTATTGATGCTCCAGTCCTATCCCCCTCCTCCAGTTCACAAAATGCCAGCCACACCATGGAGGCGTGTGCTGCGTGCTATGGGGGCGGGTAATCAGGAGGACTCCTTGAGGTAAGGTAGGTCTCCTGATGGCCTGTATGTCTCCTCAGACCTATACAGTGGCAATCGTGGGGAGGGGGGCAAAGTGCCACATTTTTCAGTTGCCCGAATAAGCTGTGTAAAGCATTTCTATGCTTTGCTTCCACTGCTTTGAATAACTCTGAAGGTGATTGGGAAGGGCTGCTTACACAGAGCATTCAAGCACCTTAAAAACTTAGCATGTTGCTCCCCTCTGGGATCACCATCTTTGTAAGTTCACCTCTATAAGCTACACCAGCTCTATAAGTTCAAGGAGAGTAAAGAGGCAGCATAGACAGAATTTTGGGGGATAGGATCTGGCACCCATATATGCTGCTGAGATCCAGTCCTCCACCGCACTCCCCATCTCCTACCCTCCCTTGAAACCACTCAGTTACTCCCCCTGCCTTCCCTCTCCCACCCATGGCTTGCATCCCTTGCCACCTTAGCACACACGCCACTGGTCACCATTTGTGGAAACGGTGGTCAGTGTTTCACAGGTTGCACTGTTGGAACATGAGTTCCAGCAGCAGAGACAGACTATTGGATCAAGCTGGTTATACCAAAAACCATCAACTCTAAATGTCTTCATTTGAGCGTTTTCTTCTGCGGTTTATTTCTATTTTGATTTAAATATCTAGCCCCTTTCAGCCCAAACTCTTGAACTTGTTTGCAATAGTTTAAAACAAATGTAAAAAATTGGCAATATGGGATGAAAAAATAATATCTCTAATAAATATTAAAGATCAATTCAAAAGGAAGTCCCACTGTGTTCAATAGGACTTACCCCAGCAAATATTCATAGGATTGTAACCTTAGTGGAATATGAGCATGTAACATAATGTTAACCTGTCTGTCAGATAGCCCTTGGGAAAGACAATGGACTAGAATCAACATATGCCCCGAGGCAAATTTCTAGGTTTGCCACCTACCTGCTGAGTCCGATGCTATTTCTCAGCTAAGAACCCTGCAAAAAAGGTTTCAAAGTCAGCACCTGAGTACTCTTGCTGATGACAGCACTGGTCCTGCTCTAGGAGAAGTCTCTGGACACTGCTCCTTCACTATTCACAAGAACATACAGGCATACGCCCACGGATACTGGAGATGCCCTTTAAAAAGGTAGGGAAAGGGAAGAAAAAAGCCAGAAATAGTTTTAACTACCAGTGCAATGCATTCTGGGGTAACATTGGGTGACGGGAGGAGCCTTGTGTGACTGGGAAGAGGCTACAGGCAGCTTGGAAGACTGCCTGCAACCCTCAAAACACAGTGGTTTCACTGTGCACTGAAAGGAAAAAAACTATTTTTGACTTTTTCAACTTTCACTACCTTTTTAAAGAGCATCCACAGAACTGCTGATTACTGAAATCATGGGTGCTGAATCCGCAGATACCACGTACACCTGTATAGGAGTTGTGCAATTTGTTGAATTGATGCTCACATTTTACAGTGCACCAGTTTTGCTTCATTGATGTAGATAATATGGAACTGCCTTTTACAGAGTCAGACTCTTGGTCCATCTAGCTCAGTATTACCTGCACTGACTGGCAGTAGTTCTCCAGGGTTTCAGACAAGTCTTTCCTAGTCTTACCTGGAGATGTCAGGGACTGAGCTTGGGAAAGCAATCTGCAGGCAAAGCAACTGCTTAATCACTGACCTACAGCTCTGTCCAATAATGTCCTTGTATTCCACATTTTATCTTATGCCACTGATCTTTGAAAACAGCTCTCTCTCTCCCCCTTTCTCTCTCTCTCTCTCTGTGAGTATCTGTGCCTACATATATTATAAAACGTACTTTTTAAGTTTTTTGAAATATATGTATGATATGTGCACTATTTACATCCTGATCCTATCTGCAAGGCTTGTGATGAGCAATTTAGACTCTGTTAAGGACTGCACAGACAATTATGAATGCAGTAATTTTGTTACACGCACTTAAGAGCAGTTAAATACACATGGAAATAATTTTGAGCAGCAACGCATGACTAGCTTTTACTGTACATTAATCAGATGGCATTAACAAAGATTATCATCAGCACAAGAAAAATTGTTACCTTAAGCTAACCTCATTGCCAAAACCCTAATCCTTATCAAATGGAAATCACCATCTGTCCATTAGATCAATGACTGACACTTGAGTTTCATTGATCTAGTCATTGTGAAAAAGATACAATCATATACAATACATGACAAATCAGACTTCTCATAGATATTTGGTCAGATTTTTCCTCATCCTTTCTGAAGAAGATAATTAGCTGTAGCTTTCCTAATTTTCGGGTGATGTTAAAGTTACAATGTCTCATTTCTTATCCACTTTCAATTTTTCACATGCATGCATAATGAGGTTTTTATCTGTAATTTTGTTGTCATGTTTTTAAAGTTTTTTTTAAGATGCAAGACAGATTTTGTTCCCTAAGGAAATTTTTAATGTGTGATTCGGAACCGTGATTGCACCATGTAAACTGTTTAAAGCTATGGCCATGCTCCAGCTAAAATCTCATTGATTTCAATTATGTGCATGCCTAGCTCTCTTGCATTGAGAGCAATGGGATCAAAACATGCTTAACTTTGACTGGATCATGACATTATATTCAATTTTGACATTTATATATTGTCCCCCTTTATGCTAGAAAGTTATCTCAAGGGTTTTTTTTTTGTCACAGAATCAAAATCAGTATTTAAAATATTGAAAATATTAAACTGAAAATATAAAAACATACAATATCATGAAATCAGGTGAAATAAAGATGCTGTCATCTGTCTTGAGATAGCAAGATAGGTAGGGCTCATCCCAAAAAGTTCTGCTCCTAATAGATATTAAGCTAAGATCTGAAAAGTAGGGAACCCAGAGCAGAGTTTCATTAATGAAGCTCAACACTTGGGGACAGTGAAAAATATAATAGAAGACACTTCGGAAGCAGGGCCAATGCCTTCTGGAAAAGGAAGTGTAATAGGAAGGAGAGAGGTTGGCTAGAGTGTCTGCTCAAAGATACAGACAGCCCAATCCTATGCTTGTCTACTTAGAAAGTAAGTCCTATTCGAGTCAATGGGGCTTACTCCCAGGAAAGTGTGGATAGGATTGGGCTGTGAGGCAGCACACTGTTGTTGTTCCTCCTTTAGTCTTCCAGTGCCATACCCCCACACCATTGCTGACAATCCTGCCCCACCCACCCCCCGGTAACGAATGGGTGGGCTTAAAGAGTTTTGGTGGAAGGAGGAGGTAGGTGAATTGCTTTGCATTGGTGACCATTGCATCATCAGTATTGCGATGCTACGGAGGGTAGGTGCCTTTTTGAAATGTGAAAGAAGAAACACATTAATAAATTAAAGTTGTCATTTTTTGGGAACACCATTCTTACTATTTTATTTTTATCCCTTAGAGTACAATCAAAGAAAATAAAAATAACTTGAAATAACAAACTTGCTCTTACCTCACAGCCTAGTTGATTAATGTCACAAACCTATCTGGGCTGGCCATCATCAGAGTGTTGCCTCTACCACTGCCTGCTGAAGCAGGTAAGTCAAGGCAAGAGGCAGGAGGGAATGGGGAGAAGTGGCATAATGGGGAGATGTGGAAGGAAGGCAGAACAGGGGCAGACAGGGAGTGAAACCAGGCAGGGAGGGATGTAATGGGGAGTGCGGATGTTGTGTTAGGGAGTCAATCTGGTGGTGATGGTTGTGTTAGGGAATCAATCTGGTTGGCATTGGACCCTACCTTCTTTCCTGCAGCCTCCCCACCCCTTTGTCTCTGTGGACATGCACTAGTGAAATCACTAGCACTGGTCCAAGGAGACCCATTGCAGAGTGGCAGGCTTAAAAGGATTTAAATCCCCTTTTGCTTCTGAAGCCTCCCAAACAGCATGCCTATTTTTGGCATAGCTGCACCAGCAGATAGGAAAGGATAGGGTTGGACTCTAAAAGTCACTCCACTTGACGAAAATTATCCCCATTTAGCTGATTTGTCCACTGATTGAACCAATTAAAGCTTGCGCTCCTATTTACAAGTGATTCAGAAGACTTTTACAAGAAACACATCTAAGAAAAGTTCTAATTCTGTTCCATGAAGGGAGACACCCTTTGATGATACTGAATACAGAAGAACATTTTTTATCTGTTGACTTTTGTAACTTAGTGGTTCAGCACATGCTTTGCATGCAGAAAACATGGAGGTAGGAGTGAAAAAAATTCCTGTCTGAAAACCTGAAGAGTCACTGCCAGTCAGAGCTACATGGGCAGTGTAGAAGTGGATGAACCAATGGTGTGACTCACCGTAAGTCAGCTTCCGAAGTTGTTTTCTGCCATGTGCCATACTTTACCTTTTTCAACCACTTTGTGAAAACTCATTTCAGGTGCTTTCCCTGGTGCTCACTGCATATGAAATGAAAACCCTGAAAGCATAAATACCTGTCCTTAAAACTTTCCAAAGTGTGCGGTGGATGATAATAAACGTGACAAATATAGAAGCGATCCTTGTTCTAATATGCATTACATATCCTTAAGATGGCATTTCCGAAAAGGTCTCACAGGCACACACATGAAAGCAGCTGCCAAAGTCACCATCTCTTTGAACATCAGTTTTCCCCTGTGGCACTTCAGAACCAGGTTTTGTTACAGCCAGTTCATACAGGATGATTGCTTTTCTTAGTGCAGGCTTTGGGGAGATGAGTTCTTCTCTGCAAACTTATTTGCACTTTCCCCTGCTATCTCATTCTGGACGCAGGCTAAAGTGTAATGATGTTGCTTTCTTTTCCACACTGTGCTGTGCTGGACAGTCTCAGAAGTGAGCTAGAGTTCCGTACTGCTCCTAGCCACTGCCCTGCTGTTGTAATCCAAGGACAGCAACTTCATTTGGAATGGAGATGACCCTTGAGCGGCATTGCTTAGTAGTTTTTTTTTCATAAATGATTGAAATCAGAGTCATCTATGAGAACTAGTGCTCTGCTTTCCCCTAAGCAGCACAGCCATTCTCTTCACTAGGACAAAAAGGTGAAAGGCAGAGGTCCAAGCTTCCTACAGACATTCAAAAAGAGGCAAGATGAACACACGTGAATGGAAGTAGTATTGCAGAAGCAGACACCACCCCAGCCATTAGAAATCTGCAGAGCTGTGGGCAGGATTCCTGATGTGTGGAGAGGTCCCACACATGCACAAGTGTACATGCATGAGATCTCCTCAGATGTTCTAATGGACAGTGCCTGCCTCTGAAACAGCTCTCTCTCCCTCCCCCTCATGTCTGATCCCTACAGAATATCTATAGAAGGCTTACATTATTCTCTGACGGTACTCCAAAATTTATGTGTCAGGTTGCACACAAAAAAACTGTGTTATATGGTTATGGGCTTTTTAAACTTTATCTCCCTGTACTATTGGAATGAATAATCATGAGCATCAATCATTTAAAATAACTCAGCAAATAATTAGAGAAAACCCTCATAAACACATATTATGTATTTAATTTCCTCCCTTCCACGCAGGAGATACTATAATAAATCCATAGATATAGACACTAAGAAGGTAAGAACTTCCTAGAAACCGGAGCAGGGCCTCTCCTGATTTCTGCTTGGGTAAACAAAAACTAACAAGGATGGAAAATGAACCTAAACAAAAGTAACTGCTTTGCCCGAGAGGGCCATCTAAGAATTCCTGCAGCAGGGGAGCATCACCATATTCCTAATTGCCCGCAACATACCCTCAACAAAATAATTGATACAGCTAGGGCATGATCTTTCCTGCAATGGGTACCGTAGGACTAACTTGCAAACCACTCTCCCATAGTAAATAATGAGTGGAGTGCTATGACTGACATATTTCCATAGGTTAGTTCAGAAAGGGAAGGTGGGAAAATGTCTTAATTGAAATTGCGCTTTTCCTTTATTCGTTCCCTGCCCTCCTCCCCCCCCAAGAGCTGCTTCTATGTAAAGGACAGGATAATGCCTTCTGCCTGCTGTATTTTCCTAGCCATGGTCTGAGATAACAGAAACATGGAAGCTGTTTTATTTTCAAATGACTAATGTCTTGGATGGGATTGATATTAATGTGGTTAATGTACACACAGGATAGACTTAGCTTCTAAACAGCCATGTATTTGATTAAGTCCTGGCTGAGATCACATGGAAATGAGGATCTAAGTTTCAACAGCTTGGACAGTTCTCCATATATAAAACTCCCACATTGTGAGTCACAGACATAAGAGAGAAATAGCAGTAGAACAAGGAGATGCAAAAGGCAAGCAAACTATGCTAACAGAAGATTAAGGGCCAAACTAGCAGGAATGGGAACTCAAGTCAGGTGACGAGTTCAAGTCGAGAAAATCAGTGTTTTTCACTGAATTGTGGAGACTCGAGTCTCCACATGTCTCCACATCAGTCTCCTAATGCTGATGATTAGGGCATTGATTTGAGTCTGAGGCCACTGACTCAGCTCTTGGTCCCCACACATGTACACCCAAGTCTGTCTGTGGCTGGGTGTGCTTGCTTACTTTTTCACGGCATGAAAGACCTTGTTGAGCCAACATTCAGATTGGGCAAGCGTCTGAGTAGTTCCAGCCAGGAGGCAGGGAAGTGTTAATGTTTTCCTTTTGCATCGGGCAGGAGGGTGGGAGATGGGAGCAGGCTCTCTTGCCCATCTCTGAAAGAACTGATGGTCATTTGATGAAGGATGGGTGGTCTTGTTTTTTCTTTGGATGGGGAAGGGCAGAAGGAGGAGCCCAAGGGGGTTCTTGCCTTAGGATTGACTGGAGAAGCCTGGGGGGGGAAGGTAGGGAAGCTGGGGGCTGGCAGTTCGTAGCCATCACGCTTTCCAACGCATGGTTCCTTCGGGCTCTGTTGTTATTTGGAAGGAGAAAGCCTCATTGAATGACCAGTGCAAATGGGACTACTTCTGAATAGAGTTGCAAAGGACTGAGTCATCCTGGTAAGCCTTGCAGTTGCTGTGCGGGACCCTCCTCCCTCTTGCCACTTCTGTCTCCCCTCTCACACAGTCAGTCCCACCCCCTCCTGCCTTGTTTACAGATGGGATGGGGACAGCAAGGGAGAGTTTAAGTGAACTCTCACACACACCAGCAGCAGCCCCGTTTTTTTTTCCACCACAGGCTTTTTAAAGGGAACGAGTCAAGACTCAAGTCTTTTTGAGATGCAAAAATGCTCCGGGCAACTTGGAAAGTGCCCCCGTTGTGACTAGATTTCAAGTCGAGTCGCGGGGGGGGGGGGAGGCAGAGACTCATGACTTGACTGAAGACAAGCTGCGGCTGACTTGCCCATCCCTGCAAACTAGATATGCACACAAATAAGAACTCTGCTGGATCTAGGCCAAGGACCCATCTAGTCCAATTTCCCGTATCTCATCGTGGCCCACCAGATGTCTCTGGACTCAGGGCAACAAGATTCCTGTATGCTGTTGCGCTCAGGGGAGAATGAACTTCCCTTGCCCAACATGCTCTAGTTCTGATCAGGATCCCCCCCCCCCACACACACACACCATGGGGCTATTTTTAAGAAAAAAGAGGCACTTCAGGTTGGATGAACATCTTGAGAGCATGCATTTGCATACAAAAGAAATTACAGTCTATTATTTTAAATGCATGACCCCAACAAAGTTCATGCAGCATCAGGATGGCAGGACATGAGCAATCTAAAATAACGCCAAAAGTGTTACCTTTGCTGCCAATTATCTTCAACTGGTGGGATCTTACTGGGTGGCAGTGGGCAACAGTGGGCACACCTTCTTCAATGCCATAACCCCAGCCCCAGTCGCAGCGCCCCAGCCTGAGGGCCCTGGCCTCTTCCCCCTTAAGGGTGGGGGCAGCAAGGAGGCAGCGACACGATCCCCAGGATTACATCGCTCAGGGAACTGCAGGGGCTTGGCTCTACTTACCAGAGCTTCCTACAGCCTCCCAGGGGTGTGGAGAGCTCTGGGCGACCTTCTGCAGGGCTCCCCGAAGCTTAAGAAGTGAAAGTGGAGTGATTGCGCTCCACTTCCGGTTTTGCGGAGGCAGGGTGCAATTGCTCCACTTTCACTTCTTAAGCTTCAGGGAGCCCTGCAGAAGGTCGCCCAGAGCTCCCCACACCCCCGGGAGGCTGCAGGAGGCTCTGGTAAGTACAGCCAAGCCCCTGCAGCCCCTAGTAATGCGATCCTGGGGATTGTGTCACTGCCTTCTCCCTGCCCCTGCAAGAACTTAGAGTGGCTCAAACTCTCCCAGAAAGTTTGAGAACTGCTGCCAAAACCCAAAGCAGTGAAACCAAAGAAGGGGCATCGATTCATTGTCTGGTCAGCTTTCCTGGGCACCATGGGGGAAATGCATGTCTTTGGATAGGTCAACAGGGGATGGAGTCCAGAGAACCATCTAGGGACCTCAGCACAGGGCACAGGACTCCTGCAGTGCCAAACTGGAGTGCTTTGGGATTTGAAATCATTTAGTTTTGGCTAGGTAACTCTTTTGGCTTTCCCAATAGTGATTTTCTATTGGATGAGTTCTGGTCACAATTTTTCATGACACGTGAGGGTAAAAACAGCCTGAAATAACATTTGAGTTTTGCCCCAATCCTATCTAACTGGTGCACCACGAAGCATCTGTAAAAGACTTTTCCCACACATACCAGTGAACATAGGGAGACCTGCCGGAGCAGGTAACCCTGGTGCAGGGAGCAGATCAGAGTGGGGAAGGGCAGGGAGAATGAGGAGATGGGGTGGGCAGATTGGGGCCAGGAGGGGAGCAGTTTTGGTGGTCGCCGCACCTGCTGAATCCGAACCTCCTTCTTGGGCCTGATCAGACTGCATGGGTCAATGCGGATTTGCACCAGAAATAGCAGGTCTGAATTAACCCATAGCGGCTGCTGTACTTAGCGGCTACTGTACAGCGGCTGCTGTACTTTGCGGCCCCAGAAAAATGTCTCCTTACCCCGAGGAGACCTTCAGCAGCCAAAACTCTTCCGTGGAGTGCAGTGAAGGCCATGCCAGTGCTTCTGCATCCCTGCATAGGGAGTTAGGTAGGACTGGGCCATAGGGAAGCAAAGTGAACCAAACTGTACAATCATGGCAGAGTATTTCACTTATATTCTCAGCTGGTACTGTTTTTCACTCAAGCTAATAACTTTGCTGAGTTGCACTGTCCATGAGCAATTTGCCCCAGCCGAAGTTCAGATTTCTGCAGCACTGTGCTTTCTGGAATCTTTTAAAGTAAAGCCAACCCAACCTGTAATTTAGGATTGCATTACTTTCCCATGACACCTTCCAGCCAACAGCATCTTCTTTGGTGCCTCAAAATTTACCACTTAAGTCTCCCGGGCAAGCTCTCCTATGACCCTGTGGACATGTGCCATATATTCCTTTTCCTCCATGGCTTTTCTACAAAATAAAGTCACAAGAGCATCTCTAAAGAGTATGGTCGTGTAGATTCACAGAAGCAAGTCAAATAGCATACGGTGTGAAATAAAAAAAGGGGGGAGGGAGATCCTAAACATCAATACATTATGTGAACAAAGCTCAAATGAACCATTGTCAAGATCCCAATGGAAAGTAATTACTGATAAAATCCATTTTTTGGTTCTTCCCCATCTCCATTTATTTTTTTTCTCTTCTTTTGCTTCCAGACTTATTTTAAATCAATCTAATTTATTCCACTGCCACTGTCTCCTAATGTACCCTTGTTGTTTGAATAAGGGAGGAGTCAGCATGGGAGAGCTTTGTTATTCATCAGAACTCTTGCTTCAATGAAGTCCCAGCCATATTTTCTTGAAGAATAATTTTGCTTAAGAAAAGGGAGAATATTGCCACTGACTTTTTCTGAATTTTTACAGCGCATTAGCTAAAAATATACAGATTATCACGTCAGAAATGCCACTGAATTTCAAGCATTCTCAAATCCACATTCTATTATAAAACTGTAGGAAAAACTTTCTGCTTCTTCACTCTTAAAATTTCATACTGAGGAGTTTGTTCTTGAAACTTGTTTTTAGTAGCAATTTTATATGGGTTTTTTGTTTTTTTTTTAAATCCACAATCAGCAAACTTTATTTTAAGAGGTAATAATGACTCCACATTAAAAGGAATACAAATACACTATATATTTTAGGCCAGGCTGCCAAATCCTATTACAGATTCAATCCTATTAAAACGTTCCCAGGTTTAAGCCTGCTTTAGAGGTTTCCATAAGAGTGTGTGACCCTTCCTAAAACCCCTACATGTGTGGTCAAGGGACCCAAGGATAATTGTAAACTCCGTGGGCTCCCAATAGCACAGTCAGATATTAGTGCTTGTAAATCCGTACCTAAACAAGGACAATAGTTAAAGCCATCAATAGTCTTTTAATGAGGCAGATCAAAAACAAATGGAAGCAGCAGGGCACTAGGTTTCCACAAGGAGGGGAAGCAAAAGTAAAAGGCTTTTGTCTGATTTCTTACACAAAAAATAGATGGAATTAGTCTAGGAGCTTGCCTGTCAACTGTTAGATTAGTTGTAAAAATAGTGCTTCACTCACTTTTTGCTTAGAAGAAATGGGATGGGGGGAAGAGAGAGAGAGAGAGAGAGATGACTACTGATAATCATGTCAGGTGGATGTGGATATATGTGTGTGTCTGTCAAGAATTGTAATAAATTATCTCAGTCCTTGCAGACATACTGAGCAGCCTTTGAAATCCCCACAGATGTTATTTAGCCATCAGAGGGGGTAAAAAAAAAAAAAAGAGGCTTGTTACTGAGTTTGTTAGTTAAAAGCAGGATGGAGAAAAGTTGATAAGAATTTACGGCCCAACATGCATGTGCTGCATGCAGTATTGTGGTTGTTGCTGAGCAACATCAAGGCACCATGTCATGGCTGAGGGGTAGGGCGTGTGCGGATGTGGGGGGGGGGAAGCGGGAGAGGAGAATGAACAGTAGCCCAGGTATCAGAATGAAGTGTTTTACAGAAAACTTCACCAACTTTCCAGTCATTTGTATCTCTCCTCTGTCTTTTTTGTAGTTACTTGAAATGTCACCACAATTGTGGACACAGTTCCTTGTTAAAAGCCATCAAGAAGAGTAGTTTTCAATGGAGAACAACATACCAAAAAATTGGAGAAGCTTGTTTTATCATTTCATGTCAAAACAAAGGGCTACTGGAGAATCTTTGTAAAATGAAAAGGGAGACTGAACATGCTCTTCCTCTCTCAGCTCTCTTGCAAACCTTCCCAGAATACACATTTACCTAACTTTGAGTGCTTTTTATCCTTTTAGGTTTTAGAGCTTGCAACATAGATAGCATGTCAATTAACATAACTTATAGCGAACACTCATTGGTATGAATGTTAACCAGTGTCCAAAAACTGGGCTGGGTCTTCCACGTGAGTACACACCAGAATTTCCCCAGTCACTTTCCCACTGTAATACATATTAGCACTCTCTGATAATCCACTTTGAAAAGTTAGGGGATCTCCTGGACTAGCATCGAACAAAATACAGCAGACTACAGCTGGAAAGGGAAACTGATAGAACCACATGTGTGCAGGGCTGAAGACTACTGTATTGTTTGAAAGCTGTCTTATTGGTTTCCTTGGATGCTCATTGTAAATTATGTAATGTAATGATCCTTGTTGTACAGTAGCAGACCTCCCACTGAAGGAAAGGGACAAATGCCCTGAGCGCAGAGCCTCATGTGCCTCTAGGACCGCACAGGAAGCCTTTTGAGGCTTCTGATGCGGTTGGAAACTGTGGTTCTGGTTTCCCGGAAGTACAGTTTAAGAGCCCAGGAAAGCTTCAGTAGACTTCCCCAGTGCATCCTGGAATTACGCAAGGCCCCGTGTGCCCCAGGTAAGTGGGGGAGTGAATTTGAGTGTGTGTGTGTGTGGGGTGCCATCGCAGGCTTTTGCCCTGGGGCATGGGAGTGGGGAGGTCCACCACTGATGTTGTAAATATGAAGAGTTCCCATTTTACAGACTTGGGGTAGGAAGCAAACAGAAGTGAGACACTGGGACAAAGTGGATGTTTCAGGATATCAAAATGCTTGTGTGAATGTGGCTTTCAATCATGATCCAACCCAATCTTGGGCCCCACTGAACATGCACTACAGTGTACAATAATGCATGCAGTATTATAACCTGACAAGTGCTTGACAATCCTAGGCATGAAACCTTGCCCCAGTTACCATCTCTTAACTTCAACAATCTACCAGGGCTATTGTGAGGGTTAAAGGAAGTGGATGAGCCATGTACACTGCCCTTGGAATAAGGGTGGAATATAAAGGTGGATAAAACAAACATAAGCCTCACAGGCTCTATTCAGATGGAAAAATCACTAGTTTTGCAGACCTGGTCTAACTGGTCACCATACATGGATCTGAAAAGGAAATGTATGACGGGAAAAGAGATGAAGGTTTTTTCACCATTTTCTGGCTTGCATATGCTCCAACTCTGGTGTTCCATGTTCACTTATGCTCTCTACTTAGACCTGAGGAAGGTTAATTCATAGAGAGACTGATGTGTGGTATGAAATGTTGGTTAATGTGTAGAGGATTCTGCCTTTGGGCATGAAATTAGATAAAATGGTGTCTGGCCGCATCCAGTCCTATAATTCTATTATATATTTCATAGATATCTCTTTCATTTGAAAATTTGTCATGGAAGCTGGTAGGCAGCTAAGCAATATGGTATATATGGGATGGCAAGTAAGATAAGTGACTGGAGAAGCCAAACTACAACTAGGACCTCCTGAAAGTGAGACTATTTTCCATGGAAATTCAGTCTGACAGAACGAATAAGAAATGTTGTGGTAATATTAATTGACAAATGGCTACTAAAAATGAGTACATTTTTTTTTCGTACCATATCTCCGTGTATTCAAAGCAGGGCACAAAATGTAGGGAATATTTGGGAGGTGAGGTTGCTAGTCACATATCTAACAGTTTAGTTAAATTTTGTCACTTGAACTGTGAAATATTAAAGATTCCAGATAAAAATGTGCTTCCAATCTGACCAATTCTATTACGTGCACTACTGAAGGATGAAACTTTTCTCCTAGATCAAAATGGTGATGAAGAATATTGATAGTTTATATAAAGTTATCTCCATGAAAACAAATAAGCCAAGTGAAAAAGTGAAACATAAAAAACCCCAAGAACTGGCTTTATTTATATTTTCAGATGGGTTAGGACTTAACCATATTTATTTTTATGGTAGCATTTGTCAACTTCCAGTTCTGTCAGGTTTCCAGTGTAACTCATATAACAAATGAATAAATATAGTTTATAAAATTGGTTAAACTGGACTTTTGCACTTGGGAGAAACTTTGCCTGTTCCAGGTTTTTTGGCCTTCATTCCACTCTACCAATTTGCTGCACGGGCTCTGATGTCATCAGATGCACAGAGTTGCCCCATTCACTTTGAAGGAGAACCAGCACAAGCATACACCTAACTGCAGTCAGATCTTCTGTCCCAATATTGAAGAGAATGTAACAATCCACAGCTGCGGAACATATAAGTGGCTCTAGTTCAGGGCATATGTGCTTAAAACAACATAAAAAATTTTCTCTTTCTTTTGCTGTCATTGTTACTAGGTATGATTGATATACACTGGCCTGGCCTCAGTGTGGAGAGGGTGTGGTGCAGATTCTTCAAGTGCACGAGGACCAGGATACCAGTATATAGTATATCTGTTATACTGAGTGCTGTTATCACTCTCATCCAGGCCCTATGGAGACCATCCCTATAACTCAACCATCTTGTTAGCCCAATCTTATACTTACCCTTGGCATGCCCTTGGCTCTTTCTGTTTGAGGTGACTGCCAGAAAGCAGTCAGTGTCAGTAACAAAATGGACTCTGTCAGTGCACTACTTAGCGCACTGCTGGCAATGCTGGCGGGAAGGCATGCACCTTACTGCCTGTGTTGTTGCTTCCCCAGCCAATCACTGATTAAGGTAAGTCAGCAAGAGAGGTAAAATGTAGGGGGGGTAAAATGGGGTGGGGAAGGGCAGGGGGAGAGATAGGACATGAATAGACCAGCTAAGGGGAGGAGGTAGGATCAGTGCTGCTGACTCTGCTGATATCCTAACCCCCTTCCCAGACTCGATCTTGCACCATGGGTGCATGCAGACCAGCCCCAGCTATTTAGCTGTTGCAGATTCCAGTAGTCCTCCCTCCACAGAGGCTTTGTATCCCAACAGGCAGCCTGTTGGAGCCAGTCTTCTACTATAGCGTGTGTATTGGTCTGTGCATATTTCTGAAGACATTGCTTGGTAGGGAGTAGCCTTTAATTGAGATTTCTGCATTGCCACAACACCCCCCCCCCTTTCAGGATTAGCAGCAAGCTGAAAGGTTCAGGTAGACCATCTACTGTGGACTCCTGGATCCAGCAACATCATTTTACTGAGAAAAGCATTCAGAACTGATGTGAGGTACACATATTTTGTACTTGGGATATCAGTACCTGACTACAAAATATAAACTAACATTTATGTTCATGCTAAGGTAAAAGCAATAACAATACAAATAATGATTGCTGGCAAGGATAATAATGACAAAGGATCATACAAAAGAGAAATCTTGTAGGCAGCCTTCAACCAAATTTGTGAATCTGACTGTAGTAGGTTTTGTCTGGATACGTTATATTATCATGATATGATGCAGTTACAGTTAATTGGGAAAGGGGGAAATCCCCACGAGATTATTTGTTTGTGACAGGAGACTTTAATGCCAGAACTAGTTCCAGTGAGCCAGAATTATACTCCTCATTAGGATTTTGCAAAGAAGAGTTTATATTTGCAACAATGAAATCATCAAAGGATAAAAATATTAATAAGCCTGATATTAGGTTTAATGAACTTTTGATAAAATGTTGATTAAATGGCAAATGGTGCAAAGGGATATTTTACATTTACAACTACACCAAGAGGAAGCGTAATAGACTATATGATAATAGGAAGAGCAGGTGAAGGCCTTATTTTATCATTTTTATGTGAATGTGAAACCTTCCTCAGTGTCAGAGCATCAATTATTACTAATGAAGCTGAATGTTAAAATATCTGTCTCTGTAAATATGAGTAACGTAATACATTGAACAAATAAACCTCAAATTGTGGGAAATCAAAGAATTACTGGTAAATGGTTCCCTGAAACTGATCCTCAAGTTAGATAAACATTTTCTTAATATAACTCATGGAAATTAGAACACATTGTATATTAGCAGGGCAACAAGACATACATATATCTTTGTAGGGGAAAATAGCTGATTGGTTAATGGTTTGGCAGTTAGACACAGCTCCCATTTAAACAATGAAAAGCTAAGTTGATCTGATTTTTATGGTAGCATTTTGCAGAGTGTAAACAAGTTACAAGTAAATTACAGCCCAATCCTATTGATGATTGGGCTGTTGTGCGGAGCCCATTATGATAGCAGAAGTGAGTTCAGCTGTCATAAAATGGCTGCCAATGGAGTGCAGATGTAGCAGCACCAGGACTCCACCTCTGGACCTGCCACTCCCACCATACCAGGTAAGACGGGTGGGGGATGGAGTAGGTGAGAGGAATTGGGGACAGGATGGAGAGGCAGCAGGAGGGGATGGATCTGGCAGCAATGGCACCCACCAGATCCTATCTTCTCTGTGTGGAGGCTCCCCACCCCCTTCTTCTCCTTGGACTTGCTGAGGACTTGTCCTAGCAAGTAGAAAGGTTATGGAATGGTAAGGGGAAATAATTCTGTTTTCCTTTCTGAAGGTTCCTGATTCAGCCCCCTCCTCCACTGGCACAGCTGCCTCAGCACGGGAAAAGATAGAATTGCACTCTTAAATTTAAAAAAAGAAATTAAGTTCACAGCCCAATCTTATCAAAACTCTCCTTCTGCTGCAGCCACACCACTGGAGGGCACACTGCATCCTGTGTGGAGGCAGTCCTGGATGTCTCCTCCAGGTAAAGGAACATTTGTTCTCTTGCCCAGGGGTAAGCCCTTGCTGCCCCCACTGGATCTACTCAAACCTATACTAGCTATATGGCTGGCACTAGTCCAAGTGGACCCAGGAAGGCAGACTGAAGCCAGGAAAGGGGATAGGATATTGGCATCGATAAATTGTGTAATGATGAAGACTATCATTACACAGTTTATCACTGCCAATGTCCTAATGTGCTACCTCTGGATCAACTAATATCAACTGCAGTGGAACAAGGTGGGAGAGAAATATGCCTTCTTTTTTTCTGCTTACAGGCTTCCCAGGAGCAGCTGGAGGGCCACTTTGGGAATCAGGATGCTGGACTAGATGAGCCTTTGGCCAGATCCAGCAAGGCTCTTATGTTCTTATGCTAATGTGGTGGAAGGCTTTTCAGTGGCACAGCACAGCCCAACAGAAAAGTGACTGAAATTTATAAATGGCACCAAAGAAATTTACAAGCTATGTTAAAAACTGGTATCCCTCTGGTACTTCTTTTTAGACGGTGAGCCCCCTTGGGACAAGGAACCACTTTCGCATTCCTTCGGTCATGTGAACAGTTTGAGAAGTTTTTTTGGGAGGGAGTTGAAAAGTGATGTATACATATTTTACATAATAAAAATAAAATAACTTTTGGGCTTGAAAAAAACCATTGAATTGCCTTGAGCAATCAGTTTGATGCAGCCATGACAATTTGGGAGGCACCTGAGCTCAGCTCATTCATCATCCATATCTATGGTACATGGCTTGGTCACATTAGTAAGTTTCTGCAGAGACATGAATGCTTTACTGCTCTGCTTGTCCTCAGCCTCTCACATCATCACCCTCATAGAGAGGCAGCTGGCTATGAACACAAACCCAAACATAATCTATTTGGAAACTTTGGATCAGCGGCCCAGAAGAACAAAAAGAAAATGGTACCCAGAGCACATGGGGAGTTGTGGTAGCACAGAAGGGGTCAGAATGATTAAACACAGCAAAAATAAAAATATACTGATGTTGGGTGAGTCAAAATGTTAATGACAAACTCTCTAATTTGTCAAAATTTGTAGTCTTATTATACATCTGATTCTGCCAAAAAGGAAAAAAAAAATCATGTATCTTACTTCATGAATTCAGACTTCTGAAGCACATGGAGCTGTGCCAGCCAGATGTGCTCATTAATAATCCACACAGAATGCACCTACCCACATCACTGCTACCTAGTTGTTACAATTCTAGCCTACCTTTCCTGCCAAGGAATTCAGATCAGCAGTATTTGGGCTTACAACAATCTTGTGAAGTAGGTGAGGTTGAGATATAACCAATATGCCGAAGACTATCTAGTGGCCTTCACACCTGAGAGAAGATTTTAATCTGGGATTCTTAACATCTGGATCCAATATTTTAAGCATTGTACTATACTGGACCTCCAGTGTCAGCTACAATCCAACATCTCAAGCCAATGACCTCTTGCAATTCAGTGTCTGCACAAAGCCGTATCACCAAAGAGTTTCTCCATTAATGTCAATGAACAGGGAATTCTTATATGTGCGTTCCTGAGTGCCTGCATGCACTTTTAGATTGAGAAAATGGTGTGAAATAGGACAGTAAAATCCAAATTAATATAAATTATTGTAGATTATATAAATTGTAGCACACAATTGAAGATGTCTAACAGGATGCAAAGTCAAGACCTACCATCAAATTCATGTATTGTCATTATAAATGTGGCATGCACCAATGTACACAGCATGTTTCCAAATGAATATATTGAAATCTTTTATTTGATTGTCTTTCTGAAAGTCCTCCGGAGAATGTTTTCCAGGCCAGTATTGTCTACCACAAACAATATTTCTTTGTATGTGAGGAAGGGGCTTTGTATTTCCCCAAGAAAGAAAACCACATCTTTCACAACTACAACCTTCTGTAACCTTCCTGCCCTCCTCACTCCCACACCCACACACAAAGACCCTCCTTAATTGTATTACTATTAGGCTGCCCTCCAACCCCTACTCAAATGAGGACAAGGCTAGTTCTGTATTTCATGGGATAACAATTTATGAGCAATTAAAAATGAAGAGACACAAAGCATTCATCACAGCCGCAGCTAGACAGGCAGCAGAGGTCAAAGGTTCCAGCAATGAAGTGTGCACAATATATTTTTATTTCTGTTTTCACTAAGAAGGAAACGGGTTAGCTAAAAATTATGGCTTGCAGTCTCCAGTTCAAAATAGGTGCACTTAATCTTTCAAGACACTCCGTTCTTGGGAAGATGGGTTGTTACAGTGTGTTCACAAGCGTGCCCACACACACACACACAGAGGGAGAGAAAGATAGGGGACAATGCATTATTGGAAAACTTAGTTATAAAGGGAAACACATTAGCCACTTATTACAGCTCATAGGTTAGCCATGGGACACTATAGAGGTCAGGTATGTGAAATCTAAGCAAGGAAGCCCCTGGATCAAATCTTGCCTTAGCCTTGAATTCACCCAGGGGCTTAGGACCCAATCCTGACCTGGGCTAGTGCCAGTGCTGACCTCCAGAGCTCATGCTAGGTATTGCAAACATACTATAAGGCATTCCTGTGACATCGTGTGCTGAGTCAGCATGGCCCAGCACCCTCTGGGGCTTCTCCGGTCCTTTAATGCCTTATAAGGCATTAAAAAGTCACTTTCATAGAGAAACCAGAAATGACTTTTTCAGCTCTAGGGCTCAGTAGGAGCCCAGCAGAGGCTGCAGACATATGTCAGCAGCTTCTGCTGGGCTCAGAGGACCCTTAGGAGGTGAGGGGAGCAGAGCAGGGAGCAGCAGACCTGATCTGCAGATAACTGAATCCACTAATACAGATCCACCGATATGGGGCCCCCATAGATCCTAGAGCATTGTTTCTCAAACTGTGGGTCGGGTGCCACTAAGTGGGTCATGACCCAATTTCAGGTGGGTCCCCATTCATTTCAAGGTGTATTTTATTTTTAATATATTAGACTTGATGCTACCATGGTATGTGAATGCATTTGAGAAAATGTTACAGACCTGTCATTGTCCTAACGTTCCAGGTGCCCAGCTTTAGGGCAGTAGTTTTCTGTTGCATGGTGCAGAGTTGTCGATCCGCTTGTCGGTTTTCACCCTAAACCCCACGCACCCCATGAGGTTAACGGACCGTGGCGAGGCAACACCTTACTGGCTGGGGACTGCCCAGCTTAAGGCAGGCGGTAGCTGCCCAATGAGATGCAATGATCTCTCCCACCGTCGGAAGCAGCCCCTGGCGTCATGCTCTACGCCAATTGAGCAAAGACTTATAACTGGTAAACTGCTGCTTCCCGTGATGCGCCGATGCCGTATGGCGAAGTTGGAGTGTCCTCTCCAGTGCGCGAAGCCTGGGTAAAGAAGGTATGGAGGATAGGCTGTTACCCATGCAGCAAATCCCCCCTCTCCACGTCGCTGGAATGGTCCAATGGAAAGGCAGAAGTCAATACGGTTGGTTCCAGCAGCGTCGCAGGAGTTGCCAGAACGTGACTGTGTTCAGCCATGAACTGCCTCAGGGACTCCGGCTCCTGATTTTGCCTTGAGGTTGACTCCTGAAGCCTTTTCCACAACTGGATGTAGCCACAAGGCAGTGGAGGTTTGAGGTCATACAAGGACATCTGCAAGAGGGATCTGAAGGCCTTAGGGATGGACCTCAACAAGTGGGAAACCCTGGCCTCTGAGCGGCCCGCTTGGAGGCAGGCTGTGCAGCATGGCCTTTCCCAGTTTGAAGTGACACTTTGCCAACAGTCTGAGGCTAAGAGGCAAAGAAGGAAGGCCCATAGCCAGGGAGACAGACCAGGGACAGACTGCACTTGCTCCCGGTGTGGAAGGGATTGTCATTCCCGGATTGGCCTTTTCAGCCACACTAGACGCTGTGCCAGAACCACCTTTCAGAGCGCGATACCATAGTCTTTCGAGACTGAAGGTTGCCAATACAAGATACAGACCTGTACATAGGCTGCTATGTATAGGTGGAGCCTTCTTATGCGTGTGAGTTCCGTTCCCTGACCCACCGCGATTAGGAAAAAACACATTGTGCTAAGTCAGATCATGTGCTTCTAATATTAAAATTTTGGAATTTGGCATGAGTCCCCAGTCTTTTATTCAGTTTAAGGCTGCTGCTTGGTAATATAACTCCCAGTCTTGTAATCCAAATTCTGCTCTTTTTTATCATCATGAAGTAATTTCAGTCTTATTCTCGGTTTTTTGCCTTGCCAGACAAATTTTGTGGTGATTTTATTCAATTCTTAAAAAAGTTTTCTTCAAAATAATCGGGATAGTCTCAAATAAACATTAATTTTGGTAATATCTGGGATGCTGAGCTTTTAAGAGTCCAGTCCTAGGCATTTCTACTCAGAAGTAAGCCCCATTGTAGTCAATGGGGCTTACTCCCATGAAAGTGTGGAAAGGATTTTAGCCTAAATCTCATGCTTTGCTTGCTGGGACTTGCTTGCTGGTCTGTTTTGTTTCTGTAGGCTGGAGCACAGACAGCCTGCACCATCTCAGTCTGGGGGGGGGGGGGAATTGGGCAAACACTCCCTGGGTTTTTTAAAGCAATCCCCTCTGTTGCTACCACACCTGCCCCTGTGTGTGTGTGTGAGAGAGAGAGCACACTCGAGAGCGCATGCGCTGGCTCAGGGACTCCAGGAGTTTTACTGTCCCTTCAAAAGGGCAACCTCTTCCATGGCTCCAGGGCTATTTCCCTGCCTGTGTGAGGCAGAGCCTTTTACAGCATTTTGGGCTGCCTTGAGGTGTCAAGGCATGGCAAAGGTGTGTGTGAGTTTGAATCCCCCCCCCACTCATTCCAGTTGAGATAAATCCACACACAAAAAACCTGTGGATAAATAGGTTGCACCTGAATATGTTTTTAAACAATGACAGTCAATGGAGCTTACACCCAGGTAAGTGTAGATAGGATTGCAGCTTTCTTGGATGTTTGGTGATTTTTTTTTTTAACTAATCAGCAACTGGTTGGGAGGGGGTGGGGTCCATTCCTGGAGGGGGGGGCAGCAGTCAACTTAGCCTGGAGCAAAAGGAGGCACTGAGACCTGGAGAATGAGATCTGGTTTGAATAAGATCTGAGATAAGGCACTGAGATCTGGAAATTGGCTTAAACGGTTTTATCTGGTGGTATTCTTTACATTGATCAGGAACTTGTCACACCACAAGGGCCCTGGTATATAGTCCTCAACAGGAGTTTCGCCTGTGTGCAGATACAACAAGGTTGAACTGTTCAGGACACCCCCTGCTGGTTGGCTATCTGGCCACTTGGTTGGGCTTCCAGGGGTGGGACCCAGACCCCCAAGGCCTACAACACCCTGTCCTGGTCCAGGTGTACCTCTCCTGGGAGGAAGCAGCCAGTTGCCCCCACCAGGGACCCTTTCAGCCCCCACAGTAACAAGTAGAGGTAAGGGATTGCTTACCTTTCCCCCAACCCCTTCTCCCTAGCCAGAGCCCCAGGAGGAGAAGCCTCTCCCTATGCCTCCCAGGCTCCTTATGAAGTCAGTAGCTGGCCTAGCCAGCCCCACCCTTTCCAGCCATGTGACTGTCTGGAGATCCCATGAAACCTTGGGCCCTGTCTCTGGGAAATGCTCTGCTTGGGAGCCCAGTCCAGGCAGTACTTGCGATTTACTCCCAAGGAGGCCTCTACTCCAGAGGAGACCCCTGCTCCTGAGAAGACCCCGTTCACCAGGTCACAGAGGATTAGGAGGGTTCTTCTTTATTTTAAATAAATTTTTAAACTTTTACTTACTTACTTGATTCATTTTGACATATGGGGGTCTATAAAATTCTCCTGCTTGATGATGTCACTTCTGGCCATGACATCACTTCCAGGTTAATGACATTTCCAGTGGGTCTCGACTGATTGTCATTCTAAAAAGTAGGTGCTAAAACGTTTGAGTCCTTGAGCATTAAGGAATTCTTGTTTAAAAAGACTAGATTTTAACACCAATATTAAAATATGCATTTCCTCATGGCAATCTATGGTATCCCCATTGGATCTGTTTATAAACCTTACTGCCCAATCCTAAACAACTTTTCAGCATCAATGCAGCTATGTCAATGCTGTGTGTGCTGCATCTTGCCATGGGGGGAGGCAGTCACATAGGCATCCTCAAGGTAAGGGTCCCTTTCAGGGAGAAGGGCGGGATACAAATAAAGTTTATTATTTATTATTATGTTCGTTCCCTTGCCTCAGGTGTGCATTGCAGCTGCATTGGAGCTGGAAAGTTGAATAGAATTGGGCCTTTAGAAACACCATGCTTATTCAAACCAGAAGTGTTTTCTTTATCACAGTGCTATTCCTTTAGTTCTTCCATTTTCTGAGTGTTTCCTATCCTTATTTTGATGTTCCTCACTAAGTAAGCATGTGTTATCTGTGTACAAAGAGAAGTTGCAACAAACCACTTCTTGTCACCCACCTAACTCTTTGTTAAGAGTTATTTTGAGTTCAGGTTTTGCATAGCCCTAGGATTTAAGGGGAAAAGAGGTTTTGCTTCTCACACAGAAGGTCAGGATCCTCTGTAAAGAGCATCTCATGAACATGGCAATTCAACTCTCAAAGTAATGAGCTCATCATTCCAGGGTGAGAGGTTATAGTGTAGAATTTAAATGTCTTGCTTCATATAGCAGCAATTCCAGATATTAACAGTTTCCATTTCCATCAATGTTCTCAATCTTTCAGAGCAAGCAAAACCCATGTGTGTTCAGTCAGATCCAGCATTGGGGCAGCCCTTGGGCATTTTTTTTTTGTTTTTTTGCAAGGAGTCCACAGCTGTTCCTGAGCCCCATTATGCTGAGCTATAGCTTGTTAAGTGTTGCCCAGCCATGGCATATAATATTGGAATATAATGACATTTTCATGGAATAGAATTAAATTTTGCTTCCTTAAAGAGTTTTTGCTGAATTCTTCTATAGCCAACCTGTGTTTGGCTAATCAAGGTGGGGAGATGAAGCCCAGCCTATATTCTGCTGTTATTCATTACATGCATTGAAGGGACTTTGGATGAGCTTTGAAGGAACTTGACAATTTCCTCTTCTTCTTTGGCTTGGTTGCATTGTGGTGTCTGTCTTCATAGAGCTTCAGTTTGAATTTCATCTCATTGTATGTTTGTTCTTTTGAAGTCAGAATCATTCCATATTGGAGGAGGGTATTATGGTATTGATGTGAAAATGTTTCTGTCGAAAAGTTTAGCTCTTGGAACCTGACCAGTTGTACTATGAGGTGTGGCTCTATCAATGCATAGCCACTTGTATATTTTATCTCTCCTATTTTTTTCCCCCCATTCAAACATTGGAATTGTTTTTTCCAATGGATCTCATGAATCTTTTGACTTTTGCATTTGTTTTTGGCTAGAGACAGTGCTCTTTTCTTGTAATGGAGTCCAGAATTACTTGTTGGCTGTACAAAACTGGCTCCTTGAAATGGAGTCCATTGCCTGGTTTGAGTATGCCTGAGAAATGTACAATATATTTTGTTCAGTTTTGGAATGAATTAGATTTTGGAATGTCCACTTCAGAGTAATGGGAATAGCCATTAGAAATAACCAACAAATTATCTCCAGATAGAAAAGCCAAACAATCCAGCCCATGAAATAAACACCTGGGAGACCCTTTGGTGTGTCCTGCCCTCATTTGAACCTTGGCTGATAGGAACTAGAGCTGCCTTCTCAGTGGGGGTGACCAGTTTCTGCAATGTCCTGCCTCAAGACATCCATTCTTTTTCAGGTGAAATTTTATCACCACTTGAGATCTTTTCTCCCCCATTTTGGCAGACTTTTGGCCTGACCATTCCTTGGCTCTCTTGCCTTGCTGTCTTTGCTTTGTAGTCTTTCATCTGCTCATTTTATTAACGTCTTGGTTTTGTTCTTGTTTGATGATTGCTTTTGTTCGCTTTGTTTGCAACCGTGAGTGGCTCAATTTCTGAATCGAAAAGATAGGATGCGAGTAATTAATTTACTAATTTAATAAGGAAGCAAGCAAGAAGTAAAATTGCTCATAATTTCTAGTTATTCCGCATGAGCCTGCAACCCCCTTACCTTGTTGCTGCTGTAGTGGCAGTGCTGCTTCAACAGTGGTAGAAAGACAGCTCACTCTGCTGCCCCCTTTTTCTTCTCCATGGTGGCAGCTGTAGCTGAGGTGGCAGCCACGGAGTTCAGAATCTCTCTCTATTCCAGTGATTTTCAACCTTTTTCATCTCATGGCACACTGGCAAGGCACTAAAATGGTCAAGGCACACCATCAGCTTTTTGACAATTGACAGGGCACACTGTGCTGTCAATGGGGTCTCACATCCCCCAATGGTCCTATTGATAAATGACCCTCTCCCAAATTACTTCGGCACACCTGGGGACCATTCACGGCACACCAGTGTGCCACAGCACAGTGGTTGAAAATGGCTGCTCTATTCCCTCTTCTTCTCTTTTTCTTTTGGCTTCCATTCTCTTCTCTCTCTCTAGTTTTCTTTCCTCTCTGACCCCAGGAGTACTGGGAAATTTTCCTCAGTAGTTTTTCAGTTGTACATGCCATAACTGACTACGTAATCAACAATCTTTATAACACTGCTACACTTACACATATGTTGTGATCATGTCCTGTTATTGTAAGCTTTTGGGATGAAATAATTGATATAAAGATAGTGCTACAGCAACCTTTAGTTTTTACGGATATGTATGTAATTCTTAATTATCTACCGTTATCTGGAGACTCATACCTGGACAATTGAAATGGACTCCCTGTGCCCTCACGGTAGCAAAAAGACTTATATTACTTCATTGGAAGGAGAGATGCCCACCTACATATGCCCAATAGACGAACAATATTTTACATTTATCAGTATTCAAGCGAATGGCCTATCGGCGTCAACTGCATATGGATTTATTTGAGGATATCTAGAGGCCATTCCTTGACATAATAACATAAGTCACATGAAGTGTTGATATGTAGATACTCTGGTCGTGTATATGTATAAATATTCCCCCCCCCCCTTTTTAAGCACGTATTGATGTTATACTCTCTTTTTCTTTTTCTTTTTGTTCTGTTTATGTAAGACAATAAAATTTAAGGGAAAAAAAACAATCTTTATAACACAAACTGGCATACTTTCTCAAAGATCTCCTTGAGCAACAGGATAACAGTCTACCCCACACTCTGCTTATGACTTTACCTGTGTTTTGCCCTCTAGATAAAATGCCTAAGGGCACAATCCTAACCCACTTCCCAGCACCGACATAAGGGCAATTGCAGCTCTGAGTTAAGGGAACAAACATTCCCTTACTTTGAGGAGGGCTCCATGTCTGCCACACAACTGCAGGATGCAGCACACATCCCATTGGCATAACTATGCCGGTGCTGGAAAGTGGGTTAGGATTTGGGCCTAAATTGGCCAAAAATTTTAGCCCTGGAAGATGGGCTGGAATGCATTATTGCTGCTGGAGCACCTTGTGGGCAGCTCAGAGGGCTGGCAGTAGGTACTGAGGACCCTGGATGGCAGTAAAAGAAGAGACTTACAATTCAGCCTGAACAGCACAGTAATCTTGTGGTAAGAACTAGACCTCTGAAGCACTGACAAAGTAGGTTCTCTATCGACCCCACATCTGTAGACCATTTTGCAGTTTAGCACAATTAAGGCTCATCCCCAAATTTGGACACTACGGGCACAATCCTAACCCCTTATGTCATTGCTTTCCAGCACTGGCATAGCGGTGCCAATGGGACGTGTGCTGCATCCTTTTTCAAGTGGGTGCTCCTCTTTTTAGCAGGGGGAGAGTAACTGGCCCACCTCACCCCAGCACTGTCTGTTCTAGTGGCTGTCTGCTGGTATTTATTTGCATCTTTTTAGATTGTGAGCCCTTTTGGGACAGGGAGCCATTTAGTTATTTGATTTTTCTCTGTAAACCGCTTTGTGAACTTTTAGTTGAAAAGCGGTATATAAATACTGTTGATTGATTGATTGATCCTGCAGTTGGGTGTCACTCACGGAGGCCTCCTCAAAGTAAGGGAATGTTTGTTCTCTTACCTCAGAGCTGCATTGCCCTTAAGTTAGTGCTGGAAAGCACTGACTTAAGGGGTTAGGATTGCGCCCTAAGTGTGAAATAGCAGCATGCAAAAGCATGTATCTGTAGGGCTGAAACTTGAAAAAAGTTTCTTCTTCAGAGTTTGGTTATTGTCATGCAGGTCCCCTGTAGCTCTAAGATTTCAGTAATTAACTTTTCTCTAAAGTTTATATTGTGTTCTTTACTTTCTCTCTCCCCCTCTGCCTAATGTCATTCTTCGTTTTCATTTTGTTTGTTTGCCATTGTTGTTTAAATCTTCAATTCACAGACCTGAGTTTGGCAAGGGGGAAGAAAGTCATCGGTGAGATTTTGTGAGGTTTCCTGATAAATCCTCTGCTTTGATTTGTTTTCTTTCAATTGCTTAATACAGAACATACTGAAAAGAGGGAGATGTGGAATTAGCCCTAAGAAGAGTATCATATGGAGAAGCTTGAATTGTTAAAGGAAAACAATTCCAACCGGAGCAAACATCAGCTGAAAACTACACAGAGTTCCATTATTTTCTCATTTCAGAGCAGGCACATGTTCTGGCTTAGCGGCGCTGACACTGCCCCCAGATGGGCTAAGTTTGTGCCAGCCTGGGCAGGGTGGTGCAGGGAGTAGGAGAGGGTGGTGGGAAGGTGTAACAGAGGTGGGAAAGGAAATTTTGGTGGGGAGAGGGTGACTTGGGAGGGGTGTGGAACCAGCTATGGCAGCACAGGCCGGATGCTAACCTCCAGTCCCAGCCTGACCAGCATTACACAGGCTCACCTACAAAATCAGACACAGATCTGAGTAGCCCCTTAGGGCTGGCTGGTGCATGACAAGGGGTAAGGGGAATAATATCCCCTGACTCCAAGTTCACCCCAGTCTGCACCTACTTTGTGCTGGATGCAGTTCAGGCAACTTGGCCTGCCTGTTCCATCACAAGTTAAGAATGCACCCTTAGGGCACAATCCTAACCAGGTCTACTCAGAAGTAAGTCCTATTTTGTTCAGTGGGGCTTACTCTCAGGAAAGTGTGGTTAGGATTGCAGCCTTGATGTTATAAGGTGCTTTGAATGCTATATGATGGGAAAATGGCATATATATATAATTTCCCCCTACTGGGGAAAAGAAGCAACTTAAGAAGGGTTGTTATGAGCAAAAAGACCCCAAGAGGTAAGGGGTCTGTGTTGGCAGCCTTTCCCTGCTTGCCTTTCTTCCATTCAAACAAAGCCTTCCCAGTTGCCAGGCTAGAAAAAAATGTGGATGAAAGATTCTCAGAACTCTGCATAATACTTAGTTTGAGCTGTTAGCATTATTGAAACAATCTTTGTTTGCGTATGTCCAAATTATTATTAAATGCCAATGCAATTTTTCAAAAGTTACTTTACATAGCTCAGTTGATTTTGTAAAAAAAGACAAAACCTCAATTAATATTTCAAAGGACTAATCCCAAAGAGGTATGATTGGTTGTTGGAAGTTAACACTAAGGATCTGCCAAGTTACACGAAGGCCTGGAACAAAGATTTTGACAGACAATTAGAAGAACAATGCTGGAACAGTATATGGAAGAGTGGCCTGCAAATTTCAATTAATGTCAACATCAGAGGAACAGCTATTAAATTTCATATTATGTGGTACCTTAGAGCCCAATCCTGAGCTCAATGCGCCAGCTTCCTGTCGCAAACGTGCCGTAAGGCACTTCTGCAAGGCTTACCGCCCGGCCAGCGCCTTTGTTGGCTGGCGCTGGGTTAGCGTCGGGCAAGCGCTCGTCCTCTGCTGCTCAGCGGTCTCATGGACTGCTGAGCCGCGGCATGGTAAGCAGGAGCAGGGAGGGGGTGGGGAAGAGGCGTTCCAGGGAGGGGGGAGGCAGACGTAGGGTGCAGAGAGGGCAGGGAGGAGGCATGATGGGGAGCCTGGGAAAGGGTGGGTGGAAGGCTTGCTGGGGGAAGAGTGTGGGGAGGCAGAGAGGCAGGTCCGTTGGAGCTCTGCTCCACTGAATCCTGTCCGTTTGTGTAGGGCTCAGCGCCCTACAAGAACTCCTTTACTCTCCGCTGCAGGGGAGTTGCAACGGGAACTCCCCGTTGCAGGGCTACTTCCCTTACCCGGGAGAAGGGGACAAAAGTCCCCTTCTCCCAAGGTGCCATCTGCAGTAGCCCAAGGTGTGCAGGTGGCAGCCGTTTTTGGTGCCACCAAAGCAGCGCGCCCCAGGCAGCTCAGGATTGGGCTGTGGGTCTCTCAGGAAGACTAGGATGATGGTCTGGGGAAGGAAAGGGTGTCGTTGAAGAAGCCATACATTCTTTCATTTGTGAAGGTGGCCCTTTGAATTTGCAAGGAGCACTCATTGGCTTTTCTGGATTGCATGCTCTCTCTGGGTAGAGTAGCTAGCGTCGGTTCTCCATGCCACCCAGACAGTATGGTGAAAAGTCTCTGCCTTCTCTTGCTCCTGTGCTTGCATCTGCGCTCCCTCTGGACAGTGCATTGGGTTGAGTCCTGATTACTTTACCTCCCAAACTGAAGGGCAGGAGAGTGACTGGAAGGAGCCTTGCAGCTATCACTCATTTGTCATGCAAGGAGCAGCCGCCCTGTGCCACTTGGCAGCCAAGTGGGAGAGAGCAGAGGAGGTGTAGGTGTGACCCACCCATCCAACCTCCAAAGTAAATGGATGTTTTTATGAAACACCTTTTAACTGTGATCCAGTTGTGTCTTATGTTGTTTTTATGGCTTTAAGTGTTTTATATTAATGTTATAGCGTTATTTTTATTGCATTGAAATAATATCTTGTAAACCGACTTGAGGACCCTTAAGTGGGGTGGAAAGGTGGGATGTAAATTTCTTAAAATCAATCAATCAATCAATCAATCAATCAATCAATCCCAATAGCTTTGGAAGAAAACATAAGAAGAGCCCTTTTGGATCAGGCCAAAGACTCATCTAGTTCAGCTTCTTGTATTTCCCAGATGCCTCAGGGAGCGCTCCAGACAACACGACCCCTGCATCTTGTTGCCACTCCCTGGCATCTGGCATTCAGAAGTAGCTACGTGTATGCATATGTGTCTGCTCCACAGGGAATACTGGAAGAAAGCATGCATTTTGAATATGTATTTCATAATGTAGAAAGTTCCTAACTATTAGCTCAGATACCCATTCTGGGTCATTAACCAGCAATCTGCCTAACAAAGAAAAAACAAAACAAAAAGATAATCAAGAATGTAAAAACGGGGGGGGGGGATGCAGAATGTAAAAACAGGGGGGGGGGATGCAGTTCCATTCCTTATGCAGGAGAATACTGACTGAGCAGCAAATTCCAAAGAAAAATTCAATGAAGGAGAAAGGCAGGGACCATCACTAGCACACATGCACATTGCATGAGGACCGTTGATTCTATGCACTTGAACTAATTTTGTATGAGAGCACTCTAATTAATCTTTCACTTGCAATTATAATTGTAATTTGTTTACAACTAACTTTTCTGTATGTATATATATACACATGTATGTATGTATGTATGTATACACACACACACACACACACACAGAGCGTCATTATATGCATAACATTTATGCATAACATTAAAATAAATAAAGATAATTGATTATGGGCGCAATCCTGAGAATGAGTTGGGCTGGCGCAAGTTCCTTTGGAGCATGTTTGCACCTCCGCGGGAGTAAGCCACATTGGTGCATGGAGGTGCACTGACACACAGAGGCTGAATCCAGCCTCCACGGCAGCTTACTCTGTGAGCCTTGCATTGGACTGGCTGAGCCGATGCAAGGCTCTGGGGTGGGCGGGAAGGAGGTGTTCCTGGGCGAGCGGAGGGCAGGGAGAGGGAGTTTAGTGGGCAGCTCCTGGGGTGAGCGGGTGGGGAGCGGGAGGCGGGGCTGGGATCCGGCAGTTATATTGGGTCGCCACCCCTGTTCCTGGGGAGATCGGAGCAGCTTCAAGCCGCTCCACTCTCCTTGGGCTTGTGCCACCTCAGGAGATGATGCAAGTCCGAGGAAACCCATTGGAGCCAGGGCACCTTACCCAGGGGTAAGGGGAAAAGTTTCCCCTTGCCTCTGGCTGAGTCGCCCTGGGTCCCTATCCTGCGCTGGATACAGCACAAGCCCCTTTGCTTTCCTGTTCCAACACAGGGTAGGATTGCATCCTATACTGATCAGACTCTCTTTTGTTGGCAAACTGGGAATCATATACTGGCACCTTTTTATTATTGATGGTTGACAAATCCAACTGCATTTTTTTTTTGATAAATATTCTATGAATTTATTGGTGACTTTAAATCCCAACATTCCATCCTTGAAGGGACTATCAAACTGGATTTCTTTCTGTGAAATAGCAAGTCTGTGACTGGTATAAATTTGATTGTTATTTCTTCTCACATACACTACGAATACAATAGATTTCCAATGGTGCAGCACCTTTGGGTCCTCAGTGGTGCCACATTGTCAGACACTTCAGACTATTCAGAATGCCATACTAGTGAGAGAATGCTGGGCTATTGGACTTTTACTATATAAAGACTAAATGCAAAGAATTAATCTCATATATGGTGACCGTTTCTGGGAATTGCTGTATAAAGGTTTGGAGAACAAACTGCGATAACTGAATGGAAAGATACAGGCATGTACCGCTTAATGACCTTCCACTTATCGATGGACTGCATATATGATGGTGGTCAAAGCACAACAAAGAGGCCCTTAATGCGAAGAAGAGGCAATCTATCTCCAGGAGCCTGTGCAGCCAGCTAGTGTCTGGCAGGGAGTATCTGTTTACACAACAAAGGCAATAGATTGGACTGAATATTTGCTTAACAACGTAATCACATAACAATGGGGAATAGAGAAGGTATCCCCTTTGTTAAGTGGTGAACACCTGTAATTGTTAAACAGCCCAATATTATTCATCACTTAAGACAGCAGAACTCACTTCCTGTAGTTGTAAATTGCGCAGTGCCACCATAAATGGCACATGACTGCTGAGTGAGAGGGAGACACTGGTAGAAGTAGCTGCATGTCAACTCACCTCCTGGGCTGCACCGGAAGACGAGGCAGCAGAAGGGTAGGTCATGGACAGGAAGGGGGAGGTTCAGGAAGGTTTGGTTTTGAGGGGGAAGGGCGGGGGGTGGGGAGTGGGCTGAAGGGGGTGGATCTTGGTGGCAAATGCACATGTTGGATTATATCCCTAATTTTCTGTCCACTTCCTCTTCTTGAACCTGAGCCATCAAAATACCTGGCATGGGTCCGATGAGACTCATAGGTGAATAGACATCCTACAGTGAGGTAAGTAAAAAAAATTGTGTTTTACCTCTCTTTGGCCATCTGAACCCCCTCCCAACACAGCATGCAGCACGTGCATTGGTAGTGCGGCTGCATGCTATGGAATGGCGGGGCAAAGGATTGGGCTGTCAGGCTGTAATCCTATTTACACTTACCTGGTGGTGTGGCACATTGATTTCAGCTGAACATATTGATGACAAGACATGCATAGGATTGTGCTGTAAATGTGCTACAGTATCTAAAACAGTACTTTTCAAACGTTTCAGTGTCCAATCCCTTTACATTCCTAAAAGGAGTCACGGGGAGCCCCAGAGTGCTGGCGCATGTGTGGAGTGGTACAGTGCTAGCCCAACTCTGAAGACCAGTGAAGAGCCAGAATGGGGGAGGGGGATGAGGAAGGAGAACCAGCAACAGGGGAGGCAGGAGGGTCAGACAAGCAAACGGGGCAGTGGGCAGATGGCAGTCACTTACAGTTTGCTCATGAAGCCCCTGAAGAGGTCTCAGGGGGCCCCAGAGCTCCTAGGAGCACACTTTGAGAAATACCGATCTAAACCAACTAACTAGCAATGTGAGTATCAAACAACCGAGTCAGAAAACAAACTCTTTTGTGAATTAGTTGATACTCTTTGTTAATTTTTATAATAATAATAATAATAATTAATAACAACAACTCGGTATTTATATACTGCCTTTCTGGTCATTGGATTACTCCTCTGACTTTATTCAAGGCGGTTTACATAGGCAGACGTTTCTAAATCCCTCAAGGGGATTTTTACAATCGTAAAAGTTCCCTCTTTCAAGAACCAACCACATTTCAGATGGATCTTCCTGGTTTGGTCTCACTTCTGGTCTCCAGTTCTCCCACGCAGGTTGACAAGCAGCTCCATCTCTCACATGGAGGGCAGCCAAGACGATTCTTGCTCACACGAAGAGCAGGTGGAATCACTCAGCTGGGCTTGTCAGCTGCTTCAAAGTCTTGCCATTCTCAGCCGTTCAGGGAGCTGCTGGTGTCCTCGAACTGGCGACTTTCTGATCTTATCTTCGGGCTAACGGAGGCTCTACCCTCTAGACCAGACCTCCTGCCCAAATGACAAACACCTGGCACATTGGGCATATGTCTTGTATTTAAAATGTAAGTATCATGTGTATACTATGCTTATACTATGCTTAATTGTTTTTAATTATTATTATTATTTTTTTAATGAAATGACCTTCTTACAGAATTGGATGGATTTGGTGGATCCCTGAACTACACTGTTTCCATCCAGAGACTGAGTTTACTGGATCAGAGTGTCTGTCTCCTAAGCTTTCCAGATGCTGTTTGAGTCGTCACTACAATGTAAAAGAATAATTGTTCCACACATTATCCTCACACAGGCTCTAATATTTAAGATTTGAGGTTTTGTTTTTTGCTATAGTGTATAGCGACTGTGTCCTGCAAGCAATCTCCTAACAGCATTTGCTCATTGTTTTTAAATCCTGCATGGTTTCCTGATGTTTTGTGGAAGAGTTGCAGCTTGATCAAAAAAGATTAAATAAATCAGCACGCATTAATCGGAAGCCATTAGGAGAACTTTTCTGCTTAAATGGCTTGGAAGCATCTATCTGCTGATTTAAACGCAAACAATCACAGGCTTCCAAACTAATTATGGAGCACAACGTTGTAAGGCAGAGGAGATTTGACAGCTATCATAAAAAAAGTATGGTATTTATTATGCAAATGGATAGAGCATTCTGACTAATGGAAGACATGTAGAAGTCATGCAAACTTCAGCACCCATTGGCCCTCCCTAATTTGTGTGGGTGTGTATAATTATTATAATTTAGAGCAATGTATAATATAATATAGTAATTTAGAGCAACCTATATGAATCTTGAGTCGTTTTAGAAGAAATGTACCAGAGCATGCTTTTAAGACAATCTTTGTGCTCTTTTTTGGTCCAAAGGCATTTGATGGGCTTATTAAACTTCCAACATTCTATGGCTCCGAGCGTTGGCTACCATCTACCAAACAAGAACAGGCCCACCACGTTATGGAGATGAAGATGCTCCGCTGGTCCCTTGGTCTCACACAGTGGGACCGAGTCATGAACAAATGACAAACATTTGATGATGAATGGGAGTTGCACCAATTGCCGACAAGATGCGCAAGGCAAGACTCCGCTGGTACAGCCATGTTATTCGGAGCGATGAGGGGAGCATGGTGAAGACAGCATATCAACTATCTCCAACTGGATGCCATCCGCGAGGAAGACCGATGAAGCGGCGGCTCGACCGGTTGAAAGAAGACATGTGAGCACTCAACATTACCCCAGAAGACACCCTGGACCTTGCCAAATGTAATGAGGCTTGCAGAACAGCAGACCCCGCACAGATGTGGGAAAATCACTAGGACGAAGAAGGTTGAACTTCCAACATTCAGACCTGATCCTTAGAAGACCATTAAGTCATATGCCACCAACAACAGAGGACAGTTTATCTCTTCATAGAATCACAGAACCTTAGAGTTGGAAGGTGCCCACAAGGTCATCTAGTCCAACCCCCTGCATAGGAAATCCTCCTTGACCATCTCCAGCAGGTGCCTGTCAAAGCACTGCTTGAAGATTTCCAGTGGGGGAGAACCCCCCCCACCTCCCTCAGAAATCAATATTTGTGAATAAGGCAAACCTCTTCCTAGGACTGCAGTTCGCCCACAAATCTTCAGAGGACCAAGACCAACCCAAGATCTGCTCGCACGAAATGCCCTTTTCCCCTTTATGCAATGGTTGCACCAGAAGACACAAAGAACAATGTCCACCAGCAGCAGCTGCTTCCTCCACCACCACTACTGCCCTCTCACCCCCCCTTCCTATGCTCCCTGGTTTTGAAAAGTAGGAACAGAGCAGAAGAAGAGTGGATAAGAGAGTAGCAGTCTAGCACATATTCCAGGATCTGCTCTATACAACCATTCTCTTCTCCCACATCTGCTTCTACTCTTGTCATGAGCAAGCACCTGTCTCTTGAGAAAACTTCTTGTTTTTCCCTAGCTCCCTATGTACACTGAAGCCGATCTAGAAAGCAGCCTATCACCCACAAAAATAATGATATCCATGATATCATTAAATATAATAATGGTATCCATTTGTTCTGGTTTAGTTTTCTCTTCTAGAAATGTAAACTGTGGAAACTGTTAGCATCAGCTTAATTCTTATATTCATGCATTTGACAGGCAAGTTTGGACATACCTACCAATTCCCAAATTTTATTCACCCATTTTTTGTTCACCAATAATTGTTTACAACTGCTCACTGTTATAAATCTGCAATGTAGAGGTTGAAAAAAATGTGATCTGCAGCTCTCTGAGCCAGCTACCTTCTCATTTGGCTTTCATTTAATTACCTTGATTCTCAACATCAGTTTCACTTTATCCTGTGATTAATTAAGTAACAAACTCTTTTAAAAGATTTATTTATTTATTTTTTTAGCAAACTGAGGGCACGGTTTTAATAAAATCATAAGATATATGATCAGTACCCACAAATGCTACAAAAATATTGCAGGTTGGGCAATGAATTTTAAATCAATCATGTATACATATTTTAATTCTCTCTCTCTCTCTAAATCTGTTCAAAACAGCTACAGATAGATTTGACTTAATAAAATCCATACATGTGTGCATGTGGAAATTGTTGCAGTTTAGTGCTTCAGTATTTCTCCTGATAGAGTATGTTCATAACATTTAATCTGAACCTTTATGTCATTTTTAAAAATAAAGTCACTGGGATCATTAACATTATCATTAACGTTTGTTTGATTGATTGTCCAATCCTATCCCCTGCCAGCCCAGACCATGCAGAGCCATCAACAGATCATGCACTAAATGCTTTGGGGGGGGATAGTGGACAACCAGATGGCCCAGGAGAGGTAAATAAAAATGGTTTTACTTACTGCTCCATAGGATGCCTGACTTCCAATAGGTCTCCTTGGAAGTACACCATCTCTGTTGCTAGCATAAGTCTGAGGAAATTCCTGGGGGTTGATCCAGGCTGGGAAGGGGATATAGTGGCGTAGCTAATGATTGTGTAGCCCGGTGCCAAGCTCAAAATGTTGCCCCGGAAGTGATGTCACAACTGGAAGTGACATCACACCCAGGCTTTTTAAAAAGTGAAAATTGGCAGGAACCCACCTCCTCCCCCCAGCAGCTCACCACCAACTTGCTCTGCTGCCTCCCCCAGTCAATGGCATAGCTAAGACAACCTGGGGGTCAAAGAACATTTTGTAGCCCCCCCCCCCCGTATGACAAAATCAAATTTAAGTAAATAAATAAGAAGTTATTGGTTCCATGCTGTATCATAATAACATCTCATTGGCACTCAGAACAAACAGTCTCATAGGTCAGTTGGGAGTTAAGCAAATCCACTTTTTGTTCCACAAGGCAGTTGTGTTTTCATTTTCTGGTTAATTGGCCGTAACTTTTGGTAGAAAACAGATATTCCAGTGCAGTTTGTTTCACTGCATTCTGCATTAAATTACCTTTCCAATGATATATAACATGATGGTATTATTCATGCATACCCAGATTTTCACAATTTTGGTCACTAGTGTCAAGCTCAGTTTGTTGCCCCCCTAAAGCTTGATGCCCGGTGAAACTGCTACCTCCTGCACCCCCTTAGCTGTGCCACTGAGGGGATAGGATCCTGGTGTGCGCTGCTGTCATTGAAATCCTCCTCTTCCTCCTCCCAAACTTTCCCCTAGTTTGGCCTGCTTCCCACCCAGCTCCTCCCCTGCAGCATCTCTCCACCACCATACCTGGTTCAGCAGGGTACCCAGGAGCCTCTGGTAGATGCATAGAGACTCTGGCCATTTACACTAGTGGCTCTGTAGTTCACAATGGTGGAAGAGCATTTGCAGTGCTGCACAAGGATTTATAGCAGCAGGTCATAAAATCTGCCACTATAAGAGTCCAATAGGATTGGACTGCTTGCCTGTAATCCCATGCACACTTTCATGGGAGAAAACCCCATTGAGCACACTGGAACTCTCTTCTGAGTAGATGTGCATAGAATTGTGCCGTTAATGATTAAGGGCCCAATCCTATCCAATTTTCCAGCACTAGTGCAACTGCAATGCAGCCCCAAGGTAAGGGAACACATATTCCCATACCTGAAGGAGGCCTCTGTGACTGCTGCCCCACCACAAGATGCAGTGCATTCCCCATTGGCACAGCTGCACCAGCACTGGAAAATTGGATAGGATTGGGCCCCAAGAAAACACCAAAAAATTGAAATTTTTATTCTGACTTTAAATGCCCTGATTTAATTTAATTGTTGGAGGCAGTGGCCCACAACAATTTGATAAAAAGCATTGTCATAATAATGGTGATAAATATTAACACAAATATTAACCATAAAAAAGCAGCAGTATGCATTTTGACTTCTAAAGAGCAGTCACAAAATCAAAGGGCCATTTGGCAGGGAACCATATCAGAAGACAGCACATCTTTATCTCATTCTACTGACAGCTGAAGCAAACAAAACAACTTTCTCTAACTCTTTACTTTGCAGTAACAGTTTGATTTTCTGGACAGTTGACTGCGCAGATCTCTGGCAAGAAGATGTGATAACAATTCCTCCCTGGGGTAGGCATAGATTGAGGTTGACAATGCAAGAGGTAATGCAGTAAATCTTAAAATTGTTCAGAGCTGAAATTGCTTGCAATGTCATCGTTCTTTTTAGGGACACTTTTCTCTTTCCAGAATGCAAATACCAAGTTTGCAGTCTAAAGGTGGAAACTGGAGCTTCTTAACTTTTTATTTTCACACCCTTTTCTCGGGGGAAGGGCTGCTTTATGTACAGAACTCTCCCAGTTCACCCTCGGTTTCTCCAACTATGACTGGGAAAGATTCCTGTTTAAAACTCTAGAAAGCTGCTGTCAGTTCGCAATGTTGAACCAGATGGACCAACAGTCCAATTCAGTATGAGTAACTGTATTTATGTATTCCCACTGAGAATGTCCTTCTGTGAACTGTTTTTATCCTCATTGTTTTCTTTAATTTGCTCAAACACATCTTTACACGTGCTGAAGCTCTGGGGACAATTCAGAAATCAGCAAAGATGCTAATCAATGTGTATATCAATATCATAGATCTGAATTTGATCAGGTCTTTCACAGTCAAGAAACCCATGTGTGTTACAGAATACTCTGTGGAGGGCAGTTAATTATGCTATTCGATTTTAATCTCCTATAAAGGGATGCTCTGTGCTGGCGGCCTTGTTGCAAACCATCTTTGATTTATTCAACAAACTGAGAATGGTTTTTGAACCATCGAAATAGTCCCTATTTATGGTTTTTGAACCACAGGTATATTCCCTATATTCCATGCCCCAGCAGGAGTCTGCTTCAGATTGTCCTGTTCTGATACTCAAGGGAGCTAGCTCTGAGCCCATGTGTGTTGTGACACCGGTGCAGTCCAAAATAGGTGAGGTTGAACTCCAGAGAATTAGATGCCAGTGTGTGGTTAGAACCAGATAGAACAGTGTTTCTCAAACTGTGGGTTGGGTGGGTTCCCATTCTTTTCAATATTTTATTTTTAATATGTTAGACTTGATGCTACCATGGTATGTGACTGCATTTGGGGAAATGTTACAGACGTACTTTTAACAAGCTACTATATATATTATTTTAACAATGATAGTAAATGGGACTTACTCCTGGGTAAGTGTGAGAAGGAGTGCAACCTGGGATTGTTAAAAATTTTCCTGCTTGATGATGTCACTTCTGGTGGGTCCTGACAGATTCTGACAGATAAGAAGTGAGTCCCAGTGCTAAATGTGTGAGAATCACTGAAACAGAAGATTGAACTCCCAAACCAACAATCAGAGAGACCCAAAGCAGGAGCGAAGTTAAGGTCAGGTGAGGTACAAGACAACAGAGCCAAGTTCAAAGGGCCAGAAGCAGGTGAATGCTTAAAGTCAGGTGGAGGTCAAGACTCAGGGCAGCACCAGAGGATTGGAGGGCAAGAAAGAAGTGCAAAGTCCTTTAGGGAACATGATTCAAGGCAGCCATCAGGAAAAGAGAGCTGGAATTTAAGCAGAGTCCTCCTGCCCAACAAGTTGATTAGACTGAGGCCAGGTCTTTAAGGGGCTTAGTGAGTAAAGATCATACTGAGAGTTCAGCAGACATGCTCAAGGCAGACAGCTGCTGTAGGCTAGATAATGCTGTTTAACCTCAGATTGGTGGCCTAGGATTTAAAGTGCTTGAGCCAGACCCAAAGTGACACTGTTTTGGTGGCTATTAAAATTCCACCCCTTTGCTTTTTGACACTGTGAGCCTGTGCACATGGCTACCATCCCTCCTCCTGCTGCATCTTCAAAACTGCCTGGTTTGGGAGGAGCTCTGCTCCCAAGAAGTCTCCACCTGACCAGTGAAGGCACAGAGGGAGGCAGTGATTCTCTTCCCAATTGCTAGAGGGTGAACAGGATCACAGTGGCCAACCCTCCTTCCTTTCCCAGCTCTGCCAAGACATTCTTTGACAGTAGCTCCAGAGGAGCAAGAAATCCCGCCTTGCTCAGTCTACAGGGGTGGGGCAACAATTGAGTAGAGTGGGCAGCAGGCAGATGTGGGGGGTGGAGTACCTCCTACGAGGTCACTACCTTTCCCAGGTCACTGCTTTAAGTGGTGCAACCTATTGGAAGAGCAACATGTGAGTCAGACCTGTGGGTGTGGATGTATGTGTTCCTTCCAACCAGTAAGGGGAGCAGTTACCTAATCATTTCATAGTTTCAATGTGTGGATTGCTCTCTCCTGCTTAGATAAGGCTTCTCATTAGCTTCCTGCTATGTTGCCTTTTGTCTCCTTGCCTTAATAGTCATCGTAGTGGTTGTAGTCTCTTGCCCTTATAAGAACATAAGAAGAGCCCCACTGGATCAGGCCATAGGCCCATCTAGTCCAGCTTCCTGTATCTCACAGCAGCCCACCAAATGCCCCAGGGAGCACACAAGATAACAAGAGACCTCATCCTGGTGCTCTCCCTTGCATCTGACATAGCCCATTTCTAAAATCAGAAGGTTGCACATACACATTATGGCTTGTAACCCATAATGGATTTTTCCTCCAGAAACTTGTCCAATCCCCTTTTAAAGGAGTCCAGGCTAAACGCCATCACCACATCCTGTGGCAAGGAGTTCCACAGACCAGCCACACGCTGAGTAAAGAAATATTTTCTCTTGTCTGTTCTAACTCTCCCAACACTCAATTTTAGTGGATGTCCCCTGGTTCTGGTGTTATGTGAGAGTGTAAAGAGCATCTTCCTATCCACTCTGTCCATCCCCTGCATAATTTTGTATGTCTCAATCATGTCCCCCCTCAGGTGTTTCTTTTCTAGGCTGAAGAGGCCCAAACACCATAGCCTTTCCTCATAAGGAAGGTGTCCCAGCCCCGTAATCATCTTAGTCGCTCTCTTTTGCACCTTTTCCATTTCCACTATGTCTTTTTTGAGATGCGGCGACCAGAACTGGACACAATACTCCAGGTGTGGCCTTACCATAGATTTGTACAACGGCATTATAATATTAGCTGTTTTGTTCTCAATACCCTTCCTAATGATCCCAAGCATAGAATTGGCCTTCTTTACTGCTGCCGCACATTGGGTCGACACTTTCATCAACCTGTCCACCACCACCCCAAGATCTCTCTCCTGATCTGTCACAGACAGCTCAGAACCCATCAGCCTATATCTAAAGTTTTGATTTTTTGCCCCAATGTGCATGACTTTACACTTACTGACATTGAAGCGCATCTGCCATTTTGCTGCCCATTCTGCCAGTCTGGAGAGATCCTTCTGGAGCTCCTCACAATCACTTCTAGTCTTCACCACTCGGAAAAGTTTGGTGTCGTCTGCAAACTTTGCCACCTCACTGCTCAACCCTGTCTCCAGGTCATTTATGAAGACGTTGAAAAGCACCGGTCGCAGGACAGATCCTTGGGACACACCGCTTTTCACTTCTCTCCATTGTGAAAATTGCCCATTGACACCCACTCTCTGTTTCCTGGCCTCCAACCAGTTCTCAATCCACGAGAGGACCTGTCCTCTAATTCCCTGACTGTGGAGTTTTTTCAGTAGCCTTTGGTGAGGGACCGTGTCGAACGCCTTCTGAAAGTCCAGATATATAATGTCCACATGCCTGTTGACCTGTTCAAATAATTCTATAAGATTTGTGAGGCAAGACTCACCCTTACAGAAGCATGCTGATTCTCCCTCAGCAAGGCCTGTTCATACAGCAAGGCCTGTATATGCATACTGTTATTTTGCAGTATGTATATACAGGGAAAGCTCTTTGTTTAATTCAGCTCCACCGTGAACGTGTTTGTTATTTCCACAGTTCTGCTAACGCTCCTCAGTTCACCTCATGGTTGGGTCACCTCTGGTTGGAGTCTGGCAGCTGGATTCAAGACCTGCTCTCTAGTACCTTTTATTCAGTATTATTCGGTTGGTTATCTTTCCTAAATGTCCTCAAACTATCCTCTTATAACACATTGGTACAAGGTCAGCGCCTCTTTCTCCAAACAGTAGCTTGATCTATGAATATATTGCATTAATTTTCCATGGTGTCTAACAGCCCACGAAGGCCTGCCCTGCACCCAAAGCAGGGTTGGGGCCCAGATCGCTTCCCCTTACTCTAGGTAAAGCCGCAGCAGTCCCAATGGGGCTACTTGGATCTGCGCCACCTAAAGAGGTGTCACAGATCCAAACAGTCCAGAGCTGCCTTGGGCTACCCAGGAACAGGGATAAGATCCAACATAAGTGCCGGATCCTGGCCCTGCCTCTCACATGTCACCCATCCATGGGCCCTCTTGCTGCCGCCCTCCCCCATCCTGAAATGTCTCCTTCCGGCCTTCTCCATGCCGCCCCAGAACCCTGTGCTGGCTTAGCTTGGCTGATACAGGCTTATCTTTTGTGCCTTAGGCTGGCATCCCTCCTCTCCCGGTGGTGCCAAAGTGCTTATGGAACCGGTGGGCCAGCACAAGAGACTTGCACCAGGCCATTCCCTCCTTAGGATTGTGCCCTAAAATGAGCATCACTGTGTTTATAGCTTTGAATGAAACAGCTCCTACAAGAGACTTTCAACACTTTCACTTTCATCACCATCATGAGGTGATTGGTTCTGTGAGATCAATGCTTCCAAACCACATTCTGAAATGAGGACATCTTTTCTGAAGGTATATATTTATTTTATTTTTAATGATACTAAAAAGAAAAAAAGTAAACAAACAACATTGATGCAAAAAAATACATAAAAAACAAAAAAAAATGGAAAAGAAAAAAAGTAAAAAGAACTACATAAAATATTTACACAGGCATCCCCCAATGAGTGCACGAGACAGAGGCTTGGATTGATAACTTTATTAAAATTAAACAATAACCTGTAGCAGAGAAAACCTTGCTAAGAGGAAACTCCCGCAAGCATGCTGGCTGCTAGTCATTTTGGGGGAAACGGCCTGGCTGTCTGCCTCCCCCAGAACCCATGGATGTGACATACTGACTCAAAGTGTCACCCAGTCAGAGATTGGCAGCCCAATCTTGAGCTGCCTGGGGCGCCCAGGCTCGGGGACACTGAGCAGGGCTGCCGCCAAATCCAGCGCCTCTCGCACTACCACGGGAGGCGCCTCGGGAGAAGGGGATGTTTGTCCTCTTCCCCTGAGTAAGGTAAGCAGCCCCGCAATGGGGCTACTCACAGGAAAAGGCTCTTGTGTAGGGCACGCAGCCCTCCCCAAGCGCCCTGGATGCTGAGGAGGAGAGTTCCATGGATCATCCTCCCTCCCTCCCCTGGCACACCTCCTGCCCACCCCGGCACGCCTCCCTCCACCCTCTCTCTGCCCCCGCCGGCCTCTCTCCTCCCCGGAATGCCTCCTCCCCACCCCGTTCCCACCTCACCTACCATGCTGCTGATTGGCGGTCCGGGAGACCACCGAGCCGCGGGAGCTGGGCTCCCGCCCAGCGCTGGGCTAGCATGCGGTGAGCCCCATGAACGTGCCTTATGAGCACGGGATTGGGCTTTGGTTTATCTTATCACGGCCAACCCCGAAGGGTTGAGGCAGCTGGTTAGCAAGGACCCACACAAGCAAAGCCTTGAGTTGGCCTTTGCTCAAACCAGCCAAGGGGCTTGCCAGCCAGCCTCACCAACCCGGACAAGTGTTGCCAGAGTTGTCCTGGCTTACTCCTTGACTTTACTAACCTCAGCATGCACGCCACCCCCATTCCTGGTTACCCTGCCAGCACGCCACCTGCCACACAGGGGTGTGTGTGTTAGCCTAGTGCTTGTCCCCACCGCCCCCACGAAAGCAAAAAAGGCTTTGAAGACCCCGCTGCAGGCCTAAAAGAAAAATATCGGCACCCGTTATGGACAAATGCACTCCATCACCTCTGAAAAGTGAAGGTGAGGAGAACAAGATACCAGGGTGGGAGATAAAGGTCCCACCTTACCGAGTCAGAACTCACCTAATGTAAGCATTGACCTTACACGTGGAGATGTCGACCGAAAGAGGGTTGACAGTTCCAAACCAAACCCTCTGAGGAAGCATGTCTGACCAGACAATTACTATCCCCGGCAACCAGCACTGTATCAGGGTGAGATCCCTATGGACTTGCAGCCTCAAGGACAATGATGTCCTGTGGCACAAGTCGTTCTCACCCAGATGCACTATGATTACCTGAGGGGGCAGCCTGGTATCCAGAAATTCATGAAGCAACAGGAGCAGCTGGCCCCAGAGCATACCCCTCTTGGCAGCCCACCACACCCTTGCCACATTGCGCAAGGCGAGCTGGGTGCCAAAGTCAGAGGCCGCTGTCTTCTTCCTTGCCCAAAACACAATGGAGTGTCCAATGATCAGGACACTGATGGGGAATGACCAGCAGCGACCTGAGAAACAAAAAAGGGGAATTCAAAAACCCCAATTGAACAAGTCCACAACATAAGGTTAACAAAACAATGTCCATACAACACCTGGGATGACGTCGCAGCCTTGGACTTAAATTGGGACACACTTCACTAGGTACCCAAACAGTAGGGGTAAGACCAAAGCCAACACCCCCAAATTGGGACACTCACGATTGGCACCCATACTAATACTCACATATAAAGTACTTATAGGTGGCTGACTGCCACTGACCGATCCTGCAAATCTCCTCCACTGACAAACCCAATGCAGCCGCCACTGAAGCTGCCCCAATCCCAAAGGAATGCAGCCCATATGCTTCCAGGGACACCCCCAAAAATGACAGGCTGCGCTTGAACAATGTCCTAAACTGAAATAACATTAACGGGGAGCCATGCTCATGGCAAAATAGAGGGCCAGGAACTTGGGGTATCTGACTAGTGTATACCTCCAGGGCCAGGACTGGGCACAAGGCCAGCCCAGCCACTCAGCCAAGACGGACCCATGGCCCCCTGGCCCACTGATTGGTCTTAGACTGCCAAAGCCTAATCAATGCCCCGTCAGAACTTAACCTGAGATCCCCAATCAGCAGTGCCTTCCCGGTGCTATCTGACTTGGATGCTGCTATAACCTACCCAGGGCGGAAAGCTCCGAAAAACAGCACTAAGGCTACCATGCTGAAAAGATGGATTTTGTAAGATGACCCACAAATCTGGCCAAAAGATCCGGTAAGGCAAAAAAGCAAAATAGGAGAAATGGGCTTGCGGGTATCAGGGAGGACAGGAGCAGCCCACTGAAAGCTCTCAAGAATTTTCCGGATTTGAAAATCTGTTGTAAACTCAGACAATCCCTGGGACCTAGAATAGAAGGCCAGGGCTGCAAGGAAGGCTGAGATGGACCTCACTTCATATCCTAGTCCCCTGAGGTGCATAACAAAGCACAACAGGTGCTCAGGGGGAATTGACCAAAATTCGGGAAGGATGCACCTTGCCAAGGTAGCTGGCCTTCGTCCTGAGGGCTAAGGTGGTCCAAAGTGTTTCGGTGACTCCAAGAAGCCAAGTGTCTGTAGCCACTCTGGCATGGGGTCTGGCTCTGGTCTCGCAAAACTGGCATCTCAACATCCAAAGTGGCCCTTGATGTTGACACCTCTGGGGCAGATGGTGTTGATGAGGCCTGTGCTGCTTTTTCAAGAGCTGCCAGCCTAGAAGCAAAATCAACAGCTTTAGAGGACACGCTCCGACCACCCTTCCCCTTGCGAGCCAGCTTCCATGCTCCAGAGGCCAATCCAGAAGCTTCTCCCCTGTCCCCTTTTCCAACTGCATGCGCTCCCCTTTCTTTTTCAAGAGCCTCCAGTTGGGTGAGCATGCCCCTTATTGACCTCTTTGGCATGCCTACCAATTGAAATTTTAAGTTACAAAAATGAAGGGTTGCCTTATGCTCTCTATCTCTCCCTCTTTCTACAAAGAGCACCCAGAACTATAGACCTAACACCCCCTTGTAAAATGCCTCAGCAGAATGAACAGGAGAGGTGCCAGAAATTAGGTTACTGGCCCTTTAAGGAGCCAATGCAACAAAAAATTTTAAAGCTGGCCCTTAAGAGGCAAAAGCAAGCTGCAAAATGATTGCCCAGCATCACCAGGTAATGATCCAAGCACCCAAGGGGACGACGACTCCCCTCCTAAGGAAGAAATAGCCTAAAAGGCAGAAAAGGGGACCTCAGCTGATCCCTCCCACAGCCAGGGCTAGCTTCTGGCCAAGACAAACAACGTGTATCCCCAGTCAGACCCTCCTGTCAGAAGGGCTGGCTTTAGAGCAGGGCTGGCAACCAGCCGTAACAAACAGCAAAGGCACTGAGCGAGCCTCCAGCTAATCCCTCCCTGGCTACTGGCCCAAACAAACAAACCAACAGTGCTGGCAGCCAGCCAAACCACAACAACGGATAGAAGCGATAGAAGCTTCTTTAAGGCTCCCGGGGGACTGGAGAAAGGAGCGAGTGGGGTGCACATCCTCCTCTCTCGAAGATCCAAGCATGGACTGAGGCTGGGCACCTGCAACAGCCACACCACGCCCACCAATCACCCGGGAGCCAATGGGCTCCTAGGATTTTCCTGCCTCTCCCCGCACACCCTGATGGAGCCATGCAAAGAGTGCCAGGGCTCTATGCACCAATCGAACAGTGTAGCAAGAGCGAAGCCAAAGAGTTCTAATTACTTACTGCATTTATATTAACGCTCTAAATTTCCACCCTTACAAAAGCTGTATCTCCAACAGTCCCTCTTATGATTAATCTTCAAATCCAAAACTCATTAAATTATTACTCTCTCTTGCCAAAATGTCAGCGATTGGTTTCCAGTTAATCATAAAGGTTTTTGTTGATACCTCTTTCAGTAAAATCGTAAATTTATCCATTTCTGCAAAGTCCATAACTTTCATCCACCATTCTTCAATCAACAGTAATAACAACAACAACAACAACAACAACAACAACAGTATTTATATAGCGCTTTTCAACTAAATGTTCACAAAGCGGTTTACAGAGAAAAATCAAATAACTAAATGGCTCCCTGTCCCAAAAGGGCTCACAATCTAAAAAGATGCAAAAAGAATACCAGCAGACAGCCACTAAAACAGACAGTGCGGGGGCGAGGTGGGCCAGTTACTCTCCCCCTGCTAAAAAAAGGAGCACCCACTTGAAAAAGTGCCTCTTACCCAATTAGCAGGGTACTTCCCTGGTTTTCCACTATTGTGCATAAAGTATTCTAGCTGCACTTATCATATAAACTCAAACAGACCTTTATTGGCATATAATACAGATAGATACAACAGCAGCAGCAGCAGATGTGGATCTAAGATAATTAATACTAATACAAAGGCTATATGATGATCAAGGAGGTTCAGAGTATTTACCTCATAAAGATATACTGTCAGTTAGGTGTTATCTCTTAATTCTTTTTGCCACCATTTGCTGTAAATAAGCCACCACCCTCTCAGTTACATTGCTGGAAACATCACTCAACAAATGCTGTATTTTAACATCATCAGGATATTCCTTCTTGTCTACTAGCATCGGGTTTAAGTATTTGGCTCTGATATCCTCATATATAGGGCATTGCAGTAGCTTATGTTGGAGAGTTTCAATGAAGCCCTGATTACAGGAGCGGCATCTAGCGGAATAAGGCCTTCTGCTAAATCTACCAAACAGGACTTCTGATGGTAAAATATTAAATTAAATCTAGCAAGTGAAAAAACATGACATTCCTCAGAACTAGTTAAGAATGAGTGATATAAGAAATACTAATCATATAGAAGAACAAAATTCCACTTCTTTTTTCCAAGTATTTGCCTAACATGCCCAACAAAAATACTTCAGGTTTCAATTGTACACTTGTTTTCAAAATCAACCTTATCTGTGTATATATCTGTGACCAATATTTTTTTTGCTATAGAGCGTGTCCACCACAAATGGTAAAAAGTTCCCTCCTGTTTTTTACATTTCCATCACCTATTTGACATAGAGCCCAACCCTATACATGTTTATTCAGAAGTAAGTCCCATAATAGTCTATGGGGCTTACTCCCAGGAAAGTGCGGATAGGATTGCAGTCATACTTGAATACATTTTTACTCATTTGCTTGGCGTCGCATTATAAATCATCTTGTATATATTTTCCTTAATGTTGACATTCAGAGTAAATTTTATTTGCTTTGTGCCCAATTTCTCCCATTTTTCCATTGAAAGTTCATGACCCACATTCTTCACCCTTTGAATCATACATTCTTTAACCTGTTCATCTTCTGTTTAAAATTTTAATAAAAAATTATATTATCTGCTCTTCTGCTTTTAATTGTTGTTCCAGTATTTACTGGAGGTCTGGTCTAGAGGGTAGAGCCTCCGTCTGCCTGAAGATAACATCCACAAGGTCGCCAGTTCGAGGCCACCGGCACCGTGCGACCTTGGAGCAGCTGACAAGCTGAAGCCGAGCAATTCCATCTGCTCTGAGCGTGGGAGGATGGAGGCCAGAATGTAAACCCAGATCGGAATGAAACACCTTGAATGGAGTCGTTCTTGAAAGAAAGAACCTTCTTTGAAATTGTAAAAATCCCTATTTATTAAGGGATTTAATAAAGCCTGCCTATGTAAACCGCCTTGAATAAAGTCTTGAATAAAGACCAAGAAAGGCGGTATATAAATACCTGTTATTATTATTATTATTATTGACTGAAATGTGAACATTTTTACTGTACAGATCAGCATTGAGGAGAAAGGGAATCTGGTGCTCTTTTACCAAAAATCTGGTTAGGAGGGCTGGGAGTCCAACACATTTCTTATCCACACCATCTATATACGTACAAAAGCCTGGCTTAGATGGTTTTAAATAAGCAGTAAACAAATTCACTGGGCATAGCAATTATTGAGACCAGTGATTCCAAACATCCCCTGGTCACGGCACCTCTGCATCAGCTTAATTCTTTCATGATGCCGCTACATTTCCATCACTGTACAATCTGTAAGCTGCGGGAACTTCTGTAAAAAAATCTCATTGCACCCTTGTAAGTTTGCCATGTTGCACCATGGTGCATGGTGGACAGTTTGTGAACCACTATCTTAGACAATATCTTATTAAAAAGCAGTTGCACTGATTAAACTTATAAACTGTTTTAAAAGTTCAGAAGAGAGAAATTTGACAAAGCAACCCCCCACCCCAATTCATACTCTCTACAGATTTTCTTCAAAATACTGGTCCAGTTTCTCAGCTGGTGAAATTCAACATATTAAATCAAAGTAGATAATTTATAAATATGTCAAAAGCAAGAGTTGCAGCATTATTTGTAATAATTTGCCTTAAAACATTGACGCATTTCTTAGCACAAAACTAAAATGCAGACAGAAGTTAACATTTAAATATAAAAGCTAGATCCTTCTTAAAGAAAGAACATATTAGTTGAGTTTATTGAAATGTGGGTACCATGAATTCTAAATATAAAAAGAGTCAGTCTGTATTAAAGGATTTTGTTTATCCTTGCTCGAAGTTCAAAACTGGAAGAAGCCTTGAACTACACCATTGTGTTTTGGGTGTCGGATAGCAGGGATAGACAGAACAATTAAGACTGCACAAGAATCCCCATCACTAACAGACAATAGGAATAGGATTCTCTTTTTCCCAGAATGTCAAGGCAGCCACTCAGGCGAGTCGAAGAGAATTTCTTCCACTTTAAAAATCCTTTGTTCAGGAAGGAGCTAAGGCCTACATTTCGTAACCAGCCAAGCCATATGGTGTTTCCACCATGAAGAATGGTTTCTCAGAGGCAGCTGTGTAACCAACAACTTCGTAGAAACTGCAGAAGGTGTAAATAAGGGCCGAATATTCCTGCAATTCATGAAGCAGGCAAGTGATTAAAGGGGAAATGGTACAAATGTTCTTTATTCTTCTCCCATTGATTTTAGTGCTATTTCATTTGGTTTTGGTGAACAGATTCATTATTTCTTACATTACCATAAATGGTTTAGGATTTGCATTTTTTTTTTCATGTAAGTCTCCCAGACAATAAAGCAACAGCATATAAACCATTCTAAAGCCCTGATCTGAAATGTTTTCGGTGAACATAGCCAAGAATCGCAAGGAGGGTTTGTGAGAATTTTTTTCTTTTCATAGACCTATTTGTTTTTGTTATTGAAAACTTAATCTGTTTAGTTATTCTTTTTTTTAAAATCACATTTGTTTCATTGTTTCATTCATTTTCATTATCCCATTTGTTTCTGTTGCCCATTGCTTTCAGTGGAAGAGTCAATTGCTCTTCTGCTGCCTGTAAAGTTTCTGCCTGTAAAGTTTCTGTAAAACCTGAAATGTTCAGGTTTTAAATTACTCCTCTGATAGATAAGATCTGTTAAATTTTAGAAAGAGAAGGAAAGGGATTCCTGATGTAATAGGCAATGACGTCAGGGTGCCCAGATGTAATGGAGGACACAGTGCCTATACCTTTAACCATGGTATAACAGAGGGAATTTTGGCAGCAACAGCTTTTTAAACCCTTCCATGTTGAGCTGCACCTGCCAAAATTCCCTCTTCTATACCATGGTTAAAGGGATAAGCACTCTGTCCTCCACTGCATCTGGTCACCCTGAATGAAGTGAAGGCAAAGATGTAAGAAACAGAAAAGAAGGTCACCAAAGCTCAGTCTTGAGGTGCCTGGCACCCAAGGCTGTGGTGGTGCTGAAAGAGCTGCTGCTGCATCCTGTGGCCATTCGGACAGCCACGGGTGGCTCCCAATGCCTCCTCAGGGAAAGGGGACATTCGTCTCCTTCACCCAAGAAAGGGAAGTAGTCCCACAATGGGGCTACTCGACTTTGCACTGGCTATTTAGCCAGCTCAGAGTAAAACAGCCCCTTGCTGGGATGGGAGGCCTGGCATAGCACCGTGGATCCGGTGGTGCTGCCCCTCCTGCCCTGCTCCCTCTCCATACAATGCCTTCTCCCCTCCTCCCGCCTCCCCCCACACCCTCACACCCCCACTTACCTCTCCGCCACCTGGCATTTGCCTGGAGTGCCAGGCGGTGGTCACCTGTCCTCCACCTGGAGCTGGCTCAGTGTGGGCTTGCGTTGAGCCAGTGGGTGCTGGCCAGGCAGTAAGCATCGCAGGTGTGCCTTACAGCATGTTTGCAATACTGTGCACCGGCACTGAGCCGGCATGAAATATTCTCCCTCGGGCTTTTGATGGGCCACTGTGAGATACAGGAAGCTGGACTAGATGGGCCCTTGGCCTGATCCAGTGGGGCTGTTCTTATGTTCTTATTCAAGATTGGGTCCAAAGTCACTATCATCAGTTGCCCCCCTCCCTTGAGTTTTCTGCTCAACCAAGGAGCCCCTTGAGGCTTTTCAAGTTATTTACATGAGCACTCCAATATGGAAGATTATTGTCAGGATGAACATTGGGGGTGAGCAAGATCCTGGCTTACATTTGTACCTCACTGTATTCTCCAGACACTTTGGCATTAATGATTCTCTGGCATTAAGTACCAGTTCTAATACAGATCTATGGGAGAACCTATGGCTTATTTCCCTGGTTTACTCTACTGTAAAAATTGTCTTTTTTTCCTGCCCTCTGTTGATGATTCTATCATATCCCCCTCAGAATCACTCAAAAATGGAAGCCCAGGATGCCAAAAATCTCAAAAACAAAACAAACAAAATACAGGTACTTACAGGTACTAAATTTGCATTGTTATTTTAGTTTCATTTCATTGACAGAGTAAAATATCTGAGATTCTGGGCGCAATCCAGACCTGGAAATGAGCTGGCACAAGTTTGCGCCTCCTCAAGAGGAAGCTGGGCCGGTGCACTGAGAAGTGCTGGCCTGTGGAGGCTGACATAAGCCTCCATGCCGGCTTCCTCTTGAAATCTTGCGTCGGCCCACCTGGGCCGACACAAGCAGAAAACATAGGCAGGAGAGGCGAGGAGGAGGCGGTAGGGAGGCGTTCCTGGGCGGGGGGAGAGAGGATAGGTGGGTGGGGAGCAGGAAGCGGATTCCAACCCCTAGTCCCAGGGAGAACGGAGCAGCTCCGCTCTCCTCGGACTTGTGCCATCTAAAGAGGTGGTGCATATTCGAGGAGACCCACAGGGGCCAGCAGCCCTTACCTGGAGGTAAGGGGGAATGTTTGCCCTTACCTCTGGCTGAGCTGCTTATGGCCACTATCCTGCACTGGATACAGTGCAAGCCTCCTGGCTTGCCTGCTCCAGCGCAGAATAGGATTGCACCCTCAGTTATTCAGATCATTTCTTTCCCTCTTTTTCTCTTCTGGTGACAGTAACAGGCTACAGTACCTGTTTAGGACTCAGTTGCTTGAACCTAGAATGTCTCACAATGGGGTTTTGACATTAGACTTTACTTAGAGACTTCAAAGTACCCATTATGGCCTGTCATTCTGCAGAACAACATAAGTCATCTGCACAGTTACACTTTTTCTGTCATACATTTAACATATATGTTTCCAGTAGTCTTTTTCTCTCAACTGTGAAGATGAATTAATTCAACTGTGCCATCAGTGACCAACTATAACAGGCAGATACTATGCATTTCAGAAGATATGCCCTTGTGGGCATCTCTAAGCCTGAGGCCTTTGCAAAATCTCAACAAGTGCTTTAAGAATATATGAAAGGACCTACTCCATTAAAAAAAAAAAGTCTCTGTAAACTAGCAGATGGTCTTGCAAACAGGTACAATCTGCATTTCTAGTAAAGGAAGGACACAGAATGCCTCTAACAAAGCCATTTCCCATGGACAAACAAGGGCTCCTTCAGGCAGGATTGCTCTGGGAAGTCCTATGGAATCAAAAGCACAGCAGGGAGTATTTCATGTGTTGGTATATGTTTCAGAATTAACAGTTTCTTTCAACCTGAAATTTATGTAAATAATCTGTCTACACAGTGTTATTCAAACTGTGAGGCGCGGCTCTTTAGGGCGGCACCAGGAACTCAAAGGGGAGGCGCGTGATGTCCTCTCACAGCGATACAGTCACACCCCTGGGCAGAATACGAGCCTTTCTTCTGCCCGTCTCTGCGTCTCCATGAGCTCTCCCTCTCCGTCAGCTGCGAGAGTGGCTGCTGCCACCCCGCCCTCTTCTCCCTCCACTTCGAGGCTGCCGCCTTCTGTGTCCGCTGCATGTTGTTTGCAGAGCTCTTCAACCCCCATCTGGCAAGTACCGAGCATGCTCAACTTGCAGTCCTTAACCCTCGATGATCCTAGTTCCCAGCCTGGGATCGCTTCTCATCAAAGTGAATTCTCTATTTTCAACCCCCTCCCTCTTCCACTCCCCCCTTTCAATCTCCAAATTTTCCCGATTTCCTCCCCCTCGCCAAATAAAATGCTTCCTCTTTTACCAGTCATCAGGACTCTTAAAGTTGCTTCCATGCAGTTGGCAAAGGGGGGGGGAGAGAGAGAGAGAGAGAGAAGCACACACTTTACTTGGCCAGGAGCAGAAAAAGGGTACTGTTTTTAAAGTAATTTATTAATCTTGTTGTTTGACTGAAGAGGAAAGGCTGTATTTTTAAGTGATGAATCTTGCTATTTGAAGGGAATACTTATCAGCCATTGATGAAGTGATTGCCAGCCCAATCCTATCCACACTTTCCTGGGAGTAAGCCCCATTGACTCTAATGACACTTACTTCTGAGTAGACATGCATAGGCTTGAGCTGTGCATCTCCTAGTATAGGAGGCAAATCAGCTTCCTAACCAAACCCTTATCAGCTCTGATATATTTTCATGGTCTATTTTTGTTTTCCCCGCCAGCTGCTGGAAAAATTTAATTTAATTAACTTGATAAAGGGTTCAATCCTATCCAAGGAGAATGGGAGAAATGACTAGTTGGATTGGGGTCCACAGGGGTGTGTGTATGTGTAATGTTGGTCAGACTGGGTGTTCACAAAGTTCATTTGATAAAGCAATTCTATTGGTATGCTTACAAAGTTTTAAAAAATGAGTCCTCCTGAACCAGAAAAATCTACCCTGCACATGCCTGATCTTGTCTGATCTTGGAAGCTAAGCAGAGTCAGGCCTGGTTAGTAGTTGGATGGGAGACCACCTGAGAATACTGGGTGCTGTAGGCTTAAACCATAGTCTTTCGAGACTGAAGGTTGCCAACCATACCTACTCCAGCATCCTGTCTCCAACAGTGATCAGCAGCTGATCATTTATAAAGCATGTATATTGCTGTGTATTAATAATATATTTTTAAGATCTGCATTTAATTAATGATATGATTAATATAATTAATATTAATACAGTTAATATATATTTAATATTATAATATTATATTTAATATAGTTAATATAGTTAATATTCCTGGCCACTTCCTGTTTAATGATGTCACTTCCAGCCCTCAGGAACATGATGAGGAGTCATGGCCAACAGCCATGGGGGTCAAGGGAGCCACTGGCTGGAAAAGTTTGAGTACCACTGTGTTTACAAATTGCTAGTCGTACTTAGCATAAAAATTGTGTTTGTGTGTGCACAAGTGTATATTATATTATAATTATATTATATTATAATCTTGTTTAAATTAGGCAGACACAAATAGGCAGTCTGCCTAATTTATACAAGAAAATAATTTATTCTACACCTATATTCCATATGCAGGTCTTCTTAGGGTCAATCCCTTGAGCAAAATCCCCAATCTTGACTTTGGAGAATTTTGCTATTCCATTTTATCTCAAAAAAAGTTTGGGGGTTATAAAGACCCCCCCTCCCAGGGGCCAAGGTTGTCTGTGTTTTCCTGATTCCATCTGAAGGTTAAAAAGTTCAGTAGGCATGATCCACATCTAAACCATCCCACACACAGGATTCAACTTTCCATTCTCCTGGCAGTGTTAGGGCTTGATCCTGAACTTTCAGTTCCAGCCCTCTGTTGTTGCTGAGTGTCAAAAACATACCATAAGGCACACCCATGACACTCAGTGCCAGGTCAGTGCTGGCACCAGCTCAGCACGAGTCCGCGCTGATCCAGTGCCAGTCGAAGCCCCACTGCACGCCATCCAAAGCAAAGGACAAACTCTGGGCAGTGAAGAGGTTTGTCAGTGCGGAGGGGAGGCATTCCAGGGTGGGGGGAGTGTGGGGGAAAGTGGGTGGGGGAGGGAGCAGGGCTGGAGTGGGTGGGACCAGTGGATCTCTGCTCTGCCAGACCCAGAACCCCTCAACAGGCCTCCAGCCTGACGCAGAACCTCTCTGTGCCGGCAATTGCTGGTGCAGACTTGATTAACCCCATTGTGGGGCTTAGGTCTTCCCCTGGGGGAGAAGCCAGTGGCTGCCCAAAGCCCATAGGATGCAGAGGCAGCCATTTTGGATTGGGCTGCCCACCTGGATTAGGCTGCCCACTAGATTGTAGTCCAGTGATTTTCAACCTTTTTCATCTCACGGCGCACTGACAAGGCATTAAAATGGTCAAGGCACACCATCAGTTTTTTGACAATTGACAAGGCACACCATGCTGCCAGTAGAAGGGTCACATCTCCCATTGGCCCTACTAATAAATGACCTTTCCCCAAATTCCTGTGGCACACCTATGAACCATTCGCGGCACACTAGTGTGCCACGGCACAGTGGTTGAAAATGGCTGCTGTAGTTTATGTGACCAGCACATGTGACCAGCTCACATGAGGCAACTAAATTTGTCTTCAGGTCAGGTCATGTCTCATAGTTTTGCTCTTGTTATTAATGGCCTTTTCCCGAACAAAACTCAGATACTTTATAATTCTTCTTAATTTTAAGTAGGCTTATAACTGCAGTCTTACAGGTTTTTTTTCCAAATTGGATGGGAAATTCCCAGAGGTTATTGGCAAAACTATTATTTCGGAGTGCCTGGAAATGTTTATTTAGCTATTGGATATTTTGTAAAAATTTGTGCAGTGGAACTTTATATGGACAAATTAGTTTAGAAATAAAAATGAGGTATCTGGAGGATTTGGGCACTGAAATAAATGGATTTTCATGTAAAGATGCTGTAGAGTCGAATAGACAGATATAATCTATTCAGTGAAAGTGCTTGGGGTTTAGCACAATTTAGCAACATTTATATGAGCAAATAGTCTTAAAACCAGGGTCTCGGTCTTCTATGTTCTGCCAAATTGCACAGCTGCTACAACTGTAAGTTTGTTGACCTTTGCAAGTGCTGCAGTTAGGTATCATAAGAACATAAGAACAGTCCCACTGGATCAGGCCATAGGCCCATCTAGTCCAGCTTCCTGTATCTCACAATGGCCCACCAAATGCCCCAGGGAGCACACCAGATAACAAGAGACCTCATTCTGGTGCCCTCCCTTGCATCTGGCATTCTGACTTAGCCCATTTCTAAAATCAGGAGGTTGTACATGCACATCATGGCTTGTAACCCGTAATGGATTTTTCCTCCAGAAACTTGTCCAATCCCCTTTTAAAGGCATCCAGGCCAGACGCCATCACCACATCCTGTGGCAAGGAGTTCCACAGACCAACCACATGCTGAGTAAAGAAATATTTTCTTTTGTCTGTTCTAACTCTCCCAACGCTCAATTTTAGTGGATGTCCCCTGGTTCTGGTGTTATGTGAGAGTGTAAAGAGCATCTCTCTATCCACTCTGTCCATCCCCTGCATAATCAATGATATCATCATTGGTATCATCATCAATATATCAATGGTATCAATGATATTCTGAAAATCAAAAAGCTGATTTTGCTACAATGACAAAAAAAACTGCTCAGTATTGAGCTCAGCATTTGCAGCAGTATTCTGTGCTGCTGTTTTGTTTCTTTTGTTTTAAAACCCTACATATTCCTTTTACTTGGCATTTTTTTAGAATACCATTGCCCTAATCTAGAAATGCCCTCCTTCTGTTTCATTGTTCTAAGGAAAGGGTGATCTTCAATGGGCAGGCAGAGGAGAAGGCAAGGTTCCAGCTCTCCCTACTTCCACATAAGAACTCTCCCTACTTCCCTACTTCCACATAAGAATAGCCCTGCTCAATCAGACCAAAGGCCCATCTAGTCCAGCTTCCTATATTTCACTGTGGCCCCACCAGATGCCTCAGGGAACACTCAACAAGAAACCCATATCCTGTTGCCACTCCCTTGCACTTCGCATCCAGAGATAAAATCTGAAAGTTGCATATATTCAGCATGGCTTCTAACCTGTGATGGACTTTTCAGCATTTTTCATACCACCTCTTCCAATTATGATAGTTGTAGCAGACTGTACAGCAACTGTAGCAGTTGTAGCAGACTTTAAAGAAAAGTTTAAAGCAACTTTTAAAGTCCTGATTGGGAGTGCCGAACACACTATAACAAAAAATGAAGATTTAGAACAAATGTAGGCCCTGGCTTTACTTGTTTTGAAATCCTCTTGAATAGTTTCTGCTGTTGGCAAAAAATACATAGACTAAATTTTGAAACCAGGGAGGGGGGAGGAATCCAAATTCAAAAGGCTATCCCATATTTTATATTTGCTCCAGAGCGATCAGTTAATATGCTTGTACTGCCTGTTTACTAAAGCCGGGACTGTAGAACCACAGCGCTTCTCATTTTAAAACAATCATTTATGGATGTTGAAGTATGCCTGTGAACGCAGAAGTGTTCTGTGTCAATCAAAGCTAATCACTAGTACAGGCAAAGAGCTTTTGTTGGCCTCCATGCTCTAAGCCGCGCTTCCACATCTGTGTTTGAAGAGATTAGAGAGGTGCTTCATACAAGAACTGTATTAGTTAAAGCTGATCGACAGTATTTGGAATAAATCGTGGTGGGAGGGGGGAAGGGCAGAAAAGTTGAGTGCCAGAAGGAGAGGCATGGCAAGTGAGAATGAAATGGACGAAGGCTAAATCCAACTTTGCTACTCTTCCTCTTTACCCAACCCAGGCTGTCAGATACATGTACACTTCAGAGGGACTTGTTATCCCCAGAAGTCTCTGCATAGCTGTAGAGATAAAGATTCCTCTACTTGTTGTTCATTGGCTGATGTAGTCTCCTCAGGGATGTGTTTATATACCAGTCATGGAGGTCATAGGCAAACTGATAACCCAGTTGTTTTTAAGGTGCTTCACAACAGTGCTTTCTTGTAACTGACTACCAGAGATCCCTCTTCCCTTTTCTTTATGGTCTCTTGCTGCCCAAGGGCCATACACATTCAGGTAAGTGGTGAATGATGGGGATTTTCAACCAAAAAAGGACATGCTGTGTCACATGCAGTAAATTTCATCCCTGATGGTGTCTCATTTCAGTCTTGTGGGGCTGAAAGTTGAAAGCATGGAGGAAGGGATGAGTGTGGAATAAGAGACAAATGTTGGCATTTTTAAAAATTAAAATTAAAAATTAATTAAAATTAATTTTTGTTCAGTTCAAAAAACAATGCAAATATTAGAATAGGCTGCAGTACAAATATTAAGGGGAAGTATTTTCAGATGGTAAGTACAGTATGTTGGTCCAAACGTCAGAGTCTAAAGAATGGTCACTACACAATCACCTGAGAAGTCCCTTCCAGAAAATGTTGCAAGCGGATGGGGTTCATAAGTGGAAGTGCAGCAAACCAAACTGCAGTAAGAAATCCAAGTTGGTGAGACCTTAATATAGAATGGGGAGGAGATGGTTATGGGCAGATTGCACAGTGCATGCCAAATCCAAACCCCCTTCCCAAGTCTGATGGATCCCAAGTCTGCATAGATCAACTTGAACTTGTGCCAGCTCTAAAGCTGGCACAGATCTGAGTGGACTCACAGTGGCAGCTGGGGCTTATCTAGGATATGGGGCAAACCTGAGTAAGCCTGTCTCCTTTATCTCAGGAGAACTCTAGCAGCCAAAACGCCCCCATGGGATACAGCAGACTGTCCCAATGCTGCTGGGATTTTGCCAAAAGTTGCCCTAAGTAAAGCAAATTTCAGTGGACTGAGTCATGACTAACTTTGTTTGGATACGATCCTCTGAGTCAATTGCAGAATCTAGGCCTTTTGTCATGGTGTGCCCCACTGATGTACGAGGGTCGCCCAGAAAGTAATGCACCACATTTTTTTTCTCAGCCTACAGTAATGGTATGAATGCAAAACTTTAGATATGCATTATTTGAATTTTCAGGAGTGTGCACACAAATTTTTGGTTTCTTCAGACAGATAGCGTAGCTGCAGCAGTGTTTCGAAATGGCGACTGTAAGTGGTGTACGTTACAAGCAGCGTGTCGTCATTGAATTTCTCACTGCGGAGAAAGAAACTGTTGGGAACATTCACAAACATTTGTGTACAGTTTATGGAGAATCTGCAGTCAACAGAAGTACAGTTAGTCGCTGGGCACAGAGGGTGAGGCCATTAGAAGGCGGTTCGGCAGAGCTCCAAGATTTGCAGCGTTCGGGCCGGCCATCCACGGCTGTCACACCTGACAAGACGCAGCTTGCTGATGTGCTCATTCACGAGGACCGACGCATAACGACTAGGCAGTTGGCGCTGAAGCTGTCAGTCAGCAAAGGAAGTGTGGATGCAATCATCCGTGCTCTTGATTACTCAAAAGTGTGCGCATGATGGGTTCCGCGCTGTCTTACGGTGGACCACAAATCTCTCAGAAAAAACATTTCTTCTGAGTTGCTGAAACGTTTTGAAGATGAGCGGGAAGCGTTCTTGTCCAGGATTGTGACAGGTGATGAAACCTGGGTTCACCATTTTGAGCCCGAAACAAAACGACAGTCGATGGAATGGCGTCATCCTCAATCTCCACAGAAGAAAAAATTCAAAGCAACTGCTTCTGCCGGTAAGGTTATGATCACTGTGTTTTGGGACTGTGAGGGTGTCATACTCATTGATGTGATGCCAAGAGGCAGCACCATTAATTCTGAAGCTTATGTGAAGACATTAACCAAACTCAAGAAGCACTTCCAGTGACTTCGGCGCCATACCAACCCAGGTGAATGTTTGATTCAACATGATAACGCTCGGCCTCACACAAGTTTGAGGACTTCGGAACACATCACTAAACAGGGTTGGACTGTGTTACCCCAGCCACCCTACAGCCCTGACCTAGCTCCCTCAGACTTCCACTTCTTTGGGCCATTAAAGGATGCCATTCGCGGAAGACATTTTGAGGATGACGAAGAGGTGATTCGCACAGTGCAGAAATGGCTTCGTGACCAGAACAAGGAGTGGTACCGACAGGGCATACATGCCCTTGTGTCTCGCTGGAGGAAGGCCATAGAACTGGATGGAGATTACGTGGAAAAATAGGGAGTGTAGAAGAAACATCATTCTTTCCTGTGTGTAAGTTTCATTGTGTTCAATAAATAATTGTTGAAGAAAAAAAATGTGGTGCATTACTTCCTGGGCGACCCTCGTATATACTGACCCAACTGATATTACAAAGATAAATACAGATAAAATACATTTCATTAAGCTATACTGATCTCTCATTGTTTTGAGAGAAACCTTTTTGGGAGATATTCATACACTTCAAGAAATACAAAAATCACAGGCAGCCATCAAGTGATATGTATTACAAGATGTATTAAATCTTCCCTGATCATCCTCTTATTCCCTCCAAAGTAATATTTTATTTGTCAGGCCTCCATGATTTGATTCTTATAAAAAGTGATACTTCTGAATAAGTAACACAGTTGTTTGTTCAGAGTTTGTTAGGGTCATGCTTTATTTTAATTCAGCTGCAATAAACTTAATGAACTACAATAATTGGTACAATAAAATCCCATGCAAGTGCAATATACACACAGCACAAATACCAAAAGTCCTTGGGCAGCAATAATAATAATATGCATAAATGCTTTAACCAAATAGCTTCTGCATTTTTGTTCAAGGAAATGCTACCAAACTCTTCGGACCGAGCTTAGTCCCCACCGGGGTCAGGGATGGAACTCACTGCAAGCAGACTTTCAGCCTTAATGGCTGTATTTATTTTGCTTTATGATTTGTTTTATAGAGAGTCGTAATGTTAATCAAGCTATCCCCTTTGCTAGCACTCGTTATTTCCATCCAAGCAAAGCAAGGGCACCATCGAGCCAACATTAAGCACTTTTAGCCTTTGATTTCAATGGAACTGAGTTAAGGACGCACAGAACTTTCCCACTGAATTCAATGGCTTCTCAAAGTGATGGATTGTGTCTTGAGTTTACAGGGCCAATTTAGTTCCGTTTTCAACAGGGCTTGCTTTCACTCATTTATTCTACTTTTGTTTGTCTTTTGGTAGTTCTGAATTTTTCTATAACTTCATATAACTAACCCTAGGAATAAAATGGCAATTCTAGATTTACGAGATTTACAATTCTCGTAATATGTGACTATGCCTGTTTTGTTAACTGTCTCTATTCACCATGCCACAGCATCTTTTCCAGTAGTTGTTTGCTGGTGTCTCCCATGTCTTTTTTGTTAAATTATGAATCTTTTTGGGACAGGGAATCATCTTTTCATTGATTTTGCTACTTAAACCGTGATGTGATTTTTTTTTTTTGAAATGTGATATATAAATATCCTAAATAACAACAAAATAACCCTGTTATTCAATGAAGAAAGCTGTCTGCGGAACATTTTGACCAATTCCCTTCTCCTGCTGTAGCTGCCTATGTCACGTGCTCTCTTGCTTTGGGAAGACACCCAGTCCTCAGAAACCAATTTCCAGAGAGTCCAAAGGGCTGCAAGTGGAAGGAGAGATTGTCCAAAATTATCCCTCAATCCTTGCATGAGTCATGTATTACATGTATACCTTCTCATTGCACATGCATTATATGTGGCATCTTCTTCCCCAGAAGGACATTGTGTATGGATATTGTGGTTTAGTTTGAAGGAGGGAAAATTTGCATGTATACTGTGCAAAATATTTGCATTTACAACTGAATCCAATAGAAGTGTCCTGCCATCTGAAATAGCTAATGGTGAGGTAATCCAAATATGGTATTACCATGCCTTTAAACTCTTAATGTATAATCACTGGTTCTGTTTTGAAATTGTCCAATGTACAAGACATGCAAGAGACCCACCTGCAACTCTCCACAAACTTTCTACATAGCCTTCTCTGACTGCATTTCTTAAGAAAACTGATGTTCAAGTAATTTATAGAGGGCATTAAACATTTGTTGGCTCAGACGAGGAATGAGAGCAATTGAAAGGCAATTGAGAAAGCCTGGATGCCCTCTCAGACCCTGTGATAGTTGGCAGCCATTTTCTTTTTCACATTTTCTTGTTCAGTTGTTCTTGCATCTAACCTTTTTAAGCTTGGGGGAATATTCTGGCTCTCACAAGTTAACCATGAAAGGTGCTCCAATAAAAGATGCACACACAGATCTTAGGAAAAGGAGCACATTTCAATGACACAAATCTGTTGTTGTTATTGTGCTTGACTTTGACCAGGTGGAAATACGTGCAGAAGAGTGAGTAAACAAGGAAAAATTGCAGAGCTTTCTCACCTTGAGGTTACAAGCCTCTGTGAAAAGAAAGGAACGAGGAAGAAGGAGAGTGAAAGCAAGCAAGCAGGATCATATGAACTCATTTTGAGAGGGGCTGGGTATAAACACGAGTTGTTGCACAGAGTTCTCCTTTAGATATCTAGTGGAATAAACTGAATGGCTTATACACAAGCAATTCTAATTTCTACCCATTTTGACATTCTTATTCCTGCCTAAAAAAAAAAACTACTGCACAACTTGAATGCCCATTATAACATAAGATTAAATGAACGATTAACATTGAAAACATGTTATGTCCTATGTGGTGATTTTGTTAAGGTCTTTAATCAAAATTATTCATAGGAAAAAATATGTCCTGCATTGCATAGGAAAATGGGAGACAACAAAATGACAAATGCTTCACTAAGGTTTCCCTGTGTTTTCTGCATAACTCTTCTGAAGGCCAATCTTATTGCTATCTCATATATCTCTCTCATCCTTTTGACAAATAATCTCTCAAGATTTTTGTTCCTGGTACAACTGATTAATGCATTATTTCATAATACAAGAAATGTTGATAATTTTGTAAATTCTAGGTCATCTGATCAGAACTGGTGCAATTTCTGTGTTCTGTAGGAAGATTACCGAAGAATTTAAGTTGCAGCAAGAGCTGAAGTCACTGGGAGCTGATTTGTTCAAGGAAGATACTGTGCTTAGCACACTACTATGTGTGGAATGAACACTAGCCGGCTGTCACACAAGCTCATCTGGTGAAAGCAACCTCCCTGCTGGAGGGTTCAACGGGCAGCACCAAAGAAAATATGGCTCAAACACATTGAGGAAGATCTAGGGAACCAGCGTTGGACCATCAACAAGGCAAGAAATATCAACAACAATTACAAAGTGTGGACGCATGACACACAGATCTGTACCTTTTGTTAGAACACAGATATTTCAATGTGGTTTGTTTCATTGCATTCTGCATGAAATTATGCATTGATTGATATATAACATGATGGTCTTATTCCTCCAAACTCTGGTTTTAGTGATTTTGAAAACTTGTAGAGTCTCACACACACACACCCCGTGTCAACTTACTAACAACTTATTGCAGCAGTTCTCAAACGTTTAGCACTGGGACCTACTTTTTAGAATGACAATCTGTCCAGGATCCATTGGAAGTGATGTCATGGCCAGAAGTGACATCATCAAGCAAATTAAAATAATTATAAATAATTAAATTAAAATAAAGAAATAATTAAATAAGGGAGCCAGTCCTGTTCCACCAAGTGAATCTACTCTGAAGTAAGTCCCATAGTGGTCAATGGGGCTTACTCTCAGGAAAGTGTGGGTAGGATTGCAGCCTGTGAGCCCAATCCTATGCATGTCTACTCTGAAGTAAGTCCCACAGTGGTCAATGGGGCTTACTCTCAGGAAAGAGTGGGTAGGATTGCAGCCTGTGAGTGCAATCCTATGCATGTCTACTCTGAAGTAAGTCCCATAGTGATCAATGGAGCTTACTCTATAGTCTGCCTGCAATAACAACCCCCCAAAAGAATCAGTGAGATTTCCAGCCATCCCCAGTGCCCAGTTTAAAGTTCTTCTATTTCAGGCATATCAAGATAAAGACCCACCTGGCTTTGCAAGTGCAAAATAGAAAACATGCCCCTTACCAGTTTAAGCCATTTTTTGTCCTTTTTAGTGTGTGTGTGGGGGGGGGGGGAGGCTGCCTCTGGACATTTGTTGCACTCCAGCTCCATTGGATTGGGACCATTCTGGTGTCCTCAAATTCCCCTTTGCCTGGTCTGACCACCAGCCAAGGCATGTCTGCCTACTCACGAGTAAACGCAACATGAGGCTGCTTCACTTTCCATAGGGCTCCATAGCCTCGCAGCTGGGAGGGGGGACCTCTTTCTCCATGTTTTTGGGGGCTGCATTCATTGGATCAGGACCATTCTGACCTCACTGGAGTCCTCTCAGCCTGCCTTGACTAAGGCGAGTCCACCTACTTGCGAGTAAACGCGACCACGTGGCTTAGTTTCGGGCTCAGACTCGCAGCTGGGAAGGGGGAGCTTCTCGGATGTTTTGGGGGGCTGCATTCATTGGATTGGGACCATTGTGGTGTCATTGGATTTCCGACAGACTATGGCAAGTACACCTACTCATGAGTAAACACGTGATACGACTCACTTTCACTTTCCATAGGGCTCCATGCATTTTTTCTTTCTGGTTTTTTGGCCATAACTTTTGAAGGAAAGGAGCTATTTCACTCTGGTTTTTTGCATTGCATTCTGCTAGACATTCCGCATCCAACGGTGTATGGCACAACAGGGTAGCGATGTTAGCGCGTCCTCCCCGGGCGCGTCACCCAGTGTGGCCCGCACCCTTCGCACCCCCCTAGTGATGTCAGTGATTCCTAAGCATGAGGGCAGCTCAGCAAAAGTTCATCGCCACTAAGACCCAATTCACATATGGATGCACGTCGCTCTATTGCTTACTTATTTTTGTATGAAATTGTTTATATTTACATTTTTTAAAAAAATCACTTCCTCACCCATGCAGCTATAATCCTATGCGTGCTCACATAAGAGTAGACCCAATAGTAAATCACAGTGTGATTTACTTCTGAGTAAACATGCTGCACATTATTTGTAGAACATTAAAATTCATACCAGAACAACATAGCCACCGGAAGGCTGACACTTTCAGACCCATTTCAGGGGGGGGGGGGGAGGAAGAATTTCTGTACTCGACAGCTCACAGATGAATGTGGAAACGTGGTCCATTGCAATTAATCTATGAAGGTGCATAGATTTATGCATATCATTACTTGCTACTGTCAATGTGCAAAGAAGATGCATACATGAACCAGCCCCAAGCCCCACTGAAATGACAAATGTGGAAACTCATGTGCAGTTAAGGTCTTGGTTCTAAGTATACTTACTAGTAAATGTTGGACCTTTTGGCATCTGCAGGTTTTAGCTCCAAGTAAACATAAAGTTCCTTTGATTTCAGAAGGTTTAATTTATTTTTGCAGGGTTGTGCTCTTTGTCTTTTAAAATGGTCGTGCTAGTTTCAGGCAAAGACATTACTGATCTTTCACCTCTGCAAATGGTTTCATTCTGATATTACAACCTCCGTTATCAACAATGTGAGGAGATATCGACAACCTGGTTTGGAATACCTTCTGGATATTTTAAGCTAAAGTATATATTTGAATTGTGTCACATTTGGTTAACCGATGCATACACAGTGGATCCATCCATTAGATTAGGTGACCACAAGAAACAGCAGGTTGGCAGCAGTAAGCAATGTGTTCAGTTTCCAGCACACACACTAGGATAAAAGCATAGCTAACATTATAGTTAATGATTTTTACTACTGTAAGAACCTGAATGACCATCTTAAATAGTAGTTTTGCCAATATACATCTGTGATAAAACTCACTGGTTTTACTCCAGTTTTCTGTGTATATGCCTTTATTTTTGAAACTTTCTAACCTCCCAAAAGGGTTCTATACTGTCTCAGCCTCCTAAAAGCAGTGTTGGCATCATCCTTCGTTGCCCTACCTGCTCCAGAGGGTGTCCAGTGTCCCATCTTCATGCAACCCAGCACCTCACTGCCTGCTGCAGCAGCCAGGCCACCCACACAGATGTAAAGTTGTTTAGCCTGGCGGACATGCATTTTGGCAGCATAAACAGCCAATGGGTTTGGGCCATAGATAGCATTAATCTATAGGGTTAAGGCAGCTCTCTCCCAGCAGTTGCTTCAGAGCCAGTGGGCACTGACCCCCATGTGACAGGTTAGTGCGAGCCATGAAGACTGGAAGAGGGCATTCAATATTGAATCAGAAAAGGTAATGGGAGAACCCAGCCTCACCCCTCAGTGGCTGGCCAGATTGAGGGACTGAGGGGGAGCCTGCTGGCCTGGATTGCAAAGGCTGCCTCAAATGCTTTCAAGCTTGGGATTGGCTTGTGTTGTCCGGCTGGCTCTGCCCCCTTTAAAGGGTTGATGCTGATAAGCACACACTGTCCTGTCATAGGGTGCGGCTTGGAGTCAGAGAGAAATACCTAGCCTAGGGGAGAGGCAACCAGCTGCCACCCTTGGGAGTCAACTGCCCTCACTACAGCCGATGCCCATGATTCTTTCTCTGCTACAGATCTTTTCCTCTCCTTGTAATTACCTATTAATAAAAGCAACCCACTTCACCCATGCCTCACCTGTTCATTGGGGAGTGCATGGGCAATAGCCCAGGAGAAAAAGAGAGAAAGAAAGAGCATCTGTGGTTTAAAAAGGGTCTGAAAATATTTCACTGAACTAAAAATAAAGATTTGTCAAAAATGTTGACTATTGCATGCTACATTACCTGACTGAAAAGTGATGGTGGTTCCCATGTTTGTTTCTCCCTGAAGTTAGATCTGATGATCTGAAAATTATTGCTACTTAGACAAACATATGCTAAATATTTCTTACGCTTGACTTTTGGGGCTGTCATGAAGGACAGGGATAAAATCCACTATGTTCCTACATCTAGTCAAATTAATCCTTGGATGGCTGGAAGCTCAGGCAAATCTTATCCTGAGTGCACTGCCTATTTTAAATAAACAGAATGGGGATGGGTGTGTGTGTGTGTGTGTGTGTTCGTGTGTGTGTGAAACAGCTACATTTAACACACTTGATCCAGTAGAAGAAAGTCAATGGTAGCATTAAATGCAAATACAATAGCATGTTGTCATAACATAGTAAGGTTCCTCTACTATTAAAAGGCTTTGTTTTAAAGCGTGTCTGTGTGCACGAAAAGATGATGAACACAGTGCATCATATAGCTAAATTTAATATATGCAGGGGTATGATGTTTGCAGTGCATGCATTTCAGCAGGTCCCATTAGTGCGCCTTTCCCCTCCAGTGAAAACAGAATGAACCACAGCCCCTTCTGGTTTGCATAAAGCAAACAAAATTAGATTTGCTTTGCTGAATTGAAACCCGCTTGGGATTGTGAGCCTCTCTCGGGGACAAATTACTTCAAACAATCCCTTTGTACCATAACAAAATCAAAAAATTCAGGCCAATCAACACGGCTCAAAAACCCTTAACACAAGAATTAATAATACAACCTAGTCTATTTTTATTGCTTCTGTGCTACAGATCCTTGTTTTAACGTAATTACACTTATTTGCTGTCCACATGTTAAATAAGCTTGCATATGTTAACCAATGTGACATAAAACAACTTTTGTATTTCACCAGGAAGCCAATTTTGTTCCTCTAGAATACAATCTGTAACTCAGATAAGCTAAACTTAAAACTGAATTAAATGGATTGAAATCTTTTCTACCATATCAATGTTTTTTCTTTAAAAAAAAATATAATAAAGCCTGTTGTTCTAAATATGCTTACTTGGAAGGAAGCTTCACTGAAATCATTGGGGCATACATCCAAGAAAGCCACATCAGGATTGAGCTAAAACATGAATAATTAGGGGGTGGGGTCCCCCCCCTTACAACATTTGAAGGAAAAGGTCATCCAACTCTTACTCATGCTATATGGAATCCACAAACATCATACAAAACATTTTATCTTCAACTAATTTCTCGATATCACTTCCCTGTGACTCACTAACGTAAGCATACTGAATTTTGTTTAATTTCCATCCAAGTTTGTCTTCAGCACATGAGGATTTCAGATGGTTTTAGTGTGACTTTTAGCATTGCCATGTTTGATCTCCAACCCACTACGAAAGTTGGTAAAGCTGAATTTTTATTTGTTTTGTCCATCACAAACATTTAGCCTGCTTTAGCAACAGGGAAGAATATTGAGTTCTTTTAAATATACTATTGTATATTATCGCTTCTGTTAGTATTATCATTGTAGTTTTCACAGTTTCAGAGTAGGTGCTATACGGCATTACTGTTGATAGCATACAAGCAGTGGTAAAGAACCATGGCTTTTATTCCCAAAGCTAAACTAATACATGATTAGGAGCAAAAAAAAAATATAGATGGTTGATTTTATCCCCAGCTTAACAAGTGTTACAGTACATTATTCCATACTTAAAAATAAATCAGAAGTTCAGTTTGTGCATGGAGCACAGCAATTGTTTCCTGAAAAGAGATGGTGTACACATGCACCAGAATCATGACACGGTTTTTCCTGGATCACACTTCAGGCCACAGGCGATGAACCTCACATTTTCCCCTTAACCATCCCTGCACGTTGAAAACTAGCACACCAGGGAAAATACTAATCTTCACTGACATAATTGTTGATACAGAGAGCACCATTTGTGTGGCGAAATACTCAAATGTGTTATTCTGTCTGAAGTGACACAGTCTAGCAAGAGCTGCTATGTGATTCTGTGGCATGCATTATGCATTTTTTCAGTCCACTGAATTGATGTGGGGCCATATTTCTCCAAATTGGAGTTAACAGATTGCCACATCCCCAAGGACAGCATTTCCAATTCTAACATCAATGTTTGGTTTATCAACAGTGCATTTTTCTTCCTGGTTGGTCTCTGGCCACTGATTGAGTTTTTTTTTCCCAGTCTGAATTCAATTTTTTCTTGGAGATTATGGGAAGCAGTTGATAATGAAGGGTACCCAGTTACCTTGACAGTGCTGAACCCAACAGCAAACTATCCCAAAATGGCCAAATTACCCTATGCCCACCTGTGCAATAGGTGTGTAGTTGAATCCGTGTGATGATTGCTCATGATGAGTAACATGGTTATCTGAGGTTGCTCAGAGGTTGTATAAAATGGACTTGGCCCCAGCTAAGGGCAAATCTACACTAATAAACCCAAATGAGCTTTACATTAGTTTAGAAATTCTAGTTTATATTAGAACTGGAGTACCCTTGTAGAACAGCAAGTATCCGATTTCCAAGCACCAGGTTCCTCCTCCATGAGAAGAATGATGGGCGGAAGCATTGTGTAAGGCAAGCTTTGTTGCAGAAGTGCAAACCTCTGCCCCCATTTCAGACTGTCTAGTGTTGTATCCTGTGCAGCAAGGGAATATTACCAGCTAGCAATACCAGTATACTGTTTTTCAAGAGTATGTCTGTATCAAAGACTGGAATAAGGAGAGTTGTTAATTATGGTTGAAGAATTTGTGATCATGAGCTGGTGCTCTGAGCCAAGGTTGAGGATTGCTATACCTCTCTACTGAAAGCATTCTCTGAAAAAAAAAGTTTAAAAAATTGGACAGTTCTTATGTCCTGTACTTCTCTAGAGGTTTAGCTGTAAGCGCTAATGTAACAATAACACTGCTTCTTACAGAATGGCTCACAGCTGAGGTCTTCCATACTGTACAAGAAACCCCTATTGCTTCAGTGAAATGAGCAAAATGAAGAAGCTAGAGCCTCAAGAAGCTGTTACTGTCTCTTGGATAAGTCACTGCAGGGGGACATGGCACACTCTTTGCCGATATGTTACGTATGCACCATTAACCAGCTCTGACTGACAAGATATAGTCATCTTTAGAAAGGGCAATCGTTTTGATTGAAATATTAAGAGAAAGTCAGATTGTGGATGGATTTCAAAATTTGGGCTGTACCTGTAGGATAAAAACATACAATATAAAGCAATGTTGTATTTTCAGCCCCCCCCCCCCCACCTCCCAAGCAGTAGGCAGTTCAGGGACACCTTGTATAGGATCTACGTCCTTGTATATTTACAACTATATATGTTGAACACAAAAAGAAAGAAAATAGCACTGGCAGCTAGCATTCAAAAAACAGCAAAAAAGTACAACCTCCAAAGACTGCTTCTCACCAGACAGCTAAATAACTCAGAACACAATCCCAAGTCTCTGTTTCTTGTACCAGCCTAGGAGTGTTGCAAATGTACCATAAGGCACATTTTCACCTCTGGGAGAGTCGGCTGGGCCAGCACCAGCCTGCAGAGGCAACAACTGGTCTCTGCACCACCCAGACCCAGTGAGTTCACAATGGCCAAAGGCAGCTGGCATGGGGGTGGGGGTCAGGAGGGCAGGGGAAGGGTGGAATGGGGGCTTTTTAGGATGGGCAAGGGGGAGCGATGGGTGGACTGGGCCTGGGAGGGGAGTGGGACCAGCCTCTGGCACTTAGGCTGGATCCTAACCCCCCTCCCAAGCAGCCCCGCATTACACCAGGCTGCTCGGATCTATGCCAGTGATTTCTCTGGCACAGATCTAGTAGCCCCATTGAGGTGGCTGGGGCATTATTCAGGGTAAGGGAACATAAGTCCCCTTACTCTGAATTGTGCTCCTTTCACCTCCTCAGCTGCTCTGGATATGGTGCAGGCCACTTGGCCTGCCTACTCCAGTGCAGGTTAGAATTGGGCTGTCAAGCTGTTTCTCCTACTGCCCACATTCAACCTGCAGCAGCTCCTGTTCAGGTAGGTAGGATTGGTCACAAATCCCTCAAGTGGCTAACAACCATCAGGAGCAGGAGGTTTATAGATGGATAAGGGGAAATAATTCACCCTTTCCTCTTCCAAGTTGCCTGCCGGATATGGTGTGCACCTTTTGGCATGGCTGCATGGGTGGGAGGGAAAGATAGAATAGGGGTCTTACAGGAATAAAAACCAAACACAAAGAGAGCTAAATCATGTAGTTAATATTTCACAGACAGTCTGGGAATTGACCACATGATCTGGGTTTATACATGTTAGATTGTATGCAATACATCTTGGTTGACACAAACATTATGGCCTCAAAGGGGCATAGAGAGGAAAACAGATTAGGCACACTAGGAAGCCACAGTAGGAAGCCATGATCATACTTCACCAAACATAACATCTCCTTAGAGATGAGAGTCCTGTGTGACTGATCTGAGACTTCCATAATGCACAGAGAACATGGCTCTTACTGAAAACAATCAAGAATTCAGAGAACTCCATAAAGGGTGCTCAGGACTAACTTGGTGAACAAAGGATGGGTGGGCTTTTGCAACTTGCTTGATCTGCCCTGCACTGGGTACAAAATGTCAGCATTCCTTTGCATTTCCCTTAGTGTCAAAGATCGTGGGCCCTTTGCCTCTCAAAGCTTTAAGCTCCTTCATGAGATTTTGGCCTCTATCCTATACAGTAGGTAAAGTAGGTAGTGGATACATTGCACTGCTATTGAGATAACATAGGAATACCCCTTAAGAGTATCACAAGCATCATGTCCAACTCACTGGGCCAGCAGTCTTGGCCATGTGGATTTAGGCATGTACAACTTCTCAATCCATAGCAGGGGCCCAACACTCATCAATCAAATGTATGAAGTGACTGTGCCCTCTCCATTACATCATAGCCCCAGTCAGAGGGTTGAATTTATCTCTGCTTCATGCCATATGCTGCGTTGTGATCAGCAACATGACGACTGCAATGACTTACATGGGGGAAACAAAAAGATTCAAGGGTGTCTTGCACTGAGGATGCATCCATTAGAATTCTACTTTTATTGTGTTGACGTTTGTGTGTGTTGTGCACTCATAGTTAAATGCAGAGGACAAACCGGCTTTAATTTACTGTGAATGGAAGCTAAAAGCATTTACAAATTTGTACTAATTTACTGTTCAAACACCAATCAGCTGTTAAAGGACTGGGAAGAGTTCAAAACGGAGCCAGTCTTTTTACAGCTTGGAGAGTGCTGCGGTTCTGCATTCATTTGCTATGTACTTAAGCTTGTGTTAAGCCAAATTAGATCCCAAGGAAATCGCAGTCATTCATGATTCATTGAGTCATTCATATCCGAAAGTTGTTTCTAGCTGCAGTGTATATTCTTAGGTTGAGACAGTTCTACCTACAAAATATATAAAGTATTATCCATGGGCAATTACCCACTTCCACCCATCTTTCAGAGGCAGCACTATTAGCAACATAAATTATTCATATTATATAATGTCGCACACAAGTGGTGTGCTCGACCACAAATGTAGTCTCTCCCTCCCTCTTGCTTTTTCCTAAGGGCAAAATGATCCTTTTAGATCAGTAAGAGAGCCATTTTCGTTAGCATTCTGCACCTTTTGGATTTCTAGGGAGGGGAGAGAACCACCTAAATAGGTAGATCAGGATATAAAATCCTCGCACTCATTTTGAAGAAACTTCACCTCGAGGTGACATTTTCCTACATCGAATATGCTCCCCAAGTTCTGTATGTTGTCAGGATTCCTCTGTTTTAGAAGTGCTCCTCTATATAGAGAAGTCATGATGGAAGCATGCTGAAAACCAACACTACAATTCCCAAGGTGTTACCGATATCAGAGGTCTTCAGCAAATGGACTGGGATCTAGAAGTGGGGCACAACCCAATCACAGGTGGGGCAGAGAAGTGCTGCCACCACCATTTTGTTTTTAGGTTCAGCTCCATGCAACTGGAAAAACAGCTAGTGCTGGAGTCCTAGATGAGCTAAATTCTGAAAAATTTGGTTTTGGAGGCTTTGCTTTGGGCAAGCCGCCCAATCTTCAGAATATGCTTTCAGTGTCCTACACATCCATGGGCTATCTCTTGTGATTGCACTCCCTCTCTGCCTTGCCTTGCTTCCCAGCAACTCTCCTCTTTCAGAATTGAGTGCAAGTCACTGCTGTGACACTCTTAGCCCCTCCTCATCTCCCAGCTGGCCTGGAAGGAAAGAAAAAAAGAGTTGAATGACACAGTAGTAACACAAAGTGATTGGCATGACTGGGTGGGAAAAAGAAACATGGTGACTCACATATCTACTCCACATGCCCACTGAGCTCTTGAAGAAGGGTCCTAGGTTGGTGGTGGGTTCCTCAAGCTTTATTTTTTAAAATTTATATTTCATATTTTGATGCTGCCCTTCCTCCAAGGAGCTCAGGGTGGTGTACAAAGTTTCTCCCCTCCTTTTGTCCTCAAAACAACTCTGAGGTAGGTGAGGCTGAGCGATAGTGACTAGCCCAAGGTCACCCAGGAAACCTGAAGTTAAAGCAGGAAGTTGAAGACCACTGATATCTATTTTACCATGGGTGAGTTACTATGAGTACTGATCGAGAGACTGTAGTGAAACTGGTCATTAATGTTGTTTTAGAATGCATTCTGACTGGCTTCATGGTAGAGCAAGTTCGTGGTCCAAGTCCAACATGATAAACACCACACCACACTGTCTTTAAACAGCATCATGTGGCGTGATTATGAGATAGATAAAAGCTGAATGCCAGGGGGAGAGGTGGGGTGCTAGACAGGGAATGCCATTTTCACCATTATTGATCATAATGTATAACTCTGTGGCAATTTTATAAGAATCCATGCTGCTTTGATGGATGAGATGAAGAAATATAGTAACCATTAAGCACTGTATTCACCCTTTGCAGAGGTGAAAAAGATTGACTGCTCATTTGCAAATGTTCTCCAGTTTAAATGAACTCCAACCGAATATTAGTAACTCTTGATTTGCACAGTCTTATTTTACCTGTTTTTGAAATAGCACGATTTAAAAATTAATACCAGAAGTGTGATTTGCACAGGCTCATTTTTAAAATAGCACAGGATTTGTACAAGGGTCACATAAACAGCTTCCTCTGAAGCCTGGTAAATGGCTTGATGGTTAGCCGCTATTATTCGCCTTTAAGTTCAAGGAGGAGACTTTTTAAAGTGCATTAGAGGAAAGAGGTGAACTTCTGTCTCTCATGATCCATTTTAGGCATTTTTCTTTCCAGTTGTATCTGGCTGGCAGGATGGAATGGACTCTGCCTGGCTGCCTGCAAAATTCTGGCTGATGTGATCTGTTCTAGGAAGTGACCATACTGACCATTGTTGCTGCAGTGTAACTAGCTCCAGATGGCTAAAGAAACTGAACAAGTTACAGAAGCAAAAAGGAGAAGCAAAAACTCCTGGACAATCTTTCTGAGGAGAAAATATGACCCCAAATATTGTGCTTGGTCGAACACTGAGCATCGGCAAAATCCACTCACAGAATAACCAGATATTTCATTTTGGTGCAATTTCATAATACCCAATGTCTTTGGTCTTACGTGGCTACACCTGGTTTGTTCTGCGCACTCCACATATTTGATCCAATTGCTCATTGGGCCAATGTATTGTCCAATACGCAAGCACCAGAGGCAGGGTGAGCTTGCACATTTGACACTACATTGGCATAGCAGGCAATGTAGCATACTGGAACCAACAGATTAAGTACAGATAGCTGGAGAGGGATGGGCATTTTGATGGAAGGGCAAGTGACTGAGATCCTGGTCATGTTGGATTAACCTAAGCATACACTCAGACAGATGCCTCATTTATATGACACCTTGATTCTTTTGTTCCTTTGTCTTTGCAGTTAATGCAGTATCATCTCTATGCAAGAATGGAAGGCAACAGAGGCTACCAAGTGACATTATCTACAGTAAAACTACGGTTCATATTTATGATCTATGCAACATTCTAGACAAGCGATTAAATGCCCTTTTGAACATACCCAGTAAAATACCTCTTGTATAGCCCAAGGACAAATGATGAATGTTTTACCTCTCCTGCCAGTCTCTTGGAAATAATGAACCTGCTTTAAAAACCAGGCCCCTGGGTCTGCTAGAAGGGATGGCACACAAGAGTTAAAATTTAAAAAAGGAACACAAAGAAAAAAAGTATGCCTGTGAATTCCATCCACATATGGTCAGTTCTTTTGGAAAGGAGTATCTGGCTGATACAAGGGCAAACGCAATTGTCTCACTGGGAGAGTTAGAAAAGCACAGGTATTTTTTTCATCTTTGTGCTATAAGTCACAAGAAAGAACAATATTCCTTATCTTTAGCATCTTCCAGGGTATGAGAATATATGTGAATAAATGATATTATATGGACTAAACATTCAGCAAGATACTGATGTAGCTGCATAACTATGAAAGTCACCATGATGGCGCAAATAAAATACCAGAAATGTTTATATGCCCATTTAGTGAAAAGGGTAATTACGAAAAGGTGTTAGAAAGCAGATATCTCTAGAATAAGGAAATATTACCTAAGCCAGTGTTTCTCAACCAGTGGTATGAGCACCACAAGTGGTACTTGAGGTGGTGTCTGGTGGTACTTGCAGGACCCCTGGACCCCTGCCGCCTGGCAGCGAAACCAGTAATGCGACACAAGAAACAGTGGTAGGAGGCTCTGTAGGAGGCAAGTATGCTTGTCAACACTCAAAAGAAGCCCTCCTGTCCACCCTGAGCCTCTTACTGGTGCGTGTGTTTAATAAAACAAGTCATATGCAGTACAAGATTATTGTTTCTCCTGCTAATTATGATGTTTTCTGATATTTTCCTACTTGTTTTCTGAATAGTTTTCTAATATGACTTGGAGGAGGGATCGAAAAATAAATATCCAAACCATAAGATACAACATTCTCAGACTTGACAGTGCAACACCACTGAAAATAAAGGTCTGGTTCAGACTACACTGGCTTCCCAAGTTAAAAGCAGCTGTGTTGGAGCTTTCTCACAGGTGCTTTGGTGGTGCTTTTGGTGGTGCTTTTGCCCAGACACAATAGGACTGGGCTGTCAAGAACCAGGAGTTTCAAAATTAAGTACATTTTGACTTAAGTGCAGACCCCTGAAACCTAACCTGTACTTAAGTACTTACAACCCAATCCTAGGAGTGCAGTACATCCGAACATTATGCATTTCACCATTGCCCTGGCCTTGCCACCATTCTGTGACCTGCAATGGTGCAGCAGCTGGGAAACCCTGTGCCACCTGAGGTGGCTCAAAGATTGCCCGCCAGAGCAGGTAAGGTGGTGGGGGTGATTTGGGGAGGAACATAGGCTGTTCGGGGACAGGAACTAGGTAGGTCCAGGTGCAGCTTGGGAGTGGGAGGGGAGAATCTTGATAGCAGCAGAACATACTAAGATCCTATCTCCGTTTTCCCAGCCCAACACATCCCCTGACTCTCCTCAGACTAATGCCCGCTAAATAGCTGTCATGGCTCCGAAGAGACCCTTTGGAAGCTAGGCGGCCTACAGGGACATAACTAACAAAGATTTTTACCTACCTCTCCTGGGCTGTCTAGTCCAGGGGTGTCAAACTTGTTTCATTGCGAGGGCTGAATAGCATTCATGATGCCTGCTAAGGGCAGGAGGTGATGTCATTAGGCAGGAAGTGATGTCATTCAACAGGTCATAACAAAAAATAAACACTTTTTCTCACTTAGAAACTCATTAACTACAAATGACAGAAGACAAAATATGCAAATCTGGATCATATTTCAAGATATGGGAGAGCCCAATTTTCATGTGGGCTGCCCTTTCAGCAGTAACGCATCAGCACTACTCAGTAGATGAGAGCCTGAGGGCCGGATAAAAAGCTTCCACAGGCTGCATCTGGCCCTCGGGCCATATGTTTGACACCCCTGGTCTAGTCACTCTCCCCCATAGCATGCCGTGCACACTCTGTCATTGGTGCTGTGTGCAAAGGAATAGGTTTGGGTTGGCTGGTATACTTTCCCCATCAGACTGGCCTCACGCATTAAGCATATGCATTATTCTTCCTCTCACTTCTTGATGAATATCAAATGGAGGTTCATTTTATCCAGTCTGCCCTGCACACATGCTGCTAATACTATTTTTAAAGCAGTATTAAATGGATAATGGATAGCACAAAACTTTCCCCAATGTAACTAGGGAAAGTCACCCAGAATTGAGGGGATAACCAGGTTGTGTACATGCTGTTAGCGTGCAGGGCCAATCATATGAAGGAAAATATTATCTAAACTGGTTCAAAACTAACAAAATGAATTGGAAAGATTAGAACTTGTCATTCTATCTGGAAGCCATTTTGATTAACTGGTGGGGGCTCTCATGAAGTGTAATTGGGGCATGAAAACCAACTTCTTTTCCAGCTGTTCCTCCAACTCTAAAGATACAGGAATAATCCTCTTCCAAGATCTTGCATTGAAATCCAAGGATTTTAATATGACTCTATTATCTTTACTACAGAGAAACAAACAACATTAGTTTATATGTTTGTGGAATAAAGTTAATGTTGATTCTAGCACCCGTCAAGGAGAAGCATTTCATATCTCTCATTCAATTATACATAATATTGGCAATGAATTGAATGTTACAAATGCTTACTGAATGGATTTCTTAAGAAGTCAAACTTTATGAATATTCTAATTTAACAAGACTGATTTGTAATCTCCTGCATTTTATTACCCGGTGGTTTAAGATCAAGCACATCAAATGTGAAGACTATTGTAAGGATCTAGTAGTTCAAGATTTAGTAACTTCAGGATGGAAATGGAAATTCAATGGAACTAACTTAATTTGTTCTGTGAATCATCTTAATATGAGTGCAAAAATGGATTTAATTTTTATTGTCACCGAAGACAGAAGTATGCAGGATTTAAGTAATTAAAATGCACATTCAGCAGGGGACCAAGGCATAGGAATTGTTATTTAAGTATGCAAACAGTTATCTCTTTGGCAATAGGCCTAACTAATTACATATCCTTCTCCATAACATGGATTCAAACCAAAGTAGGCCAGGCTCACAAATGATGGGATATGTCAAATGGTCAATGCTAAAAATCTGTCACCACCATTATATACCTGAACAGCTACTGCTGTTATGTTTTCAACAAGTAAATGGATCATCAGTCCAATCTCATGTGCTTCTGGTATCCAGAGGTAGATTTTTGTGTTATGAGCACTTTTCTTCCTTTCAATCACGCATCCAGCCAATACACTGGGCTAGTTCACAAGTCTATGAATGAGACTCCAGAAATCGCTGAGTGCCAAACCAGCCACTTTGAAACAGTGGTGTTTCTGTATCTGCTTGATTATTTCAGATACTTTCATTTTCATTGGCTAATGGCCAATGGGGTGGTGCATATGGAAATAGTTATGGTAGTCAGAAAAACTGAGCAAATGTGGTCCATGAACCCAGGCTTTCAGTGAAGCTGGAAAATGGGCTGGGCTCTCTGCTCCACCTGCCATCTAATCCCAGTTGTCAGATGACATGAAGAGCAAGGAAATGCGCATGAAGCTTGGCTGAGGGTGACAGAACCCGTAGCTGGCAGCTATGGAGTAGCTGGAAGATATCTCCTATTTTTGTCTGTGAAAATCTCTCCCACCCATCCTGCTCTAACTTTATTTGGATTCTATCATAAATAGTGTTGCCTGGGCCCTGCTTGCCTGTATACAAAGGCTGTCTATACGACCCTTTTTGATGATGAACTGCCCCCATTGGGGAATGAAGAAGTCACACACCTGTACCAGAAATTACCTGGTGGAGCTAATTACAATAATCTCTTGGAAAACATGCCATCATGCACCTTGTATTGCCTGTTTCTTCACTGAATCCATCTTTCTGACTTCATTTTCCAACATTATTTTCACTGGGTATTTCTATCTTAGAAATTCACACTCTAATTTGAAGAGCACTTCTGTTTTACCTATGCTTTTTTATTAGCCCTCATGCATTTCCCATCTGTTACACATCTATTTCCCTGTCTAGTACAGATTGGGAACCCTTTGGAGGCAGGGATCTTTTTTTTTGGGGGGGGGGTAGTTTTCTTGTTTGTTTGTGACGGGTCAGGCACTCGGATGAAGCTTTATGCATTATTAATGATAATAAATAATATAACAACCAGTACCGTTTCCGATCACAAGAAAATGCCATCTCATTTGGCACTAATGGGCAGTCTCAGCAAGGATGCTGTACGCAGGGGGTTTTATCCTCAAAGGACTATGGTGGCACAAGCTATGCTGGATTGAACAGGTCTTCCGTGAGAACAAATTCTTTGAGATCAAGTTGAAAATGAACATTGTGACAGAAATGTGTTCTTGTCTGTTGATGATGAATATGCAGGGCAGGGTTAAGACAAGACTGACAAATTAGCTTCTGGAACACTGGATAAATTAAAGAGGCAGTCTAGCCATGTCAATCTTGGTTCTTTCACAAATCCAACGCATTTTTAAAAAAATGCAAATAACTTGAAGTGTAAATCTATAGAAGAAGGAACCACATAGATGTAGCATCATCATGCTAGAATAATTTGAGTGTTTCCTCTTCAAAGCATTGTCTCCTTGATTAGTAGCCAATCTGTCACAAATTACAGACAACAATGTGTGTGTGTGTGTGTGCCTGTGTGTGAGATGAGACAGAGTTAGCTATTTCTTTGAATATTCCTTTAGGATAGCAAAGCTTTCTCATGTCTAATTTGATAGGATATACATTCATCAAATCCTTTTAGGTGAAAAATAAAACTATGTATAATATTCTGAAAATAAGACACTCTTAGCATGTTGATCGCATGCAAAATATTTTCTCATAAAACAGATTGTATTTCATTTTCACTGGTACTTGAGAAGAGAAGGTCAGGATATTATTTTATCTACCCAGGTGAAAGAAATCTTCTATACACTACAAGGTCTGCTTTTAACTGAAAGGCATACTTGAAACTACTATTACAATGCTACTATCTTGGAGTTCACCTCTTTCCAATTAAATCATGACCTTTCCTTCCCCATACGGTTTTTTTCTAAAGTCCCATGGCTCAAATGTCATCTCAAACTTTATTTTCTATTTCTAACCTGTAATTTGGAAAATAAGCATGAATCCAAAAAAGGTTACAAGCTCTCAACTTAATATCTTATGCCTCCTGCCAGAGGGTTGACCTGCATTGGCAGGTAGATGGATTACTCAGTATGGGAGATCTATTCTATGACACCAGGATTTTTTTTATCATACATTGGAGAAAGTATAGTGCAAAAATAGAACAAGATAACTTTTTCAAAGGCACTTCCATGGCTGAGGACGGTGGTTTTCAATGACTGATTCACAGAATGGGGCAGGTGCCTAAAAAGGAGCTGCTTCAATCTCCTGCAGGGGTAATGGCAATTGCAAGGCATGTAAAAATCCATTCACCCACTTTCCCACACCAGGAGCTGCCAGGGTAGGCCATATGACTCTTTGAAAAACTGCCCCATCTCCAAGAGAGTCAGTTTGGAGAACTGAGATATAGTTTGGAGATACAGGTTGGGAAAATCTGACCAGGCAATAAAGGGTTTCCAGGTGTTGGACTGACTTAAATGCACTCCCGCATTTTAGTCCTCAAAGAGAAGCACTTGAATTTGTGGTCTGAGAGCGGTAGAAGATGGAAGAGGTGGGTTGGATTGCTCACAAAGGCCTTGAGCTTTGTGAGTGTTCAGCTGGAACCTATGCAGAAGCTCAATGCCTTTTGAGGGCAAACATTGGGTGCTCATTCATTCCTATTATAGCATAGTACACACACACACACACACACACACACACACACACACACAACTTGTCAAACACTTTTTTGAAATAAATTAGACTCTTCTTATCAAAACTTTTATTTTTTGCTTCATTCCAGATTCTTCTAATGTGATATAAAAGAAAGGAACATCCCTCACTTTTGTTTCAAATTTCATTTGGCAAAATTCCTGTGGTGACCTGTGGTGGGCACAAGAATATGCCTTCTTTGCATGCATGGTATTATTTTATGATGTTCTCTGGAAGCAGCATCTGCACCCAAGTCCCCAAAGCACTGAGTTTATACTGTGCTGAGTTTAATCGCATTTCAAGAATTTGCTTTAATTCAGGACTTGCACCAAATCCCCAGTCAGAAGTCTCAGTTTGGTAGTTAAGCATGTGAGACAGCTGTTGCAGGGTAACTCTCGTATACCTGTGAACATAAGAACATAAGAACAGCCCCACTGGGTCAGGCCATAGGCCCAACTAGTCCAGCTTCCTGTATCTCACAGCGGCCCACCAAATGCCCCAGCGAGCACACCAGATAACAAGAGACCTGCATCCTGGTGCCCTCCCTTGCATCTGGCATTCTGACATAGTCCATTTCTAAAATCAGGAGGTTGCACATACACATCATGGCTTGTAACCCATAATGGATTCTTCCTCCAGAAACTTGTCCAATCCCCTTTTAAAGGCATCCAGGCTCTGTTCCTGGAAATCATAACATAACACAAGTCATTTTTGCAGATTGCTTTGAATGCCTAGTTTCAGACTGTAAAAGATATTAACCAACACAGATACACAATCTGTTTAAATCCATAGACAGTAAAATCTCATGAGTCAGGAAAATATGCCCATATTTTGCTGGGGCTTTGACTTTCTCTTTCTGTGCCCAGAATAGAATACAGCCTGATATAACTCTGGAACCCACTTTCTCTACACTAATAAATCCCAGTGCCAATAAGAAAGTTGGAGAGGCAGCAACTGTGGGTAGTGTACTCCAGCACCAACGTACAGAACCAAGACATGATCAGGATTCTCAGTTCTGAAGGTGTCTCTTAGGAAGAGGGAACTGTTGCCAAATAGCCCCATTTTGCTTTTCCTCTGAGACATAGCCTGCCATGAAAAGTTTGGCCAAACACATTGGCCAAAGACTGTGCCCAGACAGAATTATGAGAGACAGAAAGCAACCTTCTTATCTCTAATGCAAATAGCCTTTTATGCTTTCTGCCTGGAACCTAATGAAGCATGCATGAACCCTTGATTCCTTTGCCTCCAAGACTGAGCCCTTTGTCCTATCCCAAGGTGAGTGTTCTGCCTTAACTCAATTAAAATGCCACCCTTTGAAGAGCTACTGCTCTTTTTTCCTCCTCCAAACTCAGGCCCTAGTCTTGCCAGCACCCAAGTTTAGTAGGAAATAAAACAACTTTTTCTGTTCACAGCATTATCGCCTTGCCAAAAATCTGTTTCATCTGTCAAATCTTATAAAAACGCTTTACATTATTTACCTATATTGTTCCATCCTTTCTCTTTTTTCACACACACACACACACACACACACACACACACACACAGAGAGAGAGAGAGAGAGAGAGAGAGAGAGAGAGAGACTTTTATTTCATATGTATAGAGCTAAGCCTTGGCATTGAAAACAAATGCTTGTGCTAACCCTTGTGAGCCATAACAGAAAATAAGCAGGATGCATCCAATGTTTTATGTGAAGGGAGACAAAAGTACCAGTTCATTGAAACGAAGAGTGCATGTATTATGCTTTGAAATGACAAGTAGCAAGGCAATCTTGATAGCTACTGTTTGTTAAAAACAATATGACGCCTGAAACAAAAGAACAGTCAGGTTACATCTGAAATACAGGAAAAGTATGGAGAAATTTATTTCTTTGTGTATTTATATGCCACCTTTCCCCAACTAACAAGGCATTTGCAACGTGAATATTTACAGTATGCATTAAAAAAAATTACGTACAAACATACATAATAGAATCATATATTAAAACCATGGCAGCATAAATAACTTAAAAACAGCAGTTAAAACAATAAAAACACAGGACAACAAAGAGTAAACCATCCAGCAGACTCCTCTAACTGTCCACCTATCAAATCTTCCCCCACCTTAACCAATACCAAAAGCCATGAGAAATAAAGAATTCTTCAAGCCCCATTGGAAAGTTTCCAGGGAGGAGGCTGATTGTAATTCACCTGGGGGAGAATTCCATATTTTGGGGGGCCACCATCAAGAAAGTCTTTCTTCTCAACTCTTGCTTCAGTCATGGAGGGCAAAACTTAGTGCTGTGCCCTCCTGTTGCTGTGCTACTGCCAAGGAGACAAGCTGGTTTACATTGGAGAAGGTGGGCCTTTGACTGCTCTGGCCCCAGGCTGTTAAGGGCTCAAAATAATAAAGCCAGCACCTTGAATTGAGCTCATGAAGCCCACTTTGATGATGACAGTTGATGTCATCATTTCATGATGACAAATTCACACATTGATTTACATGGTTTTTCTCAGGCCATGTCTTCGTTAAGGTGCAAGGGCATTAAGGAAGCCTCACTGCATGTAAGTAGTATCCTATTATGTCAATTACAGACAATACATCTATGGCTACCATACCACTGGAAAGCTCATAGGACTGGATGTATGGTGAACCAGCATGTGCAACTACCCTTGAAGGAAAGATGAGGGAGGGAAATTTTTTGGAAGGAATAATAGAACTATTGCTCCAAATACTTTTGCTAAATGCATCTTGTCCAGATCTAGGCTGCAAATGTAGGGCCCAGTTCTATCCAACTTTCCAGCACCTGTGGAGCTGCAATGCACCCCGGAGATAAGGGAACAAATGGTCCCTTACGTTGAGGAGGCCTCTGTGTCTGCCTCCCCAACAAAGGATGCAGTGCACAACCCATTGGCATGGCTGCACAGGCCCTGGAAAATTGGATAGGATTGGGTCTGTAGTGGCCTGTTTCCAAATCAGAGGCTAGCCTTGAAAAAAAATATATATTGTATGTGTTTTGAAGAAAGCTAAAATCATCAAGAAAAATATTTAGCATGTGTGAGGCACCTTTCATCCGTTAAAAGTTTGAACTTCTCCAAATAACAAGCAGAACTTGATCAAGCATGAACGCTCCTTGGTTACCTATAGATTTGTACTGTGCAACCTTAGAAATGTCATTGGCACACTTCACAGTGTAATCAATATGTTCTTTTTAACCTTTGAGCAAGAAGGTTGGCTACAGAGCATGGCTGATTGAAAGACTCTTGTGTGCAGCGTGAAATGTGCAAATGAGAAAGATTTTTAAAAAAAACAAACATACATAAATGCAGCTTGTAGAATCTGGTTAATAGGCAACGAGAACTTGGCCTTGAAAGAGCCTTCTCCATTGGCTAGCCCTCAATCAGCATTCACAAATTCCCAAAACGGATTCACATGTTACATTGGAGTATGTTTTTGCTGATGGAGGAATCATTTTGGCGTCTACATTTACGTGAACTTAGGGAGACCAGCTGCAAAGAAAGCAGACCATCCATGCAAAAGCAAGGCATGTTATTTATTATTACATGCTTCAGGGGGGTACTCTTTCTCAAATTAAAGCAAAGCAGCTTTTGCATTATGTAAGGTAATATATCTTGATTGGGCAATAAACCTGGAAAAAATAGAAAATATATGGAAATTTGCATGAACCCTTGGAAATTACACAGGTCTTATGGCCCAATCCTATCGTGTGTTGTGCTGGCTGACTGTGGGCCACTTATAGAGCATCCTCTCTGCCATTTTGCAAAACGCTTAAATCAGCATGAGGCCCAGAATGCCACATTCTGCTAACAGTGGCCTGCAGATTGGCCACCAACAAAGGTAAGTTTGGGGCTTTTCAAGAGTGGTGCAGGGGAGCATCTCAGCAGCATGGACACACACGGAATCCTTTACTCCCTCCTAGTTTGAATACGCCCTCAGAAGGCTCAGCTATACCAGCAAAAGAGCTGGGGTGGCTTTGAGGAGTCCCATAGTGGACCAGGTGTTGGCGAAGAAGATAAGTAAAAATGTTATATTCTTGGCTGGTCTGATCCCCAGCCAGCCTGCAGGATTCAACAGACACTGGATCAGATCACTGCACCATATGGGCTGGTCAAGGAGAGGAACTGGGCTGAAAAGCATTGATTGAATTAACAGGGTACAGCAAGGACATACTTTGCTATGTCTTGCCATTCCCTCATCATGCATTTCTTTCACCAGTGAATAACTTCAACCAACTGCCAAATATCTACGATTAGAAAGACTAGCTTTTTATTCAGTGCATGTACTGAACCTCCATCTTCAGGGCAAAACCAAAATGAAACATATAATTAAAAAATCAATGTGTGTTGGTTTTATTTGGTTAGTTGACCTTAAAATAGTGGTCAGGAGCTTTGGAATTCTGAGGTACTGGCTGGTGCTAGTTTCACAGATACAGGTAGTCTATGTTTCCTGCCTGCCCCCCACAGATGAAGCCACAGCATGACATGGATGCCTGCATAGCTGTTTTTTTGAGGAGAGTAAGGGATGGAGAGGCACATCTCATCAGCATGGGTGGCTGCTAATCTGATAGCAGTCGAGTATTAATATATATTGAACCCTGCACCTTGCTTTTTTCAAAGCCTGTTAGCTTAGTGAGACAGTTTGGATGAAAAAATGAACAGGTCTAGTGTCCTTCCCAGTATTTGCTGCAGTATTCGGAGCTTATCATAAGCATAGATATTCCTTTCTTCCTCCTAAGAACTTATTTGCTACAGTGATGCAGCCAGCATTTGGAATTGGAAAGTTAAGACTATGAACTTCCCAGTGAATTATGAGCCAAGGCAAAATCAATGGCCTTGAGCTCAATTCATACCTTGCTTTTGTCCCAGCACCAGTCTTTCCCACTGATACCACCTTCCCTTTGCCATTTCCTTGGCAGGGGTGAAACTGGTGAGAAGGGATCATTAGGCAGTAGCAGAACTGTGAGAAGAAGACTCCTGAGAAGAGTAGTTTCTAGATTCTTAAGTATAGATCCAGGAAGTGTGGAAAACTATAATTCTATAATCAGGAACCTAATGCTTCATACACTTCTGTGAACAGGTCCCAGGTACAAGGAACCTTAGAAACTGTGGTTTCCCTGGGATCCTGCATCCTTAGTAAGGAAGAAAAATTATTCAAACACATCACTTCACTGTTTTGTTGTCAGACTACATTTCCAGTTTCTCCTTCAAATTTAGTCCTAAGTGCAGCTGAAGACACTTTCATTTTAAATGGGAGAGTTTTAAGCACTACCTTAAATCTCTCATTCAAATAACTGCACTTCAAAAGTGCTTAACTATTGGCCCAATAGTAAGGAGAGCCTGTGCTAGCAGAATATGTATTCTGCTGTTGTTAGCTGTCGCAAAATTGCCTTAAACTACTTTGCGACAGCACATGACCTAGGCATGCCAGAAGGGAGGCTACAGCCTTCCTGCTAGTGCTGGCAGTCTTCATGAGGCATGCTGGGGCAGGTAAATCTAGTGCAGGGGCAGAGGAAGGTTGAATGGGGCAGAGGGAGGGCATTATGGGCTGGCAACAGAGCAGAGGTGGGTGGATTGGGCCCAGGAGGCATATGTCGATGCATGCCTTTTGCAAACCCCCTTCAAAAGCCTGATCCAGGGAGGAAGAGGAGCCAACAGTGGATGAACAGACATGTCTCCAGGGGCTCCTGAGAGACAGTCAGTTTTCCCTCCTAAAACTGCAGGTCTGAAGAGGATCTGAAGATCTTTATCAGGAGAGAAAAGATCTTTCCACGGTGCAGGTACCAGAGATTTTGAAAGCCCGACCGGGGGGGGGCCTTCTTCTCGGAAACCTAATTGTCAGGGACAGTATTGGGGGAGGTGCAGTGTCTGCAATCAAGCTGCTGGTCCGTGCTAAGATACCATATGGAAGAAAAAGCATGAAGTGTAAAGTTTAAGTTGGAAATTTAAGATCAGTGTGTTAATATTGTTCCCGGCTTTGATTGACTGATTTGGCTAAAACCCCTGGATACACTGAAGGCATTAATGAGAAACTTTTTAAGGATATTGAAAGTGCTCTTTATCTTTGTAGTGGAATAAATCGGTCGTGGATTATAAATATAATTTGGTGTGTGGACTAAAATCCAGAATTACTTGTAGACATAATTTTTATTAGACCTGAAAGAGTTTTGTCTCCCTGAGACTGTTTCTTTCCTTTTGTTTTTCTCCATTAATCACACTGTTATCTGTAAGAAAAATTCAAAAAATGCCTGACTGGAAAAACATGTGGTGGAAGTAAGGAGAATAATACGCTGTGGACATCTTGTGGCTTAGAGAGAAATTGCAAGATGGAGCCTGTTTCAGTTATTTGGACTCAAATGATCCTCAAAAATTTGGAAAAATTGCTCACAATGAGAAGACAGCAGTTGAGTTGGTCCTTGCAGATTCAAGCCAGTTTAAAGAATCTCTCTCAACAAGGAGCAAGGAGCAACTGGAAGATGTGAAGAAAACAGAAGATAGAAGGAGAAAGCGGAAAAGATGATGATGAGGGATGAAATCATCATCAGAAGAGTGGATACAGAAACTAGAAGAGTGGAAAATCAACAGGATCTAGAGGGGATGCTGATGGAGAGTGAAATAGAGAAGATGGACAGAGTAACATGGGTGCACAAAATACAAAATTTGTTGGAACAACAACAAGAAAACACATCCCAGTTAATTGAAAGAATGGACATACCTTATACAAGAAAGTGTGGGCTTATTGGATTCTGTTATGGAGATAAATTATTAAAGATATTACAGGAGAAAAAATGGAAAGAAAGAAAAAGAAACCTGAGGGTTAACCTGAGGGTTAAAGAAAATTAGATTTTATTTAGTTAATAACTGATTTAAATTTACTTAAAAATAAATATATACGAAATTGATATATATATATGAATTAGAATGAATTAGAAAAAAATAGCTGGAAATGTTAGCATGTGGATGAATTGTTTTACAGGTGGTCATTATGTTAAAGAAAAAAAATGTAATCAGATTGGAGAATTAGATTGGAGAATGGTAAATAACATTATAAGAGATTGTTGGTTTTATTATAATTTGGAAATTATATTATTATTTGATATTAATGAGTAATTGAACTAGTTGAGATGTTAAAAGGTGAATATTTAGAAAAGATATTATAGGGAATTAGGAAAAATCTATTATATTTGATATAAGAAATATATAAATGAGTAGAAGAGTTAGAAGTAGATGGAAGAATTGTTTTATATGTTGTTATACTTTGGTAATTAGATTATTTTGTTTTAATATTAATGAGTAATTGAAGTAAGTTTATGTTTGATAGAAAGTGAAAATTTAGAAAATATAGTACAGGGCATTAGGGAAAATTTAGTATATATTATATAAATAAATGGATAAACTAATAAGAGGCGGAAGTAGATGAGTAGTAGTTTAGGAGATATAGTATGATTAATGAGTAATGGTAGATGGTATTTAGCACTCCTAAATATATGTTATATGTTTGTATGTCTGTGTGTGTTAATTAAAAATAAATAAATAAAAACAAAATAAATAAACCCAAAAAGCCTGATCCACTTGCATGGATCAGTGGGGACCTGCACCAGCGATATGGCTGATGTAGGTCTGAGTTAACCCGTTGAAGCTGCTGAGGTTTACCCCATTCCAATGCAACACTGCACATGTATCCAGCTGTATGACTGTATGATGACTTCTGATGAACATTTCTTTCAACTTATACAATAAATTCTTAATTCTTTTGTTCAGAGAAGGTGTATATGTCAAATCTCACATGTCCCACAAGGAAAACTTGGGCTTGATTAACAAAACTACTTGAATGCAGTTGTGAAAGATATACGTTTTACGGAAAAACTAGTGTTCTTGCTGGATCTGTTTTAAAGCAACCCATATCATTTATTTATTGATGTATTTATTTATTGCCACCTAACAATTTTTGTAGGTCAACCTCCATGCTAGACACTGAGCAAATTTGCACACATTTGCATAGATTTGAGGATTTTAAAATATGCAAACACACCACAGTGTACTTTTTTTCCTCAGGCGAGGTGACTACCCCACACTTAAATGCTATTATATCCATTGGAAATATGAACACATAATAGGAAATATGAACACATAAAGGAATTTTACTACAGATACCAAATTTGTGCTGTGTAAGCCACTGAATTTATTCAAACAGACCCAGTAATTTCTTCCTTTGTTATTTTTAATTTAAAGGTTTGAAGTTTCTTGCAAAGAAAAGTATCCTAAGGCAAAGTCTCATGGAAAGATATAGAATGCTTTATACACTTCTTGAAAACTCACTAAGTAACCAAAATAACTATTTGCAATTAACACACACACACACACATACACACACACAGAGAGAGAGAGAGAGAGATGAAATAGGCACAAACCGAGCTCAGTGTTGAAATTTTATGACATAGAAAATAATTGGTAAACTGCAATGATGCATTACATTAATTTCTAAAAATTAATATCATAGTCTTGGAGCATTGACATAGGGCCTGTCCAGTAAAGGGTATGCAAGGCATACAACTGATCATGCATCTGCATCTGATTTTCCTATGGCAGCTTCACCCATTGCACCAATAGCTAGTGTGTTCAAATGAGTGTGGAGTTTCAGGAGGGCCGTTCACTGAATTGTAGACATTTTTTAAAGGGAGAAAGAAACACTAAGGCCCAAATCCTAACCAACTTTCCAGCACTGGCAAAGCAGTGTCAATGGGGCATGTGCTACACCCTGCAGTTGGGTTGCAGTCAGGAAGGCCTCCTCAAAGTAAGGGAATGTTTTTTTCCTTTACCTTGGAGCTGCAATTTTTTTCATTTACCTTGGAGCTAGGTTAGAATTGCACACTAAGATGTTGCAGGTGGCATTAAAGCAGTTTAGAAGGGTAAAATACAAAGGCATGAATGTACTGGATATTTTTTTCAGATCCAAAATGGTTCAAGCGCACCCTCTTACATCTATTTTGTGTACTAGAGTTCTAGCAAGTGCGGTCTATACTGGGATTATGAGCTGGGAGAAATTAATAATTTAAGCACTTGCACTTCTGTGGAGTATTGTGAACCTTTCCTGATGTGCTAGCTTTCCACAGACAGGGAGTTACTGATATAGAAAACACTCCATCATGAGATACCCCCACTTGAAGCCTGAAGTGATGTAGTCCAGATAAACTATTTCTTGGTTCTGCTGATTGCATTAACATGTTCATCACTGTCCTCACTGAAGTGCTCTTAATTAATGGCTTAATATGCTACAGTGATCTATGCATATCAATATCTAAATGGTTAGGGCACAAAGTCATACCAGTGATCAAATATATTATCACACTCAATTAAAACTCTCATCCATGTTGAAAGTATACCAAACAATACCCAAAGCATTTGCACTGGCCTTGTCTTCTCAGATGTAAAATAACAGAACTTCATGTAAGTGAATGAACCATTTTCACACATGCCACTTCTGCTTTCCCTGTATCTGCAATCAGGGCCTAGGAGAGGGCGGTAAAGGGGGTAGTTTGTACCCAGGTCCGGGGTCAAAAAGGGAGCCCAGGAGCCAAAGGAGGGGCCCCAGAAATTTCCTGGGCTCTTATATTTTCCTATTTCATGTGGACATGTGGGATGCTGGGTGCATGGCTGTTGCTGCCACCACTGAAAGTCATATATGGTGGGACGTGGAATGCATACATGACACTCCATAACACTATGTCAAATCTGGCAGGACACCGGCCTGCTACAGTCACTTTTTGGCTTGTGGGTTCGCTCCCCATGAAGGAGTGTATAGGAGCTCAGGAACACAGCTGCGGGGCTACAGCTGCTACAGAAGTATGTTTGGTGCACAGGACACTTTCCACTCTAGTGTGAGCCTAAACACAATGATGCTAATTTTCTACAATGATTTGCTATGTTTAAAAGATTTTAGAGAGACTTGAGTTTGGTTTTCCATATTACAGTATCTAGCTGCTAGTGCTGCATGGGCAGGTGGACCACGGCTCTTCCTTGGGAAGCCCAGTAAACCTGGGCTCCAAAGACTTTCCCAGCTGTTGCATCTCTCCCCTGCTCTGTTTTGTTCCCCTCATTACTACCCTCCCTCACTTTTTTTCATCCACTCTCGTTCCCCTTTTCGAAGGGGCCCAAAACAAACTGTGTACCTTCTGATAAAATTCCTCTCTGAGGCGCTGTCTGCAATGTGCATATGAAATCTTCATTGGTTAGAATGGGACCTCAGTTTTTAAATGCCTTATTCCATGTGATATCATACTTTAGTAACTTTGTACAACTTCCCATGTATTGTCCAGGAGATGCACAAGAGCACTTTCATTTTTTATTTTTTTTATTAAATACCGGTATTTTATTTATTTATTACAGATACAGGTAAGGAAAATGGGTTATACTTGGGGCTGGTACCAGCAATGTACACATGAAGGTATTGGCCCTAGATTACAACATGCATTATTAAAAAAAAAAAAAAAGGAATCAAACGACTGAAAAAACAGTCTGTCTCAGGTGTCTAGCTATAACAACAAAAATGAATTGTTTCAGCAATTAAAAAGTCAACCAAGTCTTATTTTCTTGCTTCACCTTCTTATAAGGCTAATCCTCAAGTTTTATAATCCCAAGGTTTTATATCCAAAAAGTATAAATCAGTGTTCCAATTAAAAAAGAAAAAACCACTTCAAACCCATACCAGTGTCAAAATACTCCAGCAGATAAAGATTCATCCAAGTCTTATATCCAAAAGGGGTGGATCAGTAGTCCAATTCAAGTCAATAACACTGTCAAATCAAGTTAGTATCTCTTTAAATACTCAATCCTGAATCCAGCTTCAAGCCTCTTGCAATGACAGGCCTGAATCCAATTCCAAGCATTTTGCAACAAAAGCGAAAGTAAAATTATTTCAGCTGTTAAAAGTTAGTTGTTTATTCCTTTTCCATGCATACCATTACAACAGGGTGATCTTTTATTTCCCTTATTTATTTTGTCTTATCTTTCGCCTTTTCTTCCAATCACCCTTATCACAAAAAAAGCAAAAAAACTACTCCAGCAGGGGCTTCTTTAAATCCAAGTTCGCTGTTTTCCCCTCTGGGTGGCTGCAAGCCAACGTAAATAATCTTAAAGTTATCTTTCCCTCCTTCCAGCCTCTTGATTGTAATTCTTTTATAGCCTTTTAATGAACTGATTACTCACGGTTTACAACCTTTTTTCGCTCTCATGTTGTATCTAGTGGGCCGTGGGGGGGGAGTCACCAGCTATCCGAATCTCTCCAACATGGCGACCGGAATGCAATGTGATCCAGCATAGAGCAAAATCGGGATATCTCTGAACTGCCATTTCTAGAGATAGTCCCAGTTCACGCTCTCAGCCTTCATTCCTTCTTCTTGGCAACAAAGAGTTCCTCATTATTGAGGTCCTCTGGAAAACACATCTATTTAGCAGTTCCCCCCGGAGTTCTCCCAGTTTCCCTGCTACTGCACTGTTATCTCCGCCTCCGCAAGAGCACTTTCGAAGTCACATGTGAATATGACTTCAATTTAAGAGAATCAATGATTTGCAGAAAAAAAAAGTCTGTATCAGCAGCATACCAAGCATTGGGAGAGGGATGATGCTTTGAAAAGGAGAACACACAGCTATCTTTCCTGGTTACAGCACTACCCAATCTAAAACAAGTAGTGCACAAACATCTATATGGATGCTAGAGACATCCTTTGACATGACAGCTAAGGAGGCAAGATATTAGAGCAGCCAGAACACCATATCATTTGGGCATTTCTCCTTCTAAGGTCAGTTCAAGACATTTGTCAGAGATGGGAGAGGTAGGGATTCTATGAAAGCACATTTTCTTCCTTTTCTGTAAATACAGAAATCCGCATTAAATATGAATTCAATAAACTTATGGCCCAATAAGGCAGCGTAAGGCCCTTGCGGCAGGACAAAAGCTGCGGCACTCTCATATGCTTCTGTCACAAATGGCCATAGGTCAATGGCCCTTAGTGGTAAACAGGCACACCAGATCCTATCCTCCAGAAGGGCCTACCCCAGTTTTTTACTTTTCTCTGGTTGGCCTTCTGGTCATCTTCTCCACCACTGGATGCAGCATGTGCTCCATCAGCCATTGTTGTCAATGGTGGGAGATAGGATGGGGCTGTTAATCATAGTACTCTGCGTTTTAGCCAAAATGGTTGAAGAGAATCACACCATTCCCTAATTCTTTTGTAAAATATTTACTAACACTTTTCTAAGACTTTTTTTTGTGGTAAATTGGTAAAGCAGTTGTTAGTAATATGCTGCTCTGCACTTAAAAACAAGACAAAACCCAAAGGCTTTTCCCCCTAGCAGACTCTATAAGACTGAAAAATTCGCCGAACTCTTCTCTACTTTTTTTATTGAGAGATATGAATTCTCTTCACAGTAGCCAAAGCACTAATCATTAATATGCTGCAACAAGCACTGGCAGAAAGTATACAGAGATAGTATCGAAAGTGTTATGAATATTAAAGTCATAAATACAATAAAAACAAGTTACTAAGTATCCTCTTCTATAATAAAGCTAAAACCCAATTAAGTATAAACATTGACTTATTATTCAAAAGTTTTTTTTAATCGTATTTAGCTGCTTTGATACCCTCATTTGCCTTTTAAAGATGTATAATAATTCTCTCTCTTTGCATATTCCATTGACAAAGATTCATTTATTTGTCTAATTGAATAATTAGGCTCCTTGATTAATTGTTTCAAATAATTCCATGTCATGGGTACCCTCTTGCTGAAATTCTTTATAATATTTTTGCTGGCTGGTTTTTTCCCCACTATAAATTACAAGCTGTGTGGTTTCTATTTCCAGCGTTTATAAAGGATGGAAGTTGAAAGGATTTCTTATATTTGTTGGCTTTGACTCTTTTCCCTGGTTTATGCTTGCCTTTGTTGTTGTTCTAGCTGCCACCGTTCCTAAGCTTCTACATTCCTGATAGTTTTAAACAAGTGCGCTAAGCAGCATCAGTGGCCTTCCACCATCTTGTTCATCCTTGTTATCATGTACACGAAAGCGCAGCTTCAAAGGTTTCCCCAGGGGTCCTAGCTCAGTAGAAAATCCTGATGGTAAGTGACATCTGAGTGGATTTCTTAAGAATTAGTGTATTACCCATTATACCAGCCTTGGGTTCTTTATTAGCAATATGAGGAAGATCATAGAAGGGTATGAGGTCTAGTGTACCCGCAGCATCATGTTATAGAAGCCATTTCCAATATGTGCTGGTTGCCCTGATTCAGAGAAAGTGATTTATGTGTGGAAATTTGGCATGCAGATTAGCTGTAGTGAGTGTACAAAAGGAGAGGGGGCTATACCTGAATATCAGTAACACATGCAACATCCTTACTTGGATATGTACAGCATATGCATGGCTTTGTACTCTCTCTGAAACTCTCAGAACTGGAGCATCAAAATATATTATTTTTAAAAATTGGACAATGATACTGTACTGTAATTTCATAGTCCAAATCCACATAAAGTCTTGTGAATAATTCAGCATCCATTTGAATTCTGTACACTGAAACCCCATTTTTGAGATCTGCCAGATGTGTACTGCCCTTCAAACTCTTTTTTTTTCTCCAAAGTGCAAAATGCTTATCAGCAATCACTGTACTTTTCCTATATATGTATGTTGTGAAACTGAATCTATACAATATGATGTTTGTGGGACTAAAGCCTCTGACACTAATGAGCAGATCTGGTGCGGTAGCATGACATGTTCATGAAATGTTACTAAGGTTGCAATCCTAACCACACTTTTCTGAGAGTAAGCCCCACTGAACAAAATAGGACTTACTTCTGAGTGGACCTGGTTAGGACTGTGCCCTAAGGGAACTAAACAGCAGCAAACCAGCTTCCAATAGGGAAGGGAAGATTGTCAATTTGGCTAAGATTAAAACATCTCATATATGTGGTCAGGGGTAGCACAATCCTATGCATGACTACTGACTTCAAGGGAACTTACTCCTAAGTAAGTAAGTGTGTATAAGATTGCAGCCTGGGAACTTATGAGGCAGGGAATCTAGAGCCAAAGTGACTGAAGGAAGTGAAGAGTAGGCAATCAGGAAGTTGATAAAGAAGAAGGTGGAGCTTAAGTCTTGACCAAAAACAAAGAGTCAAGGAACTAAGGGAAGAAGGGGCAAATTCTTTTCAGAAAGGGAGCTCTAAAAACAGCTTCACACTTAAGAAGGAGCTGTATGGTAACAACAACAACCAGTAATCACAAATGCGGGGTGCACTTTACAGAAAGAGGCTTGGGATGTTGAATTCTCAGTAAAATTTGCATGGGCACTATTTAAAAAAAACATATTGATTATATTACTCAAAAAATTTCTGAAAAAAACCCCTTATTGTTTAACTTTAGGAAATAACCCAACTCAGTTATAAAGGAATGAACCCAAACCCATCTCCCTGTCAGTGTTTTGGCAGTAATCATGCCATCAGTGTTTAACAGGGAACAAATAGAAGAGCTGAGTGATTATTAAAAGCATCTGTGATTACAGCACACAATTATGGCTATTTCAGTTATTGATTAACCTGTTTAAAAAAAAAAAAAGCAACCCTGTAATAACTCGCTTATCATTTGCTTTCCAAGAAAAGAAACACATTTGCTTTTAAGGGTTTAAGATTAGGGTAAGTCAAGTATCAGGACAAGGTGATTGCTTAACATCTGTGACCACAAGTGAAAGGCTAAAGGGAGGTGGGGGGGGGGGAGAATCATCCAGCCTCTGCACTCTGTAAAATACTTGGGGGGAAAAACAAGTGAAGTGTGATTAATCACCTTGGATGTATGATTGAGTCAATTGACTTACTTTTTCATGATGATTAATCAGCTACAAAAATTATAATTGTCCCACTTCTAGTGGCTGCATGCTGTGCCTGATGACATCATTTTGTCTACAGATATTCAGCGAGTGGTTTTCAAAAGAATATGCAGATGAGCTGGGAGGCTGGGTAAGGTGAAAGCCACAGTGGGAAGAACACTGGTACTTGTGCTGTCCTCACCAGAGTTTGCTCTCAAACAACCCAGAGAACCTAGAGATTACTCTCAAACCTAGGACCCAGAGTCTCGTAGAACCCATAGCGAAGTTTAAAAGAGAATTGCTGGAAGGCGAGAACGTTTTCCAAACTGCTTTACCCTTCAGTGTCTGCTCTTGGGCTCCAAAATGAGTTGAACCAAGGCAAGGCACTGTGTAGCCTACCAAACAGGGTTGTTATGTAGGATAACCACATTTATAGCACATGTTTGTCTACTCAGAAATAAGTCCTATTGTGTTGAATGGGACTTACTCCCAGGAAAATACAGCTTTACATTGCTCTGTAAAGTGTAGTTTTGCAGCTTTACACTGCTCTGAGGTCTTTAGTGGATGGTGCACAAAGATGATAAATAAATAAATAAAATGATGATAAATAAAACACATGATTAATAGTGGTGTGCAGGGGGGAAAAACATATCCTGTTTTCAGCATTCAACTTTTTCTTATGTTATGCTTTATACATAAAGGGTGCAATTCAGCCCTTGACTTGGGCCTGCAAAAGGCCCGGCCGGCACAAGTCCCGGCACGTTTGCAACTCCTCAGGAGTCAGCTAGGCCAGTGCGCAGAGGCGTGCCGGCCTGCGGAGGCTGGAAGAAGCCTTTGTGCCGACGGAGGCACTGAGACTTGCGGTGGCCTGCCTAGGCCAATGCAAGCCTCTGAGGTAGGTGGGGAGGGGGCAGGGAGGAGGCTAGAAGGAGGCATTCCTGGGCAGGGGGAAGGCAGGTGGTGGGCAGGTGGAGAACGGGAGGCAGAGCTGGGATCCAGCAGTTATGCCGGATCCCAACCCCCATTCCCGGGGAGAACGGAGAAGCTTCAAGCTGCTCCACTCTCCTTGGACTTGTGCCACCTTAAGAGATGGTGCAAGTCCAAGGAAACCCATACAGGAAAGGGCGCCTTTCCCAGAGGTAAAGGGAAAGGTTTCCCCTTGCCTCTGACTGAGCCGCTTTTGGCCCCTATCCTGCTCTGGATACAGCGCAAGCCTCCTAGCTTGCCTGTTCCAGCGCAGGGTAGGATTGCACCCATAGTCAGTTAGGAATTAATTCATTTTGTATGGAGAAAGCCTAGAAGGGAACAGGGAACAAAACAGGGAACTCTCAGAGAAAGAGAGTATGTCCTCTCAAGAAGAAGAAGAATCTTCAGATCAAACTCAAAAAGAACAGACGGGAGAAAAGAAAAAAAAGAAAGAGATGGATCAAGATATAGAAGACAGCCAAGAAGAAGAAGAAGATGAAGGAGCAGTGGGAGAAAGAAGGAAATACAAACAAGACAGAGAACAAGGACAATATCAAGAAAGACTAAAAAAAATTTCAAAGTGAAAATGGCTGAACAACAAGTGAATTTTTTTTCTGTAAATATTAATGGACTGAACTCCCCTCAGAAGCGCAGAAGAAATTGATCAATTATATCAAATCAAAGCAGATGTAATCTGTATTCAAGAAATGCATATTAGAAAAAATGATGTTAGATTTCTCAATAATAGAAAAATGGGAACTTTATTTTTTGCCTCAGACCCACACCAAAAGAAAAGGGGGGTAGCTACATATGTTAACCCCAAATTGGAACCTGAATTGAAGTGGCAGTTGGAAGATGGGAGAATTCTGATTTTGGATTTAATATGTCGATGGATGACTGGAAACAAATTTGGAATATAAATATTAAGATAACTAAAGCAGTGTCTTTTAAAGAGAATTTATATAAATGTTTTATAGATGGTATTTAACTTCAGAGAAATTAGCAAAAATGTATTCCGGGTCATCAAATAAGTGTTGGAAATGTAAAGAGGTTGAAGGAACCTTTTATCACATTGTTGCAAGAGATATTGAATTATGTATTACCATTCAAACCAGAAATATTCCTCCTAAATGTGACATTAGAAATTAATGACCAATGTAAGAAATACCTTATTGTACATATTGCTACAGTGGCAAGAATACTGTTTGCGCAGAAATGGAAATCTACAGACATGCCAACTAGAGACAATTTAATAGATAAAATTTATGAAATAGCAGAAATGGAAGTTTTAACAGAAAGAATGAAAGAGAGAGATTTAGGTAGAGTAAGAAAATATTGGAAGCCTTTTTATGACTGGATAGATAATTTTAAACAATATTGAGTGTTTAGATCTAAATTTTTATACTGATAAATATGATAGCTTTTGTATTGATGATTGCTGTTCTTTTTTCAATCTGATTGCTTTTTTTGGAATAATGCATGTTGTAATCTAGGGCCAATACCCTCATGTGTAACCTGTGTAGTACCAGCCCCAAGTATAACCCATTTTCCTTACCTGTATCTGTAATAAATAAATAAAATAATTTTTTTTAAAAAGGAATTAATTCATTTTGGTTCTGTTTGTTACATAACTAATTCATTTTCAATTCTGATCCCCTTCCCCCTTTTTGTTCTTTGTTTTTCAGTTTTTCACTACTGCCAGTTGGAGGTAGAAGTTCCTCCTAGCAATCACCATTTTATTTACCCATAGCTTCTTTAAGAAGTATCCTGACCTCAGGGAGTAACAGAGAGTAATAGAAGTGGCTAATCTTCCACTGGCTTAGGGCATTTGATGCACCTCTTCATGTGCTAGAAGATCTTGGGACAGCCCTCCAGAATTCGGACAATACCAAAGTGCCACAGATCTTCAAGTTTCCAGGATAATTTACATGCCTATTTAATTAAGCCTTCTCCTTTCTTGAAATGTGAATTTGGGCATACATAATGAAACTCACAACTAATTGACAGAACACCTTTGATGAACAAAGGTTTTATTTCTCAAAATGTAGCATACTCCACAACAACCCTGCAAAGCAGATAATTCTGATTTCCACTTTATAAATGGCATTAAGGCAGAGCCATTCGGTGGTTATATTGCTAATGTGAGAAATCACCATTTATATTAGGAGTGAGGTTTTTGACTAAGTATAAATTCACACTTCTGGGCAAAAGCAGATTGTTTACTGAAGGGGCTTGGAAAGAAACTATTGTCTAGGAAGATGTCTCCACATTTATTCACAATATATCCAGCTTCTTGCATGCTCCTGTGTAATGCCTTGAAAATTGGCTTCTATCAGAGTCAGGAGATTGGGTTAGATGGATCACTGATTTAATCCAGTCTGGCAATTCTTCAGTTTCAGAGAAGAGTATGCAACCGCAGGTATTGCTTTTTTCATGTAAGGCTTGAAAATGTCATCATTGTTGAGTAGTTAAAATGCAGCATTTTATAAACATACAGCCCTGAAGGCTCTTAGGGAAAGATTTTACATCAGGATCTTGGTTCATCTGTATGGCTTGATGTACTAAGATCTGACACAATAACCTAAATGATGATTTATTCCAGGCAATTTTGCCCCATCAGGCCAAATTCAAATATACTAATGGACTGCACAGGAGGGCAGTGCATTGCAAAAACCTCAACCTTTGTTCGCTTACTATTAAGTATATTTGTGCCTACATGAGAAATATGAGAGTATATCTTAAGCTTCAAAGTTCAAAACCTTATTTAGAAAGACAGATTTTTTGTTCTCATTGAAATATTTTTTAAACCCTTAGATAGAACACCAGACCACTGATTCATTTGATATAGATTTCAAATTTTATCTGCTGCCTCACACCCTCTGCCTATCTTAAGGTAATATATTTCAAAGAGGTAGAAAAAACCTTGCTAATGACCTATAAAGAAACATCGTTTTTCTGCAGACAGTATTTAAGCTCCAAAATTAACAAAAACAGTACTATTTTTGCCACTTTGGGTCTCTTTTTCCTCAATGGTTTCTTTAGGATTGGTCCACTCATAGCCAGACCCCTTAATACTGTACATCAGTGTTTCTCAAATTGTGGGTCGGGACCCACTAGGTGGGTTGCAAGCCAATTTCAGGTGGGTCCCCATTCATTTCAATATTTTATTGTTAATATATTTGACTTGATGGTATGTGACTGCATTTGGGGAAATGTTAAAGATTAATACTTTTAACAGGCTACTATGTATATGTTTTTAACAATGATAATTAATGGAACTTACTCCTGGGTAAGTGCGGGTAGGATTGCAGTTTAGGATTGTTCAAAATGTTCCTGCTTGCTGATGTCACTTCCGGTCACGACAACACTTCCAGAGGGTCCTAACAGATTCTCATTCTAAAACGTGGGTCCCAGTGCTATAAGTGTGAGGACCATTACTGTGCATGAAGCATTCTTCTTCAGCTTTTCAAAGTTTGCTCATTATAGTCTGCAATCCTATCCACAAATACCTGGAAGTAAGCTCCATTGACTATAGTGGAATTTCCTTCTGGAAAGACATGCATAGTACTGGGCTGACAATTTAACTTCACAAATAGTATGGTCCTTCCCACCACTTCTGACATATAAGAAACCCCCTCAAGACTCCAGCTTACCTAGAGGGAAGAAAAATGTTATTTGCATATATAAATGTATTTCATCGCATGCACATTTTAAAATACCTAACACCTTCTTGAACTCAAGTAGCAATTCCTCATCGGTACCTTCAGACATGTTGGACTTTTCCAGTGTTCATCCTCTGAAATGCAATTAAGTCCATATGATTTCATATTATCAAATGTGTGTAACTTCTTGCATTTAGGAAAGAAAACACAGGAGTTTTAATAGCGTGAGCTTTTTCCTAGGTTCTGCTAATTGTTAATTATTAGAGATTCCCGTCTCTGAAGTGAGTCCTTTGGCTGGTGTCTCAAATCCTGTCATTTACTACTACACAAATCAGCAGGGTGATAGAGTGTCTTTAAATTAGGTTACCACCATGCAGTTATTGGACAGGGAGTAATTGATAAAACCATTAGTAACACTTGTAGAGATAACAGCCAGCAAAATCATGCAACCATAATTATTCCTAATGGATACATGCTATAAATTGTGGCAAGAAAAATTCTCATATTATCTTTCAATCAAATTTGACAGTCCTGGTAGATTACTGGAGACAAAATGCTTGTGTGTGGAAAAAAAAAATGACCCATCAGAATGTCTTTGCTTTCTCTTACACAGTCCTCTTTACTCTCACTTCTCTTTCTCCATCAAATTACAGATTGGGGTGACGGTGGTGGTAATTTCTTTCTGCAATAACTCTCAGGACGAAGGCAATAATGTGTTTTTTAATTATTTGTATTGTCTGTGGTGTTTTATATATTCAGTCACAAAGAAGACACGTTAAGATAGCTTGTAGTGTGACAACATGAAAAGAATTTCCAGTTTGAATAAAAGACCGAAGGTTACATTACAATTCCCCCTCCCAACAACATTTATTCTTTAATAATATATAGTTTTATCTATATTCTGGTGTTAATGTCTGTATCAAAGAATAAAGATTCTTAGGTGTTACCAACACAGTAATGACAGAACTGGTGATAAAAAGAATTGATGGCCCTTGCTTAGTGCTTTTTTTTTTTTCCCCTAGTCCCTTATTCTTTTAGTGAGGATACTTTACAAGTCCATCCATGTAAAGACAGACGATTGTAACTCACAGGGAGACCAGTACAGATTTTGCTATCATATGTTTAACAGCGTTTACAAGGATACAACAAATCGACAGAACAAGAAAGAACATTAGCTAAAATATACAAAAGAAATTACATAAAAATATCTCCTCAGGTGTATAATTTACCAGAATCCTGGGCATTTAATCTATTTTTCTGTGGTGGTTATTACCATGCATTTCAACAATCACAGTTAATTACTTGAGTAACTCTGTTGTCCCATGGTAACTCCCATATGCTCTCACAGTCATGGAAAGGCCCAGTAACATTTTTACTCCTGATTAGAAAGAAATAGCTCTAAATAAGAGGATTCCCTGTCAAATCACCAAGACAGGGCTATCTGGGCTTGTTCTAGTATCAAAAAAGGCATTTCTGCACAGGGAGTCATCTATGCCAGCCATGAGACCATACCGTACCCACTATCACCCACATATTCTTGTAATGATGCAGAGGACTCAAAAGCACTAGCATCGCAACGCTGTGGCCAAGGGGGCTGCTGACCCTAGGTGCCACGATGAGGGGTGACAAGCTGCCCCATGCCCCCCAACATGGCAGCCACAGCATGGCAGGCACCGGCTGCAGGCACATGGCTTTGGAGAGCTGCTGCAACCCGCAGCTGAGCTCCCGAGTGGTGCAGCGGTGCCCACCTTCTCTCCAGTGGGGGGGGGGAGCTGGAGGTGGAGGCGCATGTAGGTCACCACTGGGCCAGTTTTTTTCTGGCAGTGGCATGTGTGCCCATGGCAAACAGGCTGCAACTTGGTGGCGGAATGGGTAATGCCAGGAGGAGGCAGGCTAGCTTCTGTGAGGTGGGTAAGAAGGAAGGAGGATGAGCAAGGGCATCGTGGCAAGTGACTGCTGCTTCTGGAAGGGTGGGCAGGAGGGATGGTGGGCCCTGAAAAATGGTGAGTGAGCAAGAGCAATGACAGGTTGCAGAGTGGAGGCAAGAAGAGAGAGAGAGAAACGACGAGAAACAGCCTGAGAATAAGCTACCGCAGACACTCTTCTATAAGTCGATCCCACAGATAAGTCAAGGGCAGGTTTTGACCCAACAACCATGGAATTTTCTATGACCCTTGGATAAGTCTGGGTTTAAACTTAGGGGGGTATCTGACTATAGTTTTGTCTGATTTTACCCCAGGCCAGATCCTGAAAAATAGCCCACCACTAATTGTTACCTAAGAACTGTAGTCTCTAATTTATTAAAAACATAGTAAAAGATCATAAGATAGATTTTTATTCTTTTTAAATTCTGGTCTTCATCACCTTTTTGTAAGCACTATCAGAGTAAGTGCACTGCAAACAACATACCCGTAAAACAGTGGTTCCCAACCTGGTAATCATGTACTCCCAGGGACACTCAACAGGACCTTTAGGGGTACCTGAAAAAGAATGGAATAATGGCAGAAAAAGGCAGGTCATGCTCCAGAACGCCTTGCAAGACAGGAATGCCTTGCAAGGACCAGCAAGGCAGGAAGGAAGGTAGCTAGTTGGCTGTGAAAGCCCCACCAATAGCTAGTTTTTGGTCATCAATTCATGTATGAAACAGTGATTGAAAACTAGCACAGTAAAAAAGCTGAAACATAATATGGAAAGTGATCAATCAGTCAGAATTTCTCTGCACACTTCTGGTGCAAAACAGTGCAAAGGCAGAGTCTTCTGTTCTTCAAACAGATAAAAAGAGAAAAAACTGTGATAAATACATGAAGTCTGGGCTTTCATATGGAGGAGATGGGGGCTTGTATTATTAATTACAAACATTTTGCTAACATGAAGGGTGCAATTTATGGAAATGGGCTGCCAAGGGATATGCAAGTGAAAAAGGTTGGGAACCACTGCAGGAGAACCAGGAATCAAATTCACCTTTAAGGTGTCTGGTGTGTTAAGCCAGAAGCTCTACGTACAACATACAACCCATAACACATAACTGGGAGTGTGCAATTCAATTCACAGCAGAGAGATGCAGCTGCATATATTTGCAAACCTTTTTACTCAGAAGTAGACCCACTGCTTTCCATGGGTGTTGTTCTTAAATAATGGTGCATTGAATTGTAGCCTGCTTCAAATGGAAAGGAGGATTCCCATCCTGGTGTTTCAAAAAACAGGCTGCAGCAGAAGGAAGGAGAATAAAAGCTTAACTTTTGCTGGACTGTTGCTGCAGAAACAAATTGCTTCTAACGAGTTCTGCCTGCCTGCCTGCCTGCCTGCTGCTTGAGAAACTTGGTACCTGTCTGTCTGCAGCTTGAGAAACAAAACTGTTCAGAAATTGAAAGGCTCTGCCCTCTGACTGACCCAGAGATAAGGCAAAGTTATAATTTGAGCTTGATTACTTGGCAAAAATTTCATGTACTATCGGCGAGTAGTTGGTGTCTGAGCCTGTGTCCTTTCCAGGAACAAGATATAAAAATGGTGACACTCTTGAAAGACCTTTAAATTTGTCTTGGGTTCAGCAGTTGTCCAGATCTCCTTTACTTTGCACTGGACATGGGTATGAATCAAAATAATAGCAAAGTGGGTTGAATTTGGGGGGCTGCCCAATCTGTGGATAGAAGCATTTCTTTATTCTCTCTGTGACCAAACTATAGAAGGCACATGATTTAGGACCCAATCCTAGCCAATTGTTCAATGCCAATGCAGCCACAATGCAGCCCCAAGGTAAGGGAACATTCACATGGCCTCCATGACTTCTCCCCCCTCCACCACAGGATACAGCACACACCATGTTGGTATGGCTGCACCAGTGCTGGAATATTGGATAGGATTGGCCCGTCAGTTTCTAAAATGAAAAAGTGCTTTCCCACTCAAAAGCCCTTAGCAATAATAGCATTGATAAATATAGTTCCATAGTGGTAAAAGATAGGCATCTTGTATATTTTCAGAGACACTCTATTATGACTGGAGTGAGAGAAGGTGAGCTATTAAGCCCAAGCATTGTCCAAAAGGTACTTTGACAATGGTGCCAAGATGTTCACCTGCATATTGCAGCATTGCTGGTTATGCTCCTGGTATTTATTTTGCTTTTTTCTAGGGTACGGGTTGAAATTTAACAAAAAACTGCAAAACCAGTATGACTCCCATTATCACAGGACATACAAATAATGAACGGACGGCATGGGCAATTGCAGCTTTAGAATATTGCCTTTCCGTTTCTGAAACACTGTACCCAAATGAATCAGCAGATTTGGTTAAAAGTTGCATAACAGCATGTCAAAATGGTTCCTTTTACAAACAAACATTTCAGCTTCATATTGATTTCCTGCTTGTGGCTTTAATGAAGGTGATACATAATTTTACTAGACTGGCACCCCAATGCGGTGGGATCTGCTTAAGCTGCACCACTACAGACAATGGTTGTAGATGCTTTCAGAAAAGAATAAATTTATATAATTCTGGCCTGTCTCTGTCCTCAGGACTGCATTAGCCTTTGTATGACTGCTTCTGTGCCACACTGATTCTTTCTACTACTGACATAACGAAACAACTCCTGCCTTTTCTCTGGGTCTATAATCCTGTCAGCTGCTGTATTCACACAGTGGTTTACATGGTTCAGGAAATGGGTTAAAACACATGAGAATGTTCATTTGTTGAAGCAAATAGAGACTGACCTTGGGGAGTGTTTGGATGGGAGATTTCCCAGTAATTTATACAAGTTAATCTAAGTGGGGGGGGGGGGGGAGAGAATGGAATATAAATAAAGCAAAACAAGGAAAAAATATGAACAAGTCTAATGTAGGTTTGAGTCTTGACTCAAAACTCTGCAATTTTGAGGAGAGGCCTCCCATCAGTTTGACTTCCAATTATATTTCCTGAAATATACTACAGGTAGTACTTTGTAATTTAGGTTTGCTATCCTTTCAGGTATTATTGCTTGCACAGTTTAACAGTGACGTACCTTGTGTCAGAATCCTACCCCCTCTTTTCCAGGCCACCTTCCCCTTTTCTCTCTTAGGAGTCTCCTTGGACCAGCAAAATGGCTGTTGTTGACCCAATGAGACCCATAGGCAATTGGGCAGCCTACTGGGGGGGGGGGGTTAAGAAATAAAAATGGATGTCTAATCCCCCCCCCCGCTATTGGATTCAGCAGATGCTTTGTTAGTGCTGATGCATTAATGTTAATGGTGGAGTGATAGGATTGGGTAAAAACAGCTTCTAGCATAACATTTAAAAACATTGCATGCATGACATGTGTTTCCCCTCGCATGTTCAGAAAGGTATACATCCTAATGTATTTGCTGAAAAGAAAGAACTACAGACCTGCCTGTGACACTTAACAACCATTTGCTTAAGGATGGACGGCATATAGGACAGTGGTCAAAGGGCAACAAAGAGGCTCTTAATGAGGCAGTCAGGTCTCCCGTAGCCTGCAGCAGAGTGTTTGTTTACACAACAAAGAGGTTTTTGATGCAAAGAAGAGGCAATCTATCTTGGTTAGTGTCTGGCAGGGAGTGTCTGTTTAAACAACAAAGGAAATAGATTGCCTTTGTTCGCTTAATGACCTAATTGAATAACAACAGGGATCAAAGAATGTATCCCCATCATTAAGTGGTCCACACCTGAGGCAGAGCCAAAGCGCTACTCATAGTTGTGCTCTCTCTCTCTCTCTCTCTCTCTCTCTCTCTCTCTCTCTCTGTGTGTGTGTGTGTGTGTGTGTGTGTAAATACATAGGCTATGAATCTATGAGCAATGCCCTTTCATCTCATTTTTTACAATGCCTAGGTAGGCATTATTATTATTATTATTTTATGATTATTATCATTATTATTTTATCAGTGCTGAAAAATACTTCTTGTTTTGTTTATTTTTTAAATAATACTTATGCTGTCAAGTTCTATAGAATATGCTTAATTATTTAAGTAACTCTCACTTCCCTCATTTTTAACTGCCCTAACCCTCTGTAAAACAAATTATGCAGCAACGTCTAACTAGCGGTGAAGGAGTCACAGCAGACAGAGGAAAAAACAGAGCCCATCAGGATTTTTCAAAGGTGGGTATGTGTACAGTCTAAATATATTTCAATAACATTTTTCAGTCAATCAACATCCATAGTTTTGATCTAAAACTGAACATTAAATCAGCAACATTCAAGATAAGTCCCTGAGTTATTGGTTCCTTTGGAATTCCTCAAAATAGGCTGCACAATTCCTTGAGAAAAGTTCCTCTGAACTGTAAAGCTGCATAGGATCAGACTATAAGTCAGCGAAAATTAGTTCTGGTGAAGCCTTTCCATTTTCCTTTAAACTGGAAATTAACTCTGCAGGTGTATGTACCGTACAATAGCTCTATACACTTTTAATATATCCAAAATTCATACATACTTCCCAGGAGAAAGTTGAATTTCTCAAGATTTAATTCAAGTTCCAAGGTCAAGCTGAATAGTTCTGAATTCCTTCTTAAAATGGGAGTTTCATTCCAATGAGGACTTGACTTCAATTTACTGCTTCTTCCTAATATGTAACAAAATTGCACAGAACATCAAGTTCAGACAGCAAATCAAATGCAGTGACAGTACAAAGGCAAAAAAAAGTATCTTAAAGTCACCATAAGATGGGGACATTTATTTCTGTATACTTTTTATTGATCTATTTTATTTTGTGAATAAAATATAACTGAGTTAAACAATGAATGCTACAACTACGCAATAAAAAATGTAAAAAAGAAATGGAAATAAGGATACGGGGAGGGGGAGGCCAGCGGGATGCGGAGAGGAGAGGAAGGCGGGGGCGGGGAAGGGGGTGGGCGGGAGGTGTGCTGGGGGGGAGGGAGGTCCGTGGAGCTCCGCTCCACCAGATCCAAGGCGTTTGTGCAGGGCTCAGCGCCCTATACAAATGCCTTTACTTTACCGCCGACATTTTGGTTGGTGGTAAAGTGAGTAGCCCCATTGCGGGGCTGCTTTCCTTCTCCTGAAGTGCCACCTGCAGTAGCCTGAGGCGCACAGGATCCGGCAGCAGCCGTTCTTTGTGCTGCCAAGGCTGGGCGCCCCAGACAGCTCAGGATTTGGGCTGTTAGTTGACTGTCCCCCAACTTTGTTGAGGGTGGGGAGGAGGTGAGCCAAGGGGGAGGGAGCAGGGCAGGAGGAGAGCTCCACCAGCTCCTGAACTCCGTGTTGGGCTGCACAGCCTGACACAGAGGCTCTTGATTCTACGGCAGCCCGAGGGCCGCTGCAGAATCAAGTAGTTCCATTGTGGGGCTACTTTCCTTACCCAGGGGAAGGGGACAAAAGTCCGCTTCTCCTGAGGAGCCACCTGCAGCTGCCCTATTGCGCAGCCGTGGCACTGTGGCAGTCCCGGCAGAACGAGCAGCTCAGGATTGGGATGCCTATTATTTCATAAGTAAATGGACTAGGACTACTTTTAGGAATGTATCTTTCCACATGCCACAGTGCCATGGCAAATAAATTTGCTGCTGTTTGTTTTTATTGCATTGTTTCCGTGTTTCATTGACTGTGTTTTCTAATTGATATTGTAAATCACCTTGAATCTCCCGATTGTGCCCTTGAATCTCCCGATTGCGCCTTGTAATAAAATACAAATATAATTTTAAAAGATTGGAAAATAAGTTATTTGGCAAAATGTTACTTTTGATGCTGTTTTCATCTGAGGCAGGTCTGGTTGCTACTAGGTAAAAGGCATTATCAGGCATGAAATGGAATTTTTTTCTGAAGAAAATCTGTCACATTTCATTGTATTTTTAGATGATCAGTAAACTTTTAATGTAAAATCAGTATACTGACAATGAAGAGCAAGTCCTGTTGGAACTGGTGATTAGTTTTTGTAGGTTGCTTTAATTTTTTATTTTTATTGCTGCTTAGTTGGTCTGTGCTAAGCGGTTTTGTAAAGGTGAGGGCTTTGTGAGTGTTTTGTGTCTGTCATATAGATATGAGTCATGAAGCAATCTGAGAGTTACAGAGCAATCCTAGGTATGTCTTCTCAGAAGTAACCTCAACTGAGATCAGTGGGCTTTATTTCCAGGTCTAAGGCTGCAGTCCTATACACACTTACCCAGAAGTAAGTTCCAATAAATTCAGTTGGATTTACTTCTGAATAGACAAGCATAGGAGGGCTTTGTTAGTAGGGGAAACAGAGGATGCAAATGTATATGGGCACAATCCTAACCAGGTCTACTCAGAAGTATGTCATATTGTGTTCATTGGGACTCACTCCCAGAAAAGTGAGGTTAGGATTGCAGCCTAAGTAAATAAAATTTGTCTCACTTAAGACCAAAAAGACCTGCCAATTTCTTGGCAGGATTTCTTCCAGGATGCCAATTTAATTAACAGTAGCTTGCACTAATTAACAGATTTACTTGTAAGATCTCTAGAAATTAATTAAATTATCAAAGATCAAGCATACCAAATAGTGAAGTTCTATATGAGCCCCACTGAAACAAAAGGGAGCTGCACATGGCCATTGTACATTATTCTCAATGGGGATTGACCAGGAGATACCTTGATAGATTATCCCCTAGTAATTTATAATTTTGTTATAGTACAATATCTTGGCTCAAGTACTTAAAGCCATTGAGAGGACTAGAAGAATATGCAGTTGTGCTTGCTTCCCTGGTTTATCTCTAAATTTAGGCCAACAAAGCTATCTTCACGAACCAGTGAAGATCAAGGCAAGCAACATGGTTCCAGTTCTGAATAAATGAACTCTAATGGGTGTTTGTGCAGAAGAGATATCTTATCCAAGAGTTCCAGGACCTCTCCCATTAACAACTGCTCAATTACCCTGCTCCCCCAAAAGTAAGTTATGAAACCAGCCTGATTATTCAGATTATCTGGAGAAGGCTTTTACAAGAGGAATGGGCATCACCATCTCTGTTAATGCACTACTAGAAAGATCTTCTCAAGAGATCTATTCAACATGGCTGCCACAAATATGCGCATAGCCCTGTTACCTCTATCTATCTCTAGCATATACACATGACAGTATTCCACACTTGCACCCAATGTGCAACACCTAAGGACAGTACTATAACATACTGTATATGGGACAGGTAATTGCACCCATATTTCCCAAGGTATTCTTAAGCATTTAGCAAAGACAGTGCTTCTACTCCACAAGCAGAGTGTTAATTAGAAAAACTGAACTTTGGCTCTCTTCTCCTTCATGAGTAGTTCCATTTCCCTCATATATGGCGAAGAGACTGGCTGAGAAAGGGATGTTTCACTCATTTTCAATTAGCAGTCGATTATTTCTTTACAGTAGCTTGGTTCCTAGTTAGCTGACCAACAGAACAATGATGGCCATTGCACTGCAGAGACAGTGCTGACAGGTGGATAATGAGAGAAACTGTCTCAGATTTCCCTATTAACAAGTTTAGCCAAAGCCCTCATTGGCCTTGCTAATGGATAATAGAATATTAGTCTATTGGTGAAGGCCTTGAGGAGATTACAGACAAATTTGCTTAATTAGTGGGATCTGAAGTGTTACCCCTAATGTTTTCCCATGTCTTTAGCATTCTCTGAGTTTTTTTTTAATTATTTCCCTTTGAATAAGACCAGAGCCTGAATTTCTCAACCTGATTATTCTACAAAATTTGAAAGGATAATCAAGCAGCACTTATTTCAATCAAAATACACTCCAATTGAACCTAACCACAGTTATATGAATACAGCAGATCTGGTATTGATATTGATTTCCCAGTAAATCATCTGAAGTCCAAATGATCAAAAATCAAGACAGGTCAGCTTCAAAGAAACAGGAGTATTGGCATGAAAGCGAGCCCTGTTGATTGGTACAAATTAAAAGATCATTTATTAGTGATTATGCTGTATAATACTGCCATTGCCAAATGAATGCAATTAAGATGAAATGGGCCCCTGCAGCTACAGGGGTTAATAAAGACTGAATTCCTAATGATTTTTCCATTAATTATGAAGATATCCACAAAACAACCTTAACAAAGCAGCAGCTACCTCGGACCAACCTTTGTAATCTGGATGAAAAGCCTTCCCTAATTGACACATTATTGGAACAATGTCAAGATTTCAGTAGTTCTTAAATTATTACATGCCAGATAAATAGTTCTCTGCAAAACTGCAGAATGTAGATAGAGGGGGAAATGTGCCTGACTGCAGTTATTCTGAAGGGGGTAAAAGAATTTCAGTACAGCTTACAAGAAGTTCAAATGATGAAACTGAATGCAGATAGACAGAGAGATGGATGGATGGATGGATGGATGGATGGATGGATGGATGGACAGTATGTAGGCAGATGGAGGGATGGATTGGCAATACTACAGCAAGTGTTGTTTGCAGGGCTTTTTTTCTAATGGAACGCGGGGGGACGGAGTTCCGGCACCTTTTTGCAGGGGCCCGTCCCTTCGGAAGCATTCCAGGAGGGGGAGGGGCAAAACAGACGCATTCGTGGATGGGTGCTGGGGGGTACAGGGTGGGCGGGCGCCTGGCCCCTGCCTGACCGCACAACGACCCCCTCCAGCCTCCAAGCTCTCGACCATCTCCAAGCTCTCGCCTGAGCCCAGCCCGCCTCCCCTCCCCCCCCGCGCTCTGCTTCACAGCCGGTGGAGGGCGTGGGAGACACGCACCAACGCAGAGGAGGAGGACGGACAGCCAGCCAGCCAGCCAGCCAGGGAGACGGGCTGCGGCACCCACAGAATGCCCAGGTACTGGCTTGGCAGAGGAAGAGGGGAAGGAAGCTGGCTGGTGCAGCCCCCGTGCCAATCTGCAGCACGAGCCTAGGCATGTCTACTCAGAAGTAAGTCTCATTGTGCTCAATGGGGCTTGCTCCTGGGAAAGTGTCATAGCATTGCAGCCTGAGTAGACAGGCAGAGGAAGGGCTCTGAGGCTAGGACTCCACACTTTCCTGGGAGGAAGCCCCACTGCCTCTAATGGAGTCCCATTAGACTCCAGACTAACAGACTTCTGAGGAGACAGGCAGAGGAAGGGCTCTGAGGCTGCAGTCCTGTCCACACTTTCCTGGGAGGAAGCCCCACTGCCTCTAGTGGGACTGACTTCTGAGGAGACAGCCATAAGCTTTGGCTCTGAGGCTGCAGTCCTCTCCACTTTCCTGGGAGGAAGCCCCATTGACTCTAATGGGACTGCTGAGTAGACAGGCACAGGATTGGGCCCTGAGGCTGCCATCCTATCCACAGTAAGCCCCATTCACTAAAGTGGACTTCTGAGTAGATATGCATAGGATTGGGCTCTTAGGCTGCAATCCAAGGCACTTTCCTGGGAGTAAGCTCCATTGACTAGAACGAGGCTTACTTCAGAGTAGACATACCTAGGATTGGGCTCTTAATCCTGGCAGAGATCTATATCTGCACCCATTTTCACATGCTAAGGGCAGGTGAACAGGGATTCTATGTGTGTACAACATTCTGTCCAGCCTTGCCAGAGATCTCCTCATCCTTCCCCCACAAGCATGCCCTCCGCCAGCCAGCGTTTGCAGCTCCTCTCCAGCAATGCACAGCAGCTGCTCAGGGCAGCAGAGAACATACAATTGCATGCCAATCGCCTTCCCAAAGACGCAGATTATTCTGCTACCTGAATTAAACCATATTTAATAGCTTGTTTGCAAACATAGCTGTTTCTATGTACACCTAAGGACCCCTCTCGTGTAAGAATTCCTTTTTTGTTCTTACTCCCACAGTTGTTTAGAGTAATTTTACTACATGGAACTCATGTAAGCCATTTTTCGGAATCCATTCACTGCCTCCTCTCCTCGAAGTAGTGCCACCCTACATACTACCCGCTACAAGTGCACCTGTACAGTATTTTTCCCCATGTGTAGAAAAAGTAGCTAGGTGTAGCAGCGCAAGATGCTGTTCTGGGGAGCACCCAAGGCTTTTGATGGCCTTGATGCTTGGTGGGAGACACACAAGACTATATCTTGTGGCCTGATGGAATGTTTGCTAAAGCAAAAGCACTCTGAGGGTTTGAAAGTTAGATCTCAAGGCAACAAAGTGTTAGAGCAATAAATACAACAGACAAGTATAGTAGGTAGATGCAGAAGGAAGGCTTAATGCAGAAGAAGAAGAAGTAGTAGTAGGATCCAGCCTTCTCTGCCTTTTATTGCTTCTCCAAACATTACACAACAGGCTGGGGTTTTCCATTCTCTCATCTTGTTTACAATACTAAGCCATGAGTTCATAGTTTGTGTAATAGGGACTTTTCCAAGAGGATGATGAGACTCACCACAATCACATTCCTAGATATGATTCTCTATAACATCTTCAAGGCTAGCTACAGAGCTTCAGACCTAGCACGTCACTAAGGCTGCACCGAGTTTGCTCTGCGCATGTGCAAGTGTGCTTTGCTTCATTGTCACATACTAAGGCTAAGGCTAGCGCTTCTGTAGCTAGGCTACAGCTAGGGGGAAGGGGATGTGGAGATTGACAGCCCAATCCTATGTATGTTTACTCAGAAGTAAGTTCATCTTTAGGGGGGAAGCACATAAAAAATATTTTATTTCTTCAATAAAAAAATGGCTTAAAAAAATAAATAAATAAATAAATAAATAAATAAAAGATTAACAAGTTGTGAGTTCCTGCACCTTTTCTTTTTTAAAAAAAGCACTGGTTGTTTGGCTAAAATGCCTTTGAGCCCAATCCTATGCAGGTCTACTCTGAAGTAAGTCACATTATAGTCAATGAGGCTTTCTCTTAGGAAAGTGTGGATAGGATGGCAGTCTTTGTCTCCCTAAACTGTGATTTTCAGTAGTATGCGAGTAGAAGGTAGTCTGGAAAAACCAAAGGTCGAATTTTTCTTTCTTATAAGTTTTGCTGTCAAGTTCAATGAAACGACTATAAATGATGACCAACACTGCCATTTTCCAGAGGGGATAATCCTGTACAAATCCTCAGCAACAATTTAATCTTGGGAAGGAAAGCCAGTGTGAAAAGGGAACAGATTTCCAGTTAGAGATCAAACTGAATCAAATTCAGTGTTGGTGAGCTCTCCCTGCTTTTTTATGGGCATCTCATACCCAGTTATGCTCTTGTGTGTGGCTTTTGCTTCCCCAGCTCTACCACATCCATGTCTCCTGCTCCTTAAGCAACTTCACCCTTTCTGCTTGAAACTGCCTCCTGAAATACCTATGCTATGTTTCCTCCTATACATCCTTCCAATGTCTTCAACCATGAGATGACCACCTTCCTAACATTGTTGACACTGGTTTTAAATAGGAATTTTTCTCTACCAACCAGGTGATGCAAAGGATTGAACCTGGAGTCTTCCACATACAAGTCATGCACACTACCACTGAGCCTTTTGCCTTTTGCCTACTTAGTCCTATTTTTGTCTCCCTCCTTAATGTCTATTTAGAGATAGTAAGCTTCTTGGAGCAGGGCCCTGTCTTCTCACTTCATGTCAAGTTCCTTTATACTGAGAGTGATAAACAGGCTCAAGCCCTACTGTGAGACAAACTAGGTATTTGCCATTTCCTTCTCCCTTAGGTCTGAAATCAGGGCCCTTCTAGTTCTCAGAATCCATCCGGTACAAACCTTTCCAGTGATCTCTTACTATACCATTTTCTAGACTCCAGACTCCTTAATGAAGTCAATGAAATTAATATCTCCGCAAGAGTTGCCAATATTTAGTTCATCCCATGCTTCACTGGACACAGGAATCTGTTCAAGGCCAATCCGAGCATTCTATATGTGCATATCTGCCCAAGGATCGAATAAGTGTGCACCATCTGAATGGCTCTGGACATCTGCTGTAAATCTCCCTGTAATTGGTAAACCCTTCTGCCTTAGGAAATAAGCTGTTTACAATTTAATGATTAGCCATATCTCTGGAATTAATGATTTTTACTACATTGTCTGAATAGCTCCACAGCTTCACTCAAGTATTTCAAATCTTTGGGAACTGGGCAAGAATTTCCATCATTTCAAACCTTTGAAAATGTTTTGCTTGGTGAGCCAGGATTCCCAATTAGGTTCAGGATTAACCTGAGCCACTAACACACTGGAAAATTTTCCATTTCTCTTCAAGACCTACTGGTGGCAAATAGTATGGCTACAATATACTTTGAGAAAAACTCTTGCATTCAGTTCATAGAAAACTGAAGTCCAATGTTACTGTGGACCAGTTCTTCCTTTACAGCATGTTTACTTAGAAGTAAGTCCCATTGTGTTCAATGGAGTGTCCTCCCAAATTGGACTTAGATCTGGAAGATCCAGGTTCCAATGCCTGCTCAGTCATGAAGCTTCCTGGGTGACCTTGGGCCAGTCACCCATCTCTTACCTCACCTATCTCACAGACATGAGAACAAAAGGAGGGAAGGACTATGTACACTGCCCTGAGCTACTTGGAGGAAGGGCAGTATAGAAATGTAAATAGCAGTATATAAATACTGTTAATACTGAAATCGGTATATAAATACTGATGATGATGATGATGATGATGATGATGATGATGATGATGATAATAATAATAATAATAATAATAATAATAATAATATTAATAAACAAATAAACAAAATTATATTATACCATCCTTCCTTAAAGAGCTTCCTCAAAGGCTGCATGCATGCAATACTCCTCATCTGTCATCACAACAATTTTGTGTGGGAGGTAAGACTGAGAAATAGTGACTGGCACTAGATCACCCAGGGAACTTTATTGCTTAATGAGATTTTGACCATGTTCTCACCAGTATTAGTTCAGTACTCTAATCACTATGCCACACTACCTTTTAAATGCAAGAGAAACCAATATCCTAGAATTGCTGAATACTTTCTGTCACCTGAGAGCATCCGCATCATATTTTGCATTTTCTATAAATAGGAAGCAGAAGTCCATCACCTTTGCTTTCCAAGTCCCATCAGCCATAGCAAGATGAAGATGTAAATATAGGTACATAAATTAACATAGGGAAGAAGAAATCCATTTTCAAATTAGAAGTCCTAGTTCAATCTCAGACCAAAATTTGTTCAAGAATCCATCTTTAAGCCATTTCTGCCCAACGTTGCATACATGCAACAAAGACACCTGTGGGTCTGGCAGAAATGGGTTAAGCTAAAAGCCCTGTGCAAAAGCAAAAGCAGGCAATAGCTGGGGTTCTGCATGCTTTGAAGCTGAAATTGTGTTGATCAGCTATTGGTGGTAAATGGAAATGTCTTCATCTAATCCACTGCTCGTGAACGCACTGGCGTAGCTAGAGTGGGGCGGGGCACTAAGTTTTGCAGAGAACCTCCCTGCAGTGTGCAAGTGGCCCCTCCCCCTCCCATTGGGAGCCATTCACCTCCATTTTGCCCCCCCCCAAAATGGCTCCAAAGGAGAGGGAAGGAGCCGCTTGCATGCTGTGGGGAGGCTCCCTGCAAAACTTAGTGCCCTGCCCCCCTCTAGCTATGCCAGTGATCAACATATCTGCAGCTTACTATGCAGGATAGTGCAAGCAGAATCCTGATTGCTGGTCTGGACTGGAATATCATGCACATCGCACCCATTATATGCATGATTCCTCAATGACCAAGGGACATATATGGCCTCTAACTGAATGCAAATAAGTCATCTTCTGAATTTTGCATATCTGCATAACTACTAATGCACATATAGTTTCCATTGTCTGTACCCTTACAATAAATAGACATAGGATCTGAAAACACCAAATCCTCCAAAATATCTATGGATTTCTATTGTAAGAATGATTTACTGAACACACACACACACACACACACACACACACACACACACACACACACACACACACTTATTTTAGGTAATATAGGGACATGGCACTCACAGATGTAGCAGCTTTTAACAAAGATGAGGTCCTCCCCCATTCCTTTATCTGTTCCTCCATAAAAGCCTCTGAAGGTCAACTAGAAACAAAAGGCTTAAAAGGCCATCATTACTATAGCGCATGGCTAATGGACTGTATCCCAAATAAAATTTCACGAGTTTGATGAGTCATATACAATAAAGAAAAAATGTGCAAAAGCCAGTAAGAAGTAAGAAAGCCATGCTTTTATGCTAGAGTACACCTGTCAACACTGTTGCAAAATCCCTGTCACACAGTCTAGCAGGATGGCACATTTGTCCCCTTACCCTGAGTAAAGCCCCAGCTCCCTAAACTGCTGGCGCAGACTTGAAAAGCCCCATGTTGAGTTTCCAAGCCTCACCCAGAGCACAGAATCCAGGGGAAGACGACTCTGCCTCTCCCTCCACCCAGGAATGCCTCTCCCACAACGTTCTGCCACATCCCCAAGCCCTCACTGCCTGGCGCTTAACTGGTCACCAACACCAGCCAAGCCTTCCTATGCAGCACTGGTGGCTCAGGTCTCCCCACTGGCACGGCTTACTGAAAGGATGCCACAAATGTACTTTATGACACATTCGTGACACCCAGCCGGTGCAGAGGCCCTTAGAATTGGGCCCTTAATCACAAGTACACAACTCACAGTAGCTGAACCAGGGCTGTGATGATGGCCTACTTATTTTGTCAGTAGAACAGTGATTGATTGGCTTGTCCACCATTTGCCAGGTGATTACCATGCCTTCTATTGTATGGTAAGAAGACACTGACTGGATTCAATAGTTAGCAACAAATATAACCTACACAGTATGTCATATTCTCATCCTTTAATATGTCCTTATAGGTAGTGTAGTAAAGTGCAGAACTGAATCTGCAGCAGTGTTCAGGGCAGGATGAATATAATTCTCAGAAAGCACAGATTGTTTTTATCATAGGGAAAAAAGAGCCAAAAGGTCAATGAGGCTATCCACAGAGAAGAAATGCTAAAAAGTCTCAATTTTATTTTGAATTACTCCAATAATGTATCATAATTGCCCATGTAACCTTGAGGCATGAATAAGGGAAGAAAAAAAGTCAGGAAAGCACACAAGAATTTAAATGCTAGAAGATGACCAATCCAAAAGAAAAAAGAAGAAAAGAGATGTTTTTAGTCTTCCATTAATGATGAGACCATTAAAAAAAATATGAAAAGGATGATGATATAATGAAAGAAATGAGCATCTTTGCCATCAATTTTCCACTTATCTCTAATTCTTACAACAATGCAGGAGCTTTAATTCCACGATGAAAGTGAAAAAAGGGGGAAAAACTGATGTTGAGATAAAGGCTCATTTAAGCAGCATGGTGCAAGTTATATTTGTTTTATTAATTTGCAGTGCAGTTTTAGACAATGGCAGATCAAGAAATATAATTCATGATTATTTAAATTAAAGGTTGCTCCAAGCTTTGATGAAAAAAAATGAAATGCAGAGCTGGGCTATGCAGATGAAGAGGAGGAGCTATGCAGATAGACTGACTGTTCTCACTGTCACTGAGTTCTATGGTACAAGTTCACTGAGCTAAAATTTGGTACAGTTTGAAATTTGGTAGTGCAGACCAAGGAGGAGGGCAAGGAGGAACCCGATTTGCATTCAGAACACGGTGTGACTTAGAGCATATGTTTCCCAGAGTGCAGTCTTCTAGATTCTTCTGTACAATTGGATGGCTGCTACTCACTCCTACAAAAAAATGTGAAACTCTGTACTTAGGAATAACAGTGTAATGCAGCAGTTCTTAAACTCGCAGGGAGTTTGAGGATTACAGTAAGTCTTTGTGGGGGAGAGGGGAAGGCATTGGGGGTGGGGGGAAGGCAGTGATGTGATTCCCAGGATTGCATCGCTAAGGGGGATGCAGGGATTGGCATGCACTTACCAGTCCCTGCTGCAGCCTCCTGGGGCTGTGGGGAGCCCTGTGCAACCCTCCGCAGGTCTCTTCAACCTTCAGAAAGTGAAAGCAGAGTGATCGTGCCCTGCCTCTGCAAAACCAGAAGTGGAGCGCAATTGTTCTGCTTTCACATTCTAAGGCTCCAAGAGCCCTGCGGGGGGCAGGGGTCCCTGCACCCCCCCTTAGCGATGCAGATCGTGTTGCTGCCTTCCCCCTACCCTTGCTCTTTAAGGGGGCAGAGTCCAGGGCCCACAGGCTGGGGCGTTGCAATGCCCAGTTTGAGAAGCTCTGGTGTAGTGAGAAACTGCTAGTGTCTTTGACAATGGGCTCCAGTGCATAACCCATTGGCACAGCAGCAGCAGCACTGGAAAATTGGATAGAATTGGGTCCACCATCTGCACTGCTTTGTAATAGGAGTTTGTAATTCATGACAAACCATGCTGCAGTTATTTAAGTTATCTTAATAAAAGTTGTGGCCCGTTTGAACCCAACTCATAGCAGCACGTTGTTATTGCATGTGGGGCAATGAGCCTCATCTCCACAAAATGTTGCAATACACAGGAATAAGTGATTATGGGCTGAATCCTCTCCAATTTTCCAGCACCAATGCAGCCACAATGCAGCCCAGAGGTAAGGGAACCAATGTTCCCTTATCTTGAGGAGTCGTCTGTGACTACTCCCCCACCACAGGATGCAGTGAACGCCCCACTGGCACAGCTGCTTTGGTGCTGGAAAGTTGGATAGAATTCGGCCCTTAGTCACTAAAAGGATTCCACCAGCATTAGCCACGTCCTGGCTTTAGATAGGTGCTGCTGTCAGACAGGAGTCCAAAGGCCAAGTGACTTCAAGTACTTAAAAAGAACCCAACTTTATAAGAACACAAAAACTGCCTGACATGTTCCATTGCTACAATGAACTAAACTTTGATGCAAAAAATTTGAGGAAATCAAATTGCTATTGGCAGCCCTTTGCGCTTAATAGATAGCTAGCATTAAGAATCACATAAAAAATTAACTTTAATTTTAAAGTATAGGTCAAGGACCATCCATCAAATATGTGGTGCATAATGTTCGGCAGGTTGGCAAACCTGTGACCAAGGATGGACTGGATCTGGGTTAAAGCAGGTCAAAGTGTAATAAAAAAGAAGAATGGGGTTTCAAAATGCCTTAGTGAATGTAACATAATTTATGGATGTTACCTCTTATTAAACTGTGCTTCTCTATGAGACAGAGGGTGCAGAAAAAGATAAGAGTTCTCTACTGAAAAAAGGAAAATGGTGGCATTTATAACACAGCCTGCTGTTATCATTTTGCACTGATAACAGCAGGCTGTCAAACTCTCCCTCCCAAAGGGATTGCACACAGGTACACTCAGGGATTGTCTATGGTTGATTTCACTCAAACTATGGTTGCTTTCTCACTGGCAGTACCTCCAGGCTGTTAGGGGACCTGGGGCAAGCACCTGCTCTGAGCCACCCACAGTGTTCCCACTTTTTTTGATGGTGCAGTACACACTACTGCTGGTACTGTGGGTTCAGGGGTTCACCCAATCTGATGGGTCATAAAGGACATGGGTCCTCAGCCAGTACCAGACCTGGCTGACCCCTGATGCTATCCATGCTCACTAATGCCCTTCAAGTCAAGGTTGGCTTTTTTTTTTTTTTTTTTTTTGCAGGGCCCCAGGTTAACAGCCAAGATATATATTCTTGGAAAGAATTCTTTCCAATTCTATATATTGAAAAGCAATCAAAACATGCACTTAAAACTGCATGTGAGTTAATGGACCAAGGGTACAATTGTAATGCACCCTTGGGCCGACGTAAGTCTCTTGCATGGCCCAGGAGTGTTGCAAAAATGCCATCAAGCACTTTTGCACCACTCGTTGGGGAAATAGAGCAGCCTGCACATGCCCAATGTCATCTGATCTCGGAAGCTAATTAGGGTCAGGCCTAGTTAGTACTTGGATGGGAGACCACCTTGGAATACCGGGTGCTGTAGCCTTATACCATAGTCTTTCGAGACTGAAGGTTGCCAACCATTTGACGTGGGCTCCAGGGAGAGGTGAGGTGTGTCGACTGAGCTTGGCTGGTGCAGGCATCTAGGGAGGGAGTGGGGAGGGCAGAGAGGAGACAGGATGTAGGGGTTTTGGAGTGGAGGAGGGCAGGTGGGTGGTTCTCAAACTTTTAGCACTGGGACCCACTTTTTAGAATGAGAATCTGTCAGGACTCACCAGAAGTGATGTCACGACCGGAAGTGACATCATCAAGCAGGAACATTTTTCACAATCCTAAGGCTGCAATCTTACCCACACTTACCCATGACTAAGTCCCATTTACTATCACTGTTAAAAGCATAGTAGCCCGTTAAAAGTACAGGTCTGTAACATTTCCCTGAATGCATATACCATGGTAGCATCAAATTCAATATGTTAAAAATAAAATTTTGAAATGGACCCACCTGAAATTGGCTCGTGACCCACCTAGTGGGTCCCAACCCACAGTTTGAGAAACACTGGGCTAGAGTGTAATCACTCTTTTTCCTTCTCCATACTTCCTCTTCCCCTTTCCTTCTTGAATCAAGCAAGTAGATGGAGGAAGGAAAATGGCACCATTGGCATAATGCCTGACAAAGGAGTAGTATTTGATATGCCATTTCAGGCTTCATGAGGTCTTGGGCTGGCCCTGGGACTTGTGTTGACAAAAGTCAGATTAAGGGCACAATCCTGGGTTGCCCTTGGCCCAATGCAAGTACCTTGCATCGTCCTGGGAGCATCACAAACATGCTGTAGGGCATGTTTGCACCTCTGTGAGAGTCGGGGAGGCTGGCGCAAGGACATGTGCCAGACTCCCCATACCAGAAGAAGCTCCAGGACAGGCGATTCACAGCAGTAGTGAGCCGCTGGCATGGGGGTTTGTGGAAGATGGAACCGGGGCATTCCGGGGCAAAGAGAGAGAGCAGCTGCTGGGCAGGTCCATGAGCAGGCCAGGCCTGGGAGGGGTAGGAACCAGGATCTAGCACTTAGGCCACATCCTAACCCCCCTCCCTAGAGACTCAGACTAACCCCAGGCTGCACTTTAAGTGGCACAGATCCAAGCAGCCCCATTCATGCTAGTGCTGTTTTAACCACGGTAAGGTTAAATTCCCCTTGCCCCGGGTTACGCAGCAGCCATCCTCAACCCCTGTGCTGGACACAGGGCAGGCCAGTTGGCCTGCCTGTTCCAGTGTGAGTCAGGATTGAGCTGCCCAAGATCCCATGTAATGACTGTGTAATAGCAATACTAGTCTAACACCAAAACAAACAAAACCCTATTAGCTTTATATTTCTTCATTCTAAAAAAAAGGATTGGTTGATTGTAAGCTGCTTTGAGCAGCAACTGTTACCCTGCACATGCCTGATCTCATCTGATCTTGGAAGCTAAGCAGGGTTAGGCCTGGTTAGTACTTGGATGGGAGTCTGCCTGGGAATACCGGATGCTGTAGGCTTATACCATAGTCTTTCGAGACTGAAGGTTGCCAACCATTTGAGTGCCTTTATGTTAGAAAAACCACATCTAAATATAACATAAAGAAGGGTCTCCCAACAGCCAAGCAACAATCTCTTCGTTCAAGCTAACTGTCATTCATGCCAACTGTTTTGTTATGCTTTCCACCTAATACTTTGTGCCGAACATGCTGAAGCAGCAATAATAATTTTCCCCAATTTTTTTTTAACATAGATTCTGGGATTTTATTGGAAGGCTTATTTCTTCACTGCATTATTTATTAATTGGGAATGGTGGGGGAGAGACACAAGGAATTAATCAATCATGCCAACACTGACTATTTATAATATACAGACCTTCAGAATTTCATGTTCAGTTTACCAAAGCTTCAACATTTGCTGATGCTAGGCTACAATGAAAAAAGGGCCAATTTAGCAATAAGAGATACTGCAGTGTGTCAAGGATAGCTCTGCACAGGGATCATCTTTATGCTTAACTACCTATTAATAATAATAATTCTGAAACCACATTACATCAAGATTTCAACAACATTTAGCTAGGAATGCTGCCTCTAACAAAGAAAAGGAAGAACAAGAAAAACCCTTGAAAAATTCATTAACAGAATATGACATATTTATTCACAATATTTCATTGTTTCTGATTAGATCTGTTGTGGCAGTGGCATAGCTAAGGGGGTGCAAGGAGTAGCAGTTGCACCGGGCATCAAGCTGAACTTGACACTACTGACCAAAATTGTGAAAATCTTGTTATGTATGAATAATACATCATGTTATATATCATTGGAAAGATAATTTAATGCAGAATGCAATGAAACAAATGGCATTGGAATATCTATATTCTATCAAGAGTTATGGCCAATTAACTAGAAAATGAAAACACAACTGCCTTGTGTAACAAAAAGTGGATTTTCTTAAAATTGACCTATGAGACTAATTGTTCTGACGTGGCAGGTTTTTCCCCAATTTGCACCTTTTAAAAAGCCTGTGCATGATGTCACTTCCAATTGTGACCTCACTTCTGGGGCATCATTTTGAGCTTGGTACCAGGCTACATGATCACTAGCTACGCCACTGTGTTGTGTTTCCCTGTGACCTATTTGTGAATGTAGGAATAGAAGGAAATTTGAGTGTCAAGGTCTCAGACAGAAACTTCTGTTGTTGATTACAGTCGCTCTTTGTTCTGACGTCTATATAAACAATAACTGATGCCATTTATCAAGTTCTTGAAACCCAGTCAGCTTCTTTTCCTTTTAAGACACTCCAATTCGTGCTTTAATTTGCGGTCTCTGCACCTTTAGTTATACATTTGTAAGGCTTATGTATACAAGCAAAGAAAAAGATATAGCACTCCAAGAGGTGATATATTTCTAGGTCAAAGATTGAAATTTCCCGATGATGAAGGACTTCATAGGCCCCCAAGTTCTTAAGGAGTTACATCAGTACTATTTCAGTGCCAGTTAGACCATCATTCTTTAGGAATGTGACGCTTGAAGAGATTTTTATCGGTATTCTTCAAAATAAAAGTACATTTAGTTCTTGAGCTCTCTTTTGTCGAAACATTCAGTTGTGAACCTTGCAATGCTAGGGAGAATCATACAGGTCTGCCTAGATCAGTGTTTCTCAACCAGTGGTATGGTTACCTCTAGTGGTACTTTACCTCAAGTAAAGTACCCGTACCACTGGTTGAGAAACACTGATTTAGGTGTCCGGCGGTACTTGTGGGACCCCTGGATACCTGCTGCCCAGTAGCAACACCAGGAACATGGCACATCAAACAGCAGTAAGAGGCTCCAAAACATGCTTTTCCATGCTCGAAAAGGCCCCCTGTCCATCCTGAGCCTCTTTGTCGCATCACATCAGGCCTCTCAACCCAGAAATAATTAGTAATGATGTCATCACCAGTTACTTCCAATGGTACTTCAAATAGGTGAACCATGTGACATGGTGTGACAGGGGACAAATGTTGAGAAACGCTGGCCTAGATGCTGCCAGCCCAACAGTGAGGCAAGATGAAGTGGACTGCATCAGCGGTGGATTGCAAGGAGTCTTGAGAGAGTTTTCAGGGTGTGCTTCACCCCAAGTCTGCTGCTACCTCCTTCCAGCTCACCTCAGGTACAAGCTGCAATGCTCCACTTCCTAATTGCTCAAATGAGAAGAAAGTGATCCTAATCCTTACCTTGCTTTCTGTGCAATTTCCTTAATGCTGGATGTGCAGGATGTCCAGCTTTCTTTAAAGGGGCAGGGCACATTTAAATAACACTGGAAGTCTTGCACTTCCTTGCACTTTTGACAAAAGCAGATGAGAAGCCCTGAAAGGAACTTTTTTTTTTTTCCCCTACAGCACCACAGCAGAGGCGGCAGCTGTAGGGTCAGCATAGGGTAGCACTCCAGGTTGCACTGTCCTGAGCCTAGATAAGGGTTGACATTTACAAAATATTAATGGAAGAGCATCTCTTTTGACTTAACTGCAGAACCTCAAAACTTATTTTCAGACCAAAATTAATTCTTATGTGCTCACTCACAGACCAAGTCATAACTCAAGGCTTTTTTCAACCTTGAGAATGTCACAGTGGGCATACTGTGAATGAAAGTCTGGCATTGGCATTTCAGAGCCTTTAAAACAAAAAGAGTGAAAAGGAATTCTGCACATACTCAGGAACTCTTTGTCCTTAGCACAAGAACTTTGGAAAATAAAAGGTGGCTGCCCTAACCTCATCTTACTTTAAGAAGCAATGAAGCTGTTTAAGTGTCAGAATTTAGTACATGCAAGCAGAAATGATTGTTCCGCTCCTAAGGTGGTTTTATAAGACTGGGTAGCACTGAAAAACATTTTACATCTCTTTTTTTGTCCTTGTCAATGTTCTGCTGACACATCTCAGGAAAGGTACTTGGAACCTTTTTAAAATTTCTACATTTGCTGAATCACCCACTTAAGGAGATTGGGCCTCCCATTTAAGTGAAGACAGGATGAAATCAAACTGATGACAACTCTACTTAGGGGAGGCAAGTAAAGATGCAAGTCAATTACCAATTATCCAAGAAAATGAACCATTAGCAGACTGATGGTACACTTTTTATTTTAGCAAATAGCAACTTACAAAGTGCTACATCCACTTCCTATACGTTTGTGTGGGCTATGCAATATGTGGTATACTGGTCAAGGGCATGCACTTAGGGCCAAATGATACCATTCTGGGCTGCTTGGAACCCAGAATAAAGCTTGGGTGCCCAGCCCCTTGGAGTGTGCACCCAGTGTTTCTCTTACTCTTCTGAGGTTGTCCCTCTCTTTCCTTAGTTAAAAGGTGATGGTCAGGATTGTCCTTAGAAGCAGTGGGGCCTAACGTAAAGCAATTTTGCAGGGGGGGGGGCAAAACTCACCAAGCACTCACCAAGCAGCTGTGGCATGGAGCGATCATAGCAAGCCCAGGGCTGATGATGCTGCATGCAAAGTGCAGCACCTGGAAGGCAGTTGGCAGTGATGTGATTATGTCACAAACAACTTTTCCAGGAAGCCTATTTCAGGCTTTATGGACCCAGAGGAAGAAGGGAGGGGCCCACATAGTGCTCCACTCACTGCACCTTTACATAGACAACTTCATGCAAGGGTCTCAGCTATGGAGCAAGCTGGAGATGCCACCAATGCAGGGACACTCAAAAGCACAGGGTCCAATTTGGTCAAAATGGCTGAATTATCCAAACGCTGGTGCTGGAGATAGTGTGATTATGAACCAGGGGAGTTTGAGTGTGCAGTTTGAGTCAGTGGAGTTTGAAGCATGTGAAGAGCACCAGCTGCCAAAGTTTTTTGAGCTACATTTGTTCCTGTTCTTAAAGCAAGCTCTCATTCTTCAAATGGAGGATGTCACACCATAAATTGAAAGGCCAATTTCCTCCCAACCTCCTAGCTGGGATGAAGTAGTACTCTGGGTGGGGGAATGCACCTATGGACTCCACCCTGGTTATACCCCTGTATGAACCCTTTATCAACCCATTCCACAAAAGCCTTACTTGTGAACAAATGCCAAATAAACCACCAAATGTGCATGAGATTGGAACTATCGTATACTACGGCTTTTGCAGCACAGTCCTTTAAAAGTTAACTCCGAAGCAAGTCCTCCTGTTCAAGTGGAACTTACTCCCAGGGAAGTGTGCATAGGATTGTAGCTTTGGTGGTGATATTCTATAGGCGATATGCTGTAGTTCATTTTAAGTTTAAATTTTTCCTTGACATCCCCCGTCCCCCCATAAATAATCAGCTTTCCCACAAGACAGCACACACTCTGAACCTTGAGCCTGGAGGTTAAGGAACCATTCATTTATCTCTGCCCATGCAACATGAATTATTGGTTACCTGTTTGTCACTGTAGTGCTGTTTGGGAGATTATGCTTCAAGTCTGTTATGTTTAATGCATTTTACTTAAACTCTGCCTATTTTTTATTTGCTGAATTTCAATGCATGGTATCGTAGCATTTTGTCCATACTTCTTTCCTTATGGAGTTAAGCACTGGATTTTGCTGAAAAGCTATTATTGTTCAATATGGTTGTCGCTCTTGACATTTACACCCACCTCAACTTTATTTATAAGACCATACAGGTCCTCGTTTGTGGAATGATACATGCAGCAATTTATGCAATCCCAGCTACAGGCATCTTCTGCTATCGAATAATTAGGACTTTTGGGGAGGTAGAGGTGGGGGATGGAATGGGAAGATTAGAATGACAAATAGTCAGACTCTGGGGTCAAATGCTTTGCCGGTCATTGCATATGTTTATGCCAAAATACATAAAGCAATGTCACTTCAGCGCATGAGCGATGACAAACACTCCAAGTGGGACTGCACTTCATCAATCATTTCAAATGCACAGATTGGGTTTACCTATATAAACAAAAGCAATAAAACTGCTCAAAGACTTACCTTAAACTATTCAAGCATGATACAAACAGTGCCTGCATACAGTCAATCTGTACGGGCAAGTTGGAAAGAATGCAACTGAAAGAGCGTGATTTAAGATTATTAAGCCATGATTTAACCTTCTTTTAATTACATATTTGCATAAATATGGGAATTTCAGCCATTGGTAACTCAGTTTAAGGACTGTATGTATGAGAAAGGAGATTAAGAACATATACTATTTTGTACTATACTGTACCACGCAATACCAATTAGACACTATCTTTCCACTGGAAACCATGAGAACGATAGTTCTGTGAGAAGATCCAGGGGTGCTAGCAGAATTAGCACCCTCTCAGGTTACGGTATCCAGGATTCTTTGGGGGAAGCCATGACAAATAAACTGGTACGAACTCAGATTCTGTTTACAGCAGAGATATGCCATGCTTTCAGTTTGATCAATATTAGCAACAGGTACTTAGGAGACACGAGTCTGATATCTGGGTCAGGCATATAAATCCTACTTATTACCTTCATATCATCATGGAGCAAAGATATCTGTGAGAAAGAACATTGGTCTGAGGTGAATATGTATCGTGACCTTGATTCAGAAATGTTTTACTGGGGGAGAATCTAAACTTTGCTTTCTGACTGCTGTGTACCATGCTTCATCCATAATTTAATCCATCCTTTTTGCTTACCCACAATGGGGAGACAATATTTTTGTGTTTATTTATTCAAATATTGGCAGCCTAAACCTATCACCTCTGGCCAGCAGTGTAACAAGTTTTGCACTGGCAGAGGCTGCTTTACAGCAGTTGCTCTGCTGCAGGCCTGCGGTCAGGGAGGCTGGAGCTGCCTCCTGCATGCTGGCAGATGTTGGCTCAGAGACGCAGGCACAGGGGGTTGGGGGAGCTGAGGGGACTTCAAACAGTTGGGGTGGGAAGAATGGAACAGAGACAGGGGCAAGGGAGTGGGAGGGTCATGCCCGGGAGAGGGGTAGGTTCAACGGCAGTAGTGCATGCCGAATTCCGACCCCCAATCTGGGTCAACAGGGACTTGCATGACCAATTGAGCAGGCAGAGGTCCAAGTTACCCTGAGTAGTCCTCCAACAGCCAGACATCCCCCACGGGATACCGTGGAAGCTGTACCAGCACCGCTACATCACACGAATATTTAGTTAGGATTGGCTGCTAATTGACTAATTCCAGCTAAACGTATATTGTATCATTTCAGAATATATATACAGAATGGACATGTATATACAGAATATACATACTCAGAAGAAGGCGAGTATGTCCAAATACATATGGAATTCATAACAAACTAAGAATGTGGGGTAGATCATTAAAATAGATATACGAACCCAGAGAAGACAATATTCTCTTGTTGAAGAATTGTTTTAAACCCTGAACAGCTCATCTCATGTAAGATGAAGTTAGGATATAAAGAGGGAATATAATAATGTTTCCTGTTTGATAGCCCAATCCTATCCAACTTTCCGGTTATGATGCAGCTACGATGCGGCCCCAGAAATATTCCCTTACCTTGAGGAGGCCTCCATGGTTGCCTGCCACCACCACAGGATGCAGCATATCCCCATTGGCACAGCTGCATTAGTGTTGGAAAGTTGGATAGGATTGGGTCCCGAGTTGGCACACATGCTTAGGTACGATAATAATGGAACATAATCCAACAGTGTTCTTGGACTGGCACAACAGCTTTTACAAACGCATGAGAATGGCCACCAAACCTACCTTCCTATTATGCATCAACATGTATACAAGCATCCATGGAATAGCACTATCACCTATTTTTCTTCTACATAAGAATCAGACCAAAGGCCGTCTAATTCAGCATTCTGTTTCCTATTGTGGCCAAACAGATGTCAACCTTTTTCATCTCATGGCACACTGACAAGACACTAAAATTGTCAAGGCACACCATCAGGTTTTAGACAAGGCACACCTTGCTACCAGTGGGAGCTCACATCCCCCATTAGCCCTACTAATAAATGACCTTCCCCCAAATTCCTGTGGCATACCTCTGGACCACTCGTGGTACACCATGTTTTATGGCACAGTGGTTGAAAATGGCTGCTCTAGGAAGGCCACAAACAAGTGATGGAAACCTCCCCAGCTCATTGATCAGATCATGGGAACAGGTCCTTCAGTCAACTTCTGCTTCTGATATAACATCATGTGGGAATAAAAGTCCTTAAAAATGTTACATTGTAGTGCAAAATGCCCACAGATTGTGTAGGAAAGACCTTCAAGAAAAGAGTTTAATTTTCTGTCTGGTTCACAGAGCTTTCCTGCAAAGGACACATTAATTTTATGTTTGCAGGCAACTTTTCTTATTTTTTTCCCCTCCACTGGTACTTCCTCTATAGAAAACGACAACTTCCAAATGGCTGCATAATACCCTAGCCATAATCTTCTGTTTCAATTAAACATCCTTAAAAGTGAATGGTAGAGTAAGATTTGGTAAGAGGCCACCTTCATATTCCTCTCAATATTTTCCCCAAAAGCAGAAAGCAAAATTCATGCAGATAATATAGAACACTCTGACAACTGATGATCTAAGGACAAGAATACTATTCAGCATAATGCACCTTATTCTGTTAAAAAAGAAAGTTATTTTTTTTCCTTCTGTAAATGAGACAATATGATGGGGAAATTAAATTAAATGGTGATGTTATTCCCCTGGGGCAAAACAATTCCATTCAATAAATTAATTTTACATCAGTAGCTCTTTCCTTTCTGGAAACTGACAGTAATAACCTGACAGCTTAAAGCTTTAATAAACCTCAAGAATGGGAAGATTTCCCTCCCTTTAAAAATAAAAGGGGGGGGGGAGGAAGAGAAAAGAAAAAGAAAAAGGATGGGATCAGAGGTATTACAGCTTTTCCATGTTAATCATAAGGGCAGGAAAGGGTTCTGTAAAATACATTCCAGTTACTTGTTACTTGAGGAAGTAAACTACATTCAGATGGTTTCTGACAGAATGCAGGTGTTGGCGTTGTAGCAATCTCCTTCTTCACTGGGTGCTCAAAGCTGCTGTGACATTTCCCATTAAAGCGGCTCTAAGTAAATATTATATGAAAAGGGCAAACACATGGAAGGAACTGCCTGAGATGGCTGTCCTGGTTATAAACAAAGCCCCGACCATCATGCTATGTCAACTGCTGTCCACGTTAAGCCAAAAGCCAATGGGCTTTACGCTCAGAACCTTAGGCCAACAATGTTTCAAAATGCCAATAGTCTCTATTAGAACATCTCCCACTGACTGGGGAAATGTGGTGTGTGTTTGATTTCCTGTAAGTGCTAAAGTTTGTAATAATGTACTGGTAACGCAGTCAGGTCTATTAAAAGGATATCCTGTCTCCACATTAGGCAAGGCAACCTTGCTGCTGGAAGGACAGCAATTCACTGAGGGTGGTTAGGAAAAATCCTTTTCCCCACTGCATGTGGAAGAGCCTGGCATCCCAGACTACAGTATATCAGTAACAGCCACAGACCAGAAGACACTGCAAAGCAGTGGAGGGGCTGCTTCTGTGGAATGGCCTCTTTAACATCAGCCAGCATTGCCATCCATCCACAGCAAGTCTCCAGTAAAGGTCAATGCAGACAGGACCTTAACAAAATGGACATAGCTGGGAAGGGAATAATCTATGTGGGATGGGTATCATAAGAACAGCCCTGCTGGATCAGGCCACAGGCCCATCTAGTCCAGCTTCCTGCATGTCACAGTGGCTCACCAAATGCCCCAGGGAGCACACAAGAAAACAAGAGACCTGCATCCTGGTGCATCTGGCATTCTGACACAACCCATTTCTAAAATCAGGAGGTTGCACATACACATCATGGCTTGTAACCCATGATGGACGTTTCCTCCATAAATTTGTCCAATCCTTTTTTAAAGGCATCTAGGCCCAATGCCATCACCACATCCTGTGGCAAGGAGTTCCAAAGACCAACCACAGGCTGAGTAAAGAAATATTTTCTTTTGTCTGTCCTAACTCTCCCATCACTCAATTTTAGTAGATGTCCCCTGGTTCTGGTGTTGTGTGACAGGGAAAAGAGCATCTCTCTTATCCACTCTGTTCTTCCTGGTCATAATTTTGTATTCACACTACTGCTTTCTGGGGTTTTCAACAGTCTATTTTTAAGAGCTCTTACTGGTGGCATAGCACATAGGGCTTCAGAAAAAAAAAATTATTGAATGCAAAAACTCTTCAAAAGGTTTCCAAAATGGCATGGTTGGGTGCAAAAGTATATTATAGAATACCAATTGGTGTCCACAGGTACACAGATGTGCCTGCAACACTCTCATAACCAGATTTGTACCATTACCTAGATGTAGTTGAAAGCAGTCCAAACATTTTGTAAGTAGATAAGTTAAATAAGTAAGAGCACAATCCTAACATGCAGTTGGGCCTGCGCTGGCCCAATGTTGTCACAAAAGTGCTGTAAAGCACTTTCTTGATGACACAACTGCACTGCCAATGTGGGACCTGGGAAGGGTGAGTTTGCGCCAACTGAGCTCAGCCAGTACAGGGATCTGGAGAGGGTGTGGGGAGGGCGCAGAGGAGGTGGGAGGGAGATGTTCTGGGGCAGGGGTGGGCAGACTGTGGGTGTTTCCAGGGGTGGCCAGGGAGAAGGGGGCAGGGCCAGGACCCAGCAGTTATGCTGGATCTTAGCCCTGTTCCTGGGCAGCCCAGGGCAGTCCCAGGCTGCTCGGATTTGCGCTGCTGACTGAGGTGGGGCAGATTCGAGTAGCCCCATTGGGACTGCAGTGGCTCTCCCCAGGGTAAATGGAAAAGTTTCCTTTTGCCTCAAGGCGAGCCTCTGGCTGCCTGAAACTGATGCTGGATATGGTGCAGGCAGGCTGGTCTGCCTGCTCCAGCACAAGTTAGTATTGCACTGCACGTAAATAAGGGCCCAATCCTATTCAACTTTCCAGTGCTGATTCAGCCATGCCAACGGAGTGTGCGCTGCACCTTGTGGTGGGAAGGCAGTCACGGAGGCTCCTCAAGGGCTGCATTGTGGCTGCATCGGAGCTAGAAAACTGGATAGGATTGCACCCTAAATGAATAAATAAATCATATACCAAATGTCACGATTATCTGCCTAGCAACCAGCTTAAAACCTCTCTTAAAGAAAAAGACCACTTGCTCAAGCCCATGACACAAAAGACCAATGTGACTGACTAAAAGGGCAGGCAAGAGGGCATATTTGTTCATTCTCATTAAAAGTTAGCTTTAGAGAGGCAAGCTTTAATTGGATTAAGGGAATAATAGCATAGTGCTTTACAAGGTTCCTACATTCACCTCAGTGTCTCAAAATGGCGTATATATTGCTATGTTCATATATACTTTACAGTACTTACATTTAATTGACTAATCAATTCATCATTTAAAAGGCAGGTGATTAGCCCTGCACAAGAAAACAATTGCAGGAAAGGTGCTGCAATATATTTTTACACTACAACCCTATGCACATCTACTCAGAAGTAAATTGCAGTGACTTCAATGAGACACCTAAGAAAGTTTAACATAAGAACATAAGAACAGCCCCACTGGATCAGGCCATAGGCCCATCTAGTCCAGCTTCCTGTATCTCACAGCGGCCCACCAAATGCCCCAGGGAGCACACCAGATAACCAGAGACCTCATCCTGGTGCCCTCCCCTACATCTGGCATTCTGACTTAACCCATTCCTAAAATCAGGAGGTTGCGCATACACATCATGGCTTGTACCCCATAATGGATTTTTCCTCCAGAAACTCGTCCAATCCCCTTTTAAAGGCGTCTAGGCAAGAAGCCAGCACCACATCCTGTGGCAAGGAGTTCCACAGACTGACCACACGCTGAGTAAAGAAATATTTTCTTTTGTCTGTCCTAACCCGCCCAACACTCAATTTTAGTGGATGTCCCCTGGTTCTGGTATTATGTGAGAGCGTAAAGAGCATCTCCCTATCCACTCTGTCCATCCCCTGCATAATTTTGTATGTCTCAATCATGTCCCCCCTCAAGCGTCTCTTTTCTAGGCTGAAGAGGCCCAAACGCCATAGCCTTTCCTCATAAGGAAGGTGCCCCAGCCCCGTAATCATCTTAGTCGCTCTCTTTTGCACCTTTTCCATTTCCACTATGTCTTTTTTGAGATGCGGCGACCAGAACTGGACACAATACTCCAGGTGTGGCCTTACCATCGATTTGTACAACGGCATTATAATACTAACTGTTTTGTTCTCAATACCCTTCCTAATGATCCCAAGCATAGAATTGGCCTTCTTCACTGCCGCCGCACATTGGGTCGACACTTTCATCGACCTGTCCACCACCACCCCAAGATCTCTCTCCTGATCTGTCACAGACAGCTCAGAACCCATCAGCCTATATCTAAAGTTTTGATTTTTTGCCCCAATGTGCATGACTTTACACTTACTGACATTGAAGCGCATCTGCCATTTTGCTGCCCATTCTGCCAGTCTGGAGAGATCCTTCTGGAGCTCCTCACAATCACTTCTGGTCTTTACGACTCGGAAAAGTTTGGTGCCATCTGCAAACTTAGCCACTTCACTGCTCAACCCTGTCTCCAGGTCATTTATGAAGAGGTTGAAAAGCACCGGTCCCAGGACAGATCCTTGGGGCACACCGCTTTTCACCTCTCTCCATTGTGAAAATTGCCCATTGACACCCACTCTCTGCTTCCTGGCCTCCAACCAGTTCTCAATCCACGAGAGGACCTGTCCTCTAATTCCCTGACTGTGGAGTTTTTTCAGTAGCCTTTGGTGAGGGACCGTGTCAAACGCCTTCTGAAAGTCCAGATATATAATGTCCACGGGTTCTCCCGCATCCACATGCCTGTTGACCTTTTCAAAGAATTCTATAAGGTTTGTGAGGCAAGACTTACCCTTACAGAAGCCATGCTGACTCTCCCTCAGCAAGGCCTGTTCGTCTATGTGTTTTGAGATCCTATCTTTGATGAGGCATTCCACCATCTTACCCGGTATGCATGTTAGGCTTACCGGCCTATAGTTTCCCGGGTCCCCCCTCTTTCCCTTTTTAAAAATAGGCGTGACATTTGCTATCCTCCAATCTTCTGGTACCGTGGCCGTTTTGAGGGACAAGTTGCATACCTTAGTAAAGAGATCTGCAACTTCATTCTTCAATTCCTTAATAACCCTTGGGTGGATGCCATCAGGGCCTGGTGACTTATTGATCTTTAATTTATCAATGAGGTCTGAAACATCTTCTCTTTTAACCTCTATCTGACTTAACTCCTCGGTTAGGAGGGGCCGTTCGGGCAGCGGTATCTGCCCGAGGTCTTCTGCCGTGAAGACAGATGCAAAGAACTCATTTAATTTCTCTGCCATCTCTAAGTCTCCTTTTATCTTCCCTTTCCCTCCCTCACCATCCAGAGGGCCAACCGCTTCTCTGGCGGGTTTCCTGCTTCTAACATATTTGAAGAAGCTTTTATTATTCCCCTTAATGTTGCTGGCCATGCGTTCCTCATAGTCTCGCTTGGCCTCCAGTATCACCTTCTTACATTTCTTTTGCCACAGTTTATGTTCCACAGTTAAGTTTATGTTGCCACAGTTTATGTTGCCACAGTTAAGTTTGTATAGGATTGCACTCTGAGATACTGTAATTTCATTTTCAAAACACATACACTTGTCACCAAATATGAACACTTCAGCTACCTTCCAGACATTTGCTCAACAGTAAATCCCACTGAAACCCATGGAACTGGGTCCTGAGCAAAAGGATGGAAGACTTAGGTCCTCAGTCTGCATTTTGCATCAAAAAGGTTACCTGATGACGTGCAGTTTCTACTTCAAGGGGAAATAAAAGACTCAGACTTTCTTTTTAATCCTCAAAGCCAACCCCACAAGTGGAAATATTAACCCTGAGCCCTAGAATAGGCTCTTTTCTCATTCTTCTCATAAAAACTTTATGTTTCTCCGAAAAGTATTTTACAGTAGTGACAAAAAGCACTCTGACTGATTCCGGTAGAACATGGCTGTGAGAAAAAGCTGGGAAGCCAGCCAAAACTGAAGAACAATTCACCTTTTTCACACCCTGCAAGCTATTACATCATCTCTTGCAGTTTTGTGTGTCCACTAGAGGAAAATCCTCAGATCGCATTGGGCCAGAGGTATGCTGCATATATCCATGTTGTCATATTCTTTTCTATTTAATGATATGAGCAGGTAATTTGAGACTGTAATCTTGTTATTATTGTAGAATCATAAATCAAAAAGATAAACCTTTTTGTTTATCACTCAGAATGGGTTCTGTTTTAGGCTCCTTCATACATCACATCTGCAGATGGAGCTACTACAGTACGGTTCCTCGTTGTGACACTTTTGGGTAATGGTGGAAGCAGAAAAGGGGGGAATCAACAGCAGCTGCACACTGACCCTGCCCCCCCCCCAAAAAAAAACAATGAAGAGCTGATAAGATTAGAGCAGCATTATGGTTCCTTCCAACACTTCTCGAAAAACCAGGCTCCCAACAACATCCAAGATGGATCTGGAGTCTCCAGGAAAAAGCAGCAAATTCCAAGTGACTCCTGAAAGCAATCCTTGAAAATATAATAGAGCCTACAGGAATTTCCCACAATATATTTCATCATGCTGAACATTCCCCCCCCCCCCCCAGAATAGCTTCAGTCAGAGTTGGCAACATGGTCTTTCAGCAAGGACTCAGAAGAGTTTTATTCCATCTTACATTTAGTGATGTGTCATCTGTCCCCCGTCTCTCTATAGAAGTGCTTTGGTTATAAATAGTTGCCCTCTTCCAATTTGTTGTTGATTTTATTTATTGGTTTATATATTGTATATTTTATTTTTTCTTTCCTTTCCTTCACTAGTTCATTGAATGGAGGGGAAGGACTCATTTATTGATTTCACAGCAGCAATGATTCTCTCTTGTTAATGCTTTTGATAAAATGTGAATTCACTATGATCACAAACGTATTCTTCTTATGCCAATACTCCTATTAAAGAGTCAAACTCTGGTAGGAAAGTTAACTAAGCCTAATGGGAGAAGAATGAGAAGTGGGATGGAAGCCATACATTGAGTGAAATCACCTGGGCGACCTTGTACATCTGGCTAACACCTTGTTCTATCCTCAGTGGTTAGCTTAGCAGCAGATGTACATTTAGATATTATTAAAGTGAATTTCTTCTTTTCTTAAAATTTCATGATCATGGTTAGTTGGAATTTTTTTTTTTTTTTTTTGAAGCAGACATGCTCATTAACACTAAAGTTCATCACTCTTAAACTTAAAAATTACATTTTTTCCCCACTGCAAAACAGGTAACATTAATCATAAACAGTATTTTCACCACCTGCAGATTTAGGCAAAACATTTATGTGAATGGAAAATACCCATGACTTGGTCTAAAATCAAAAGAGAAATTGCCAAGGTTGCTGGTTATAGATTCATACACCAACATTACTAACCAATCATAAACAGCACATAGGTATGACGGGGCCCTACAATTATGAACCTGTACCAACAGTGAAGCAGTGTGGTACAGTAATCAGAGTTTCAGGTTGTGGGGGGGGGATCTGGTTTCAAATCCCCAATCAACTATATATCTTACTTTGGGACATTGGGTTAGTCACCATCTCTCAGCCTATCCTACTTTTACAGGGTTGTTGTGAGGATCAAATGGATTGGGGGGGGCGCACTCCTAAGCACCTTGGAGGGAAAATGTGATAAAAGATGTCTTAAATAAACTATTTTGTTTGTGATTACAGTCAAAAAAATTTGCACAAAAGATTAAGGATGAAAATAACACAAGCTGTTCCCCACCTGACAAAAACCAATGTGTGAACTAATGGTAAATACCAGAAGGTTTTTTTTTTTTTTTTTTTAAAGTATTATTTTACCATGTCATCCTACACAAAAGCATATGGCCTTCTAGGCATGTTTTGTAATGCCAGAGCTGCATCATCATTTCTTTCACATTTAATAACTGGCTGGTGGAAAAACAGTGCCAATACCAGGGGGGTGCCCCCCTGCTCACCTTCAATTAAGCACTGGGTGCTATCACTGTGATCAACACTTAAGAGTTCAGCTCAGCCAAGTGGGCCCTAGGAAGGAAGTGGCCTTCAGGTAGCATGCAGTCATATCACTCTCTGACACCACCCTTGTGGGCAAATTAGAACAGGTACATCTGTATAGCCTGGGGGCACAAAGCCCTGTTAATCCTAAGGGGACACGAGCACCTATCTGTACATTTAGAACCCTCTAATTTCTATTGATCTTAACTGGGGATGTATGTGATGCAAATATTAATCTGACAGGAAGAAAAAGGTCAGTCTTGTGGCTAACAAAAAAAAAATAGTACTTGCACAGCATGATCAAGTTTCTATTTGTGTCATTTAACAGTTCATCATCACAATCCTGGCAAAGTTTATATGAGTAAAGTCTGATCTGATCTTGAAGGGACTTCCCCCGCTATGCAGACCAACACAGGCATGCTCAGGGTGGTCAAATGCCTGACCTTTGCTGTATTTTCCTTTCCAAATTATGAACATGTTAATATCGAGGAAGGAGGGGGAAGAAATCCTGCTCAGATTAACTTACACATTGTAAGCTTTAATCTTTACTAGCATCTGAATGATTAGCTTTCAATTAAGCACATTTAGTTGAAATTAAAAGACCCGATAATATTAAGTATCAGATGAACAGGACTTTGCTTAGGAAATGATTTTACTGAGGGTTTTTATCAGAGAATTTAGTGGGCATTAATATCTGGAGAACTAGACAGTATCTTCCAGGTAGAATAAAGGCACACTAGAGAATTCAGATTGAACTGCCAATGGAACAGCAGGACAACAAGCAACCTTGCCTTCTAAAACAGAATGTGTACTTGTACCATTCCCTACCTCCTCTAGGCTAAGCTTCTCTCACTTAATCATAAAGAGAAATCACAGTGAGGTCTCCAAAGTTTGCTTTTCATAATACAAATGTTGATTCTGAATATCAAAAAATCCGCTGCCTCAAAGCTAAAAGCTGATGAAGACCACCGTCCAATTTGTTCCCGGCTCACAACAACAAAGCATGTACATGGCTATGATGTTTTTTACATTTAAGGTAGCTCACAGCTGGGTAGTTAATGTAGCTCACAGCCAGGTAGCTCAACTACCTGGTTAAGACCTGATTCACATGGCCATTTAACAACAACAACCACCTTGCAAAATTACTTACAAGTAGATGTGTCTGAACCCCTTGGTGTAGATTCATTGTCTATCCCTAATATTTTAGCCTAGCCAAAAATGGGCTCCCTACCACTCTTTTCCATGAGATGACTTTCCTAAAGGTTAGTATATAGTGGAAAAACATAATGGAAAACAAGCAAACCCCAGTCTTGTTTATCAGCCCTAAAGTCAAGAAACAAAATCAAAGTTTCTTAGCATATTTTTTTTCCAATTAAGCTTACAGCAGGAACAAAATTTAATTGTGACTTTAGTCAGCATGTGGGGGATCTGTTCTGTGGCTGCTGCCACCTAAAAAGATGGTGTTTCCATAAATTCATGAATTTTTAACTGCACAACATTATTTGAGAAACAGATTTATGTAAATAACAGCACTGCTTACTGTTAACCGAAATATACTCTGGGTTTTGTTTTTGTTTTGTTTTTAAATCTGAGGTACTTTGGATGTTAAGATCTCCACATCTTATGATTGTTAAACTTTCTCATACTCTGGTCAGGAAGGGTATAGCCGCTAATAGCCACTGAAGCTGCAATCTTAGACACACTTATCTGGGAGGCGGTTCCCTTAGTGGGACTTACTTCTGAGTATTCACATATAGGATTGCACAGTAATAGACATATTTACCAAGAACGTGTCTAATCTATTTTTTTCTGTTTAAAATCAATGAAGCAGGAGCCCATTGCTCCAGCTTGTGGCAATGAATTCCATTAGTTAATGATGTGTTTCATGAAGTATTTCCTTGTAACTATCTGGAACCCACGGCCAACCGGTTTCATTGTATGACCACCCTGGTTTCTTTCACAGAGAGGAAGAGAACATAATTTCCCTGTTCTCTCTATTCACACTGTCAGTTCATAATTTTATCAACTCCTTAATCGTTTTTTCTTCCTCAATTAAAAAGCATGCTCTTTTATTATCTGTTCAAAATGAAAATATCTATAGCAGTTTCACCCAAAGACATTATGGAAGTCAAGTGTACTTGCTATGGTATAAATCCCTGATCCTTCTCATTGACCAGACAAGTATATCATTCTGACATGTTTCTTGGTGATAAGTCCCAGTTAAATCTCTAAAAGCAATAAGCTCCAGTCTAGTAAGGCTGACCTAAACTTAAGAATTCTGGATGCAACTCAGTACATGCTACAGGATACCATATAAACTAGAGAAAAATAACCCACTTGCTGATATTACTGTTGATTCACATGAACTGCACTTACATCCAAAAATATGGTTGGTGCTGTCAACTTTGTGTGAGCTGGGGCACAATCCTAACTTGCATTGGATCAGGCCGGCCGGCAGGCCTGCGCTGCATCCAGTTCAATTTTGGGACCAGAATCAGTGCAATCCAAGTCAAGGGGAAAACTCTCACTGAGCTAGGCCAACGCAAACTTACCCTGCTCGGCCTGGATCTGGCGCAGGGAGGCCAGTGCAACTTTTTGCGCTGGCCTCCCCAACTCCTGAGTTGATGCAAATGTGCCTTATGGCATGTTTGTGACACCCCCGGGTTGACACAAGTGACTTGCTCCAACCTAACTCGGGGGTTAGGATTACGCTGTTAATTACATTGGTAGGAGACATGGGAAGGGCCTGATTCCAGGTACAGTGTTCTTCCAAGAAGAAATCAGCACTATCAAAGCAGATAGTGACAAGCATTTGTTTAGTGCAGAATTCCTTGTATACTGCTTGATGTAGTAGTAGTTGGCAACCTTCAGTCTCGAAAGACTATGGTATCGCACTCTGAATGGTGGTTCTGGAACAGCGTCTAGTGTGGCTGAAAAGGCCGATTTGGGAGTGACAGTTCCTTCCACACTGGGAGCAAGTGCAGTCTGTCCCTGGTCTGTCTCCCTGGCTATGGGACTTCCTTCTTTGCCGCTTTGCCTCAGTCTGTTGGCCAAGTGTCTCTTCAAACTGGGAAAGGCCATGCTGCACAGCCTGCCTCCAAGCAGGCTACTCAGAGGCCAGGGTTTCCCACCTGTTGAGGTCCACTCAAGGCCTTCAGATCCCTCTTGCAGATGTCCTTGTATCGAAGCTGTGGTCTACCTGTAGGGTGCTTTCCTTGCACGAGTTCTTCATAGAGGAGATCCTTTGGGATCCAGCCATCATCCATTCTCACGACATGACCAAGCCAACACAGGCGTCTCTGTTTCAGCAGTGCATACATGCTAGGGATTCCAGCTCGTTCCAGGACTGTGTTGTTTGGAACTTTGTCCTGCCAGGTGATGCTGAGGATGCGTCGGAGGCAGCGCATGTGGAAAGTGTTCAGTTTCCTCTCCTGTTGTGAGCGAAGAGTCCATGACTCGCTGCAGTACAGAAGTGTACTCAGGACGCAAGCTCTGTAGACCTGGATCTTGGTATGTTCCTTCAGCTTCTTGTTGGACCAGACTCTCTTTGTGAGTCTGGAAAACGTGGTAGCTGCTTTACCGATGCGTTTAGCTCTGCTTGATGTATAGTGCCAGGAGTGTGCTGGAGTCACAGCACCTGAGTTGCAAGTCGCCGACCCTCTAACTCAACTTGCGAGTCATATCAGGCAGCTTAGTGACTTGACCTGAGCCACTTGCAGAGTCATTTTGACCTGAGTTGCGAGTCATTACAAGAAACTAGTCAAGGCGCGATTCAAGCACAACTCCACAGAAGTCCAGACAAAAAAATCAGGCCATCCGTTTGTCCAGTCATCTGTTCCTAGGTCTCCAAAAGAGTCCCTCCCCTGTGACCTGGCTGCCTCCACCTTCTTCTGTTCACCCCCCCCCCCAGCCTCATATAGTTAAAAAAAAAAAAACCCTTAAGCCTTCCTCCTCCCCTTCACCCCTCCAGCCCCCACCTCCAGAAACCAACCTCCCTCCAAATACCATGTCTGCTGCCACCATCGATATGAATGCCAGCTTCTGAATCGCCCACAAAGATCACGACATGGAAGCAGCCAAAAAATAAAAAAGGAAGCAAGCACACACACAAAACAGATTTACACACAAAAAGTGAGTCATCACTCAAATCAATTTGTGTCATGACTCATTTCTGAGTCACTGGCCCCCCATCACAAATCAGTCAGAGTCAATGACATCCATGACTTGAACTGACACGAGTCATGAAAAACCAGCGTTTTCATGACTTGAGTCGAGTCCTCCTGACTCAGGTGCCCATCCCTGCATAGTGCTGCATGCAGGGATCTTTGGGGCCAATAGCCAGGATCCAAGGAGCTAGATGAGGTCTGCTGAAGGTCTGCAGAAATTTGTGATGTTTCTTTTCCTTTCAACAGCATAAATGTTTCCTTGTTATGCCATTTCATACAGTTCCAGTATGGATTCAAAGGTTCTGGTTCTAGAGCTAATTCCAGTTCCAGTTCTAATAAGGATTCAAAAGAGGTGTGCCATGGTTCCAGTTCCAGTAAGGATTCAAAAGTTCTAGTTCGAGAGCTAGTTCTAGTTCCAATTCCAGTTCTAATAAGGATTCAAAAGAGGTGTGCCATGATGCATAAAGTCATGGTGAATGGACTCAAACACAACCAATGAGTTGGGCAACCGGAGAATTCCATGACTGAGTAGGATCTGAACGTGGTTCTTCCTGGTCCCACACAGACACATTAAACATCGCATCCTTTTTAAGAATGATTAGAACAGAGAATAAAAAGTGGAACAGGTGGAACCACCTAATTTTTATCTAAGATGATTGAACAGCTCACATATTGTCCCTTGTTACCAAGGGAGCATGGAATAAACTGAGTAGTCAAACTTTTTGTTTCCCTCTATATCTGTGCAATATAAAGACACAGGTTCAAGAAGCTGAACTCTATGTCAAATAATGCTTATCCTCTACAAATGCACACCTATTTGAACACTATTACAAGGAAATCTCTCTATTTCTCTATTACTATCCTTGTAATCACTATTACAAGGAAACAAAATATCAGGCTGTGTAAACTAACCTGCCATTACTGAAAATATGAGAAAGGCCCTTGAATGCCATAATCCAATTGATCTTTTTACAGAAAAATAAAATCTAATTCTTCAGGTATCAAACAGTGGCCCATAAACAAAAACAGCAGGGCATGTCTGAAACTTAGATTTGCAATCCTGAAAAATATTTCATAAACTTTATGAAGTAAAGGAAAACTCAAAAGGAAGCAGCTTCTGCAAATATAATTCATTTTTACAGGTCATAAAATAAAATTGTTACTGAATGTCTGTTGTAGAGATGTTTGGTGCAAGTGCAGAACTCTAGAGCCTGTGAAATCCAAGGAGCAACCTAGGATGGTTAAAATTCTTCAGGAGTTTTATACTACTAATGGAACATGAGACAAATTGAATTGAAAAGGGTTTCCTCCATCATGGGGCATTTTCTGCAAGAACAGATCAGAATGTTAGAGTGAGTAACATTAGAACCAGAACTGGACGGATTTAGGGACTTTGGGAGGAAGAACAGTGGGGAGTGTTGCCTTCTCAAAATATTTTAGCAAGACTACCAGTAATAGGGATCCTATGCCTCCCTCTCCACTTTTCTTCAAATATCCACTTTGGCTATCCATAAAAACACACTTCCAGCACAATCCTAAGCAGGTCTACTCAAAAGTAAATCCCATTTCTGTTCTATGGGGCTTGCTCCCAGGAAAGTGTGCACAGGATTGTAGCCATAGATGACTGATTCTCAACCACATGAATGGTTGAGAGCCCAATCCTATGCACATCTACTCAGAAGTAAGCCTCGTTATAGTCAGTGGGATTTACTCCCAGTGGCTAGGATTGCAGCCTGAATTGGTATAGAACTGTTATTTTCCAGATTTAGGTAAACAAGCTCAGCATCATGGGAGGTACTTCTACATGGCAAGATTATACTTTGTTATGGTAACCATCTGTAAATACATATCCAGAAAAACACCATCATCATATAAACTAGTAGCCAGTTACATTTGTGACTACAGCTGGCTCAAGACCATCTGATGCCTGAGGCAGCATTCCAAATGCTACCCCCTCCCTGATGATCTGCCAGCCTCTGCTCCTCCACTCTCCAATGTTCTAGCTCAGCATTCTCCACCTCTATATATTTCCTCTTCTTTGTCCTCCTCTTCCTTTTTTTAATTCAGGGTGTGGAAGGAGAATAGCAGAAATAAATAGGTGAACTAATGGCATCAGTAGGCCAAGGTGGGGAGGGGCAGGCTACCCTGGGCCAAGTCTTGAGAGTGCAACATCACACCACCTGAGCCTCCCTTTGGCAATATTTGGGTCTGGTCACCACATGCTCTTGCCATCGATTGTGTTTTCTCTGCTCATCAGTAAGAGCATGGGACAGCTGGGCATGAAGCAGTCTGAAGATCACTGAAGGCAGACAGGCTTTTTTTGTATTTAAATCAATGTAAGGGGAGGCAATGTGATTATGTCATTCCCAAACTTCCAGAATGCTTAGCCATGGTAGAGATGCCTTTGAGGTCTCCAGCAGTTTGTGCTCCAGCAGTCTCCAAAATCCATTCACACATCAGTAGTCCATTAGCCACCTCTCTAGTCTCCCACTTTCCTCTTTCTAGTACCCACACCAAACTCTCCCTTTATCAGGTGCTTTTATGCCTGAGGGCCCTATTACTTTCAAGTGGCTGCAGCTGTGCAGCACATTCCCTGCTGAATGCCCAGGCCTTAACCCTTAAAGGGGCCACTGCTGACACCACATCCTATCTCCTTGAGGTATCTTGTGCATTTCCATTACAGGTGGATATGCCCCCCACACACCAATCTGCTGCCTGAGGCGACCACTTCAGTTGGCCTCATGGATGGGCTGGCCCTGTATGTATCAACTTGTCCAGGATCACAGTGTGCTCAGGAAAAAAAAGTCTTTTCTTACTCCCCCCTCCCCCCAGAATCAAGGTAACTGTGGATGAACTACCCGGTGGAGGTGCTTGTTCATACAAGCAACAATCCCACCCAGGCTGTCATGTCTAGCAGCTGACTCACATACTTGAAGAGGAGATTGTATGAGGGCTGACACACATGAAGCAGCAGCAGTGGCAGTGCAAGGTCCAGGTAGGATTGGGCCCTGTGTACTATATCTTAATACACTTTTAACAATTACTTGTTACAAATTCAACTCATTATTATGAGCAAGACAAGAGCCCACTGCAAATCGCTTTAAACAAATTAATAAGGAAAAGTACAGCATGCTCAAATGCTTTATAAGAATCCTGATCGCCCAATTAGAGCAGGGAGATCGGAGTTTGTATGGCACTTACCAGGAGTACTGCCCCTACTCCTTTCAGAGATAGGGCAGAGATAGGGTCTGTTCTGGTGCAGACCCACTTAGTGGGCATAATGCCCCTAGGCCTTTGGAAGAGGGGAGGTTTCTGTTAACAACCCGTGTAGCTGCTTCTCCTTAGAGAGGGGGATGTTTTGTTACCAGCCCACTTAATGGATACACTGTCCCGGCTCCTGGGGGAGGGCAATGTTTGGTTACAAACCCACTTACGGATTTGTGGCCCCTTCTGCTTTGAGAGGGGGCGTTAGCAACCATTTAATGGGTGCTCTGCCCCTCCCCCTAGGAAAGGGGTGATGTTCAGTTACCAGCCCGCTTGACAGGATTGTGGCCCTTCTCCTTGAGAGGGAGGATTTTTCTGTTAACAGCATGCTTAATGGGTGCTTGGCCCCCACTGCTTTAGGGGCGATGTTATTACCAAACCACTTAAGGAGTGTGCTACCCCTGCCCAGTGAGAGAGGGGTGACATTCTGTCAACACCCCGCCAGCAGGTATGCTGCCCCTGTTCCTTGAGAGAGGGGAGAGGTTACCAACCTGCCTAATGGATGAGTGGCCCCTCCTCCAGCAGGGGAGGGGTGAGGTTATGTCAGCTATGTTGCTACCAACCTGCTTAACAGGCGGTGTTACCAACCACTTTAATGGGCGTGCTGTCCCTGCTCCAGTAGGAGAGGTGAGATGTGCTGTCAATAGGTACGCAGCCCCTATTCCATTGTAGAGAGGGGCAACGCCACCAACTCACTTAACAGGTGAGGGTTCCTGTTCTGGTGAGGGAGGAGCGATGGTCTGATGACAACCTGCTTAGAAAGGGCTGGGGTTGTGACAATAACTTCTCTTTCCCCCTTCTGCAGGATGCAGTGAGAAGCCGGTTTGTGAACTATTCTGCGGCCGTTCCATGGTAGTTTGGGCCTGTAAGTGGGCAGCCGCAAGGCAATTTGGAATGCAGCTCGGGCTCGGCCCTGCCATGCAAGTTGGCTGGCTGGCCAAGCGGGGGATGCAGTGGGGCCAGCTGCTGCCTGTAATTGAAGGAGAACATGTCACCTGACATATTGCTGATCCACCAGTGTGAAAATGAGCTGTGTTGGATGTCTGGGCTGTCGCTCAGGCCCAGAGCAGGCAAGGAGCTCACCACCTTTCAGGATTGGCTGCCTGGCATCATGGTGGTCTGGTTGGACTTCTTACAGTGGTGTGTGTGGCGTGGGGCCAGCCGCTGTGCTAAGGTGGAGAGGATGAGGAAGGTGGCCAAAGAAATTGGCCAGTTTGTGGCACGGACTGGTGGACGGGTCATTGTGCATCCAGCCATTGCCTTCTTGATGCCTGCTCTCTACAGAGGAGATGGGGGCACTTGTCTGAGCAGGGGGTGGACATCTTTCTGAGAGACCTGCAGGATGGCCTTAAGGCACTTCTCCCCCTGTTTGGGAGCGGGGGGGGGGGTCAAGCGCTAGGCTGACCCCTCCTGGTGGCAGGTGGTGCGGTAGTGGCTTGCTTGGGACCGTGGAGTGCACCTTCAGACAGCTTAGGTAGGGCAGAACCCAATAGCAGTCCTCAGTGGCTCAGCGGCATGAGGACATTGACTGGGGCCCTGGCCGGGACTGTGGGGGTCCTCCTCAGAGGCTCAGCGGCTTGAAGAGGCACAGCCCGTGGTCCAGCTGCATTCCCCTTATGGAACAGACCTGGATGAGCTGCGTCGCCCATGAACAGGGCGCAGCTTGGAGTCGGGTGCACATCCTGCCTGAGGGACAGAGTTGCTTCTGGGGCTGCCCAGTGGTCCCGCCTCCGCACCACACAGGGGTTTCGCTGCCCCTGCAACTGCAGGTCTCAGCCTCCTTTCCGTATTAAAATGCTAATAAAGTGGCCCTTTTTCCCATGTGTGTTGTCTCGAGTGTTCATTGGACTGTGCCCAGATAATAGCAATTTAACCATCTCCAAGATTGTTGTTAAAAGACTTATGGATGCATGGCATGGAAATCTTTACACTGGAGTCAAAACATCCTGAAAAGTGATAAGCGATATGGATATAAAACACAATGGCATGGAAAATATGATTCCTCAGAGCTTTTTTGTGTGCTTTACAAAAGTGGAAGGTTTCTGGGAGATTATCTCCAGTAATTAGAAGTCCCTGGTTGTGTTTACATGGTTAGCAAGTGTAAAATATGATGACCTGCTGAGGATTTGCAAACTGCTAATGATGGATCGTGGGGAGAAGACATGTAAGATTTCTCCGACTTCTGCTGGGAATACTTCAAAAGTAAAGCATGTTGTTTTCCCTGGGGTTTATAACACCTCTTCTACCTTAATCGGCTTGCTCCACCTCCTTTCTTTGAAGCTCTCTAAGAGAAATTTCCTCCCTGTAAGATATCATGATTTTTCTTAGGAGGACAGAAAAGAGAATAAACTCTTCCTCAATTGGAAATATTAGCTTAGAATAACAAAATACAATTTTAAAAAGTGGCATTTCTTCTAATGTCACCAAGCCATAATGCCTTGAAAGGCAATTTGAATTTAATATTTCTGAGGATTTTTTTTTTTAATTCTTAGCTCTCACTTTAAAAAAAAGGAGGCTGGAGATCCCTAGAGTGAGGGCATCACTACAAACCAAACTGCAATTTATTTAAAATTATTGAGAATAAATTATAACAAGAAGCCTAGCAAAGGCTTTTTTTTCTTTTCTTTTCTTTTCTTTTTTTGCATTTCGTTTACATTCTCATGACACTCAAATTATTCTTCTTTCCTGTGATGGGATAATGTATGCAAGCCATGCTCACTTATGCAGTAACATTTGAACAGAGTTATCAGTATATGTTTGCTCTCCAAGAAATAAAATGGAGAAATGAGTAATGCTTCCTTACTGCCAATTGCTGCTTTCCTCCAAAGCAAATAATATCCGGGGGTGTCATCTGAAATGGGAGGTAGGTAGGGAAAACTTTGCACATCCTTTCATGACATAGGCAAGTGACAGAGAGAAGAGGTGAAAATAATTCAGGTGAACTGCAGGTATACAAATATAGGTTATAATTAATGACCAGGCATGATGGTTTAATAATATCAAGCCACTTACAATTGAACATCTCAAGTCTCATCTCAAACATGGTGGAATCAGATTGTGTGGGTTTTTGGCCAAAGCAATAGAATAGAATAGAACAATAGAGCTTTGTTGGAGCTAAAGTCTCTTATGCCACGTTCCTATCCACACTTTCCTGGGAGTAAGCCCCATTGACTATAATGGAACTTACTTCTGAGTAGACCTGCATAGGATTGGGCTCTTAGTTGTCAGATGCACCACTTGTCCTCTTGGCATTATCACGGACAGGCAGGGGCAACTGCTCCTGCACCCAGATTCCAGGGTTTGCTCTCCATCTCGGGGTCACTAATGTATGTCAATGGCTGGATTTGAAGCTTAGCACCTAGGCTGTACTGTTCAGTTAACTAGGCAAAGGTAGAAAACCAGACAACTAGTATTTGTATTGGGCCTGGTCAATTCAAAGAGATTCTTCAAATTCTTTTCAAATTCAGTCCAAAGTATCCATTATGCTGCCAACCAAGCACAGGAGCTGAAATAACCAGTTTGTTTTCAAGTATGATTCAAGGTGCTTGTTATGACATGGCTTTAGAGCAATGTACCTGAAGGACTGTCTTCCTTCATATGAACAGGCCCACTCACTACCCTCTGAGATGGAAGGTCTTTTCCACACCTGGCACCCTCTGTGGCAGTGATTTTCAACCTTTTTCATCTGACTACACACTGACAAGGCACTAAATTTGTCAAGGCACACCATCAATGTTTTGACAATTGACAGGGTACACCATACTGCTGGGGAGGCACTCACATACATCCAATGACCCTACTAATAAATGACCTCCTCCAAACTCCCACGGCACACCTGTGAACCATTCACAGTGCACCAATGTGCCACCTCCCACTGGTTGAAAACCACTCTTCTGAGGTGTGGTTGGTGGCAACCAACCCAATGAGTGGTGCCCTCCCAAGGTGGAATTCCTTGTCTTGTACTGTACTGCTATCTCCATTCCTGCCAGCATTTCACCAGCTGTTGAAGACTGAGATCTTTCAACAGGCTTTTTCTGAGTTTGTTTGACTTTTTGGTTACTCCGTGCAGTCTTGTGTTAATTGCTGCTGTGTCTTATGTTTTTATTTTACCAATGTTTTTAAATTGATATTATAAGTCACACTGAGTCCCCCAAAGGGTCAAAGGTGGAGTAGAAATTAACAACAATGTACACCATTTCCCTTCTGTTTCTGAGGCCAGAGCACTCACAGTCAATGAGGTTCCTCATGCAAGACTGAGTCCCTAACAAACACTATAGGTAGGGTTACCACTGCGGTTTTCAAACTCTCCGGGAGTTTGAAACCCACGGTAAGTCTTTGCAGGGGTGGGGGGGAGGCAGCAGGGGCAGGGGGAAGGCAACCACGCGATCCGCCGGATCGCGTCGCTCAGGGGCTGCAAGAACTGGAATGCACTCACCAGTCCCTGCAACAACCATCCCTGTGTGTGGGGAGCCCTGCACGAGCGCCTGGAGGGCGCCCCTGGTCAGGGAAAGGGAGAGTGGAGCGATCTGCTCTGCCTCCGCAAAAGCGGAAGCGGAGCGCGATCGCCCAACTCTCCCTTTCCCTGACTTGGGGAGCTCTGCACGCACTCGCGCAGGGCTCCCCGCTGCTGTAGAGACTGGAGGGTGAACCCCAGTCCCTGCAGCCCCTTCAGAAGGGAAAGCGGAGCGATCGTGCTCCGCTTCTGGTTTTGCGGAGCGGGGTGCAATTGCTCCGCTTTCACTTTTCCTGACCTGGGGAGCCCTGCCAAAGGTCACCCCACACCTCGCAAGTGCACCTAAGCCCCTGCAGCCCCCTGAGTGGTGCGATCCTCTGGATCACGCTGCTGCCTTCCCCCCCGTCTCCTGGCTGCCCCCCCTTAAGGGGGCAGAGGCCACGACCTACAGGCTGGGGCATTGCGATGCCCCAGTTTGAATACCACTGGGTTACTAGATACAAAGGGGGAAAGAGTGCCTATATCTTTAACCATTGTATAGAAGAGGGAATTTTGGCAGGTGCAGCTCAACATGGAATTTTTGCACCTGCCAAAATTCTGCCTTCTATACAATGGTTATAGGAACTCTGTCTGGAACCCTTTGAATCTAGCAACCGTAACTATATAGCCCTATTCTTGTAGAAAGTGAATGCATGAATGCTTTCAGAATGTGCATATTTGTCCCACCTTCCCTCCATGGGTAAAGTCCCGTCCCACCCTTCACACATTCAGTTTCTCTATAGAGATGCATGCTGTTTGCAGGGAGAACTTTTCTCTGATTGGCACCCTGTAACATTCCAAGTTCACAAAGGGAGAAACTCTCCCTACATGAGTCTCTGCAGCAAATGCTGAATCTGTGAAGACTAGGGGCAGAGGGAGGGATGTGTCCATCATTGCAAGGTAGGCCATAGCACACTTAGAAAACTGCTCACATGTTTACTTTCCATGACTGCTTCCCAGAAAGCAGAAAGCACAGGAAAGCTAACATGTACCAGAGATGACATGAAAGAGGAAAAAAATTGAGTCTGTGATTACATTTTATGAGTTTTAAGCATTTCTTTTGTGTTGATAAGCCAGTATTTCTTCGGCTCCATCCAAAGCCTGCCTTTTGTAGCTGTGGAGAAAAAAGAGCAGGGTCAAAGAACTACATCCCAAATGCTAATTTGACTTCCTTTGAGAGGTCACGAAATTCTCTCCTCTGGGTCTTTTTAGAAAAAAAGAATTATGAGTCTATTACATATTTCTTTGATAATTAATGCCCCAGAATATTCCTGTGTGTATTAATGAATAATGATATCATGAAATTAAGACAGATAGGAGGTTTACATGATTCCTTGGTGTAATATGTTTCTGCATCTTGGGCTTCCTTCTGCCTGGTTGTACTTTAAAATTTAAGAAACAGTCTTTCATTCCTTATACAGATTGTGGCTCTGATCCACGAACAGGGTTGCCAATGTTTTCACTGGCTGCTACTCCTGTGCCTTTAGTGGCAGCTAGCTCTATGATTTCTTGTGGATTTAGGCCACAGTCCAGCACAGACTTAGACCTGATTAAGCACACTGACATAAAAAGACCACAATGTGTGCTTGTCTCTGCATTAGACTATGGCTTTAAAGTTTCACACAGATGTGAAATGTCCATTCTAAATAAAGCACCATGCACTAATAATAATAATACTGTTGTTGTTAAATGATAACATATTTAGTAGTAGTAGTAGTAGTAGTAGTAGTAGGGATTTATTGAAAATTAGGTAGCCCAAGATATGAAGAGCAGTTTGAAAACAGCTCAAATCTGAACACAATGTTTGCGTAATAGTGAGCCAAATTATCTGGGAAACATATTTGCAAAAGATAATGAGCCTCTTTGTGTTTCATAGGCACTCTTTTTGTGTCCTTTCTCTGTACATTTTTTATTACATTATCCAGAGGCTACTAAATTAATTTTGTTTCAACATGGGGAGTCTGGTTAGTGGATACCATCCTGCTACAACCGTCATTTTTTGCTTGTGCTCAAGGACAGTTTAGCTTGAAGAAGCCCATAGCAGCTGCTGATCAAGACCAATTGTCAAATGCAATCAGCAGTTAACAGTATATGGTATGAATTTAGAAAACTCTGTAATTGAAAATTTGAAACATTAATAACTAAGAGCCCAAGCCTAATTCTCAGAAGTAAGTCTCATTATAGTCAGTGGGGCTTACACCCAGGTAAGTGTGGTTAGGACTGCAGTCTAAACAACGTCTGTGTTATGTGCTTTACAGTTATTCCTAATTCTAAGGTTTTGGCTCTCCCCTTGCCACCTCTAATTCTTTCTTTCATTTCCTCTTTTTCTCCATGACTGTTTTGCAATCTTATGTGCATCTATTGCAACCAATGGGACTTACTCACTGGTAAGCATGAATAAGATTTCAGCCTAAATCTATGTTGCAATATCAGAAAATGCTCTAAAGCAAAACATTTCACAGACAGAGCACCAGTCGTTTATTTGTGCTAATTATTATTCATGCATTAGCACCCATTAGTCTGCACTTTTTCTTGAGTAGGGGGAGGTGAAATCAATCAGCATTCCAATCTTGCTTTCTTAGCAGAATGTCATTATTGTGGTTTTCAAAATCTGGCAAAAAGCCTAAAAAGAGACCCTTTTTGCCACCCGAACTGTCTAATTCAGACATCATTATTGATCAAACTGACATACACCTGCCAAAGTTGATTGGAACTGTGGTGCATGAAAGACAAGAATCTGGAGCTGTGTCCTTTCCCTCAAAATCCTTATCAGCAACAATAATGGAGAAATCTGAATATGAAATCTTGAGAGCAAAAATATAACCAATAGTGTACAGCTGAGTCTCAGGTAGAGATTTGAATGACAACTGACAGGAATTGGAGATGTGAACTGCAAACAAAAATAAATCAGATCATTCATAGTTTACTTAGAATATCATTGCCATAAGCTTTGATAGTGGTGAGTTAAGTTATAAACATAATCGCACATTGCCAGCTAATCAAGAATAGAGTCCTTCAGAATATATGCCCAGAAAAAGTATTGCATAGCCTGGGAAATGAGGTATGAAATGGGACCTAAATTGGTTGTTACCTATACACGTTGTTGCCACTGAAAACAGTAGCTGCATGACAGCCCAATCCTATGCATGTCTACTCAGAAGTAAGTCACATTAGAGTCAAAGGGGCTTACTCCCAGGAAAGTAAGAGGCACTTTTTCAAGTGGGTGCTCCTTTTTTTAGCAGGGGGAGAGTAACTGGCCCATCTCACCCCAGCAGTGTCTGTTCTGGTGGCTGTCTGCTGGTATTCTTTTGCATCTTTTTAGATTGTGAGCCCTTTTGGGACAGGGAGCCATTTAGTTATTTGATTTTTCTCTGTAAACCGCTTTGTGAACTTTAGTTGAAAAGCGTTATAGAAATACTGTTAATAATAATAATAATAATAAAGTATGGATAGGATTGGGCTGTGACTTACTCCACCATAATGAAAAAGTGTGGTTTAGGTAATAATGTCTGACAGCCCAATCCTGAGCTTCCTGGGACGTGAGACTGCAGCAGTACCGAAAATGGCTGCCGCTTCATCCTGAGCACTACCCAGACTGCGCTGGCAGGTTGTCAGGAGAAGGAGGCTTTTGTTCCCTTCCCCCAGATAAGGCAAGTAGCTCCGCAATGGGGCTGCTCAATTCTACATCTACACAAGGGTTGGCATAGAATCAAGAGCCTCTGTGTCAGGCCTGTGGCCCAACATGGAGGGTCAGGATCCAGTGGAGTGAAGTTCCACCAGTCCCGCCTTCCTCCTGCCCCACTTCCTCCCTGGCACACTTCTTCTCTGTCCTCTCCCCATCCTCCTCCCACCTCCCCCTGCCCCAGAATGCCTCCTCCCTGCCTCCACCATGCCCACACTTATTTCTCTGCCACCCGGCAATTCGACTGACCACGGAGCGGTGGCGCAGTGGTGATCCACCAGTGCCAGCCAGTGCTGAGCTAGTACTGGTGCTGGACTGGTGCTGAGGGCTGCAGACGTGCCTTATGGCACGTTTGTGACAATGCACATAGACAGTAAGCTGGCGCACTTTAAAATTGTGCCCTGAGCCAGCCTGGCTCTTTTCACTCCCAGGGCCTCTTGTTCACCAAATCATGTGGGAGGGTAACTTCTCTAAGGGCCCTTTCCCATCCAACTTTCCAACATTGTTGCAGCCATGCCAATGGGGTGTCTGCTGCACCCTGCAAGGGGGCAGCTGCCTAGTTGCCCTAATGATCTTACTATCCTGGTCACACCTGAGCATAGCTTTCCAACTGTGCAGGTGCAGCACATTTTACATAAGAACATAAGAACAGCCTCACTGGATCAGGCCATAGGCCCATCTAGTCCAGCTTCCTCTATCTCACAGCGGCCCACCAAATGCCCCAGGGAGCACACCAGATAACAAGAGTCCTCATCCTGGTGCCCTCCCTTGCATCTGGCCTTCTGACATAGCCCATTTCTAAAATCAGGAGGTTGCGCATACACAATTTTCAATTAGGGAGCCTCTGATGAGGGGCAAGGAAGCAAAAGAGAAGAATACTCTCTGAAATCCAGTGTTTTCATCATAGTGGAAGCCACACTAGTCCCTTTTCCTGTGTTGCCAATCAACCTCTGGCAGGCTTCCTGAATCTGTAGGAATCCCAGGAGCCCTTGTAGCGAACAGTGCAGGAGCTTTCCTCTCAGACTTTTGCCTCTCTGAGGGCAGGAAACTAACTGGTGTATCCATACCATATGGTGCCCCACTCCAATGTTCACAGAGGAGTGCTTCCTCATGTTCTGCACCTCTAGCTTGCAACCATGGAAGCAGGGATCCCCTAACAGGAAACACTTTTTGATAAGATGTATTTCCCAACCCTGATTTCTTGCAAGGAGGTTTCCCAAGAATTAAGTGAAGTTGGGACATCACTGCTGCAACCCACTGACCAATCACTGTTCACAATATATCAGCCAGCACTCAATACATGCCTCTGCTTTGCCCCCCAGGGCCTCCGCAAGGAATTTTATCAGGGGTACAAAGTTTCTTTTGGGCCCCTTCCCAAAGGGGAGGAGAGGGGGTGAAACACAGCAGGAAAGGGTGGTGAAAAGGATGGGCAGAACAGGAATGGGGAGGGGGGGAAACAGGGCGGGGGGGTGACAACAGGAAAAGTCTTTGGAGCCCAGATCTACTGGGATACTCAGTTCAGTCCAGAAAGACCTTTATCGGCATAAACTATAGAGAAAAAAACAAAACAACAATATACAAAGACAACACAACATAAACACCAGTCCTTTCCTCACACACTGCCCAGAGTCCCAGAGTTCTGCCTGGCTATTACCCTGGATAAAAAGGAAGCAACCCTATCCAGGGACTCAGGTTCAGATGTAGAAAGGAGAAACTGGAGCATGGTTGAATCCTCCCAGCCCTGCATCCTAGCTAACAATGGGCCTAGATATTTCATGCGTGAAGCATCATGTAATGGGCAGTAGAAAAATGTATGTGTTAGAGTCACGATACAATCCCTACCACACATGCATTTCCTCTCTGAGTAGGGAATACCACTAAACCTGCCTGTTAACAAGGCCAATGGAAGAGCGTTACATCTTGCAAGTGTGAAAGCTCTCCGAGCCTGCAGGCACTCTAGGTGATAAAAGAAGGAGGCTGGTTTCCCAAAACTAACCGGAACATGGAGATAGAGTGGAGAACATGTGGTTTTGGCAGCACTAAGCAGCTCTTGTTTACTGGGCTACTCAATGCAGAGCCCAGCTCTACCTAACTATATGGCATTGGCAGCTAGATACTGTAATATCAGTAATAACAGTAACCAAACACACTCCTAAGCCTCTCTAAATATAGAAAATCATTTAAAATCCTTGCAGAGAATTAGCATCATCATATTTAGGCTCACCCTTGAATGGAAAGTGTCCTGTTTGCACCAAAACATACTTCTGCAGCAGCTGTAACCCCACAGCTGTGTCTCTGAGCTTCTATATACCCCTTAATGGCAGGTGGATCTGCATGTGAAAGAGCTACTGTAGCAGCCCGGTTTCCTCCCAGATTTGACACTGTGTTAAGGACTGTCGTATGCATTCCTTGGACTAGCACATATGACCTTTGGTAGCAGCAGCAGCCATGCACCTAGCATCCCATGAGGGCACAGAGTCCAGGTGAGATAGGAAAATAAATTCCAGGAAATTTTTTTTTTGGGGGGTGGGGGGGCTTCTTTAGCTCCTGGGCCCCCCTTCTGACCCTAGACCTGGGTACCAATTGCCCTCTTTACCCCCGTCTCACGGGCCCTGAGTGAAGAAATACAGGGACATTACTGTCAATGATGATGAATGACATTTATTGACATAAAAGAAAAAATAAAGTTCACTGAATAAATCTTTTCAATAGTATTCCTTTCGTTCTAGGCCTCATTCACTCTTTTCTTTTGCTCCAACTCTAGTTGCATTTGTTTTATTTTAGGCCTTTGCCTCTCTTGAGTGATTTCTTACAAGCACTGGAGCACTCTCACACCCACAAAAGTCACCCATTTGCAAAGATTCAGGAAATCGTAAAAACAAGGGGAATGTAAGGGGGTTTTATTCAGACTGAGTCCCTCCCAAGGACCCGGGATGCCTGGTTTTTAGCCTATAAATACTGTTGCAAAATATAATCTGTTGCAGCAATGCAGCCTTTCACAGTTGTTTGATGGTAATTTCTGTGGTCCCTAAGCTGTTCAAGTGCCCTTCAAGGTGTTTTGGAATAGCACCGAGGGTGCCAATCACACTGGGATCATTTTGATCTCCTTCTGCCACAGTCTTTCAGTTTCTATTTACTCATCTTTGTATTTTGTTGTTTTTTCCAGTTCTTTTTCTTCTACTCTGCTATCACCTGGTATTGCTATATTGATGATTTTGACTAATTTTTCTTTTTTCTCAACTACGGTTATGTCTGGTGTATTGTGTGATAGATGTTTGTCTGTCTGTAGTCAGAAATCCCATAATATTTTGGCATCTTCATTTTCAACCACTTTTTTCAATTGTGTGGTCCCACTAGTTTTTTTTACTGCAGGCTTCTTCTTCTTCTTCATCATCATCATCATCATTGCTACTGCTGCTACATTGATCCAAACAGGAGGAAGAACAAACACAAAGAAGATGACTCTTATGAATATAACATCTTAGCCTGAAAAGATTAAACAACCCCACTAGCCAGTCATTAAATCAAATAAGAGCATTGCTTGTACTTTTAAAGCTCAGATTTACAGTCAGGCAAATTGTGTAAAAAGACTGGTAATACAGTGACGTCCAGTGCCACTGGGCTTTCGAAAGCTGACAGTTGCTGTAAAATAGTCATTAAACAACTTCTAGAAGAGACTCATCAGCAGATGCCCCCAGGTGAAGGATAGAGAAAGCTGAAAGAATGAAGGAGAATCTCATATTTTAGCATGACTGAATTAAACAGAACATATTATGTTGATTTCCAGAGTCAGTCCAGTAATTTAATTTTCATAGTGATTCCTTTGATTGTAACAACCATTTTATGAAACATTAATATTTTTTTTAATGCAGCATACATCCCGTTTCCATTTCATTAAGAAAAAAAAAGTTACAAATCTGCTGGCCATTAATTCTGTAAATTACAAATAAGGGAGTGTCTGTATTAATGCTATAACTCTGTAGGCTGGGTCGGCTGTACTTGTCTTGGTGCAAATATAAAAATGCTGTACAATTTTAAAATAGGTCTATTCACATGCAAGAATGCCATTCATAAACCTATTATGCTAAAATATTTGTGTATACATTGTCCTGTGTGTGTTTAATACGGGTGTGCTGTGTGTGTTTCTTGTGAGACTGAAATCCTTGCAAGGCAGGAATGAAAGTTATTTTTTGCTGTTTGAAGAGCAGAGATAGCAACATCTTCAGAGCGACTGATGCTGACGAATACTGCTGAGATCTGCCAACATCAAGGGAATCTTCAGAGGCACTTCAGTACTGCCGGAGAAAGGTGAAAGATCTGGGTTCCAGAGGGGGTTTCAGAACTGTCTTCAGGACCTGAGAACATCTGATGGAACTAGGGAGAGTGCAAGATTTTGACTGAAGGGGGGCTTGAAATGCAAACTTGTCTTGCTTGAAAAATCTGACCCCAGTTCAAGTCAAACGATTCAAAACGATTTGCACTCTACCCTCATTGCAACTTACCATGGAACGTCATTTCCTGCATGGAATCATGAAGCTTATTATTATGTTCTAACTAGTATCGATAAACATTTTGATCCCCAGCAGGAAATTGTGCTCCACCCAGTGCAGTTAAGAAAGAGGCCTGGTATGCTTTCTATATAGAAATGAACTCTTTCTGCTGTTATTCTAAAAGCAACACCACATCCTGTTTTTTTTTACTTGGAAAGGTCCTCTCCTCCCACCCCAGGAAAGGAGCAGGAAAGGAGCTACACTAACCAATTGGGTTATTCTAGCATTCATATTAAAAAAGAAACCTTCTTAAGGTCTATTTGAATGCTTGCTAAAGGAATAAAGAGCACTTTTAAAAAGGCTGGCCCTCTTATATTTAGCAGGAGAGAGTACTTGTCCCTGTTCATCCCAGGGCCCAGTCCTTTCCAACTTTCCAGCACTGATGCAGTCACGATACAGCCCCAAGGTAAGGGAACAAGCATTCCCCCACCACAGGTTGCAGTGTCTGCCCTGCTCTCACGGCTGCACTGGTGCTGGAAAGATGGATAGGATTGATCCCTTGGTATAACAACCTCCCGGTGGCTGGACTCAATGTGGAACTAGTGTGCAGCAACGTTAGGCAGATGACTCGCACAGAGGCCTGTACCTGTGGCGAACTAATTCATAAGATCTACCCCCCCATCCCACATTATGAGGGGGAGAAATTGCATGAATTGGGCTTCCGCATGTCTGGAATGCCCACTTTATATATTATTTTCTTTGCATGGTGCTCATCTTGGCTGACTAACAGTGCAAGCTTATGCACATTGACTCAAAAGTCAGTCCTATTGATTTCAATGAAACTCAGTCCCAGGTAAGTGTGAATAGACTTGCAACCTGGGGCCTCCTTCTAAGTAGAGATACATAGAATTGCTCTGTATGAATGTGATCCATTCCTCTCTGAATGAGGACATCAATATATAACATTTATTTACACTGGCACACCCCAAAGAAACATGCAAGACATAGGCTTGGAATGATTTAAACTTTATTAATAAACAACAAAACTGCAGCAGGGGAAAAATTTCTCCCAGCGTGCTGGCATCTAATTGCATGGAGGAAATGGTGCTGGCCATCTACTTCCCCCTGACCCTAATCAAGCATCAGCTCCTGACTCAAGGCGTCACTCATTCGAGGACTGATTTATCCTATCATGGCCAACCCCAAAGGATCGAGGCAGCCAGCCAGCACAGACCCACACTGGAAAACCTTGTGTAAACCTTTCCTTGAACCAGCCAAGGGGCTCACCAGCCAGCCTCATCAACCCAGACAAATGTTGCCAGAGTGGTTCTGGCTTACCCCTTAGCCTTGCTAACCTCAGTAAGTGTGCCAGTCCCTGCTCCTGTCTACCCAGCCTGCACACCACCTGCCTAGCCCAAACATACTTGCAAAATCTCCCAATTTAACCATGCCCAAATGTCAGTATGGAGTAGGCAAAAAAAACTGCCAACCAACAGCCAATCGGGTTAGCAGCAAAACATTCCTACCCAGCCCCTGAAAACACGACCAGTTAGTCTCAGACTGAACTTAGGGCGGAAGGGCAGGGCTTGCCAATTTGCAGTGGACTGAAGCGGGCCAGCCTGCCAGCCCCAGCAACAGCCATGCCACTCCCCTCTGCGCTAACGGGTAGCCAAATGCCTGCCTGTATTTTCCTGCCTCCCTCTTGCATGCAGAGGGAAGGGGCAGTGCAAATGATGGCGAGGCTGCAAGTGCCCCACCGGAGTAATTGCTGTGTTGGGAAGGTGTGGTGCACTTAGAGATACTATACAAACCATAATAAGCATTGTTATTTATGAGAGCTCACAAGTCTCAGAAAATCCAGTTTCCCCTGAAACAGTCATCACTTGTTTAAGCAATCTATGCAGCAAACTACTATTCTGACCATTTTAACCACATCCTTTTCCAGCCCACATGAAAATGAATTGCTCAATTTGGGAAGGTGGTAAGGAGCTCTCAGTAGTAGCACAGAACGCATCTACCGGGATGTAGGCTGAGCAAGGCACTGATTTCAAACCAGAACCCCTATCACACTTTACCCTCTGTGAGACTTAAATTGCTATTCAGAAACAAAGGTCTCCTGTCTCACCCACAAGTAATGAATGAAGGGAGGCAACCTTTCTGCAAGAGGGATAGCTGCCAGCTGTTTCCTCATATTCCTCCTCCTATTGTAGAGGCTGAATTATGTGCTTTTTAATGGCAAGAGCACAGAGGAAATTTACACTGGACTTGAAACTGACTAATCTCATTCTTTGATCCAGAACTATTGTAATTGAAGCTGATTAGTAGCAATTGCACCTAAATTCTAAAGTCACAGCTACCTTAAGTCCCATTGATTTCAATGAGTCTTAAATGTAACTAACTTTCTCTGGATCGAATGCCTTGTCTACAAGAAATTCAAACAGTATTTACATAAAGTTTTTCCACCTGACAAACTTGGGTACATCCTCTAATTGCATCAAACACATTAACCCTTTATCTTCCATTTTAATTAGTGGATTTAATTAGTAAACCAAATTGATTTCCCCATAAGTAAATTAGAAAATTCACACTGCAGTCTATAAAGCTGTTACACTTTTGCAAATGAGAGCAAGGTAAATGTTGTGAAAGGCATTTAAAAGTGGAGAGTACATTCAGAATGAGGAATGACACAGATGGGCTCACTCTTTGACAATTCTGAATAGACTGTCTTCTTTACATAAAATTATGTTCTCTTCAAGACTAAGGTAACAGCTCATTCTTTTTTATAATTACAATTGCTCTGAAAGTTAGGTTTTAAAAAATTTTTATTTACTGTTGATCTTTTCAAGACTGTATGTGATTAACGGTGCAATCCTATCTTGCGCTGGAACAGGCAAGCCAGGAGGCTTGCACTGTATCCAGAGCAAGATAAGGCGCCAAAGTGGTTCAGTCAGAGCTAAGGGGAAACTTTTTCCCTTACCCCTGGGTAAGCCACTGCAGCCCCTATGTGTCTCCTCAGACTTGCGCCACATCCGGAGGGGACACGTCCAAGGAGCGCGGAGCTGCTTAAAGCTGCTCTGCGCTGCTCGGGAATGGGGGTTGAGATCTGGCATAACAGCCAGATCCGAGCCCTGCCTCCTGCTCCCCACCTGCTCACCCCCAGGACTGGTAGGCCTCCATCCCGCCTCCTCCCCGCCCTCCCCACCTTAGAGCCTTATGTTGGCCGAGCTCGGCCGATGCACGTCTCCATGTTGGCTGGATGCAGCCTCTGTGTGCCAGCACACCTCCATGTGCTGGCGCGGCTTGCTCCCAAGGAGGAGTAAATGTGTTTTACAGCACATTTGTGACCCTCCTAGGCTGTTGCAAGGGACTCGCGCCAGCCTAACTGGTGATTAGGATTGCGCCCTAAAAGTTATAAACATATAATTTAAACATCCAATTATTTTAAGCATAATTTTAAAAATTGGAGCATGCAAGTAATGATCAGTGAATGCCCTCAAACTCTTACAAAGTCCAATATGACCCTGCATGGAAACAGTGAGGATATTTTCTTAAAAATTAAGCTATATCGTCTGATGATAGTCAATGAAAATAAAGGACTTCTGATTCAAACTTAGTTTTAATGCTACAGTCTCATGCACATTTGTGTGCATTTAAATTACACTGAAATCAATGCTCTGGATTGCAACCATAACATGAAACATCAGCTGAATTCAATGATGTTTCTACGTCAACAGTCTATACTAGGGTATCTGTTTTGTCCTGCCCAGTCCATCTCCTTTTTTATGATTATGTGGGGCTGCCCCTGAAGACGGTTCGGAAACTGCAATTAGTGCAGAATGCGGCGGCCCGTGTGGTCACTGGAGCTAGGCGGTTTGACTCTGTCAGCCCGCTTCTCTGGGCGCTACATTGGCTGCCCATTCGTTTCCGGGCCCAATTCAAGGTGCTGGTTTTGACCTTTAAAGCCCTATACTGCTCTGGGACAGGCTATCTTAGAGATCGCCTACTCCCGTACAATCCGGCTCGTCCTCTCAGGTCATCAGAGAAGGCCTTTTTACAAGTGCCGCCGCCTAAGGAGGTACGTGGGGCAGCGGCAAGAAATAGGGCCTTCTCAGTAGTGGCACCAACGTTGTGGAACTCCCTTCCCCTTGACTTGAGAATGGCTCCCTCTCTGGAGACTTTTCGGCGAGGCCTGAAGACCTTGTTGTTTAATCAAGCCTTCTGACTTCATGGCCTTTTTAACATCTTTTATACATCTTTTAGTTGCTTTTTACAGGCTTGATTCCTCTAAGTACTGCTGTTTTATGCTCTTTTATTCTGACTTTTATCTGACTACTGTTTTTATGGGTTCTGCTAATGTGTTTTTTAATGTGTTTTTATCTGTTTGTGAAATTATGTTTTAATCTGTTTTATATGTTGTTAGCCGCCCTGGGTCCCTTTGGGGAGAAGGGCGGGATAGAAATAAAGTTTTATTATTATTATTATTATTATTATTATTATTATTATTATTATTATTATTATTATTATTATTGTTATTGTTATTGTTGTTGTTGTTGTTGTTGTTGTTGTTGTTGTTGTTGTTATTGTTATTATTATTATTATTATTATTATTATTATTATTATTATTATTATTATTATTATTATTAAGAGAAAGAGACTGTTCTAATATCAGGGAGGCCACTGATTTTCTCTCACGTTTGCTGGTTGCATATTATATAGGAAACATCTGCTGGCCTCAGTATTTTCTGGTGGCGTTGCTTTTGATCGAAAACTTTGTGGATGTTTGTTATACTGCTGAGAGCCTATTGGCAGATGAGCATCTCTTGCTGTAGTCTCCATCATTATTTGCCTGTCTTGTCTATTAACGAGCACTATCATCCCATCGTAGGATGACAGCTGCAACACGTACTCAGGCGCAATAAACAGCTAAATGAGGCGCACAGCAATTTCACTTGTCACCAGAGCCCTCGGCACGACTGGCTGCACAGCTTGATGCATAAATTCATGAGGCTGTTGCATATGATGGAGTACGCCTGGCTGAAAGAGGTGATGGATAGCAGGGCAGCTAAAAATGGCCATCACCTTGACTGTGTCAGGGCATTTTTTAAAACTACCCCATCAGCTCTCTTGCATTCTTACTTGTATACTATCCCCAGGCTAAATGCTTCCTTGGGGACTGATCAGTGACTTTCCTTTAATATAAGTCTTGAACAAAAGTCCAGAGTAAAGTTTCTCTTATTTGCAGACTGGGTCCAGTCAGTCCAGCTCATAATAAGACCTTCCATTATGATGAAACATTTATTTGATTTTCTTTCAAGCAAATCAAGCATGAAGCAGAGTCAAAAGGTTGTTGGGCAGTCACAATTGAATGTGTCTCTAATTTGGGGTGTGTGTGTGAATAGAGGAAAACAGTTGGCTTTAAAACAAAGACCACCAGAAATTGTTACAACATGGTAGAAAGATTCAAATATGAAATGTTTATTCTGTTGTACTTTCAATTGCATGTTAGAATCTGTTAGCTGCCTTGCAGTTTTTGTCTTCTTTTAAAAAAGTACATCACCTAATAGATAAATTAAATTCCCTGAAATAAAAAGAAACAATTCTAGATCATATATCAGGATAAATAGATTTATTGTGTATTTTTTTTATTATTGAGCTGTATTAATATTTATATAGGCCGCCTTGCTGACCAAAAAGGGCTCTCAAGGCAGCTGTAAAATGTAACTATAAAAAAAATATTTATTTTTACTAGTCTGCCTTGTCCCATGGAATGTCTAAAAGCAATATAAAATGAAATAAAATGCAATCCTCAAAAACATGCTAACCTAAAATAACCTTCTGTGTGCTTAACCCATAACACAAAAGACTCAACTTCAGAAATCTTAGTAGTAACTCAGTCTTTCTGCAACCAGTGCTGAAATGGGGCTCTAGAATACACTTAGTGCATTATCAGCCTCCTCAAAGGGAGAAATTGCTGGCTTTGACATCAGAGCTGCAATTCCAGAAAGCTTAAGATGGAATCTATTCCTTCCTCATCTAAGGAGGAAGCCCACTGGCCCTCACGTTCCAGTGGCTTCACTAGGGTTTGCATCACCTGGAGAGAGAGGCCAGCACGTCACCCCTACAATGGATCTTTTCCCATGCAGTGGGCAGGGCAACATCCTGGGTGGTGGGTGCAGTGATGCACCATTACCTCGCCCCCACTGTTTTTTTGGCTATAACTTTTGATAGAATGGAGATAGTTCAACACAGCTCTTGATATACAACATGATGGAATTATTCAAAAATACCAAGATTTTAAAAATTTTGACCAGGAGTGGTGTCACCCCACCCTCCATGCATGTCACATCATGCTGCCTGCACCTCCCCCAGAGGTGCCACTTTTAGGTTCACATACCTGTCATAAGAACAGTGGTGGATTACTGAAAGGAGCCCATAGCACTGTCTCTCAAGATTTGTCCTCTGCTATACCATTTCACATGATCCACCTATTCAAAGTAGCACCAGAAGTAACTGTTGATGACATCGTCACCAGTTGCTTCTGTATTGGGAGACCATATGCGATGTGACCAGTAAGAGGCTCAGGGTGGATGGGAAGGCTTTTTTGCATACAGAAAAGCATGCTTTGGAACTCTCCCCACCGAGCCAAGCCTCCTACTGCTGTTTGTTATGTCACATCCTTGTTCTTGCTTCTGGGTGGCACATGTCCAGGGGTTCCACAAGTACCACCAGACACCACATCAAGTACCCATACTACTGGTTGAGAAATATTGGCCTATAGTATCTGATTTCCCCCAATCTCTTGTGTGCTTTTTTAATTTCTTCTACTTACTTGGCTTACCTTGCCTCCTGTCCTTTTCTGGCCCTTAATTACCAAATAATGGCCTGTGCCATACCTCCCTAATGTAAAAATCAATGAACCTTCTGGAATTGCTCATTTAAGTCCAACAGAACTCTCTGATTTGAGCCCTAGAATGGATAACTTGATCCTGCCTTTGTCTTCGACTTTCCTTCAGCCCTATACTAGTACTAACATGATTCGTCTCTATCTGTTCTACTTGGTTTTCCCTTCTCAGAACAATCTGGGCTCAATTCTTAGAGTACTATTAATGACTACTATTTTTAAAAGGAATTTTTTTAACCAGACATCAGATACTATAGCAGCAAAAGGGTTTTACTTTCCATTCAAGCTCTAGTTATAGAAACCTTTGAAAAACATTGAGTTTCTCAACTATGAAGAAGCCGTGGACAATTCATATCATTGACCCCCAATTAAGCTTGGCAAACAGCTGGAAACAACAGTATGGAGACAGGGGATACACTCAAGATCATACTGAAGTCAAACGCTTTTGACTCCAAACTCCCACTGATTTTAATGGCACTGACTGAAGCCATTACATATTGCAAGGTGATGAATAGCAGCAAGCTCTTAATCATAAAGAGCAAGAGCAATTATCTTTCTCTGAAAAAGTTTCCTTATACCACAGTTTTCATTCCTAAAACCCATGGAGCTTTCCACCCCCCATTCCAAGGCAATTCATGGCTGTTCTGTGTGCCTATGAGAGAAACTAGCAAAGACACTGAAGTTATAATTAGGGTCTTGGTCATACCAGTGTTTTCCACATATCTCCCCCACAATCTACAGTATGAAGTCTTCCATTCAAGCAAAGCACACCAGGATCCAGAAAATTCAGGTCTTGATTTGATGAGTCCATATGATAGCATTCACTGCAAGGCTCAGAAGGGCTCCCTGCTCCAACAATGCCACCATGTTCACTTTGCATGGAGTATCCAAGAAGATCATCCAAAGCATCCAAAGAATTATCATTTCATTTCATTTCATTCACCTTTATTGGCATAAACAATCCAACAAGAAATCAAAATTAAAACATTCAGGGTAACCACCAATCATTGATCAGGCAAAGAAATACAGAGGAATTTACGCCTCAACAGTGCTTTAAATATATATTTTGCTACATTTGATGATTGGCACTCATTTCTCCTGTCTAACAAGTACCGGACCAAGTCTGTATCTGAACCATGAAAGCTTTCCAGGAATGGATATAGAAATCGATGGCGTAAATCAACATAGTGGGTACAATACAAAAGTACATGGGTCAAGGACTCTTTTGAGGTCAGGTCGCAAGAACATGACTGGGGACTTTCCAATTGTCTATTAAATCTTACTCTTAGTACATTAGTAGGTAAAATATTAAACCTACCCAGTGTAAAGGCTCTACAGATTTGAGGTGAACACATGAATGATAGATAGCTTGAACCCAAATCAGAGGGCCATGAAAGACCAATATTTAGAGGCAAACAAGACTTATGGGCTGAAGCTTGCAAATTCTGATTTTCTATATCTAATAGTCGGGTCCGAACAAGATTGTAAGCCGCAGACATGAGTAATCCCCCTATCGGATCAGTTGATAAACCTAGCAGCTGGAGTCTTTTGTGAAATAAAGTTAGACCAGGGGAAAAAGAAACATCAGCAAGAATATTGGAGAGCATGATGTTCTGATTTGCCTCAAAACTGACCCTTAGCCAAAATCTCAAGAATCTTAGCCAGGCCAGTGTTTCAATTTTATGCAGACCAGCTTCAAGACACAATGCTGCATAAGGGACGCAGTGAGGTACTGCAAAGATCTTATAGAGGAATCTGGATTGAACACGTTCTATTAGAGTGGAAATGGCTAAAATCCAGATAGGGGTACCAAACAGCAATCGTGCCAGAACCTTGGACTTAAAGATCTGCACCGCTGCTGGGATATAAGAATTGCCCCAGGTGTAAAAAAAACCGCAAAGTAGCTTGAACTAATAAATTGCTTGAGTTAATAGCAGCCTGGCGATGGGGTGACCAAGTGTGCCTATGATGAAACAGGATTCCCAGGTACTTGAAAACTTTAACCTGTTCGATTACCTTCCTACCAAAGGACCAAGAGGTAGGTTTCCATTGGGAACCGAAAACCACTATTTTAGACTTCTCAAAGTTTAATTGCAATTTATTGGAAGTTAGGTATTTAATACATGAGTTGATTAAACACTTCAAGCCAATTTTCGTACAGGACAATAGCAGCATATCATCTGCATACAACAGAAGGGGGAACAGTAAATTACCTAATTTAGGAGGATGGGCGTCAACTAAGGACAAATGAGGAGCCAGGTCATTAATGAATATGTTAAACAGCGTAGGGGCTAAGACACATCCTTGTTTGACTCCTAAATTAGTAGGAATTGGGGCCGAACGTTTCCCTCATGGTGTTAATTTAACACAGCAGCTAATCTCCCAGTAGAGCTTCCTGATTAAGAGAAGGAGTCTCTTGTCCAGACCTAAATTGTCCAGTTTTAGCCAAAGTAACTCCCTGTCAACTGTGTCAAAAAAAATTTTTCCCCTGGATTTAAAAGAATTATCATGTTTAATAGCTCTCCCCCTTCCAGGTGGCAGGGAGCTACAGATGAGTCCCCCAAATCTTGGAGCTAGCTCTGTTTAGGTTCATGCCCTACCAAACCCAGGCTGTGATTGTAGTTAACTACCTGGGCCCATTAGATAACCCAATTAGACAACACAACTGGAAAATTGCAGGTACAGGTAGAGAAAGACTAACTGCATAATCCTATGCATGTCTACTCAGAAATAAGTTTCATTGTGTTCAATGGGGCTTATTCTCAGGACAATGTGTATAGGATTGCAGCCTAAGCAAGTATTTGTTAATAAATGTGTGTCATTATTCTTATTTATGTTTAAGCTTATTTGCAACTCAGTCAAGCTCCAGATACATGTATGTAAAGATTTAAGCAATTACTTAGTTTCCAAAATTAAAACCAGTATTTCTTTTTCCACCAATGCAATGTTTGCTGTCCTGGAGAAATGCATTATGCTCCCTCCATCTATGTTACTGGAAGTCACCTAAGGAAGACAAATATAAAGGCAACAAAATCAATGAGGCAGTTTCCTGCAAAGCTTTATGCATTAATCTCTATCACACAGAGAAATATACACGACTATAAGGGAAGGAAGTCACTTGTTCTCTAATAAAAGAGAAAACCCTTGGTAATAAGCAATTAATAAAGTTGTCATGATTAGTTATGCAACTATGAATCAATGTTTACAATAAAAATGATCATTTTCATAGTTTTTTATACCTATCATTCAATCACACTGTAAAAGAAATATCTTTTTTTTTTTTAGTTTTTACAATTACATGGGCTGCTCTCATAAGGTTTTTCAACAGTAATTGAGCAAAAGGAATTTTTGATGTTTTTGCAGGGATGTATCTGGAAGCAATTTTCTGCTGTAACTTTTGTTATTCAAATTATTTCTCCAGTCCCAAATCCAAAGTCTTTAGATTTTCTCCATTTAGTTTTGTTATGGAAAAAAAAAGTGTTTCTGTTAGATTTTTCTATATTTTAATGACATTTCAAGGCCATTTTGATAGCCACCAGGGGCAGGAAGAACATATTTCAATTCCTAAATATTAAGGACTTGTTTCTCACTAAGATTCAAAAAGTGTGATTGCACCAGAAACTACCATCCCAGTCCTAATGGGCTTTTCAGCTGCTATAACTAGTGTTCTGGCAGTGGAGCCTGCCTGATGGAAGTTGTAAAAGCCTTTCCTACAGTGCGTGAAGCTATTTGCTGCCAGAGTTCTGGTGGAGAGACTGCAGAAGCCCATTCCATGCTGGACAACAGAGGAGTGCCCACTGATTGTGGTGAGTCAGTGGAAGGGGCAGAATGGGGCGGGAGGAAAGACAGAACAGGGTGGAATGGAGGGAGAGCAGGAGGAACCCAGTGGTGGCCACTTGCACATGATGATATCCTTTTACTCACCTTCTAACAGGCCCCCTTTCTTTCCTCAGATCTGTGCCAGCTAAAGAGCTAATGGGAGGAGGGAGGAGGGATAGGATAGGGCTGCAAGTTCCTTTATCAAACACCTGTGCCAATATGTATCTAACCAGAGTTTAACATTGGCATCTCAAGACTTGCTTTCTATCTGGCTATTAAATCAGTGTTGATTGGTGTGTACCAGAGACAGGACCTTCTCACTAGTAGTACCACTGCTGTGGAATTCCTCATCTGGGGAGAGTGTCAAGCCTGTCCACTACCTGCTTTAAACAGGCTGTAAGAAACTTTTCTTTTTTTTCACAAGACATTTCATAATTGATACTTGTTCATTCTGGGAGGGGGAATAATTTAAATGCTCCATTATTAGGCTTCTCTTGTTGCTCTGCTTTCACTGTAGTTTTGTAATGTTGCTGGTTTATTGTAATGACATTTTGACTGTGTGTTTTTATTTTATTTAGTTGGTAGCCACCTTGGGAGAAAAGAATTTTAAAAGGTGGGATGTAAATGGAGAGAGAACCAAGATGGGTTGCTGAAAGATCACTATAAAGTGAAGGAAGGATTTGAAAAGAAGTAAGAACAGGCAGAAACAGGTGGTCAGCATTCCTGTGCCTTCTTTTCTTCTCATGAAACTATCTTCTCAGCCACTTTTTTCTTCTGGTGGAAGGTTTGTTATGTATATCGAATGTGCTGAAGTGAATTTTCAGTTAGGTTTCACTAAGTAGCTGGTTATGTTGAATCTGCTGTTTCACTGTATGTATTAGTTTTTCATACTGTTTTTTTGTTATTCAGTAGAATGCTTAGTTATGAACCCAGCCTTGTGTGCGCATGTATGCATGTGCCCTTGGGTTGCTTATAAGAGATCCAGAAAATATCTTACAATAAGGGTGGGATCCAGTAAACTTTGAGAGGAAGTTCCTTGAAGCTGTATTGGACAAATAGAAGCCTTTGACAGTGTTGTGAAAGGTCAACCTCTTTATGTTAAAAAAAACACACACACAACTGGAGCAGTATTGAAGTCAGTGAGATTCCTCCAGCAAAACCTATAGTAGCATTGTTGACTATTATGGTGGTTCCTTTGGTCACTCCTGCCATTCCTTGGATAACCACGGTAATTCTAGAGCTAATACATACCAACGAGTGCTGACCTCTGGGGATGCATGTGTTTATCAGACAATCAGTTATAAGTGTTATGGGAGGAAAAACCTATAGTCTTGTACACTATTGGATAAAAGGAAGAGATTGTTAACAGGCTAAAATTTCTCAAAACCAAAAGAAAAACACTTCTGTGCTTCTGATATTCTCCATAATTTCCTTCAAAGGAGTGAAAAATATATAATCTCTATAAAAGCAGACTTAATTCCATAGGTGCTCTGTATTGGAGCTGTCTTGAAATCCCCCAGAGCAGCTCCAGCTGCTTTCCATTATCACCATGAACCACTGCCAAAACTTTTGGGCCCAGGCCAATCAGTACCAACTTGAGGCAAAACCCCTTCTGCCTTAAAAGAAGAAGGAGACTACAGAAATGATGAAGCAGCCTAACATTGAATTCGTTGAAGATGGACAACATGAAGAAGATAAACTCAACTTACTGAGAATAACTTGTTCATTATTGTACTCGAACAAGCACAGGGGCAAAATGCAGCCATTTTTCCTTATTTTTCTCTATTACAAAATGGGTTGAATGATACAGACATTAGGGCTACAGTCCTAAGAAAACACTTACCTGGCAGTGAGCCTCATTGGACTTGGTGGATTTACTTCTGAGTAGATATGCCTAGGATTGTGCTGAAGGAGTTCTTCAAAGAAAGTCAAAGTTCCCTTGAAATTAATGGCGAACCTGTCTCGTTGCTTTCTCTCTCTATTAGTCATGACTTCCTGTCTTTGCACACAGCAATGTATGTTTATCATTTGCTGTGTATTTCAATTGAACTTTAAAAAAAAATCCATAAACAGCTTCAGAATATCTCAAGAATCACCTCCTCCTGTATTTGGTCCTTGTCCCAAAGCTCCACTCTTCATTAGACATCCTCTTCTGGTTCCCTTGCCATCAGATGCATGGTGGTTGGATGCTTGAGAGAGAGTTTCCACGATCTAATATAGCATCCCAAGAGAGGTATACCCCTTGACCCATCATTGCCGACTTTTAGACAGGCTATAAAGGCAATTTTATTTCAGCAAGTCTCTTTAGCCTGTTTTTATGCTGCTGTTTTAGACTGTGTGATTGTGACTACAATTATAATGCTTAAGAATTTATACTGTGTATTATGTTTGCAGAGTTGATTGTGTTGTGAATTGCCTTGGATATGTTATAGAACGATGGATATGTTTGAAGTGTATAAAATACTTATGGATATGTTTATAGAATTTATACATGTATTATTATTATTATTATTATTATTATTATTATTATTATTATTATTATTATTATTATTATTATTAATAATAATAATAATAATAATAATAATAATAATAATGTTTCATTGCTTAAAACTGTGTTGTGACTGACTTTTTTCCACGTGAATATCTAATACTTTCAATGTGACTGGCTATGCAAACCAAGGCTCTATAGAATATTATAAAAGAGTCTGTGACATTGTAAGGAGCAATCCTGTACCCAGTGATGTGTGATTGTGCCCCGCTGAAACAATTAGAATTTGAAAGCATATAATTGTTCTCAGAATTGTGCAGGATTGCTCAGCTATGTGTGCAAAACTGCAATTATTTTGATGGCACTTATATAACCGCAATATAACTTATATAACTTATAACTTATATAACTTATATAACTGCAATTATTTTGATGGCACTTATATAACCGTGTATAGGACTGCAGCCTTAGAATTATGAATTATGGTCTTTGTTGGTACTTGCTGTGTATACCAAACATTTCAAAAAGTGTCCTTGTGCTGTGTCCTAAACCAACACTTGAGTTTCCCCCACCATTACCACCGAGAGATTTGAAGATCAAGCCTAGGGGCCAAACTCTGCTCTCAGTTACATGTTCACCTGTGTAAACTGACAGCAGCACCTGCCCTTGGGACTTTAAACTTGATCTGATATTTGATGGGCAGTCACTACATCCATCTGAGCACCAGAGTGATGTGCTCCTGTCAACCTATGAATCACAGGAGCTGCCACACTTGTTTGGAGTGAGGAAAAAGCAGCATATAAATAGCTCTTGAAAGATAGCTCATGCCTCTCTCCTAGATGGAATGTGCATCTGACAACAAAACAGAAACAGGCTCCGGTACCAGTGATAAAGATGTTGAACAGCCTGATCCTATTCATTCCTTGTAGCCAAAGAGGTAAAAATTGTTGATTTGTGCTGACACTGCTAAAGCGGGATTCTATGCTTAGCTAATAAGGCAGAGCTGATTGGCTCTTCTCCAATTACTAGGCAATCCATCAACCTAATCCTGACTGCAAAATTTCAGCTAAATGCAATCCAGGGGATCTGCCTCTCCCTGCTCTTTCTCACTAGTGTGTTTAGGAGGCAGAGTGATGCACGAGGAACAACTGCCCTGACTGCTACTTCTGGGGAAGATGTGGGGCAGGGGAAAGAAAAAAATTCTGCATTCCACCTGTGTCAACAGCTCAACCATGTGAGCAATGGCAATACAAAAATCATTCCATTTTATAGCAATGTTATATGGAACAGTAGAGGATGCACCAAGTGCTCTCTATCAGAGGAGCTCCTCAAGTTCTCCCCAAGTAGAACATTTGTCCCTGCAAACATGGAGGGCATGGGGCAGGGAGCAGGCTGTAGGGGGCGAATAGTGGTAAACATGTACACCTGATCCTATCCCCCATTTTTCAGCCCACTCTGCCCTCTTTCTCTCCTGACACCTACACCAGCTACTTAGCTGACATGGGTTCAAGGAGACCCATTGGTGGTCAGGAAGCATATTCAGAGGTCAGTTTTTTGCTTACCTCTGGTTGACCTTCTGGTCCCTCCTTCCCCCATTAGATGCAGTATGCACTCCATAAGTCTGGTTGCATCTTTGTCAATGGTGGGGGATAGGACTAGGCTGCTAGTAAGATTATTCTTATGTTCTTAGAAAGAGTTGCAAGTAACTGACTGTAGAAAGCTATATACCTGACATAGATCAGATTAAAAAAAAAATCCTGATTCTACTTATATTCTCAGAATGTCCCTGAAAATGAATACTGTGAAAGGTAAACAACGTTTTGTGCCAAATAATTTCTACTCTCAGTACCAGATCTTCTGTAAGTGTCAGAGTGTCAGAGTTGTTCACATTTCTTTTTCAGTCTGCAACAACCATGATGGAAGAATCCAGAACGGCCGTGAGCATGCTTCCCATTGTGACAGACAGGAACAAAGCCTTGTGGGGGTAAGCAGTGGATGGAAAGTAAATAGGTTCATGAGCACTGGGAGCACACATAAGTGCTGCAGGCAGAGGAAGCAGACAACGTTAAATAAATATAGCTAAAGAGGAGGGGAACTATTATTTACTTGCCCTCCTCTAAGCATTGTACTATTCAGTGGCAGTAAAGGTAACCTTGAAACCTGAGTCCAGGTAGCTTCCTTCCTACAGTTGATACTCTTGATCCCACAAGAGCAGGATGGAAATTCAAGCTGGCTTCATACACTGAAGACAAAATCAGCAAATCAGCAACTAAGAGCCCAGTCCTGCACTATTGCACTATTGCAAACACACCATAAGGCACGTTTGCGACCCCTAGCGCCAGTGCTGCGACATGAGGCTCTTGATTCTACGCCAACCTTTGGGCCAATGGAGAATCAAGTAGCCCCATTGCAGCGCTACTTGCTTTAGCTGGGGGAAGGGGACAAAAGTCCCCTTCTTCTGAGGAGCTGCCAGCAGCTGCCTGGAGCGTGCTGGATGTGGCCATAGCCATTTTTGGCACAACTGCAGCCCCGTGCTCCAGGCAGCTCAGGATTGGGCTGTAACCCAGTAAGGCAGTGGTTCCTAGCGGTTTGAGCCACTGTGCGTTTTTGTCCGAAAACTGGAAGTGGCTCCTGTTTGCATTCCAGGACACTTTAGAGGTGCAGGAAGGTTCACAGAGGGGTCTACAAGCTCCACTCACCCTCAAGTAAACAGTAGCCATTCCCAGTAAGGGTTTAAAGTTTAAAAATAGAACGTCTCCTTGGTGCAATTGCGGGAGTGCCAGTGCCACTGTCACCATCGCCCTGCCCGTTAAGGGGGCAGTGACAAAGTTTCCCAGGCTGCGGCATCTCAACACCCCAGTTTGAGAACCTCTGCAGTAAGGATACATGAGCAAAAAGGGAGAGTGCAACATTCTGAGCAAAGACCATGGGTGCTTGGGAGGCCCCACCGTGCTTTCTAGCCCAAAGTCATAATACCAGCACCAAAGACAAACGCAGAGCTATATCTCCAATCTTGAGAACTTCCAAGAAAAGGACTCCCCTCAACTTGAGAGACTGCTGACTGCACAGATGAATTGTTACATAGTTATATTTTATTCATGGTTTAACCCAGATTCACCTTCCTGTCGTTCATGTAGATGCTTCCTGTTGATAATGACAAAAAGTCTGTGGGAAAAATGTATGGACCCATATGGGGTGCTAGAAGTCTACATAGTTTCTCCCTCCCTCTAAAATTCTGTTCTTGTCTCGTCATTCACGTTTCAGAGGTACCCATGGCAGCATCCATAGTTATATAGTAAAGAGGGCTACTGAAACTACACCAGCAGCTCCAGAACCTGCTGTACAAAGCCTCTGAGGTTCATATCGTACAGGCTTTAAGGTTTGCATATGTACTTCTCATTTGCTCTCCCTGAGGATGAGTAAGGCCTGTCTCCCCCCCTTCCCAAAGCAGAGATGCTAAAATTTCCATATCCTCCAACATTTTACAGATGAAAAGGGGGACACTCTTGACATCCTTGTGCTTATGCTAAGACACTGACACTACCTGTCAGCTTTTCAGTAGGGCCTAAAGATATTCCTTTTACACCTGCCTTTTCTCCCTTAGGCCTTATTATGCTGGGGTTTTTTTTGGCTGGCATTTAATCACTGGAAATAGGATTCTTATCATCTACTGCTGTTTTTATTGTTTTTGCGGTTTTATTGTACTGCTGCTTTTTACCACTTTTACCATCTCTGTTCTGCTGTTTTTAGCTTTTGTGACTTTTGTTTTGCTGTATTTTATTGTATTTTTGTACTGTAAATTATTGCTGTCAGCCATTTTGGGTATCCCATTTTGATGAAGGAAAGTCGGGATATTAATATTTTAAATAAATTAAATAAACAACTAGGTGCTGCCACCCCCGATTATGCATTGCTGTAAGCAATTCTCTGCCAGCTACATGCTACATTCATATATTCTGCTACTACAGCTTTCTGTTGAGGCAGAGTATGCTAGTAAATGCTCAGTAGAATATATGCAATCTTCAGTTTCTTCCAGTTTTTTGTATAGGCTATGTTAGAAGAGCAACAGCATGTTGCAGCACACACATATCTACCAATAGGGAGAGCTGTTATCTATTCAGTTCCTCATTTAAAGGCTTGTGGGTTACTCTTCTTTACTTTGACCCAACTTCCCATTAATCCCTTTTTCCTGTGCTGTGGTCTTATGTGCTGTGGTCTTATGTGTTTTCAAACTGAAGTATTCAAGCAGTCCCCCCATACACAGTGAAACTGATTTTAGTTAAGAGATTTCCTTGAACACAGAGAGAACTGCAACCATTGTTGCAGGCAGACCAGGAAAAGACATCAAAGAAAACTCTAAACAATGTAGAAGAGAGCAACCCACAAGCCCTTAAGTCTGCGGTTTTCAAACTCTCTCTGTGGTTTAAAACACACAGTAAGTCTTTGCGGGGGCAGGGGCAGGGGGAAGGCAGTGATGTGATCCCCAGGATTGCGTCGCTCAGGGGGCTGCAGGGACTGGGATGCACTCACCAGTCCCTGCAGCAGCCATCCCTGTGTGCGGGGAGCCCTGCGCGAGCGCCTGCAGGGCGCCCCAGGTCAGGGAAAGGGAGAGTGGAGCGATCTGCTCTGCCTCTGCAAAAGCAGGTGCACCCTAGTCCCTGCAGCCCCGTCAGAAGGGAAAGCGGAGTGATCGTGCTCCACTTCGGTTTTGCGGAGCGGGGTGCGATTGCTCTGCTTTCACTTTTCCTGACCTGGGAAGCTTGCCGAAGGTTGCGCAGGGCTTCCCGCACCCCTAGGAGGCTGCAGGAGGCTTGGGCAAGTGCACCCAAGCCCCTGCAGCCCCCTGAGCTGCCTTCCCCCTGTCTCCTGGCTGCCCCTGCCCCTTAAGGAGGCAGAGGCCAGGACCCACAGGCTGGGGTGTCACAACGCCCCAGTTTGAATACCACTGCCTTAAGTTAAAGACCTCCTACTGATGGAGACCAACATGTGGATACTTGCTGAATATATACACTGGGTGGCGCTGCTCACATGTTGTCACTCTTCCAACACCTCTCCTCAACAGCATGTATGCTAGTCCACAATGTTCATTTTGGCAAATCCAGGTGGCCTCTTGGCATTCATGTGCAACTGCCACACACTCTGCACCCATTGATGTAAGTACATCAGCCATTCCAGCCATATTTGAGCTTCCTGTTACGTCATATAGGTACAGAGTTTTACCATAGGGAATACTTCAGAGTCCAAGAGGACCAAGAGCTAAAGTCGCTAGAGACATAGTTATCCATTGTTTTGCTGTGGTTACACAATGCCTTAATGGCTGCTGGTTTGGACTTCCTGGCTACTAGGGAATGTCTCAGATCAGCGGTCTCCAAACTGGAGACCGCCTGTGCAACAAAAACTTCCTCCCTGTCCCGAACAGCTCTTACTGTTCTGCTGCTCTGCTACTTCATTCATCGCCCATGTTGACACAGGGACACACTCTGGGCAGTTGCATTTGTGGTCCAGACATCCTGGTGCAAACCCTGCTGGTATATCAGGCCATAGATGTGACTGCCCACAGTGTCCCTGTGCCCACATGGGTGAAGAACAAAGCAGCAGAGCAGCGGAACAGTAAGAGATGCTCACAGAGCGGAGAGATTTGTGTGAACGCCAGATGTGGTCTGGCGTTCACATCTGGCGAACCCTGTCTTAAACCTCTTTTGGAATGAAACAGCCTTGAAAGTCAATACAATGGACAGTGCAACTGCATGTGGGACACTGAAATTGCATAACATTTGCTAGCTTAGAAGGTAGTTGTGGAGTAGACAGAACATTATGTTGTGGAGTAGACAGAACATTATGGCCACTGTCCTGGAACTTCAAAGTATTCAGAAATAAATTATACAGACTCCATTAATTTTTGGAGGTTGTTCAGTATATTTTTAAATGTGAAGCAGGACAGCAGAGAAACTGCTGCAAAGGTGGAGATGTAGAACTGGGTCAACTGAAAGAAAAATCTGTGGGTTTTCTTTTTGTTTCCTGCAGAAGAGATACACGACGTGTTGTACGACTGGGGAGCTGTTCCGATTTTTGCTATCCAACATTTCATATTCTTCATTGCGTTGTAGAACACCATCATGTCCTAAAGGCACCTGCCCGCTGAGAATCGAGTCTGTTTTGCCTGTGCCATTATTACAGGCCGAGTGTCTCTGATACGTGATTGAGGCCTCACTCATAAATAAGATGCACTATAAATTTAAGTCCCTGCCTTGTTTAATCCCCCTTTGCCCACACAGCTAGGAAGCTGAGCAGAATTTATTGCCTTGTGTATTCTCTCTGATTTATGCAGTCATGAAGCTGCTGCATTTCCCTCTGTTTGACATTATTTTACATTTCATAATAAGTTTCTTCATTACATTATACCAGCCACCTTTGAAGACACAGTACTTTGTATCTGTGCAATATTTATTTATTTACTTTGATACCTAGACCTACTGCTCAACTCCAGAAGTCCTGGGTGGGTGACAATACATTTAATACACATTTTAAAAAACCATATTAAAATGAGGCTGAAAATAATAAATGGTAAAAATGCTTGTTTTCCATCCCTTTGTATAATTTCCTTTCTTCTTTGACTCAGATCCATGGCTTCATATCCAGAAGAGTTGTCCCCCTAGTCTCTGTTTTCCTTCATAGTTTGCCCTCTACCACCACCACAAGCAATGCCACAGTAACCACCCCATAACGACTTCCCCATTTCAGCCTCTCCACAACACTGGAACTATCATAAAAACCTTCTTGCCTACATTTCCTTTTCTTAATCGTGCCATAATGAGCTCTCCTTCTCCCTATCCCAGTTTGTCCCAGAAGTCCATAAAACCAATAGGCGACACATTTCTATTAGTTCCTATTGTTAATATCAAAAGGTCCAATCCTAGCCAACTTCCAACTTCTCAGGGCAATGCAGCCCCAAGGTAAGGGAACAAATGTTACCTGGAGGAGGTCTCTGTGACTGCCCCTCCACTACAGGATGTCACACACATTTGGTTGGCACAGCTGCATCAAAGCTGGAACATAGGATAGGAATGAGCCCAAACCTCCTCTTCCAGGTCTGCTATAGGCCATTTCAAGAAAGAGACAGAGCATCCTAGTAGCCTCAGTTGCCCCCGAACATCTGACCATATTGCATACAGTATCTTCTTCTTTTATAACGTATTCCAATGGAAGACCTCATTGTACAGTAGTATTAGCACTTTGCATTGCAAAAATAAGATCTATGGGCCTGTGTAAACATACAAGATCTCTTTGTCTTCTCTTGTCCGGTTAGCTAGAACGAAATTGCTATTAAAGTCATGTGAGTTCTTCTGATTCAGTTTATCTGGTGTTTCATAGAAACAAGACAGGAATGAGCCTTTAGTAATTAGAAAAGAATCTTTTTTATTTTTTGAAGGGAATAAAAAGGTTTTAGACATCAAAGATTGCAGATTAAAATACAAAACAACATTGTATACCTACAAATGTGTATATTTGTACACATTCCACAGCTGGTATTTGTGACATTGAAATGAACAATATTCTTTCATCAGAGAACATTCAGCCCAAGCATTGTTCATTTCAATGCCACGAAAATAAAAAATAAAAAAGACTTGATATTTTAGGATACCTGGTAGTTTAGTTCCAGTGCTCACAAGACAGCTCATTTTGCATCACTTCATCTACTGGACAAAATCATCAGTTGCTTGCCACTATCTACTGGTTTCTGCTCTGTGTATTGCTTTCTCAATGTCATTAGTGACCTTTTTCCAACTTGGCTTCAGTTTGCTTTGTGATTTACAATTCGTTCAAGACTAGACTTTTCGATTTTCAGAGTATAATGTCTGCCAATGACTAAAATTCTAGCACCTGAAATGTAAGGAAGCATGGGGGAGGATAACATGTTTGCAGGCCCTTACTCTTTTGACAGACAAGGAAAATAGCAGAAATCAGTGAAAGAAATAAAGGGTGGCTCCGTATCGGCGGATCTCTTTGAAACAAACCACAGTTCTGTGGTTCATATGAACACAGGAAATTGTGGCTTGCCAGGATATTGATCAAACCATAGTGTGATCGTGGCTTGGTATCCTAGTTTGTTCTAGCCACAGCAAGCTTAAAAAAAAATTCCTGTGTTTTGGGTATCATGAGAAACTGAAGTTTGTACTTAAACTGAGTGTGGAAACTTTCACTCACCTTGTGCCATGCTCTAAAAGAGAAGAAGGAAAGTGCAAACCTATGGCTCCCTTTGCTTATTCATGTATCACTAAGGGTGCAATCCTAACCCCTTAAGTCAGTGCTTACCAGCACTGACTTAAGGGCAATGCAGCTCTGAGGTAAGAGAACAAACATTCCTTACTTTGAGGAGGCCTCCATGAGTGACACTCAACTGCAGGATGCAGCACATGTCCCATTGGTACCGCTGTGCCAGTGCTGGAAAGCACTGCTGTAAGGGGTTAGGATTGTGCCCTAAATCATGCTTAATACTATACCTGAACTGTTTGTATGAGTTCTGACACAGAAACCATTTTTAATTACATCTACGGCAGTTTAGGCATAGATGACTTTGGAAAGTGAATTTTATTCACTGTAGACACATGGTCACTTGATTTTTTGAGTATACAGTCAAAATATGCCCCAAGGCTGTATGAGTCTGATCTAGTTTGTAGACACCTTGATGGCTGCTGGATGTTTATCTACCATAATTATTTAATGTTTGTTCATAGCCCATCTTAACACATTAAATGCTGTTTCCTCACACAGAAATCACAACTGACTCATGTGAATGTATGTGCTTTTGCATCATTATCAAAATGTCCACACATGGCAGCCTAGCAGATCATTTACTAGACCCTTGTGACAAAATAAGTGATTACTCATAATTTAAGAATATCTAAAGTGAAATTGGCTAGGGCCGCATAATATTCTACAGGCACATACACAATGCCTTGCAATGCCTGCTGTGAGTCTGTCCAGTATCCAGAGACCAAACCATAAATTACCTAGTTCTGTTTGCAAATAAAACCTAGAGTTTCTTTTGGAGTGACTAAAACAAAATTGTGAAGCTATTCATGACTCTTTTCTACCTTATTTTTGTTTGCGCTACATAGATTATCCTTTTATCTCTCAAATCCTATGCAATCATTTCCGTTAATGCAGTGATAGCTCCTGGAGAGTGCAGAGATCATCAATCACAGAGTCCCCTACTGTTTCTCCCAGCCAGCATACTACGCACATTCCAGCCTCCGTCTGCCTTTTGAAACTCTATAGACTCAATTCTCTCTCAGCCTAAGGAGCTGGTGTGCATATGATCTGATAAGTCAGTTTGATAGACTTTCAAACTCCAAACCTTCTTTTATTTATATTTAAATATGTTCTCAGTAAATGGAGAACTTCTTTTAAAAAGTGAACAGAATCACTGCAAGAAAGAGAGAGACACACATCCTCAAAAAATATACAGAAAAGTTCGCTGATGCTGTCAACTTTGAGAGCACTAGTAACCTGTCTGGAGAGATGTAGAATTTTAACCCTGACCCTCTTGAGAGCTGGAGTTCAGATTTTGTTCCCCAGCATTAATACTTCTCCATAGATCTGCCTGCTGGGGTGGGTGGGAGAAAGCAACTTTGGAGAAATGAAGCACAAGACTGCTGGATGGGACCAGGCTCGAGTTGGCTAGAGAGATGAACCACTAGGGAGTTACATATGAGTGGGAATGCCTCCTTACTGGCTTGAGTGGGAGGCAAAATGGCATTCCTCCCACCCTCCTGACTTTTGGTATAATGGGATTATCCAGTTGCTTAAGGGGTGGGAGTAGGAATTTTTTGCTCTCCATCTGATTGATGTCTTCTGCCTTCAGTCCTAGTGTGGGTAGAAGCAGTAGATCATTAGTACTGTCAAATCAAATGACCCCATCCACATATTTGGTTCAATGCTGTGTTTTCCAATCCAATCTTGTCCCGTTGCAGAGGTCCAACCAGAAAAATCATGCATCTAGCATGCTTGCTAGCTAGTGATTCTTGATGTACAGTTTTTGAAACCAGTTTCCACATGAATTACCCTTTCTAGATCAGGCCAAATTAATATTACTCAAAAAAACACATTGCTTTGGCAACACTTTGTTGTTTCATTAAATACAGTTTTTTAATGACAACCTTTAACAAATCAGTTTTCAGAAGAGAAGTTTAAGGATTGGCTAGTAGATTAGCTGCAGAATTACTGCACTTTTGTTAAAACAAATCAGGCGGGTTAAACTATTTTGAGATGCAATCATTAAAAACTTCTGCAGACAGTATAATAAATGCCACCACTTCTAAATGCACTGCTTTTTACAGTCTCACTGTAGGGAAAAAAATAAATGTTCTGGATTTTGCAGTTTACTGCAAACCATTTTAACATAATGAGGCAAAATTGAAGCTGCATATATATGAAATTATTTTGACAATGCATTAGTTTTAATGACTGCTCTGTTAAAAATGTCTATAATTCACAGAATTTACAATTGGGCAGAACTTATAACAGTTGAAAAGAAATAGCACTATGAGTCCCATTTCTTATTGTACAATCCCAAATACACCAAATTGTATCTTGAAAATTGTTAACGTATCATTTGTTCTCATGTGCATCAAACACGAACAAAGCTAACATTTTAAATGTTGTAGAGATGACATGCATAGATGCACATGCAGACAGACTTTTATTTTATTAACAGAGATGCTATCTTTACCCGGTTTTGAGTTAAACAAGACATCTGAGCACATTTTTCCTTAAATGAAAATTCCATTGAAATTTTTAGGATGTGTCGCTGTATAATTTATTTAGGATTGGGGTTAAAGAAAGCCAAACCTATTTAATGAACTATACAGTACTGATCTCACAATAGGAAATACACAGCCATCAAATGGGAGGAATGCCAAAACGTACACAAAAAACAAAAATTAACACAACACTGGCCTATTTGGAGTATAGGCTCAAGCTAGTAGTCATTATGGCTATATAGAAGGTCTGTGTTTCACTGGCAGTATATTGCTAATTACTATGTGACAACAGCATGGAAGGGCTGTTGCCTTCCCTGAAGCTTCTGGATGGCCATTGTATGAATTAGAATTCTGGATCCAGCAGGGCTCTTCTTATGTTCTATTTCCAGCTCCTAACATTAGGGGCTGTTTAAATACATCCATACTGTAAATGGTCTCAGCTGAATGATCAGAGGGTCACTTTGCTTTCCATAACTTTTGGTTCCCAATACAGTATTTCATTCATACTCCTCCTCATTCCGATAAGCGTCTCCAAGGAGAGTCAGATAAAGACAACAATACAGACAGTGATATTATTAAGTAGCCTCCTTAGGAATAATTGAGGGATTGCAAATGAGAGAAGAAACTCATTGTGCTGCCATTCCCTCTTCTTCTTCAGTCTTTGTGATGGGAATGAACACACTCTGTATACCATCATCTGTTTCTCCAACCATTAAAGATTGTTAAGAAAATGCATGTTTCCAGATTTCATTACCATCTTATTATGAAGCAAGACCTATTACAAAAGTATTCCCACATCGGCACGGAAACTGAGAATTTGCCAAACATTAATATACAATGGGAAAGGCATTCTAATATCATTTACTGGGGGTGTGTGTGTGATATATATCTATATCTATACATATAAAAACAAATGGGCTGACTGTTTTATCAACACCCACCCCAAATCCCCAGACCTAGAGACATGAAATTCAGGGAGTAGATTCCTTCCATGATATAAGGACCCACTAAGATGGGATTTTTAGAAATTCCACCTGTAAGGGGGTGAAAAGGGATAAAATGTGTTTTCACAGGTTCCTCAATATTCCTTAGGCCCAATGAAACACCAACTTGGTTTCTGCTTACAAAAGTTATCCGTACGGATGCTTAAAAATATAATTCAGGATTTCACCCTAATCAACCCCTAAAGGGGCAAATCTAAATTGGGGGGGGGGGGGTAAATTATATAACCCTTCGTATTACTTAGGCCCGGTTGGCTTTTTCCCCTGTGCTACTGCCTGAGAGAGGCCAGTGTGGCCTTTTAACCCTTTTTAAGGTGATATGACAAGTAAAATAACAGAAAAATAGCAGTCATTTTAGTGTTTACATTGAAAAGTAAAATGAAGTGTATTTCTGACTCAATGCAAAGTTCTGCTACCCCAAGATTTTGACAAGTCTTTTTCCTGCGAACTTGTGCTATCACTAGCCCTTGCTCTGCTTATCCCTGAGTTGCAGTGAAAGAAGAGTTAGAAAGGACACTGGCTTGAGAATTGTATGGCGCAGTCCTGCTTCCCTTACAGGACGCACTGCTCTGCTTATCACTGTGTTCCAGTGAGAGGAGAGTTAGGGAGGGGCACTGACTCAATAGTGCTGTGGCGCAGACTAGCTTCCCTCACAGGAAACATTTTCTCTTGATCAGGGGTGCTCAAACTTTCAACTTTAGGGATGCTGGACCTTTAACAAGTGTATAGAAGAGAGAATTTCAGCAGGTGCAGCTTGTTATCTGTGGGATGACAAGTTGCACCTGCTGCAATTCTCTCTTCTATACACTTGTTAAAGGTCCAGCATCCCTAAAGTTGAAAGTTTGAGCACCCGTGCTCTTGATTGTAGTTGCTGTAAATAACAGCTTAGGGTCCCTCCATTTAAGTTATTATGGCAATTGAATATTCAAATATCAATGGGGGAGATGGTACCTCACACTATTGTCCCCATCACAGGAGATGGAGCCTGCCTGTTCTGGTCTCTCTCCTATCTCATGTATGACACTCAGCTAATGGCTAGGGAGGTTCATAAGTTCCTTGTGAGGCATGTGGTGGATAACTGGGAGAAGTACTTCATCTTGTCCCATGACAAAGAGGAGGACAACTACACCAGCTCCACTGAGAACCTTGCTCACATGTCCCAACCCTTTACTTATGGTAGTTTATGCATGCTGGTGGCAACTGTTCGAGTAAGTCTTTGCGGTTTACTACAATGAGTATCTCTTTGAGAGTCTTGCTGTTGAAGGACACCCGTGAGGATGCTATGCTTTACACAGGACCTTTCTAGGGGCCATTTGGATGTGTACCTGCCATGTGAACCTGAGGAAGTGTCCAATACACCTCCCCTCCCTCAGCCGAACTGCACCTCACACCTCTCACAGCCATCACCTCTTCCTGAACCCAAGAAGACTCCTGGAAAAAGTCGTGCCAGATACACCAACACTAAAAGGAGGAAGCAACTTAAAGATGCAGCAAGGAAATATGCACAGAGTAATCCTGCGGTGGCCAAGTACCAACAAAATAACCCCGAGGTCCACAGAGCGCCAGAGTCTCGATATGAGCTCAGCCATCCTGACATGGGGTTCAATTGTTCATTGCAATCAAATAAAAATTTATTGGAGTCAAAATGGATTTGAAGTAGTTAAATACTGTAGCAAAGCAGGGGTATCACACAAGTCTATCTATATGGATATATTGAGCACAGGGCCTAAATGCATGTTCAAAGCAATTGCAAGATAGGACAAAAGAATAGCCAATAATAAAGTGATACAATGCAGAGAAGAAAATAGTTCAGAATGAAACTGCAATCTTAAAGATAGTAATTTTACTTCTTAACTTTGAAGAGCTGCAACATTTAAGATGTATTGACTTCTGCCAAGTGAAAATCCTCCTTTAAGCTTTGCCTGAGAAAGTTAAATTCCTAGTATAACTTTAGTGACTTAACCGTCCCTCAGAATTGAGCCAGAGGTTTTACACTGGTATTGTGATGGCTGCTGGAAGGAGAGAAGTTTAGAATTTTTTTTTTTATATACATAACTTTTAAAGTTGACTATTTTTATGTGGCAATGAAGAGGAGTGAGTGGGAGAGAGAAGCATTCACAACAAGTAAAATATTATTGTTTTAAGGTAATGGAAGAAGATAGAAGATCTCTAATGAGATTGTTTTTGAAATGGACTTAAAATAAAATATCAATAAGAAAAGCTATGTTTCGGTATTAGTTGTGCTAAAAACACAGTTTGTGGAACTATAGGTATAGTTTAGTAAGTAGGCTGTTGGACACTGACCTGTGAGTAGAGGTCAGGGTGTTAAATTTAGACCAGGGAGACCAGGATTCAAATCTCAGCTGAGTGATCTTGGGCCAGTTACTTTCTTAGCCTAACCTCCTTCACAAGGGTGGTGAGAGAATAAAAGGAGGAGCCACTTGTATTGGAATCTTGGTAGATCTGGCAAGGAGATAGGGTGTGGTGTCAGCAGCGGCCCCTTTAAGGATAAGGCCTGGGCTTTCAGCAGAGGGTGTGCTGCACAGCTGCAGCCACTTGAAGGCAATAGGGCCCTCAGGCATAAAAGCATCTGATGAAGGGAGAGTTTGGTGTGGGTAGCAGAAGGAGGAAAGCTTGAGGAAGGACAGACTGGAGAAATGGCCTGCTAGAACTGCTGATGTGTGAATGGACTTTGGAAGCTGTTAGAGCAGAAACTACTGGAGACACTAAGACTGGTGTTTGGCTGCTGTGCCTGAGACCTGCTGAGGATCAAGGGGCTGCTGTAGTGGTGGGAGGCTGCCGGCAGGAAGGAGGACCTCTGTAGGTTAAACAGGTGAGCTAGCCTGGTGGTGGGGTCCAGCAGTACTGCAGGGCAGAACCAGGGTCATTTTTGAGGAAGGAAGGGGAGCTAATTAGCTAAAAGTGGGTGTAATTCTCCAGGTGGAGCTTGGACTGGGAATCTGGTAGAACACCACTGTTGTTGCTTTGGGCTCCTTAGAAAATATAGTGGTATATAAATATGAAATAGTGAATAGTTGGACACCTGTAACCTTCAAGAGGGTGAAGTTCTTAAGAGGCCTCAAGGGTTTTGGGCACTCAAAGTGCTCCTGCTGCTGAGAAGGGACCACTCAGTCACATTCACAGGAGAGTAGCTAAGTGCACCAATCACTGCCATGAGTCCTTGCATCGGAGAGCACCTGGGGTGGCAGTGGTGCTTACTTTTTGTGGCATTCTAGAAGTTTGCGGATGACATAATGACTGTGTCACATCATTGCATCACCACCAATTGCTTTTGGAATGCTGCTATTTGGAGCCAGCTGGAATGTAGGGTGGATGGGAGAGCCCTTCCAGCATAAAACACAACACGAAGCTCTGCTCTGTGACCATATGGTAAGGGCTGGAGACTTAGACCATGCAGACATCAAACCTCCCCCGCAGAGCTGCAACCAGAGCAGCCAGCACCAGTTGTCCCACCCTAGTGATGCTACTCATGCCAGTTTCCTCCTAACACCTAACTACCACCTTCAAGTCCCTTTGTAATATCAAATATTTTGTTAGCAATAGAGTTATGACCTATTTGTACTTAGTGTGCTGCACAGTCCTATGTATGTTTACACAGAAGTAAGCTCCATTGAATTCAGGAGGCTTATTTTCATGAAAGTGTATATAGGATTACAGCCTCAGCATGCTGTCTCTCCATTATTTCTCCCTGGCATTCTGACCATGGGCTTTGCAAGCATATGGTTCTAGGCTCAATCCCCAGCGCCTCCAATTAAAGTGTTTCTAATTTCTGTCCAGTAGGTGTTGCCAGGGAAAGACCTCTGTGAAGTGTAGGAGAGCTGCTTGCAGTCAGAATAGCTGATACTGGATTAATTTGGAACAATATGCTAACTCAGTATAAAGTAGGTTCATTGCAAGTGCAAGCTCAGTCTGCAAGACCCTAATGGACCATTGTTGCTAATTAAACCTTTATATGCAAACTATCCAGAATCCCTTCCAGACATTGAAGAAAAACATACATCTACAGTGAGTTTCCTATTTTGTTTTTAACTTTAGGATGTTAATATCACACAATCAACCCAATATCTAGTATGTTTTTTGCTCTCATGCTTCATATCATTTTCTGCTGCCATTTTCATAGCCTGATAATGCACTATATCTTGGGTGCATTTGGGCTGCTGTGGGCACAATCCTAACCAGGTCTTCTCAGAAGTAAGTCCTATTTTGTTCAATGGGGCTTACTCTCAGGAAAGTGTGGTTAGGATTGCAGCCTGTATCTACAAGCACTTTTAGCTGATAATCTCTAGCTCAACTGTTAATTGATGGACATAAGGAATCATGTTTCAGTTCCTGTAGATGTCATGGAAAATTCAGTGGAACAAAACTTAGCTTGGCATAATTGATTTTCAAGGAAATTGTGCAATACACACACAGTAATTGAAAACTAATATTGAAAATCAGAGCATTGTAGAAATTGGCTTACAGTTCGCTTGCATGTATCAGTCCAGATCATGTCCAGATAAATGTTCAGAACAAATGTTAGGTAGGAAATCCTAATTCTCGCAAAATACTATCCTACTATAATCTTATGCAAAGTATGTTCTATCCCAATACTGACTGGAGCCAGATTTGCTTAGCTTCAGCAAGGTTGCTTCATTTTGTGCCTTCAGGATATGGTCTGGTCCTTGAAGAAGGGCAACTCACATGTACAGGTGGATTTCTGTGTACGGATTGCTTTTGTTGGATTGTGGCATATACCTTTACCTTCTGACTCAAATAAAGCATTGACTTTATTTGTTGTGTAAATACGGCTAAAATATTACTATTGAGTGTTGGCCAAGCCATTTGTGAGCCTATAAAGTTTGATTGATGGCGCTGCGGTAAAGGACTGAAAGATCTTGTACCTGAAGATGATGTACTGAGTGACTCATGATGGTTTATGATGATGTTTAAAGCCTTACAGCACAGCTTGTTTCTATGTAAGAACCTATTTTTATTACAGTGACCAAAGGACACTGACATTTTGATTCCATTAAAAAAATAAAAACCTGTACCTGCATTCATAGCAACATGCTTATTTTCAGAACCTCAAAAGTCACATTTAGCTATGTATGCAAAGATTGTTGAACTGATATAAAAACTAACATTTTTATAGGAAAGATGAAATTATCATTATAGTGGGGGAAGGGGAGAAGATTGGTTGAAGAAATTATACTGACTACCTCAGATACTAAAGTCACAGATAAGTTGAGGGCAGGTTTTAAGCCAAAAATCATGGAATTTTCTGTGATCCTCAGATAGGAGGTTGAACTTAGGGATATCTGACTATATATTAGTCTGATTTTACCAGAGGCCAGATCCTGAAAAATAACTTATAAGTAATTATTACCTAAGGACTGTACAATCGCATTAGAAATATAGTAAAAGATCATAAGATACATTTTTATTCATTAACTTAAATTCTGGTCTTCACAACCTTTCTGTAAACACTATTAAAGTAAGTGCACTGTAAACAACATACTGGTAGAACCATTAATCAAATCCTTCTTTAAGGTGCCTGGTATGTGCCTTGTATACCTGGTATGTTACATACCTGGTATGTTACATACCATATAACACATAACCGGGAGTGTGCAATTCAATTCACAGCAGAGAGACAAGCAACAAGGAATGAGCATGAGCAAGCACAGCTATACATAGTTGCAAACCATTTACTCAGAAGTAGAACCCATTGCTTTCCATGGGTGTTATTCTTAAGCAATGGTGCACCTCTGCCAAACATTAGCAAAATGGAATGAGGATGCAGAATGACTGGGCGTGATCCTGCAAAAGAGAACAAGGTGTACCTGATTTAAATGGAAATGTTGAGCCCTTGCTTACGTTTTTCCTCAGGATGAGTGAAAATGTCAACATTGGCTGCTGCTTGCCCAGGAGCTTAGTTGCCCTGAAGACTGATTGCTCTGTAGCCTGACTGAAAGGGGGGAAAGAGTTTGAGCCTCACCACTGTTTTTGAAAAGATTAACAAGGTTCTTATGCAGTACTATGTGCCTTTCCCGCCTTCTGTGTAATGGAATAGCCTGGAGGGAAGGAGGAGAGAACTTAGCAATGTTCTGCATTCTCCTCCATGTCCTCTTGTTCTTGGCTTCTCCTGGCTGCCTGTGACATGCCTGAACAGCCCTCACTCGTGAGTGACCTGCTGATAAGAGGAGGGATTTATTGGCAGAAACTCCTCGCCTTATAAGTGAGTATCTGCGGTAATCTACATTTGTTGGCTTTGAAAGTGAGAGCTGAGTAATTTTAAAAATGCAATGATGAAAAATATTTTCACATCTATTAAAAGTTTAAAGTATTGATGCTGAAGGCTTTTCAGTAGAGTGGTGATGGCCCTATGCTCAACACTAGGGGGCAATACTAGAAATATACAAGAAGCTAGAGGGCTATAATATCATGGACATTAAATACTGTACATTTTAAGTAGTAGTAGTACACATAGCCAATCTGTAACTAGAAGCCTAATCCTAACCAACTTTCAAGTGCTGATGCAGCTGAAGTGAGGCCCTGAGGTAGTAGAATAATCCTTTCCTTACATTGAGGACGCAACTATGACTACCCACCCCCACTGCAGGATGCAGCACATGCCCCATTGCTGGAAAGTTGGTTAGGACTGGGCTACAATTCTGCAGTGCGATACTATCCTTGATTTCCACAGGGCAGGGACAGCCATTGTAATCCTCTACTCATTCAGAGATTGATAGTATCGATACAAAAAGTACAATTATGTGCCATTAAAAAGTGTGGCAAAATATATACTGTTAATAATTTTAAAATATATTCATCAGAGTCCATGGTGAGCCCAGGATTATTCCCCCTCTCCCATGTTTCCCATTTCCCCCAGTCACAACAGATAATTAGACTCCAAGTAACAGCAACCATACATGACAAACCAGTGAAACCATCCAGGATATGGAAATCCCACCAAAGAACTACACTTTATATATTTAAGAACTTTATACACTTTAAGAACTAAGATCCATATGGCTCAATGCTGTATTACTCTGCTCCCAATTCTAGAAATCTAGAATGGTTGTTATAGTGCACTTGCCTATGACCTACTAATATGAATCAAGGGTGCAGCTTGTTAATGGAAGCAGTATGGCAAATTGGATTGATTTCATTCTTTTCTTTCTCTAAAAGAACCATGTCAGACATTGGTTGTGTGGCCACTTCCTAAATAGTCATGTGAAGCTTGAAGTGAATGTGATCCTAAGACCACAGAACAACATTTTCCTACTGCCAACATTTCAAAAAAGGCCCCGAGGATTACAGAACAGATTATAGATAAATTTCTCCATAAATGTGTGTACCATAAAATCTTTGATACAAGCTTTCAATTCCATAGGCTGTGCTCCCTCCCTCATCTCTCATTCTCAGGAGGCCCACTGATCATTAAGGACTGTGCTCCAGGGGGATTGGTCCATTTCTGCCTCAACTTGTTATTTTGTAAGTGCCATTGAGCAACTCATTCTATATCATATAGCTGTATTTTTTCCCCACCTACTATGTACTGTTTTAAATGCTGGCCAAGACCAGCTTGTTTTGATATTACTCATACTCAGTGGGCAGTCGAATCAAGATGGTTGGTGACTCCCACAATTCTAGGAGCTCCCACTGTGCTCAAGGTTGCAGTTTATTAGTTTGAACACAAACTTGAAAGTGTGAGCAAAATGCTTATGTAGATAGTACACATAGATACACTTATAATGTACACATTGCCTATCAGAACTTTATGAAACTGTGCCTGATGCAATAATGAATCTATGTGATAGGAACTTATAATTACTGAAGGAATTACAGTTTAACATGATTAAGAGCCTGATCCTGTGGCTGTGCTGCGGACCACAGTTGCAAATGTGCCGTAAGGCACATTTGCGGGGCTTACCGCCAGGCTCCCGCCAGAGCTAGCCCAGCGCTGGCCGGAGCTAGGCTGGCATAAGGCGGGTGCCCAAGTTCTGCGGCTTGACGGTCTCTCGGACTGCTGGGCTGCGGAACAGGAGGTGGGAGCATGGCCAGGGGCGTGGGGAGGCATGGCCGGGGGCGTGAGGGAGGTGTGTCAGGGGGCAGGATCCAAGGCACTCGGGCAGGGCTGCTCACCCTACACAAGCACCTTTACTTTAGCAGCAACCTTTTGGTTGCTGCTAAAGTGAGTAGCCCCATTGTGGGGCTGTTTCCCTTACCCAGGGGAAGGGGACGAACATCCCCTTCTCGCAAGGAGCCTCCCGCAGTAGCACGGAAGGCACAGGATCCGGCAGGAGCCCCCCATGGAGCCGCATGGACCTGGATCTGGGCGCTGCGGGCAGCTCAGGATTGGGCTGTCAGGCTGCAATCCTAACCTTACTTTCCTGGGTGTAAGCCCCATTGAGCACAATAGGACTTACTTCTGAGTAGACCTGCTTAGGATTGTGCCCTAAGTTATTTCATCCCAATGCTGCATATACGCAACAGGGTTCAAATGTGTACACCTATGGGCAGATAAATGGGTTAAATTCATATGAGACTGTGGAACAATGTAAGCTTAAGCCCAAATATTCTGGTTTAACCAGCTAGTATAATCAGTCTGTCATAAAATGTGATCATGTGCCCCTAAATGGCACTCCTGCTCATTGGCTGTTTTCTCTTCTGAGATCCCACCCACTTTGCCCCATCCTCTCTTTTCTTTCCTATCCAGGCTGCTGATGGCACAGTTACTGCAGCTCTGGACCCATGTTCAGTCAGTGTGGCAATCCGTCTGGCCATTCCTGTTCTGGGGCTTATTGAGTGTGGCCAATACATTTGTCCCTGACTTTCATGAACCAGTCAGAAGTGACTACTCTGGCTCCACTTGGAGTACCTTCTTCCTGGCTCTTCTGGGAGTACTCTTTATAGCTCAATATCATTTGGTTTCTGCATAATCAACTCCTACAACCTCACAACTGCTAACACTTCAGTCCTCAGAACACACTTTTTGGAAGTTAGTTGCATTCACTTGAATGGAATTTGCTTCCCATTAGGCCCAATGCTACCCCGAAACAGCCTATAGCATGCAGTGTGCTCGGCACAACCTCCACTAAATGCTATGGACTGGCTGGGGACTAGGCAGCAATGGAAGGATAGGTTAAAAAAAAACAACACCTTTTTAGTTTCCTATTCTGCCATACCATGGTCCCCAGTGGGCCAACACGGATCTATGGCTGAAATAAATCTGAGCAGCTCCTGGAGAGTGTGTTGAGGGCAGGCTAGGGCCATAGGATATTGACAGAACTGCTACCATCAATATTCACCCCCAGCCTGCCCTCAACAAGCTCCCCCCCCCCCCCGGGCTGGTCCTGATTCCCACCCTAATTCTCCCCCAGAATGCCTATGAACACTCCCTCTGCTGACTTACCTGCTCTGATGGGGTGGTTGGGTGCTCTGTTGATGCACTTCCGGGGCTGTCAGACATTTGCACTGGCAGTCCTGGTCTGTGTGCTGTAGCTGCAGCTGCTGCATTAGCAGCCTGGACCTTGCATGGACAGAACACAGGTTCCATCAGCGCAAGGCCCAGACAGAATTGAGTCATAAATTCACCTCACATCATAAGCCTAGGCACATTTTGCCAATTAAATAAGTGCATTTTTAAAGTAAATATCCGTAGGATTGAAAACATGCTGTAGAGTACCTCCACTGAAGAAAATAAAGAATATTGGAACTGTTATCCTAAGTGAAACTGTTTTCTGCTGCATGTAACTCTTAAAAAAATGCGTTTTTGCATTAAAAAGAAAAAGCTCAAAAGCAAAACCAAATGCATTACTTGCCTGAATATATGTTATGGGGGAGATCAGTTTAAATAATCATTTCCTCTCCCAGATAGCAAATCCTTGAAATATCAATTTCATTTTTTTTTCTTATTCAGAGACCCTGATCCTTGAAATATCCTTGTTTTCAATGCCAGATCTTTTGTGTCCATTTGCCTTCCTAAAGAGAAAAAAAGAAGGCAACGTTGTGATTTTTGAGATATAGCAATGTGACGCAAAGTGACAAATGGGAGAATGTGGCACAATGAAACATGATACATTACAGCATTATGCAATGCTGATACCTAAAGAATCTGTAATAGGATTTTTTTACTTGTTTTGCCTGTACTTCAGCCTAGACTCTTTTCTGCTAGATTAAAAATCCACAGAAATGCTCCTTCCAACTCTAAGAGTAAAATATTATGCTTTATTCCTTTTCACTTATGCCCTTTTTACAGCAGTTTCGGTGCTGCTGAATATTTTTGTATGCAAATTAATTAGCTTTCTTGCTCTTGTCTGTGTTATTACATTAGACTGTTGGTATCTCCCAGTTCAACACAATAGAAATAATGAGAAAGCAAATTGATAAAATCAAGAGCATCAATACACTAGAGCTATCTGATAATATGACTTGCTATCTGTAGTATAAAATTTATGCAAAACAAAAAGCCACAAAACAAAAATGGCATTGGTGCCTAGTTAAGCAAGGAAGCCCAGAAACGGCCACAACTCCCTGATCTTGCTATTTATACATGCTTCATACATGTGCAAATCTGTTTCTTCCCTTGTTTTTGCTGCAGAAGCTCCCTGGCAGGAACTCTCGATACGTTAGAAATAATCAAGAGATCTGGATGATATAAAAGTACAGAGCTCCACTATACAACACCAAAATGCCCATACAGAATACCCCTGCAGCGTTCATGAACAAGTGGATCATGCCTCTAAAAATATCTTCAAATAGAATGCATATCCACGATGTTCCAGCACCACTTTTGCAACAGAGCTGTGCGGTATTGATGCTTATGGCCATTCTTGGAATCTGAGGGGGTCCTGGAACACTACTGAAGAGGTTATGTGTGGATTTAAAATAAAGAATTGATTTTACAGAGAAAACATATAACACAGGTCATTTCCAAGCTGTACTAACAACACAGAATTTATCTGCCCCAAACAGGATCCCCTCATTACCCAAGAGGAAGTAATCTGTATCTCATCGAGATAAATACCAATAGCCCTGTAATAAATCCCCTGTATGCTGGGAAAGAACACATAGAAACTGATCGCTCTTATGACATATATCTCCTCTTGTGAAGAGGGATAATTCACAAGTGTCGTAGCCACAAGTGAATTATTATATCTCTTCTCACAAGTGAAGATAAATGTAATGCTACAGATAAGCAATCATGCCCACATCATCCTGTGTGTGTGTGTGTGTGTGTGTGTGTTATATAGGGAGAGGAAATACTTTAAATACACAATTAATGGAGAATGTATACTGCTTTTCAGGATTCGGGTTAGCTTAGCCTTGAGCTGTAAAATGAGAAGATTGTAGGAATCTACAGCATGTAGGGAAAAAAAGACCCAACCACTTATGGCTAAGCATTCCTAACAATATCTTATCAACCTCAATAAAGGTATATGTATGTATGAAACTCATAGTAATTCAAGCTACAATCACAAATCTATACCTTGAATTTCCCCCTCTCTGGCCCCTCCCTGCACTCATCACATGTACATTCAAAATTCAGCCTGAAAGTTCTTCTGCTCATTCATACTGAATACATGAAGATCAGTGGGGCCACATGCCTTCTTGTCTGAGTTGGGGATCTCCCTGGCAGGGCTGAAGTACTGGGGTTAGTGTACTTTGATCAGCTGCAAAATGTATTCTGTATCCTATGCTTCATTGTTGGGAAATGGACGGGTTGGCAGGCAGTGAGATTTTTTGGTATTTTCTCCTTCCCCCACTCCATTGTTTCCCTTCCTACACCAGTTCTGCCACTGATGTATCATTTTTTCTGCATCAGGCATGATCGTGGTCTGAAGGGGGTTTGAGTTATGGCAGTGTTCCTCAACCTTTTTGTGCCATGACTCCAATAAATAAAAAAAAGTATGAGACTGGGGAACCACTGTCAATCCAGCCCCCCTCCTGGAACCCTATCTGCCCACCCCCACTGCCTCCCACTACTTGCCCCATAACACCTTCCAGCACTGTTCACTGTAGACAAATATTCATAAGAGAGAGCAGAAAAAGTCACCGTGTTGCCCAGCAGTAGAAAAGGCTATTTTAGCACAATTGCTAAGAACGTGTGCAGGACTGGGGTACAATCTCCTGGTACCTAAAGAGGTGCACTAGATACCAGGCCCTTTACCTGGTGGTGCTTGAGTCCAGCAGTCCTATTTCATTCCTGTAAGTTGCTGCAATCCCACAACTGAGGCTTCGGGACCCCTTAGGGGTCCCAATTCCAAGGATAAAGAACACTGGCATATGCCAACTCCTCCTCTCCATGTCCACTCTGCTTTGGCCTGCCTCCCAGTGGAAGATGCATCAGCATTTGAGGAATGCTGGCTTATCATTGCAATGGTGTCCTGGGGATGTCCACAGTAGGCCAGTTGCTTGGATCAGCAAAGCTGTTGTTATGCTGGCATGTAAGGACATACACCATGGTGTGCTCTGCACATACTGGTGCAGTATAGGATTGGGATGTGAATACCATTCAGAATGCTGCCACTAGACCATTGACTGTGATTGGCCACAGGATGATATGATAACAGTTTGAAAACAACTCCATTGGTTCACTGTTGGTCTTCATAATGAAAAATAATAATCAAGAAGCAAACAGACAAAAGCGTTGCACACCCCTACCCAAACTTCAAACCTGCTGCTTCCCAAAGAACATCAGTTGTGAACTGAATAAGGACACAATCCTAACTGAGTCTACTTGTTCAGCTGGGCTTACTCTCAAGAAAGTGTGGTTAGGATTGCAGCCTAAGAATTCCTGAGCAAACTGTATTGATGTGGGTGCAGAGTGGGCTGAAAACATGTTAGCACAGAACACATTCTTCTGTGAACATTCAGAGGCAGTTCACAAATTAACTGCAAATATAAATTGATGTCTTGATCCTAAATGCACCATATGGAAGCACAGACCATTTATTTCAGTGACAATAACTTCAATACATTGCATTTCAGACTGGGGCATTCGACGGGTTCACCGGAAGAGTTGGAAACAGAAATGTCAACACACAGTTTCTCAATGGTATTCCCGCAGGAAATTACATAATTTACTAGCATGGGTATAATTAAAAAACAAGAATTTATTTTAATAGGATTGTGTGGTTGATTCTAAATCTCCCCACAGAGGAAAATATATTTAAATAATCAATATTGGCTTAATATAATTGTAACTCAAGTTCCTGAAGATATTAATTTCTTAATTGGGGCAATGCCTTTTCCAAGGGGGCTGAGTAAAGCAGCAAGGGTGTCAAGCGCTCCCTATCAGTCTTCCTACCATTTCCAAGCAGGCTCTCAGGGTTGCATTTCCCATTGCTATCTGTCCAAGGCTGTTGCTCTAAGTGGCTAGGGAAGGTAGCTATTTGTGCTCCACATATTTCTGCCCCCAGCACCCTTGAAATGTTCTCAGTCAGCTTGGTGACAAGGAAGAAACCTGAAGGCATGGAGGATCCCCCTGTCCTTACAGCTGCACTTCCACCAACTACTAGATCATTCACCCCTAGAAATAATGCTCCACATTTGTATATAGAGCACTCAAGTGCTGGGGAGGCTTCACATGTATTATCTTATTGCAATCCTTGCAACAACCATATAAGATAAATATTATTATCTCTGTGTTACAGCTGAGGCTCAAAGGGAATGATTGCCTAAGGCCACCTACTGAGACTTCATGGCAGAGGTGAGATTCAAACCAGGGAAGTGTAGAATCTTGCTCAGTCTCTCTGCCGCTGCAGCACAGTGGCTCACGAGGGGAAAGATATCCCAGATAGAAAAAATGGCAGCTTTCAGCTCAGACACCTTCATCTTAGAAATCAGTCCCTTAAGTCCCCCATCTTAGTTTTCTGCAGGCTATGGTAGTATTTTAAGTGCTATATGCTGTAAAGCAGAATAATTACCTAACACTTATCTGCTGACTTCCTAGTTCATTGACCTTGCATCTGAACTTGTAACTTGAATGGGAATAGCGATTACCAAAATGTACCTTTTCTGTGTATGCTTTGCAAGTCTTTTTGTTCAAAGGACTACGGCACATTCCTCACAACAAACACACAGATAAAAACATGTTTTCAACTTTTTAAACCCATATGCTTACTCTGTGTTCTCCATCTAACCCAACACCAACTCTATAGATTCTACAAGTGAGCAGGCAGAAATCTTTGCACACAGTAGTGTGCGTATTGCATTGTGAGTATGCACCCATTCAGAGATTCCCAGCCCAATCCTTTTGAGCTTTAGCACTGACAGAATGAGTGCCATAAAGCACTATCTGGCATCGTGTTGCCAGGATATTGGTGCGAAGACTGAAACCTTCCTGCGTGTGTCATTGGCTCTCCTAACATCCACCAGAGCAGGTAAGTCAGCAAGAGAGGCAGGAGGGGGTGGCGGGAGGGTGGAACAGGGCAAGGAGGTGGAAAACTGAGCAGAGAGAGGGCATAATGAGGGAGTGGGGAGGCTGTGGGAGGAGGTGGACCTGGTGGCAATGGCGTGCACCAGGACCTATCCCTCTTTCCTGCAGCCTCACTGCCCCCTTTTTCATCTCAGATTTTCATTAGCAAAATAGCTAGCATGGGTCTGTGGAGACCCATAGTGGAATGTGAGTTTTACAGAGATGTAAGGGGATTTAAATCCCCTTTCTCATTCAAAGCCTCCCAGTTCCCATCCCCAACACAGGATACAGCACACCCATTTTTGGTGCAGTTGCTAAGGGGACATTTGTCTCCTTACCTTGTATAAAACCCCAGCCTGCCCAATGGGGCTTCTTGGGTCTGCACTGGCTAAACTGCCAGCACAAGTTTAAGAAGCCCATGTTGGGGGAAAAGGATATGAGGGCATATCCAAGAGGGCATTGGATATGATATAAGCCTGCTTTGCTGCTCCTGCCTCTTCCTGAGCCTGATCCATTCCCTGTTATGCCCCCTCCCACTCAGAAACATCCCCTCCCTGCCTCTGTTCTGCCCTTCCCCAGCCTTGCGCTGCACAGAGCAGCACCTACCTGCTCCTGCAGTCGCAAGTCCAAATCTAGCACTGGTGGGGCAGTGCAGGCCTTTCCACTGGCACATCACAGCATACTCTGAAGTCATCACAAACATACTTTATAACACATCTGTAACACTCTAGGCCAGCACAGCAGCCGCAATCTCAGCAGGCTGCAAGGTTAAGATTGCGTTCTGAGTTTCTAATCCAATACTGGCATTAGAAAGGAAGAGAAGAGGGCATCTATGACCCCATCCTAAAACTATGAAAAGGGAAACATCAGCAGAATGAAGCAGCAGCTCTGCTTGAGCTCCCTTTTTCAGTTCAGAAAAAAGGGACAAATCAACCCAGAAAAATTAAATGGGGATCCATGTGAGAGTCATCCATCCAAGGTCATTCAAGCCACCCAGTCCTCTACTGGGAATGGACAACTCCTCTCTTTTATTTTGACTTCACATTGTCCTCTGGGAGTTTTGAACTCCAGTGCGGAGCTACCCCATATTTTGACAACCTAGACAATAAATAGTGCTTTCTACTATGTGTGGTTTTCTAATGTACATAATTTAACTCCAGTGAAAATGGTCTTTACAGAGAAGATTTCAGAAGCAAAACCAAAGGGCATGACTCTATAGACATCTTACACATGTCCTAAGACAGAGTGACATATCCAATCTTCAGAGCAATTTGATTGTTTGACATCAGGCTAGTACAAATGGAATCTGCTTACCTTGCTGATTCTGCAATGGAAATAATGTAATACTTGAGAGTAGTGGCAAAAAAAGTACTGATGCAAGGAACATAATAACTGGAATGTTTAATAAGGAACCCATTCAGGATTTTAAACATCATCCCAAAGAATAACCTAGTAGACTGAAACATTGCACACAGATAGTTTATGACAGTGGTTCCAAAATTGGTGGTTTGTGAACCACCAGGGGAACCAGAAGCAGGGCATTCCCCCTGAAGGAGAGTGGCCCTGCTCCAATGGCATTGACAGTGCTGCAGAGATCACAGCACTCTGATGCCAAGAGGTTTATTTCTTACCTTGGGGGCAGAGCTGGCCTCCTGCAGGCTCCTGGAGGCTTGCAGCCCCCTCTGATGTCCTCCAAGGCTTCTGTAAACAATCCCCCAACCCTGATCAGCAGCTACTTCTGCTTTCATGCAAAACCAGAAAAAGCTGCTGATAGGAGATAAGGATTGTTTACAGAAGCCTTGGAGGACATCAGAGGAGGCCGCAAGCCTCCAGGACCCTGCAGTGGGCCAACTCTGCCCCCAAGGTAAGAAAAAAGCCCCTTGGTAGCAGTGGTGCTGCAATCCCTGTAGTGCCATTGCTGCCTCCCTCCCTGCCTTTCTCCCTGCCAACACCAATACTTACCTGGTTTCCAACTCCCCTGTAAGGGTTTGGCAACCACTGGTTTACTGTATTTTAAATTAATGTGCAGCATATGTTTGGATGATCATCAGCTTAGTTACTACAAACAGAAAGACATTGTGTTTTTAATATCAATTTTATTGATTTATCAAAGAAGCAAACATATGTTTGATAAGCTGGTTTATTCCTGCATACAGCCCAGTCACTAGGAAATCAGATTTAATTGGAATTTAAGTGATTGGTGAGTTTCCACAAAAATTTCTCCTAAAGCAAATTAGGAGAAATTAATTGGAAGGTAAGGTCTTCCCAAAAATATTTGAGGAATTTCTATAAAAGTCAAAAGAACGGGGGATAAAGTATACAAATTGCTCAGGTATATTTGCACATTTCCGGGTTGTCACAGGATGTAACATTCTAAATGAATTTTGGAGGTTCTGTTACATGAAAATCCCTTTTTCCTAAGTTGTGATTTTATATCTGGTTACTAAAATATCATGTAGGCCAAACCTCAACATACAGGCCACAATCAAGTCAAGCCACAAGCACATGGAGTGCACAACCCCTACTTAGCTATATGCAAAAGTGTCTCCTGATCCATTCACCTTGTATGCAAAACAAGTCGGCTGGCACCTCAGGAGGAAGAAGTCTATTGTTATGTTGTTGTGATTCAATCACTCTTAAGTACCCTATGCAAACTGCCTCCAGGGGTTGGCCGAGTTCCCCCACATAGGAAGCCAGTCCTTGCTGATAACTGACTTCTTGATCCTTTCAATGTTTTACATATTCCACGTGCCCCACTGTGTGTAGTGAGCATGCGCATCCAGATCAGCTCTGAGACACATCCGGGTCATTCTAGGTCAGCATCCAGGTCAGCAAAAACCCTTTTAAAAGAGAGGCTCCGAGCACATGCTCTCTCTCTCCGGCTGCCCTTAAGGCAGAGGTCCTCCATAGGACTCTCCACCCCCCCAAATACTTCTCAGGACAGGTAACTATATCTTGCGTCTGGAACCTTTTCCCTGCTCCCCCCCTTTTTCTCCCCTTCTCTACCCATCTTTACTTAGCAACTGGGTTATGCAGACCAGGGACCCCTAAAATCCTTCCCTAAAATCTATCCTGATCTCCTCAGAATGCACCAAATACACTCCACACGCAACCACCATGAAAGTTAGGTACACTGTATCCAAGTACTAGGAACCAAGAAACATATACTTCCCATCTTCCATGTGCATTATGTATATCTATGTGTTTTTGCAATAAAAATATAATCCTATTGAAAGTTATCTTTCTCCCAGTCTCTTTTCAAGCTAAAAAGGAATTTCTTTGCATTACGCTGTCTTGTTATCTAGCCTGCGATCCTGAAGTTTCCAAAAGGGTAATATAATAATTCTCCTTAAAACATAACAGCCCTTTTTGGTAACATTTTATCCTAGGGCAAAACATATAAGGAGTGTAAAGGAAAACTAAAAGCATTTAATTAGACTTGCAACATTTTTGAGGGTAGTAGTGCACATTGTTAAAAGTGACTTTCTACCAATATGGTTTGGAAATTAATCTACTCTTTTGATAGTGCTTGTTTTACGTCACTATTCTTAGGCATCAAAAGACTGTTGTTAAGCCAGAATTGAACTGAGCACCAGGTAAGTTCCAAAGACCAAGTGAGGTGATGACTAGTTTGGTGAACGCATCCAGGATGTGATTCTTTGTGCAGTGAATATTTGGTTGAACATTCCAATGTACACTGAACGTGGTGTTCATGCAACTTATTTATTTATTTTTCACATTTTTATACTGCCCTTCCTCCAAAGAGCTCAGGGCGGTCTACAGAGCTGCTCCCCTCCTTCTTGTCCTCACAACAACAACCCTGTGAGGTAGGTGAGGCTGAGAGAAAGTGACTAGCCCAAGGTCACCCAGGAAGCTTCATGGCTGATGGGAGATTTGAACCTGGATTGTCCAGGTCTACGTCCACCTCCCAAACCACTACACTACACATCAAAAAACCTATAAAACCCTAACTAAGTCAGAAGGTAATGAAATAAATTATTTGTTGAGTTCGGCTAGTTGAATGAATCCTGCCTAGAGAAACACCTAAATAAAAATTGTTTTATAAGATTGTATCCAAAATAATATTAACCTGAGCCATTATTTATTCCTCTCTCAGACAAGTCAATGTGAATGGTGGTATAAGAGATTATTCTGAGATCTCTTGTGCTCCCATAGCAAAAGCGCAAGTGATGTCCAAACCTCAATATGTAAGTACAGATCCACTTAATTTTAGTTTGGCTTTTAACATCTATGCCTAACAAAGAATCTTGCTAGCTTCAAAGCTTGCAAAACATTTTAATCAATTTGATTTTTTCCAGCAAAAGATATTATCTTTATCTTCTCTCTTCTTTGTCTCTCACATACTCAATGCAGGCAGTCAATTAATCACTTTGATTTCACAAATGGGCAGGTTTATCTAAAAATCTAGTTATGCCTAGAGTGTACCCTCTTCAGTACAAAAGACAAATATAGAGCCACAATAATAACCAATTTATAGAAAAACCATGTCAACTTTTGAAACCAGCTTACCTCATGAATGATCCTACTGTGTGAATTTTTTGCTTCATGAAGATCAGCTGAGATTTTGTCACTGACTTGTATAGATCTAGACTTTCAACCCGATGATAGCTGCTAGACCCATCACTGTCTCCCCCCGCCCTCCCCCCCAAATAAACATTGCAAAGCTGAGGCCAAGGCTACAAGTTCTCCACCCAATTGTGTTATGTTGTAATTATGCCAACATAGTTACAACGCTATCACTGCAAACTCAGCTCTACAATGATGTTTTACTGGTAGCTTTCAGGCTTTGTTAGGTCCTGTGCAAAGATACTAAAACAAGCCTTTAAGGTTTCACGTATACAACAGATTTAAGCCAATTTATAATTGGCTTAGAGCACAATCCTAAGATTGTGCTGAGCTGGAACAGGCCCCCACTGCTGGCTCCAAAGTGTCACAAACATGCTATAAAGTACATTTGTGCTGACTCAAGAACAGGCCGTGCTGGCACAAGGACATGTGGCAGCACCAGATACCATCCCTGCGCCGGACAAGGTAGGTTTGCGCCAGGAGGTGCAGGGGATGGGAGAGAATGGCAGGAGGGCATTCTGGGGGTGGGGAGTGGACATTTCGGGGCAGGGAGTGCAGAACAGGACGTGGGTTGGGCTCAGGAGGCAGGTCAAATCAGTGGCAGTAGTGCACATTGTATCCGTGGTGCATGTCATGGGGCCTGGCTTTTCCGGCACAGGTTAGGATCATGCTGTTAATGTATTTCAATATAAAGCAGCCTGAGAATTGTTTGTGAAGGTGCTGAGAATTTTCTTTTAGAGTTCTCCAACACTCACCGCATATGCCCATGCACAAATTCATCTCATGGGTAAGTTGAGGACAAGTTTTAATCAAAAAATAATAGATTTGCTATGATTCATGAATAAGTCGAGGGTAAAACTTAGGGGTTTATAAAATTATTTGAATTCTTTAAAAACGACATTCCAGCAATTGTTCGGAGGCAGCAACAGAAAGAAAAGAAAAAACAGCCATTTTATTTTGTTCTGAAGCAGACCAGAAGCGGAGCTATTCTCCAAATAGGAAGGAAGAGAGATGAACGCTCTTATGGGAGTTGTAACCTTTGTGAGGAATACAGTACAGTTCTTCCCAGTGGCAGACCTCCCCAATCCTTTGCCCAGGGCAAAGTTTGGCGATGGCGCTGCCCCTGTGTGAAAATCTACTCCCCCACTCACTTGAGGCTCACGGAGCCTCACACGACTTTAGCCTGCATCAGGGAAACCTCTCTGACGTTCCCTGGCACTTTAAACTGTGCTTCCTGAAAACTGGAAGCCCAGCTTCGGACACCATTGGGAGCCTCAGAGAGGCTTCCATAGAGTCCTAGCAGCTCACACCTGGGGTATTTGCCCCATCGGACCTAATGGCAGGTCCGCAACTGATTCTTCCATTGCAGCAGAGACTACACAAAGACTACAATTTACACAAGAGCCTTCACTTTTCTTCCTTTTTTAGAGAATAACTCTCTGCTGCATCAGAGCCAGGTAAAATGGTTCTGGCTTTTTCTTTACTCTCTGTTGCTATCTCAAAACAATTAATGGTAATTAAAGTGGCTGTCGCCCCCACTTGCATCCTGCTTCTCAGCATGGTTTCCCTCCCACTTCACCAAGCAGCTGCTCTTAGAAGTTGTTTTCTGCTGCACTGACCCATGTATAAGTTGACCCAATGTGTGGCGGCAGTGAAGAAGGCCAATTCTATGCTTGGGATCGTTAGGAAGGGTATTGAGAACAAAACGGCTAATATTATAATGCCGTTGTACAAATCTATGGTAAGGCCACACCTGGAGTATTGTGTTCAGTTTTGGTTGCCGCATCTCAAAAAAGACATAGTGGAAATGGAAAAGGTGCAAAAGAGAGCGACTAAGATGATTACGGGGCTGGGGCACCTTTCTTATGAGGAAAGGCTACGGCGTTTGGGCCTCTTAAGCCTAGAAAAGAGATGCCTGAGGGGGGACATGATTGAGACATACAAAATTATGCAGGGGATGGACAGAGTGGATAGGGAGATGCTCTTTACACTCTCACATAACACCAGAACCAGGGGACATCCACTAAAATTGAGTGTTGGGAAAGTTAGAACAGACAAAAGAAAATATTTCTTTACTCAGTGTGTGGTCGATCTGTGGAACTCCTTGCCACAGGATGTGGTGATGGCATCTAGCCTGGACGCCTTTAAAAGTGGATTGGACAAGTTTCTTTAAAAGGGGATTTGACAAACAAGATCCATTACGGGGTACAAGCCATGATGTGTATGCGCAACCTCCTGATTTTAGAAATGGGTTATGTCAGAATGCCAGATGCAAGGGAGGGCACCAGGATGAGGTCTCTTGTATCTGGTGTGCTCCCTGGGGCATTTGGTGGGCCGCTGTGAGATACAGGAAGCTGGACTAGATGGGCCTATGGCCTGATCCAGTGGGGCTGTTCTTATGTTCTTATGTTCTTATGCTATGAGATACAGGAAGCTGGACTAGATGGACCTATGGCCTGATCCAGTGGGGCTCTTCTTATGTTCTTATGACCCATGTTTTCAGGGTCAATTTTAAGGCATAAATTCTTCAACTTATACATGAGCATATATGGTACACAAAAATACAATTCCTGGTCATGTGATTGTAGACATGACATTTAGACATCCTAGATACAGAATGCACCAGACAAAGATACATTACCTTAGCAGCATAACTGAACCTGTATCCACTCAAGGGTGAGGGCGTTATTCTTGAGTGGCTGCTGTATGTCAGTAAGGGTGGAATCCTGAAAGTGCTTTAAGCTGGCACAAGTCCATTGCGATGGCCAAAGTGTCGCAAAAGTGCCATAAGACAGTTCTGCTACAACTCAGGAGGCGAAGGCATAAGTAGGTGCCGGCCTGGGTCTGGGGAGGGCAGGGGAAGGGCTGATCCTAACTCTGGTCCCACCATCCTAACTCGGGTCTGTGCCACCTCTTTAGAGGTCCTGCTGTTGGGTAAGGGGAATGAATTCCCCTTGCCTGGAGCCAACACTGCTGTAAATGAAGGGTAGACCAGCTGGTCTGCCTGCTCCAGGGCATGTTAGGATTGGGCTGTAAGTGAAGCTATGAGGTAGTTGCACCATTGACACTAGTGTTTCAATATTTCTTTAAAGCTGCTGTGGAATTCTAAGCAGATGCCTATTTTGCCTACAATAATCCCTGGCAGAAAAATCAAAGGTGCTTCCATTATTTGACCACATTGCATATGCTCAACTCTTTTAGCTAGAAATCACTCTAAGTCAGTTGTCCTCATACTTTTCAGCACCGAGATCCACTTTCTAAAAATGACAACATATCAGGACCCACCTAGCTTTATGCGACTTTAAAAAAATTCAGCTGCTCAAGCCTCTGCTTTTATCCTTTTTACTCTGGCAGTGGGTGTGTCTTCTGGAGTATTTTTTGAGCTCTAGGACTCATCGACTGCATTCCCCTTCACCTGGCCTTCAATACCAAGGCAAGTTTGCTTACTTGAGAGCAAATGTGCATGTATGGCACAGTTTCGCTTTCCATAGGGTTCAATACATTTTCCCTGTCAGCTTTCAGCTTGTCAGTTTCATGTCCCACCAACAATCAGGTCGGGACCCACAGTTTGGGAAACACTGCGCTAAGTCATGTTATTGAAGATTGAGGCTGCTGTCCTAAGCATACCAGAATGAAAATCCTACTGAATACAATAACTTTTGTAGTGGCTTTATGGTATTCACAAAAAATATAAATACCTTAAGAACAAAACTGCTAACAACCCAATGTCTTCAAATGCATGTGCATCCTTTCTAAGAGAAATTCCTGATACACATTTGTTCTGTTTTGTTGTTCTGTGTATCAGTGAATCCATCCAAAACCTCCAGGAATGTGACACTAAAGCCAGTTTCTACCATTGTCATATGTGGCTATACTTGTACAGACTGAAAGTTGGGCATAAAAAGGAAAAAAAAAATGACACCTACTTTAATGCTACAAATTTCTATGGCAAATCCAAAGGAACGTGACTTAAAATGTCTAGGAAATAAATCCCCTGAAAATAAGGTTTAGAATGGAAATGCTGACAGACATTTAACGATAGCAGAAGGAGCTGGCACTGCTGTAATAAAAGGACTTATATGAGAAAAAAATGTATGCTTCACAAAAGCATGTGGATTTCAGGGTAAAGCTATATGCAGAATCAATGTAAAGATGCATGATAATGTGCCTGAGTTATTATGATGCATGGGTATCAGTTACAAAGAACCCAGAAGCTAAGAGATTTCAGATAAATGGCAACCACCTTAAAGGAAAATCATAAAGGGCGCAATCCAGTCCAAGAAATTATTTCAGTGGGGGAAATATAGGTATCAGAGCGGCAGCATTTACAGCACAAGACTTAACATGTCTACTCAGAAGTAAGTCCTATTGAAGTCAGTTACTCCCAAGTAAGTGTTCACAGAATTGCAGTCTTGATTAACCTATTAAAACTAGTTTTGACCAACTAAAAAGGTGCCCCCCAATCAATAAGGAAAGGTTTTCTTTAAAAAGGAAGTATTTTTTAATACAAGCCCCTACACAAATTGCTTGTGATAACCACAGATTTCTGAGAGGTATTCCCTCCACTCTTGTCATACATGGGAAGGAATGCCTCTTATTAGATTATGTCTGCAAAGAATAACATCCCTCATCAAAAAAACAAGCATGCTTTTGGTTTTACAACAATTACTTTTGCTTATGTTATAATCAAATGTATTCAATTAACATACGCAATGGCTAGTATTTCTTTAAACCATTGACAGCCCTAATAAGTTTGTGTTTTACCCTTTCACTGAAATCAAAGGACTTTTAAGGACTTAACTTTGGTTGGACTCTATACATTTTAAATTGAAACCGCCACCTCTATCCTTGCATGTTTTTAAGGCTTCTTATTACTCATAACCACTGCAGTATAAAACAAAACTCAGCAATTGTATTTAATCTTTAGTTTCCATCCTCATACTGTGTCTGACAGCTAGATCTTCTCCGCACCCTGATGAAAAACTGAACTACGGCCTCAGACTGCTATCCTGAGATTAAGGGCCCAATCAGTGCAGATGCAACCTGCCAAGGGAGCATGTGCTTCAACCTGTAGTAGGGGGGCAGTCACGAAGCAGTGGCAGACCTCCCATTAAAAACAACAGGGCAAATGCCCCAGGCATTTAGGACCCCACAGAAGCCTCTCTGAGGCTCCCGACGGGGTGGAAAACTGTGCTTCTGGAAAAACGGAAGCACAGTTTAAAGCCTCAGGGAAGCCTCAGGAAGCTTCTCCAATGCAGCCTGTGGTTGCGTGAGGCTCAGGTGAGTTGGGGGGTGAATTTGCATATGGGAGGCATCTCGGACATTCACCCCAGGGTATGGGGCTGGGGAGGTCCACCACAAGGTAAGGGAATGTCAGCCTCCTCAAGGTAAGGGAATGTTGGTTCCCCTATCTTGAGGCTGTATTGAAACTGCACCTGTACTGGAATGTTGGATAGAATTGGGCTCTAAATTCCACTGAACTCAATGGACCTTACTTTGGAGTAGACATGCATAAGATTGCACTGCAAGGCATCAACATCTTTCAGTTAATAGCTAGTAAGTTTAAGTTAGTACTACTACTACATTAATAAGCTAACATGCTAATACCTTAAAAAGTGATCATGAGATCTGTGTGTTTGTGTGTGTGTGTGTGTGTGTGTGTGTGTGTGTGTGTGTGTGTAATAAATTAACTATGCTCATCACTGACAAAAAGGCAGAGGAGGGAAAGGAATGAGAAGATGAGTGGCATGTATCTCAACATGTTATTCTTAACTAATAATTTCGTATTTATACGGAATGTTATAAAAACAACCTTTTCCTACTTTCTGCCTTGCCTGGCAGCCGTGAGTCTGATATGATCACTAGGTCTTACTCACTTTCCTGTAGCAGTTGCAGTTTTGAGATGTAGCAAGTCACTTTAATATTCTTGCCTCTGTACCATAATAAACCAGGCTCCCCCTCAAATAACTCCACTTGGTAATCCTTTCATGTCTATTCGGCTCCTGAGCCATTTCTGTAGAGCACTGTCTGTAGGGAAAAGGATGCAAAATGGGGAAAAAAAAGCAGGCGTGTGTGTTTTCTTTCTTTCTGCCTATAAAACCCAACCCAAACTGTCAAGGTGACAATCCAAAACGATAATCAAAACCACTTTTTACATTCCATCTTGTAACTGCCGCAGGCAAGTTTTAGAGGAGATGCTAACAAATCTCAAACACTACTGAGTATTAAATATTTGATACACAACCAGCAATGTATACAAGAGACATCAAACTTATGTTGTGTATCTCTGTAATTTCTATACCATAGGTAAACAGCTGTTCTCCCATCAAAATGTGGAAGATGTGCATTTGGAAGCTGGCAGTACATTCTGTTTGCATTTTAGAAACGGCCAGTTGCAAATGCAACTCAGTGGAATTTTCCAGGGACTAATGCTTCTTATAAGCCTGGTAGGAGATATCTTTTCTAAAGTTATTTTTAAACATCTTGTAGCCCCTGGTATATATGACTTTAAGAACTATCTTGTGTGCACAATACAGATGCATTTCAGAAATGTGAGGACAATTGTGCCCTGTGACCAGGAAAGGGGACATCTTGCTTAACCCTGGGTCCAGGATTGCTTTTAAAAAAGCATAAAGACAGGTGCCAGCTTAACAGGCAAGTCTCTGGCATTTGTCATTTACTCAAGAGGTTTCCCACTGCCCTTGGCATTAGTGGGAAATCAAATCTATAGGCCTCTTCAGTCTTGCTGTCCCCTGTGTGGAATCCTGGAGTGTGGTTGACAGGGAGGATAGAAGTGATACTTTCTGCTCATATCCTTCTCAGGGAAAAGAGCTGCTGGGGCCTCATCAAGGCTGCTGTTTGTTCCCCTGCTGGACTGGGGCAGGAGCTCTTCAAGGGTTCTCAAGGGTTTTTAAGCTTCTTTTTTCCTGGCTTGGCAGCCTTGAGCCTACCTGGGGTTGACCAAAGCCATCACTTTGAGTGGCAGGTTGAGGGGCACAACAAGCTGGCAGGGGGTGATTTGCACCCTATGCCCACTCATCATCTATTGCAGCCCATTACCTCCCTGGTCACACCACCTGGCCACTGCCCCCTTCACTTTTGGCTTACTTTCCCTGGAATATGGGTGGTTGACATTCTCCAGTGCCACTGCCAAAAATGATGGTGCTGAACTGGAAGAGAAGGCAGCAACCACTTCAATCCTGTTTCCCTGTGTTGCTCCTAAAACCATCAGAAAGAATATGGTCCCACTTCTGATCTCTCTCCTGCCAGCACTTGTTCAAAACAGGCCAGTGTTGGGAGTGTCTTTCCCTTAATCCCCACATTTCCACTGGCCATTTTTGAAGACATGCTGATGGGAAAGGAAATAGGAGGCTTCAGCTGTGATGGAGAAGCCCATGCACAATAGCACAGAGGAGTGGTGAAATGGGGCTGCCTCAGGCAGAACCTAGGCTTTGGCTAAGCCTACCCTCATCCCTGCTCCCTGCCCTGTGTCAAGACTCAGCAGCTTCAATTCCTATTTCTAACAGACCTTTGTGTTGGTATGATGAAACCCTGTTAGGAATATCTCCAGAAGATTCCTATTTGGCCAGCAAAGAAAGTCTCAGGGCACAATCCTAACTTGCATTGGAACAGGCGAGCCAGGAGGTATCCAGTGCAGGATTGTGGCCAGAAGCGGCTTAGCCAGAGGCAAGGGGAAACTTTCCCTTTATCCCTGGGTAGGAGCTGCTGGTGCCTATGGGTCTCCTCGGACTTGCGCCACCTCCTGAGGTGGTACAAGTCCGAGGAGAGCGGAGCAGCTTGAAGCCACTTCGAACTCCCCAGGAACAGGGGTTGGGATCCGGCATAACTGCTGGATCCCATCCCTGCCTCCCGCTCCCTGCCTGCCCACCCCTTCTTCCCCCCCAGGAATGCCTCCCTCCCTCCTCCTCCCTGCCCCCCCACACTTACCTTTTGACCTTGCGTCGGCTCATCTGAGCCAACGCAAGGAGCCGGGGGGAAGCTAGTGTGGAGGCTTCCATCAGTCTCCACATGCCGGTGCTTCTCAGAGCACCGGCCTGGCTTCCTTCCGAGGAGGTGCAAACGTGCTTTATGGCACGTTTGCGACCTCCCAGGCCGGCCCAAGGGACTTGGGCTGGCATAGGGCACAGTTTGGATTGCGCCCTGTATCCGTTAGCTTCATTATTGCACTCAATGTAGTGATGCTCATGTGTGCAATTATAGGTCTCTTTCATCTCTGTTTCTGATAACATGGCCCCCCAAATGCAGTACAATAGCAAAGCCAGAGTTGGACCCAAGTTTCACAATCAACAGTTAATTCTCCTATACATTAGTGAGAGATGAACAGCACATGAGGTAAGAATCTGCTGTGAATAGTCCCACATCGATTTGACTTTGTTTTTGACTATGCAGTTTAAAAAAAAGAGACACCAAGGTCTCTGAGTCAGTCAGTAATTCCAATATACTTTCTAAATGTTTTTGTAACCTTTTTACCCATTATGGATTGATATGGTGGATATATGAGCACCACCAACCTGGCTTTCATTTCTTTTCTGTATTAATTTCACTGTTAGAGTTCCATGGGACCTAACTCATTGAGCCAAAATGGTTAAAAAAGAATGTGCAAGTGTTGAGTGTACTGATTACATAGTGCACTTTTGCTAAATTTTAAAAGCAAAGGACCTAAAAGCACTAGCAACAGGCTGTAGGAAACGGTAGATTGCTGATGCTTTGAGGAGGCCCAGCTTGTCTGAAACTTGTCTAGAATTTCTGTGGAGGTGCTCACTGAGAATATCATTGCTCCATAGCACAGCTGACCAATGGCAAACCAAGTGCTCATCAGCCCCTAGCATAAAGAGCTGGGAGCTGGTACCAGCCCATAAACGTGATTACAATGCAAAGAACCAGTTGAGGGAGATGTAAGTTGACTGGGTGAGGGGGTTGTGAGTGGTGGTTTAGTGTGGATTGGGGGGGAGGGAATGGGGCATGTCTGAGGTGTGCAAATGACTTGCAGTGGATGATTTCCCCTCCAGAGCCTGCTGACACATCACTTAAAGAGCTGGCGCAGGTCCAAGGAAACCCATTGGTGAGTGAGGGGCTTATGGGTGGGGGGAAAGGAAAATATTTTCCCTTGCCTCTCCCAAGCCACTCAATCACCCCACCACTACAGCATGCAGTTCAACCTGTTTTGGCACCACTGCATGCAATGACAGGAAAAAGCATAGGATTGGGCTGTTTGTGTGATTTCCAGATGCTTATGTTGGTTAAGGAAGACTGCACAAAGGCTATAGCTATTTTAAGATACAGTAGAAGCTGTTAGCTAATGAATCTATCGCAGTCTTAAGGTCTACTCTTAGAATAGTCCATGGTTGATTTAAAGGCTATTATCATGCAGGCCATTGTCAAAACCATTCAGAATCTCATTTTCTTAACGGACTTTTATACAGTAGTTACTTGACCATTACTCGACTTCCGGAAGCTACCGAAACATTACACTGATTAAAGTTGGAAGAAATGAATAGGGATTAGGACAGTCTGTTCACACTTTATGCTTTTATATATCTCCTTTAAAGCAACTGAATTCACACAACTGAAGATGGGGTGCTAGGATGGCTCGCTCCAGTAAGAATTTTCTTATCTGGTGTTCAGTATTAAGCAAATGTCTGCTTAACGGACTTTTAAATGAAGCTCTTTAAAGCCTTTTGATTTGTGCATTATCCCAGTCCACTGACAAAGTGGTAGAGAAAGTATGGTTCACACACCAGATGTGAAGCCCACTTCCTTTCTCTGTGGCCTATGATAGTTGTATTCAACCTTTTTTGTGCCAAGACTCCAGAGAGAGAGAGAGAGAGAGAGAGAGAGAGAGAGATTGATTGATTGATTGATTGATTGATTGATACTGGGGACCTAACACTGATCCCTCCCCTCTCCTGGAACCTACCCACACTATGTCCCCCAACCTCTTGTATCTTTACAACAGCCCTGTGAGATGGCAATCTGAGCAGGGACAGTCATAGGAATTGGAGGGCAAGACAGCAAGAAGAGGCTGTGCAGGATTATATCAAGAACTCAGTTTTGATACGGCAGTACCACTATTGGATTGTATCCAAGGCTAGTCTTGCACAGACTTTGAAAGGTTGCCACAACTCTCCAAATAAGGCTTTGTGATCCCATTGGGGTCATGATCCACAAGTTGAAGAACACTGGCCTATGAGATTCTTTAGACCCTGAAGTCTAAAATACTAAAAAACAGTAGCAACCAAACACATCCATTGTTATTAAACTCAAACTTTTCCAAGGCTATTTATTCATTGGAGTACTCCTTTAACTTTATTCAAGGAAGTTTATATGGGCAGGGTTTCTCTAAACCTCCAAGGGAGTTTTTACAATAAACAAATAAGTTCTGTCCTTCAAGAACACACTTCAGTTCAGATGGATGTTTTCTGTCTTGTCATCATTCTGGCCATGTTGCTCCCCACACTGATAAACAGCTGCAGCCAGCTTCTTCTTGTCTCCCACTCGAGAGCTCAGCTCAGCTCATTAGCTTTGAGGTCTCACTGCACACGGAAGCTTCCGGTGATCCTGAGCTGTCGACCTTCAGATGTTGTTTTTGGGCTTAGCAATGAGTCTACCCTCTAGACCAGACATTCTGCCAGACTATCTGCCCAAAATGCATAGAATTATGCTCTTATGCACAAGAGAAACCATCTTTGCGGTGTGCTGAGTCTCAGCGCCGCTTGGAAGTCCAGCCAGCCAGCACTCTAGTAGCACCAGCCAGTGGTAAGTAGTATTGGGGTGAGGAACGCAGGGAGTGGGTGGAACAGGGTGGGTGAGGGTGGAGTGGGGGGAGCAACCAAGGTGGGAGGGGGTGGGACTGGAAGAGCTTTGCTTCTCTGGATCCTGAGCTCCGTGTCAGGTCGAAAAGCCCAACATAGAGTCCCACAAGTCTGCACTGGCAAAATAGGTGGTGCATGCCACTTAATGAGAAGCCCCATTGTGGGGCTTGGGATGAAAGTTCCCTCCCCATAAGGCAGCCTCAATGGAGCTGCTGGATGCAGTGATAGCTGTTTTGGTACTGCTACACTCGGCAGTGCTACTGGCTTTAGGATTGGGCTATTAATATGAGTTAGGAAAAAGCTTAGCCATGGATGGGTTATTTCATACATGCCTAATGCAGTTCTGAAGTGTCATGCTTTGCCATACACTAATAACCCTTCCCCACAAGACTATGCAGTGCTAGCCAGGGATATAGAGGGATATTTTTTTAAAGGCTCAATAGGCAGATTTGCAGTAAAATAACACCATACCAGACAGCTGTTCAGAAACAGAAGCAGGAAAGGAGGGATTTAAAAAGTCAAAAGGCACAGGTCTGCCTTCAGGAAATTAACCATGCAAGTGATCACAGTAACATTCTTTTAGTAGAAGAATTTGTCCTTCATTGGTGGGAGGTAAGCTGAGGCACAGATTCAGCTTGGGCCTCAGTAGGGTGAGACCATAGCCTCCATTGTCTCCTCTTTCATTGGGAGTGAGCAGGAAGCACAGAGAACAGGAGCAAACTTCCAATGGAAACCCAGCAGGATTGTATCTCAGATCCATGAATTGTATCTCAGATCCTTTAACTAGGAGGGAAGAGGAGGGTGAACATTGCCAGGCAGCCCAATCCAGGGTGACCAGATGTCATAACCACAAAAGAGGTCAAGGCACCCCAAAATGTAGGCCATCCAAGAAAAATGTAGAACATGACAAAATAAAAGTTAAAAACACTAATATATTGATTTCATATGGTTAACTTAAACACTATAAGTAATAATATCTTCAAAAGGGATCTGAAGGCCTTAGGAGTGGACCTCAACAGGTGGGAAACCCTGGCCTCTGAGCGGCCCGCTTGGAGGCAGGCTGTGCAGCATGGCCTTTCCCAGTTTGAAGAGACACTTGGTCAACAGTCTGAGGCTAAGAGGCAAAGAAGGAAGGCCCATAGCCAGGGAGACAGACCAGGGACAGACTGCACTTGCTCCCAGTGTGGAAGGGATTGTCACTCCCGAATCAGCCTTTTCAGCCACACTAGATGCTGTTCCAGAACCACCTTTCAGAGCGTGATACCATAGTCTTTCGAGACTGAAGGTTGCCAACAACATAAGTAATAATAATTACTTAGTATTAAATTTAAAACTATATTATGTATAATTTATTCATTACAAGAAGGCTATGTGTTGCCTGCAGGGCCTGCTCACAGGCAAAAGGAGAACATTTAAGTTCTTTTCCAAGACATGAGGCTAAAAAAGAGGACATGTCCTGGAAAAAGAGGACATCTGATCACCCTGGCCCAATCCACTACTGAGCTTATGCTGATGGAACTTGCAATCTTGCAGTCCATCAACATAAGCCATACTGCAACTATACTAAAGCTGTACTACTGTCAGGATTTTCAGAGCAGTTGGCACAAATGGCTGAAGGCCCTGTGCACGTACCAGCATCTCCCAGATACCCCACTGGTAAGGTTGCAGTGGAGTCAGTTTGGGGGAGGAGCAGACCAGGGAGCAGGCCAAACCTGGGGTAGGGGAAGGATCTTGGTGGTAGCAGTGCATGCCAAGATCCTACCTCCTTTTCCTAGCCTGTTACACTCACTGTGGCTCCCAATCCTATGGGCTTGAGCACCGGTGGTACGTGTCACAAACGTACCATAAATGGTCCTACTTTTATGATGCTGAGACATCATAGGAGCTTCTGGGGAGGGGTAGGAATGTCCAGAAAGAGAAAAAATGAGGAAAGACTTAGTAGAATCCAAGGATTTTTGCCTCACCAAACATTTTAAACATGTTATACTTGCTGATTCATAGTGATGAATAAAATTCGAACACCACACACTCACTGCTCATCAGGAAATGTCCTTTGCAGCCCTTGTCTCCTGACTGTTGTTTGTCAAACTCCCATTTTTGTAACAACTCTTGGCTCAGAGGTCACAGACAAGAGCTTCTGATGTCAGAAATCCAAAGAGTTTATATAGAGAAGGGGGAAAATATCCAGCCACAGACTATCAAACCACTGTGTTTGTATAGCAATATAATCTGCTGAAGTACCAGTTTGATAGCATCATGAAAACCCAGCCAATAACTCCTTTCAGAATTTAAAATATGTAGTGACTTATAGTGGAGTTACATGATGCTGACAAGAGGTTATAGTGATGCTTAGCAATAACAGTATTGCTAATTACATTGCTATAATAAATAACACTATTAGTTCCTCTCTAGCATAACATATCCTTATGGCACTGTAAACACAGATAACACAGCCAAGCGAGTTTCTCTTCTGACATATGCCAGCATAGTGAAAAGCCTATATTGGACATTGCAAAGCCAGAAGGCCTCACTTCAGCCACTGCTACGTGTTTCTAGAGGTTTATGTAGTAGTTTGACTACAATCTACTTGCAGATGTGCCGTGACTGAAAATCAGCTTGCCTTACCAGAGTACCCAATCTGTTCCAAAATAAACTTCAACAACTGTTGTCAGTCATTTTCTGAACATCTGTAAGAAACCAGCTTTAAAAAAAAAATGTCAACTGTATTTTTAATCCATCAGCTGTTTTGGGGACGCTTCTAAACATTTCATACAATTTTTTCACATATTGAATGCAGTTAACAAAAGCATCTGGCAAGTCTTATTTCATGAATTATTTTTATATCCAAACATAAGATCATGTATAGAATCTCTTAGACATGAGTCAACATGGGCAGGAGGTCTGGTCTAGAGGGTAGAGCCTCCATTTGCCTGAAGATTAACATCCACAAGGTCGCCAGTTTGAGGCCACCGGCACCGTGCGACCTTGAAGCAGCTGGCAAGCTGCAGCTGAGCTGTTCCATCTGCTCGGAGCGTGGGAGGATGGAGGCCAGAATGTTAAACCAGATCGGAGTGTGACACCTTGAATGTGGTGGTTCTTGAAAGAGAGAACCTTCTTTCAATTTGTAAAAATCCCTGCGTGGATTTAATAAGCCTGCCTGTGTAAACTGCCTTGAATAAAGTCTTGAATAAAGACCAAGAAAGGCGGTATATAAATACTGTATATTATATTATTATTATTATTATTATTATTATTATTATTATTATTATTATTATTATTATTATTATTATAGTTGCCAAGCAAATTCCAACATTGCTTCTGTTTTGTGTTTCCAAAATGGTGACAACCATGAGGCATTGGCATGGTTGGTGTTTTGACCCCCCCCCCCCCAACACACACACATGTCCCACAATGCAGGCAAGTCTAAGGGTGATAACTCATTTAAGCTGCCATAATGGCCTCTACATTGGAAAACAGCCACCTCAGCATTTTTTTCTCTCAGTTGGTTGGTGTGATCTTTATTGATCAGAGTAGGAATTTTTGGCTGCTCTGTTGAATTGCCCTGACTGGGAAGTTTTTCAGACTGACCAAGTGGGTTGGTAGTAGTTTAGCCAAGTAGTCACAACTGGCATATAAATGTGATTTGGGGATTAAGATGAGGTTTTGGGATTGGTGTGCATCCTAAGGAGGTTGAATGAGCAGGGGGAGGGGAGAGGCAGAAGAGATCTCAAGAAACTGGTCAGTTCAGGGACGCTGGCTGGGGACCCTTTGCCCATGGTTTGTAAAGTCAATCTCAAGGCTTGGCAGCTTGGGGAGGGCAGTGCAATCCACATCTTCCTCAAGCCCCCTTTAAAGGAGTTGGCATTGAGAAGCTATGGCTGTCATTGTGATCATTAGCTTTAAGCCAATATGTCCTGGGAGACTAGACAGTAGATACCTGTTTCCCCTAAGGAACAGAACCTGTACTAAAGGAAGGTGCAGTTTGGTTTCTGTTAGAACCAGTTTGGTTTCTGCAAGTCTTTGCACTTAATCAATAAGGGCGCATTTCTAACCCACTTCCCAGCACCTACATAAGGGCAATGCAGCTCCAAGGTAAGGGAACAAACATTCCCTTACTTTGAGGAGGTCTCTGTGAGTGCCACCCAACTGTAGAATGCAGCATACGTCCCGTCGGCACTGCTATGCCAGTACTGGAAACTTAGTTAGGATTTGGGCCTAAATTTTGCCCCATTTCAGCTGAATCTTGCTTGTGTTTTGTTGGGGGATGTGGAGGCAAATGATAATTTATCACCACTTGATAAACTAATATGCCATTACCTATTCTCGAGTTCAGAAGCAATCTCTTTCATACCGCCCCCCCAACTTTGATTGTTTCCTCAAAGTGTATATTGATCATCTCAAATTCAGTGGAACTGCAATGATTAATCTACACAGAATAATTTCTTGGACAACAATTGAAGCACTAAAGAACAACCTGGACATCCCAATGGAATCTCACAACAATTGGTTAAAATAAAGGTTCACTGTAGCTCTCTCTAAATCATCATAGCCCAGCCACTGGTGAATATCATCAAAGGAGTTTGCTATTTTGCAACATCACCCCCAATCTTGCACTGGGTGAAATATTACTTCACAGACACTGCGTTTAACTGGAAAACATTTTTTTAAAACCCTTGTGGCGTCTCCAGAGAGCATCCAGAAAGGGTTAAACAAAATCAACCCTGACAATAGTCGACACAGCTCTTCAGTGTGTGTTGGTTCACTGCTCCACGGGGCATAGCAGATGTTGCGTCTGGTAGTAAGAAGGGCCCAGGAGGTGTGAGCTGTCAATCACTATTTCTCTAACTACAGACTGTGCTATGGATATGAAGCAGGACTAAAACAATCTGTCTCAGCTGGGGTGTGTGAGGTATCAATAACCCTTGGCAGTGGTGTCAAGAGCCTTGCTGGAATCAAACTACCCTGCTGACCAGCTGCTTAGCAAGTTAACAAGCTAGCATTCACCATTCACTGGCCTCCCAGTGCAACAATTAACACAACTGGAGAATGACTCGGCTCAAATCCGTATGAAAAAGCCTTCCTGTTATTCTTATTACAGAGATGGTTAGAAAGACAGAGAGATAGACACACAGGATAGAGAGGAGGAAGGGTGGAATTACAATAGGCAAAATGGAAACTTTAATTGTATGATTAGAAGAGGAAAGCAGCTGGAATGAAAATATAGTGAGAAAATGAAAAGAATAAAGAATGGTTTCACAGGTCAGCACTGCTGATTTGTGGAACCATGGAAATGACTGGCCATAAAAATGCTATGCTATGCAGAAGCAAATCTGCACACATTAGAAAGCAAATCATTAAACAGGCCAGCTGATCTTCTATGCTGGGCACTACTAGCAGAGCTGCTTCTTACTAGGAAGCATAGTGCTGTTTTGTGCAGCTGATGGAAACCAACTCATAAAATGTAAACATCTCACACAGTGCCCTTATGCAGTTCTGGTGCAAAGATAGATTCGTATGGCTTTAGACATTTCTTCATTAAAATCAATTGAAATTGACAGTCTTTCTTGCTTGCTTGCTTGCTATATCAAGTCTCTGAAAGTTACAAGAATTCTCCAGAAATGTTCACTTTGACTGTGCGTTTGTATGGAGGGAGGCAGGAAAGAAGCCCCCCCTCCCCCCCAAAAAAACCCAGCAACATAAAAACAACCACCCAGCTTCTGATGTGATCATGCCCAGAGATTCTAATAGTGGAAATTCACCAAGACACAAAAATTTGCAGATTATTTGTTCTTTATGCCTCACAGACTGCTACCACCATAACACCAGTATACTTAAAGTTAATATTGTTCCTTGGTCTCCACACTACTTTTTTTCTTTCTCTTTTTTTAAAGCAAAAAGAAAAACAAAGTTCCCTGAAATGTGTTTAGATTTAGAATGCTGGGTGCTTGCGTTTTCTGGTTTAATTTCCAAGGACCACCAGGCAGAGATTAAAAATGGAGTCTTCTAAAATAAATGCAGAGGAGACTATATTAACTATCAACCATTTAATATTGTTTACCCTCATTTTGACATAAAATAGTGCCAGTAGCCCACAAGACCTCTTCAAGCAGAGCTTTTCACACAGCAAAAGCTGTTTGCTAGTACAAAAGCACAGCAGCTGTGGCTCCTGCAGATACTCTTAAAGGGCGATATAATAAAACCCTGGGAGGGAGTAGGTCGAGACAGGAGCATGAAATGGATGAGATGAAGGTCCTTTGTCACAGTCAAACAGCCTGTAAAGTTACTATAGTAACATCCAGCATTAAGCTCCAGGTGGATTGACTTAATGTTGCCGAAACAAAACAAAGGTTAACATAAACCAAACCAATAATTATTACACATAATCTACCAAAATGTTTGTCAAGATGCCATTATTTCTTCATTTAACAGAGCTGCAGAAGACCGGCTGCAGATTGCGCTTAGTTGTGGTAGTTGGCTGCTCCACTGTGTTTAGATTAAGAGCTACAACGCAAAAAAAATAAAATCTGATCCCTGCTATAAAAACAATGGCAACATGTGGACATTGAACTGACACAGAATCACTGTCCTCCTTTACCTGCTGCTCAGCCTAAGTTTATGGTTCATAATCATCCAAGGCAGGATGAAAACCAGGCACTGAAGATGACTTTCAAATTTTCAGTAGTAATTCCACATTATGATGCCTTTCACAGTTAATTTGTTTCCAATGAGGAACTTCACAGCCCACAAAAAAATGGTGCAGGTCTTGGCTGTGATGCTCACAACATTTAGAACAAATAAGACAAAGGTTGGGGGGGAAGAAGAAGGAGAGAGAAAGATCAGGGATTGACCTCCTGATACAGGACTCACTTCAGGCTACAGTTATCTAAGATAACACAGTTTTCGTGTGTGTGTGTGTGTGTGTGTGTGTGTGTGTGTGTTTCATTTAATACATACATATACATATATATTTATTTATTTTCAGGTGCAAAAATGGCTAAGGCCACCCTGGACAAATGACTCTGAGAAGTAGGCATGAAGTAAAAGAGAATTCAGTGACACTGAAGATGTCAATACTGTGAGATAGTTCAGAGGAAATGAACCGTGAGGAAGGATTTATTGAAAACCAGGGAGGTCTAGCTAGCCCAGCTGAAAGGAAAAAAAACAACAACAACAAACCTGTCCTACGAGGGACCTGCTTGATCTTAGTATCAGAGTTAAGAATATTAAATTGAAAGCAAAGATATAAAAGGCAGGGATTATAACCCTGGTCCTGGTTCTGAAAGTTCAGATATGTCCTTACACTTTCCTGGGAGCACAATGATATTTATCTAGTTCATTCTACAGGGAAGTGTAAGAGGCCTAATTAATATTTGCACACCAGGCTGTTGTGTAGCATAATGAAATCATGCTCTTAAAGTGTTATGTTAGTGCAAATATTGTTAAAGTTATTAATAGCAAATATTGGGAGAGACGATGGGCTGGTAGCAAGTAAACAAACCCCCCCCCCATATGGATATATATAAATATAATAGTTTAGTTCGTTTGAATCCTAGGACAATATGACACCATGGCTGAGGATAAGAGGCTTTAAAAAACAGGATTTTATAAATATCCATATAACAATAATAATTCTCTCTCTTCTTCCATTTATCATTCTATGAAATTCCTTTTATCCCACATCCCCCCTTTGACGGGTTTTCCTCAAAGTAATTTGCTATTGAAACCGTTAAGGCTGCATTGCACCCTCTAAAGGGAAACAGAAGGCACAGCTAGTGCATCGCATCTGTCTATGCAATATGATGTCTGCCTGTCTCCTTCAAGTGCTGCAATTGCCTTTATTTCTGTAAGTCTCACATTGATCAGGAAGCTGCCCTGCAGGTGCTGAAGGTGTTGCCCTTAAAATTCCATAGCAGATATCTACCATGCCCTTCAAACAACTAAAAATAAGAATGTATCGCCACAATGACTCGCTTGCAAAAAGCTTTATTCAGTTAAGAACAGTTGCCATCTTTTCAGGTCTGAAGCGCCTGCTGAGATTAAGGACTTTACAAGGTTAACAGTTCCACATACTCCTGCAAGGGGGGAATCAGGCCCCCCTTTTGAAGGTATCTCCTCCAAAAGCTAAAACAAATTATGCAAATATGTGACATAATGAATGCATTCTTGTTATTGTCCTGATGTAGCCACATCAGGAATAAGGTGCAGTTTGAAAAATAAATTCTAATCTGGTGGGGGCACTATTCAGTAGAAGACCACATGTGTCAGTAGAAGATCCAGGTTCAATGCTTTGCATCCCAATTAAAGGAACACAGGAGTGCTGGGAAAGGCCTCTGCCTGAGAATGTGAAAACAATACTAGGGCTACAGTCCCCATTAACTATAATGTGACTTACATCTGATTGGGCTATAAGGGCCCAATCTTATCCGACCACAATGCAGCCCTGAGGTAAGGGGACAAATGTTCCCATATCTTGAGGATGCCTCTGTGACTGCCTCCTCACCACAGGATGCAGTGCATGCCCCACTGGCACGGCTGCACTGGCACTGGAAAATTGGATAGGATTGACCCTAAGTTAAGTAGACCAACAGTCTGGTTCAATATAAACCTGCTCCATATTACAGGTTGGGTGGGTGGACTCCCCATCAGCCCTGGAGATAAAACAGACTTTGGGTTACATTCCAAATTGCAATTTAAGATGTTGAAGCCTTTAAATAGTTCAGGAGATCAGTGATGTCATTCTGGAAATCAGATTTTGACATTCAGATGTGGCCCTTTACCTAAAAGATGAAAATTACCAAGCAAAAGCCCAAAGAGTTAAGAGCTACACACAGAAAAGCCAAATGTTCCCTCAAAAATGCAGTTGAAGGTTGAGATCTTTAGGATGAAACTTAGGAAAAAATTTATGTCAAAACTGAGAAAGATCTGAGAATACCATGCTTCATTGTAATTATTATTTTTAGTATATATATATATATATATATATATATATATATATATATATATATATATATATATGTTGTTTCTGTTACCTATACCTATATCAGTGTTTCCCAAACTGTGGGTCAGGACTGATTTTTGGTGGATCAGGAAAAATTTCTGGAATATTAAAAAAAAAAAAAGTCCCTTGCACCCTTACACCTTGCAAGCACACTTGCCCAGTTTGCAGAAAAAATTGCAGCAGTGAGAAATCTAGATAGCGAGACCACTCTGATGGCTGGAATGCTCCTATGTTATGAGGTCATCTTTAGACCCACAAATTAAAATGTCACATTTTCTGATTTTCTCTAGTAATTGATGTGAGGTAGATCACGTGTGAACCCAGTTTCAGCCTTTTGCCTGGCCTGGAAGTCCCTAACTGCACATCTTGCTCTTCAGTTCAGCCTTCTGGGTATCCTGGAATGATTGTAAAGGTTTGGGCAGGAACAGTCTTGTACCTCATTTCAGTCTAGCAAAGGTCTACACACATCTCATGCTGTTTTGCAAGGCTTCTAGCAGCCTTGGGAGCAGAGGACCCTGATTATACTGAGCTCCACTGGATCCAGAGCCCCGCATCAGGCCTCCCAGCCCAGCATGGGACTGCTTTACTCAATGCTGGTGCAGAGTCAAGTAGCCCCATAGCAGGGCATTTTACCTTCCCCCGAGGAGCTGCTGGCAGCTGCTTGGCATGCTCAGGATGCCACAGCAGCCATTTTGGCACCACGGTAGCCCTGCACACCGGGCAGCTCAGAATTGGGCTGTGAGTCTCTTTACAGAGCACAGAGATGCTAAAAAACACCATGACTGTTTTTCAGTGCAGGATTGCTGCCCTTCAGGGTTGCTTTCTGCAATTCCCAGAATATCACTTCAGTAGCTGAACTTGTGATATTAACTCAGCAGTTCTGCATGGAATCAATGAAATGACTGTAAAGACTTTTTAATTGTTTTTCACTTTAAAACAGAGATATTCACCTTTTTCCAATTAAAAAAAGATACTACAAATCAAGATCCTATTGTACTAGTCAAAGAAAAGGATGCAATCCTATGCCCATTTGCTTGGGAGTAAATACCACTCAGCTCAGTTGGACTTACTTGCATAGGATCAAGCTGACCCCCAAACATTGACAATTTACATGTATAACCAAGATATCACTTGAATCAGGCATCTATATAAACATCAGCAGCTTTTTGCAGAAACTGCCTCTGCTTTCAAATATGGAGAGTGAGATAACTTATCAAGGTAGTGCACTAGCAACTCCACAAATGATGAGACTAGTACAGTTTGTTGGTATGAAAAGGACCACTTTACTTATTACAGAAAGACAAATCCTGAAGCAGGCCTTAACTATTAAGTTCTGTCCTTTTTAGTGCAGTCACCAACCATAAAGGACAGAAACAAATGCCAAAATTCCTCTTTGGATGTTAGCACCCTGGATGTTCCAACCAAAGATAGGCTCTTGCCAACCTTTGGTTATCCCAACCACTCCCTTGAAAGGGGGTCAAGGCAGCTCAATTGCTCAACCCATCCCAAACCAGACAGCCTTTAGGTTGGACTTTGCAGCATAGGCCCAAGGGGTCACCAACCAGCATCCCCCAGCTAGCTAACCTCTTGGATTGGTACCGGATTACCCTCTCACCCTTGTGTACCTTAGGGTGCACACTGGATCTCTATTCCTACTCCCAGTCCCACACTATACCTATCAGAAGTGATCAACTTGGCTGAGCTAACACCATACCTCAGGAACAGTCTAGGGTAGGCAGAAAAACTTCCTGCCAACTGCCAGTCAGGTGAGAAGGATAAAATACCTACCCACCCCCTAAAAGTCAGCCAGCAAATCTCAGTCTAAGGGTAGGCAGGATGGAGTGCAGCACCTCAGCTTCAAATGCCAAGCTAGCAACATGGAGTGCAAAAAAGATGACCTCGCTCCTCCCCAGGCTAAAGCGCACCAATTGGGAGCAGTTCATCTCTGTCCTTCCTTTCTCTGGAATTGCCATCTTTTAGTCACTCATTTTTATGGAGACACCGTCAGGTGACACTGAGAATATGTTGCATTTCAATGTGTACTGTTTTGTTACTCCACTTTTTCAGACCTGATATGTGATCATTTTTGTTTTACAATAAAATACAATGGCAGTGCAAGCCTGTGCAATGCGGATGGGCAAAGTTTTACTGAGACTTTTAAGAACAAATGCATCTTTAATTTAAAGCTTCCTGTTGCAAGTTCTGTCCATTTTATTGCTTTTTGTTCAGCATACCTGGGGGTTTAAAATATTTACTCCGCTACTGTTCCCAGGGAAAGGGAATATAGTAGTTTTAATCTGATCAGATTTTTTTTTCAAAAGAAGGAACCAAAACTGTTTTCTGCACCATCTCGAGATGAGGTGAAATAGTTTTAGTTTTCATTGGAAAGAATTGGATCAGACCCACCCCTCAGAGAGATCTGTAATATTCAGAACACAGTGAACAATACATTTTTGGTGGTGCATTTTTGAGGTTTTTTTTTTCCTTTCATTTCAGCCTTTGTCTCAAGACAGAATGGATTCCAAGCAGCCAGAGCCCACTGAATTATTATAACTAAGTGAAGTCATAATAAAACCAGTGTGATTTAAAGACTGCCCCTAATTTAATCAATCAGAGTTTAGCAGAACATAACAACAAAGAGCATTCTGACAAGATGGTTGATTGAAGCCCTGTTGACTTTTTGAGAGAGTTCTTTAACAACAGGCTCTTAGAATGAAGAATTAATCCCCTATACGTCACTTATTCTGTTGTCCTATATATACTTTCCTAGTAGTAAGAACCACTGAATGTAATGGGATTTACTTCTGAGTAGACATGCATAGAATTGTGCTATTAAAGGCTCATTTTCAGGTCTTTTGAACAGCTGTTCCTAGTCCTTCTCAGACTTTGGGACCACACTAAGTTGTTGTTGGAGCTTTTCTTATGTTCTTATGTTGTAGGGGTGGGGCAGGAGTGGGGGGGTGGACCTGATGGCACCTCATCAATCGTGGCACCATGGAGACCCTGTGACATCCCCATGACCCTGGGCACATCGTGCAGCTTCCTGGAGGCTTGCAGCTGCCTCTACAACCCTCCAAGTGGCTGCAATGAGCTCCAATCTACTATCGGAACTCGTCTCTTGGTTACAGTCGCTACGGTGTCATCATGGACCCATTCCTGGACCACTCCCCTTAAGGGGGAATGCACAAGCCCAATAGGCTGGTCTAAGTGTCATGACCCACCAGTTTGAGAACCACTGCTTCAGATCCATCTGAGGCAAAAGGAAACCCAGACTCTTAGAGCAGAAAGAGTATCACATAGAGGAGTATATGCTTCCTTGAGCACAATCCAGAATAATGCTTGCCCTATAATGATTTACAGGTAGGCCTCAATATCCATGATGAATACGTTCTCAGACCACCGCCCCCCACAGATACCAAAAACCATGAATACCGAAATGTGCTATTTCTGCCTTTGAAGGCAAATAGAACTACCCTCCAGTTGCCTCCAGAGGCTTTCTGAAGCCCACAGAGGTGGAATGCATCTGCCTGCAGTCTCTGCAAGTTTCAGAATGGCCTAAAAGGTAAAAAAAAAAAAAAAATGGTGCTTCTCCAAGCCTCCCAAAGCCTTACAAGATATTAAATGTCACTTCCTGTTTCTCTTCAGAAACCCTTGGCTATTTCAGCCTTTTAGGCCATTCTGAAGCTGGCAGAGGCTGCAGGCAGATACACACAGCATCTGCAAGCTTCTAAAAGCTCTCCAAAGGTGACCACAGCACCAACTCAATTATCATTGGAGGGCTCAGGTGGGGTCAAGTCTGGTTCAACACAGGTCCAGGAGACCCACATTGAACCTCAGATATAAAATCCATGGATAAACATGCTCCCCCTGTACTGAACATAAGAATATAAGAACAGCCCCACTGGATCAGGCCATAAACCCATCTAGTCCAGCTTCCTGTATCTCACAGAGGCCCACCAGATGCCCCAGGGAGCACACCAGATAACAAGGGACCTGCATCCTGGTGCCCTCCCTTGCATTGGCATTCTGACATAGCCCATTTCTAAAATCTGGAGGTTGTACATACACATCATGGCTTGATGGCTGGATTTTTCCTCCAGAAACTTGTCCAATCCCCTTTTAAAGGCGTCCAGGCCAGATGCCGTCACCACATCCTGCGGCAAGGAGTTCCACAGACCAACCACATGCTGAGTAAAGAAACATTTTCTTTTGTCTGTCCTAACCCACCCAACACTCAATTTTAGTGGATGTCCCCTGGTTCTGGTGTTATGTGAGAGCGTAAAGAGCATCTCCCTATCCACTCTGTCCATCCCCTGCATAATTTTGTATGTCTCAATCATGTCCCCCCTCAGGCGTCTCTTTTCTAGGCTGAAGAGGCCCAAATGCCGTAGCCTTTCCTCATAAGGAAGGTGCCCCAGCCCGGTAACCATCTTAGTCGCTCTCTTTTGCACCTTTCCATTTCCACTATGTCTTTTTTGAGATGCGGCGACCAGAACTGGACACAATACTCCAGGTGTGGCCTTACTATAGATTTGTACAACGGCATTATAATATTAGCCGTTTTGTTCTCAATACCCTTCCTAAAGATCCCAAGCATAGAATTGGCCTTCTTCACTGCCGCCGCACATTGGGTCGACACTTTCATCGACCTGTCCACCACCACCCCAAGATCTCTCTCCTGATCTGTTACAGACAGCTCAGAACCCATCAGCCTATATGTAAAGTTTTGATTTTTTTCCCCAATGTGCATCTCTTTAAACTTACTTATATTGAAACGCATCTGCTATTTTGCTGCCCATTCTGCCAGTTTGGAGAGATCCTTCTGGAGCTCCTCACAATCACTTCTGGTCTTCACCACTCGGAAAAGTTTGGTGTCGTCTGCAAACTTAGCCACTTCACTGCTCACCCCTGTCTCCAGGTGATTTATGAACAGGTTGAAAAGCACTGGTCCCAGGACAGATCCTTGGGGCACAGCGCTTTTCACTTCTCTCCATTGTGAAAATTGCCCATTGACACCCACTCTCTGCTTCCTGGCCTCCAACCAGTTCTCAATCCACGAGAGGACCTGTCCTCTAATTCCCTGACTGTGGAGTTTTTTCAGTAGCCTTTGGTGAGGGACCGTGTCAAACGCCTTCTGAAAGTCCAGATATATAATGTCCACGGGTTCTCCCGCATCCACATGCCTGTTGACCTTTTCAAAGAATTCTAAAAGGTTTGTGAGGCAAGACTTACCCTTACAGAAACCATGTTGATTCTCCGTCAGCAAGGCCTGTTCATCTATGTGTTTTGAACATACTGCTAAGAGAAAACAAGAGTACATGTAGTATGGATGCTTGCTGACCCACTTGTCACAGATTTGTAAGAGTACACTACTTTAGAAACACTCCTTGTAATGGTGCTTTCAGCACTAAGTAATATACAATCAATGAGCTGTAGCAAATTTGTTTAATTAGATTTATATTCTGCATTTTTTTCCAGCATGGAACTCAAGGCAGTGGATTTCCAAACAGTAGGCCATCCATTCACTGACCAAATCCAGACCTGCTTAGCTTCCCCAAAGCAGCAGTATCATTCCCTCAAGCCATACCCTGGGACAACAGGACTTGTCTGTCAGGTTGGTATTGTCCATAGCTGTATGATTAAGTTTTTTTGTGCCGTCATCTGTTGGTCTTCACTGATGAAATAAATAGGAACTGAGAACAGTTTGAGTGCCTGCACAATACCTGAATACAACAAATAGGGTGGACAGTGGCCAAGAGCATGCAACCAAATCTCTTAATAAATAGTGACAACTTTGGCTGTATTTTTCCCCAGTCATCACTGGCTTCATGATTTATCTTTGAATGTGACAAAGCTATTTCTCTACATTAATAAATATTTTATGTTTAATCATAAAATACCTACATTCTGAACAATGTGATGTGAACTTTGTAAAACGTTTACTATGAAATATGCATTCCTTTGTTGTCAGTAAGAAAAAAAAAAATCCCTAGCAATTAGAATCCTGATCAGATCTTCGCACTTGCCAAGTCAGGCCCAAACCAGCAGGACACATCTTAATAAAAGTAGGGCTGCAATCCTAACCACGCTTTCCTGAGAGTAAGCCCCATTGAACAAAATAGAACTTACTTCTGAGTAGAACTGGTTAGGATTGTATCCTAAGTTGCTTATCCATTCAGTCCTAGCTCATTGGATGGGGAAACAAACCACTTTTCAAGTATGTGAACCATCGTCCAGCCCTAGCCCAAAGAGACCATGTTTTCACGATAGTCATGATGAAAGTGAGGCTAGAGAATCATGTGCGCAAAAGAGATTTATCATGTGGAGGGCTCTCTGGTATTCCTGGTATGGTGACATAAAACCCTATTACCACCCTATTGCCAGGACATATGGCATAGCTTTGATTTTCCTTGCATCAGATTATTACAGGATTAACAGCCTGTATTCCTGAGCCAAAAAGGTGAACAAGACCACTATCATCAGAGAGAGCCATAGTACAGTGATAGAGCCTATCTTTTTTTATGCAGATGGTTCCAAGTTTAATCCTTATCATATCCAGGTTAAAAAGTTCTCAGGGAGCAGAGCTAGGAAACATTGTGACTATCTTGACACTATTGCCGTGGTTCAGTTGGGGCAAGAGGAACACAATTCAACTCAAACTAGCAAGTTGGGACTAACCCCATACTCTAAATCGGTGTCCTTCATCCTTGGGATCACGACCTCAATGGAATTGCAAAGCCTCACTTGTGGAGTTGTGGCAACTTTCAGGAATGAAAAAGGTTAAAGAACCACTGGACTAGAGTACCACCAGGTAAAGGGGAAGGCATCTGATGTACCCCTTCAGGTACCAGGAGATTGTGTCCAGTCCTGCTCAGGGTCTTAGCAACTGTGCTAAAATAGCTTTCTCTACTGCCAGGTGTCACGGTAACCTTTTCTGATCTCACTCTAATAAGAATATTTGGTTAACAGTGAACAGTGCTGGGAGGGTGGAATGGGGCTGGAGAGTGGGCAGTCACAGGGATGGGGTGGGCAGACAGGGTCCTGGGAGGTGGCAGGATCCCAGTCTCAAACTTTATTAATTTTTTTATTGCGGTTGTGGCATGAAAAAGGTTGAAGACTGCTGCTCTGTATGCTATTGGATAACTGTTCAATCGATTCAATTTCAGTTTCTCACTATGTGGGGAGCTTGTATACCATTCTCCTTGAATTTCTTGTCCTCTCCCTAAGTAGCATTCAGTCTGTCATCTGTTTCGGCTTGTTTTTTTCTTAGTGGCTCACCTCACCTTTTTTAAAAGATCATCGCCCTTCTTATTAATTAGGCACTGACCTATCACATCCTCATCTGATGCATAACTACAACTAATTATGCAGGTGTATAGAAGCAAATGGAATAAAATGAGGAGGGAAAAGATAAAGGAAAGAACACCCAAATGTCTAGCAGATGAAGTAGCAGGAGGTGAAAGACAAATTTGCAATCTCCCAGACATCCCACACATAGATGTATAGAGATTCTACACCGATAAAACTAAACTGTAGAAAGAAGGTGTAATACATCAGATCACAGGAAAGATAGTGCAGGAACCAGAACACATTTAAATGATATATGGACAACTGAGACACATACTCAGGTTTTTTTTGTTCTAATTCAGGACTACTTTTCTACGAGTCTGTTTTCTAATGAACCTGTAGATAAATATTTTGGCAATACTGACTGATTAAATCCTTATCAAAGAGTGATTCGTTCTTCAAATCTTGTTGAGGCATTTTCCAGATTGGAAGGAAGGAGAATACATACATACATACATACATACATACATACATACATACATACATACATACATACATACATATATGGAAGACAGAAGGGAAAATAAACACACACAGAGACATTATATATAATGTCCCCCCATAAGAAATTCTTTGGTTAGATCTGAGACAATAGCAACCTCTCTTATTTCCCTAGAATTGTATTTCATTCTTCCTGGCTTAACATCCCATTGCATGAACAAAGAAAATAACAGCCAGGAAGGGCTCCAGGCGAGCTTCTTCCAAAAGGGTTCGACCTTCGGAATACTATCAATATCAACCCTTACACCCACACGGTTAGCACTTTTTAATACATTTGCTGAAAGCCATTAATAAAGCAACAGTCATAGCCTGGTTCTTAACCATGTGTCACACTGAAATAAGTTCATGTAAATCTGTGAACTGCACGACAATGATCAAATTAACAGTCATTTCAGGGGGAAAAAATGCCCCTCAGGCTGAAAAATAATTAGTAGTCTCTCACTCTTTCCCACTAATAAAAATCACGATATTATTGTTGACTGTGCTAATAAAACACCTTCTGTGACCCTGATGTAGCAGTGCAAAATACATGGACGACTCCATTGTGCAGACCTCACACCTATTTTTTTTTTGACATGACTGTTTTTTCCCCTCCTCTGGTGACGTCTAATTGTAAAAATGCAACTTCTTTTACATTCTTCTTAATAATGCATATCCTAAAGTAAATATCAGCGTATATCCTGCTTTTTGCAGTTACTGTTTCTCTTACATGAGTGAGATCTGTTGATAGGGAGAGCAATTTTCTTCACTCTTCTGTCTAGATCAGTGGTTCCCAAACGTTTCTGACTGGTGGCTCCTTTGACTTACTGGGTGGGCCATTGGTCACAGCTCCCCATTAGGGCTGCAATCCCAAACATTGTATGGGGTTTTTTTTGCAAGGATTCCATGGCTCCCTGGGGAGCCACAACTCACAGCTTGGGAACCACTGGTCTAGGTTGTCGGTGGAAGGCTCCTCCCTTCCCGGTCAGCATCTGTGAAAAACAAAAAACAAGAAATGTCCCCATTTTGATAGCAATCAGCATTTGATGTCGGAAGTTTTGCCATAGTGTTCACAACAGTTTATTTTTTTCATTCAAACAAATAGGTGTCGTCAGAGGTAGACCCACCATTCTCAGCCCAGCCACTTCCTCTAGCTCTCTGCCTTTTACTCTCTACAACTGTCCTTTCCTATTGAGCTGGGCTTTGCATTTAGGCAAGGCCTGACTACTTTCCTCTTTGATGGCCAGCAGCACTCCAAGGTCACAGGGATAGACCCCAGGAAATGCATGGGATTGCATCTGGGGCTTTCTGCATGCAAACCATGTGCTCTTTCACTGAATGATGGTCCCTATTAATGTCCACTATACAGAAACTAACACACTCAGGATTTCCTTTGAATCAGAAATGGAATACAAGCCTAACGATTACATAGGCCTACAAAATTGAGGGTCAGAAACATTTTTCCCAAACTTTATGGTGGTTTGATATGAATTTGGGGTGCCGATTCCAAAAATGGTTTTGCCCTATCGCGTCAAGTTTGGGAGATATAGTATAACCTCATTAGTGAATGGTTCAAGCAGCTTCCTCATGAGGAAGTCATGGTGTAGGCTTCCTCAAGAGGAAGCTGCTTGAACCATTCACTAAACAGGCTATGCCGTGTCTCCAAAACTAGACGCGATAGGGCAAAATGGATGCCATCTTTGGAATCGGCACCCCAAATATACCCAGGAATTGGTGCAATGTTTAAGGAAATAAAATATGTGTTGGCCTGTGTTATCAGGAATCCAATGGATTTTGTAGCATTTGCCCAGCGCGTTCTCGCGAAGCATCACTTCTGTCATCACATCATTACTGTGATGTGGGCGTCCTAGGAAATGATGAGCACACCCACATGTGTTCTTGGTGGCCACTGTCTTGCTGAGCCTGCTGCATATATACCTCATTGGAACTACAGCCTCATAAATCCAGAAAGCTTTTCCCGTTCTGTCTCTGTAACCACCTGCCAGTTATTTAGCATCACATTTGGGTTGTGCTTAGTCTAATTGCTCAGGATTAGACCTCTGAAATAATAAGAAATTCACATGTTCCTCTGATAAAGCTCAGAACACTCCAGGCTCTTTTCCACAAATAGGATTTTTAAGTAATTTCCATCTTTCAGGCGTTATCAGAAAACAAATATTAGTAAACAGCAGGTAGTAGGTAAATGGCAGTGGGGAAAATATCTGTTTAAATTCTATAACATGTTGGGTAATTAATGTAGGTACAAAATGAGAAAATGTGAATTGCACAGAAGGAAAAGGGAGCAGAAAAGTAATTGCTTCACTTAGGCTTCAAAAGTACTCTTCAAGAATGGAATGAAAAACACTCAGGTTTTCTGCTCAGTGGGAATTCTCTCAAATAAGCTTTGCATCTTAGAAGACTAGGCCCCAACTTGCCATTTAAAAAAAAAAATACCAACCTTATGAAAGTGACTCAGAAGCATAAGATACTTTCACACATTATTCAGAGGTAGTGGCCACTTTAGATGAAACTTCTCCAACTGCCCCCTCTTGTATGATTAAGAGAAGGAGCAGGTACACCTCTCCAATCTGGTGTGCCTTCCTCCTTTTCCTGATCACATGAGGGGATGGTTTATCATACCACCCCCATGCAAGATTCATTCATTCATTCACATTTTTATCCCATCCTTTTTCTAAGGAGTTCAGGGCAGTTTACATAGTTCCTTTTTTCCTTTTCTTCTTCCAACAATCCTGTGAGGTAGGTAAGGCTGAGAGATAGTGACTGGCCCATGGGAACCAAAGGAAGTTTCATGACTGACTGAGGATTCATACCTGAATCTTCCAGGTCTTAAGTCCAATCCCCAAACACTATGCCATTCTGGCTCTTAGATATCAATTTAAAGTTGTAAATCTTAGGGCAAAAGGGGAATTCTGGGAGGAGGAGGTTGCACCTACTTGTGGAGCAAGTGGGATTGCTTTGCTATATTGTCTGAACTGGCCCAACTTCGGGCTTGCCACCAGGCACAGAAAGATGTAAGTAATAATGGATGGTTCTGTGTTGAGTATAGTGCTGTGATTTTGGGTGTTTGCAAATATATGCAGGGTGCATTTACATCTTAAATGTTTAGATGTACACTTAAGACAACTGTAACATGTAGTCTGTCAAAAATATGTTGTAATCTGGATGAAAGAATATTCTGCCCTAATTACAAAGAATAAAGAAGCAATGCTATCTTCCTGCTATGGGAAGAAGGAGGCAGGCGGGTGGACTGACAGGAGAATCCTCTGATGTCTTCAAGAGGATAGGCGTTCAAACTGATGGAATGCCACAGAAAGGCAGCTATTGGGGAGTAGCTCTGGAACTTATTCATAAACTGAAAGCCCCATCTCTTCATTTGCCCATTGGTCTTGGCACATGCACAATTGGATAGCGGGAAGGAGCTGCTTAATGCTCAATTAGACCAATATAAAGTTCAGCATCTTCAGCCTCCATCAGCAGCACGTTTCTGGGGTCAAAAAGAGATTTTTTTTTTTTTGCCAGCTTTGTTCCCTGGGATACTTGAATGAAAAATGCTGGAAATCGGAGAGCTAATGCACTGCGGACCAAGTTAACTGATGTAAAGCTGAAAACCCCTGCCCAATAATGAATGATCAGTGAACAGATTACAAGGCAACATCTGCAGCATCCTTCACATGGGTGAATCTATAGCTAGCTAGCTATATAGATATAGAGATTTCTTGAAAAATAAAAATGATGGCAACTGTATAGGCACAATCATTACCTTCCTTTCAGGCTTCTACTGCCAGATCGGATGGGGGAGATATGTGCATGCTGAGGCAAGGAAACTGGACCCAGAGCCAAAGACTGTTCTGTGCACACATGAACCAGGTATTTTAAAATGGCTGCAGCACACTGTATATCTCAGGCTGCAAACCAGTACACAATGATTTGGGAGTAGTTTTCATTGTACTTAGTGGGGCTTACTTCAGAGTAGACATGGCTAAGTTGGCGCTGTTAGTCACTGCCTAGAAGAGTGGGCTAGATAGGAAGCTGGCTGATGGGAAAATGCAAACAATTAGCAAGGGATATGTGAGGAGGAGGAGGAGGAGGGAGCTGCTGAGGCAGGGCAGAGGCAGCCAGCACACTACCCATCATTGCAGCAATGCAGGCAAGTGAACAGCAGGGTGGCTTCCCAGAGCACAAGCTCCACCTGGACTCCCCCAGAAGTTCCCAGCCATATAGATCAAGGTTGCATCACCAGGCTGCCTGCAGGCAAGCAGGCAAATTCACTATCAGTCAGGTACCTGCCTACTTGCATGCCTAGTGCCTGAGGAAGAGGAAAAATGTGCAGTGACTTGAGAAATGGGCTCAGGCAGCAACAGAGGACCAGTGACTGCAGAACCATTCAGGGCAGAACTCCCCCCCCCCCCACTCTGCATGTGTGTGTGTGTTGACCTGTATCTGGCTTGTTATCTGAGTTATCTGATCTGCATCAAGATTTTTTCCTGCTTTTCGTAGTCAAATCTGTACTCAGAATTATGCTGTGATCTGTAATGGGGTTGCTCTCCTGTTCAGATGACATTGCCTGGTGGCAGCTAACTGAACTCCTTCGATGAATTCTTCTTCCCCCAGCCATGGCTCTGAACATCATCTCTGCTGCTGGGCCAACCCAGGTACCAGAATTTTATTTCAAGAATTGGCAGTTTTACATCCATGAAAATATTTGGCAAAAAGATTACGACAGTCATTTTCATAGAAACATAGCTAGACAGTTGTGTAGCTAAGGGGGTAAAGGGGGTTGCAGTTGCACCAGGCAACACGCTTTAGGGGGGCAACAACCTGAACTTGTCACTAGTGGCCAAAATTGTGAAAACCTTGGTATTTTCGAATAATATCATTACACACACACAAACACACACGCACGCACACACACACACACACACACACACACACACACACACACACACACACCATTTGATGCAGAATTTAATGAAGAATGCAATGAAACAAACCACATCAAAACATCTCTATTCTATCAAAAATTATAGCCATACAACCCGAAAATATAAACACAACTGCATTATGTAACAAAAACCGATTGTTCTGAGAGCCAATTAGGTGTTATTATGATACAGCAGGGAACCAATAAGGTGTCAATATGGGGGGAAGGGGAGGAGCAGAGAAAGTGGGTGTTGAGCAGCTGCGGGAGGAGGCAGATTTTCTCCCATTTTCACTTTTTTGAAAGCCCAGACGTGACGTCACTTCCAGGGCATCGTTTTGAACTCTGCACCAGGCTTCATGATCAGTGGCTATGCCTCTCATCCTAGATGCCAATTGTCAGGTGGCATTATAGGTATTTGCCTTTCTCTCCTGCTTCTAGGCTTTACAGAGGCAGCTAGTGGGCCCCTGAAGGAAACATAGTGCTAGATTAGATGGCCCTCGGCCTAATCTAGCAGTGCATATCTTTTGTAAGGTCTTTTTACGATGGTTGAGCATTGTTTTAGGGGCACGGCATGATCAGCCTGAATCTCCTGACTGTGCTTTTAGTTCCCCACTAGACCTTCCTCATGACTTCTCTCAAAACATGTCCCCCAGACACACAAGATCACAAGAAAGGTTGGGCAAAATTATGCAGGCTGAATCAAATATCAAAAGTTAGCTCCTACCCAAGTGCAACATTCAATTTCTGAACTAGCATCACACCTGGAATAGCAGAAGCTCTTTTGTACTGATGATAACAGGAGAGAGACCAAATTCAGTCCATAAATTTATACAAAAGCTTTACCATTATTATTAAAGTAATTGCAGGGAGCTGTACTACACTGCCGCTATCTATTCCTTTAACAACTGTCTGTTAAGCATGGCGTATGTGTAAAGCAAGTGCTGGAACAATGAAGATGAATGAATCATGATCTCAGGTGAAATATGACATGAATAGCTCTATGTTAATTTCAGGTTACTTTGATGTAATTTGCTTGCGTTATGGAGGGGGGAGAGTTTAAGGAATCCATAATTTTCAAATGACATTGGCACACATTTATCTGCAAGTTCCACTGAGATAGCTTAAAAATAAAAGGATGCAAAACTGTACTGACATTGTCTGTCTGCGCCTCTCAATTCATCTTGCATGTCTAGCTACTCATCTATACTCCATCTCAAGTCATTATGGATAATAATTCCTAACTGTTTTACGATCCGTTTTCTTTTAACTGCCAAATTCACAAAGGTAATTAAGCCAATTTGAAACAATTATAGAAAAACAATATTCAATAACTGCATCACCAAAGGAAAAAAGTTTTACTGTACCCTAAGGATGTGGGGAGAAGAGAGAAAAGTGCGTGCACAGCAGTCATATGACTCTGTATGTTACATTCATTCCTGCAAGCTAGCCAAGCTCAAATTAATTGTACTGACTAAACTTTTCTTCTTGAAGAAAATTAAAGATATGCTGTTGTCAACACTTGAGCATAACCTTGCCGACACTTAAACGCAGAGAAGGGTGTGACATCCTGCCCTAGCTGCCTTGCGCTAATTAATCACTCTGGTATTTAGGACCATTCAAGCAGACAAATTAATGGAGAATAATTAGTGTATCTTTGTTCCAGCTCAGCTCTACACACACCACGCACTCTCTGGGAGAGAGAGGAAGCATGAAGAAAGTGAGCCATTAGCATGCGCAGAGTTTCGCTTCTGTTCAGCACATTCTGGAGAGATTAAGAGAAAAGCCAAATTAGCAGTCGTGTGACTGGGGTTAGGGCATCTTTGTGCAAAGAGAGCCCTCTGCTTGGTGCCAGTTTTCAGAAGTGAGTTGTTAATCCTGAAGTTAGATTTCACAAAACACAATTAAAACTGTCCTCCTTTCTCTCAGTGACACAGACGTCCACACAGAAACAGAAAGAAAAGCATAGGCAAGAAAGAAAGGGGAGGTGGGAATCACAAAGATTTTCTTTTTCTTTTTCCTTAAAATGGTTCACTTTAAATTTGAGCTGTTGTAGTGGAACATATCTATCCTTGTTTTCTATTCTCTCTTTTCCCTAGTCATTATATTTGATAGGCAAAACCAAATAGGCTGCAACTTGCTACATACACCATTTGATTATCCCTTTGGTCACCCACAAAGCCTTTCATTATTGTGCATGCCTCCCTACCCCATCATCTTCCGGAGACCTTCTCTGAGCATGTAAAACTGCACTTTCCCCCCACAGATATCACAAAAAGCAACACATGAAAATGGATTGCAAATGGGGGGGGGGAAGAAAGAAAAATATGTGAGCATAAGGTACAAATAAGTGCAAGCAGTACTTACCACTAACAAAGTAGAGGGTGTCACATTCAAAATGTATCACAGGCACTTTTGACTAAATGGCAGGCATTTTTGCACAGAATCTTTAACTCTTTCCTGACGTAGATCTATAAAGTGCTGGGCAAAACAATTCGGAGGAACTATGGTGAATGTGGGGTTCAGGACCATTCTGAGCCACCTGTCATATCTGCTGCCCTTGGAAACCGGAAGCTTTAGCTGGTGCAGAATGTGGCCAACTGCTCTAACAGGGGCAGAGTGCATTAAATCAGTGTTCCAGTGTTTGAATTTGTAAACCCTAAGGCGATTACTCCAAACATATAGAGATTATCTCCTCCAATATCTTGTTAAAATATCTGAGATCTATCAAGGAACTTTCTTTATGATCTACCAAAATGAGACCTCCAGTTTAAGAGTGCAACTCTAATTGGCACTTAGAGCAGCCTATTGGGCTTGTGCTGTCTTTGAGGTGTTGCAAACATGCCATAAAAGTATGTTCGCGCCACCTTGGAAGTTGAGCAGGCAGGTGCAAGGATGCGCGCTGGCCTCCCGATACCAGATCCAGGCCAGTGAAGGGTAAGTTCATGCTGGCTTAGGGAGGCCAGCACAGGGGGTTGGGAAAGATGCTGGAAGGATGTAATGGGGGTGTTTGCAGGTGGGGGGTTGGCAGAGGACAGACTGGGCCTGGGAAGAGGATAGGACCGGCATGGGTGAACTAGGCCAGAGCCTAACCCCCCCCCCCCTGAGCAGCCTAGTGTTACACCAGGCTGCTCAGATCTATGCCAGCAAAATGGACAGTGCAGATCTAAGTATCCTCACTGGGGTGGCTGTCGTGCAATATAGGGTAAGGGGAAATAAATCCCCTTACTCCAAGTTGCACAGCAGCAACTTCCTACCCTGCGCTGGATACAGCACAGGCCTGCCTGTCCCAGCACAGGATAGGATTGGGCTGCCCATCACCTATCTGCCTGTTTAATGTTGCTGCATTTGCTTGCAACATTATATATCTTGTAGTAAATTTCTTCTCTTCACCTTCATTGATCACAGGGAGGCAGGACGTTCTCCAGGCTCTCCTTTCTGATGTTGCCAGTAGCTTCATATTAGAGTTTGTGTGTGCATGAATACTCCTCACCAGTAGGATCCCTTAAGGTATGTGCATTTGCCCCCTTGCTCACAAATGCCAAATATGTGGGTGTGAGAGTGCGCAGTCAGTGGGCATGTTGATGTTGTGTCGGGACCAGCAGCATGGTCTCCCTTCCCATGTTTACTGAACATGGAAGACATTGGCTGCATCCTAACCATACTTTCCTAAGAAATTTTGGTTTAGGATTTTATTTAACCCCACCTCTTCTGATCTAATGCATCAATTATTATCGGATCCAGCCCTGCCTATAGAGATCACTGATCTTCTAACTAAAATTAAGTCAATAGGGCTGGACACTGCAGAGTTAGGTATGATTGGTTGTGATGCAGCTTACAGAATTGTCAAAGGAAGAATTCTGGATATCGAACAACAAGAGCTGTTTAGTGCCGCCAGAACCACTTGTTCTCCACTCCATCTTCATATTCCAGTCAGTTTTGGGAAACCGGCCTCCTTCTTTTACCACCTGGTGTGCCCACAGGCCCGGAGAGCTTTCACACTGGCAAGGTGTAACGCTCTTCCATCAGCCTTGTTAACGGGCAGGTTCAGTGGTATCCCCTACTTAGAGAGGAAATGCAAATGTGGTAGGGATTGCGCTGAGACTTTAATGCATACCTTTTTTTACTGCCCGCTACATGATGTGTCACGCAAGAAATTTCTAGGTCCATTGTTAGCTAGGATGCAGGGCTGGGAGGATTCAACCATGCTTCAGTCTCTCCTTTCCACCCCTGATCCTGAGACTCTGGATAATGTTGCTTCCTTTTTATCTGGAGTAATAGCCAGGCAGTGCCCTGGGACTCTGGGCAGTGACTGATGTTTATGCTTATGTTGTGTTGTGTTGTCTTTGTATATTCCTGTTTTGTTCTGTTCTTTCTCTGTATTTTATGCCAATAAAGGTCTTACTGAACTGATCTTACTGAACTTTCCTAAGAGTAAGCCCCATTGAACAAAATAGAACTTACTTCTGAGTAGATCTGGTTAGGATCATGCCCATAGTCTGATAAGGCAATGTCTTTCTTGAATATTGACACATATGAATTATGTTTGATACATATGTCTAAGACACAATTTGCCATTTCAAGTTCAAACCACCAACAAAGATTATTGCTGGTTTTTATAAACCAAAACTATAAAGCAGACTATAATGTGGGTGCTCCCTAGCAGTGGCATACCTGGGGGTCCCGGCACCTGGGGCAACCCACAGTTTTCCATCGCCCACCCCTTTTCCACCCCCCCACCCGTGACTCAGAAGTCATTGCGGTGACAACATCATTACCGCAATGACTTCCATGTGGCTACCTCCTCCATTCCCCCTTTGGAAAAAAGGGGAAATGAAGGAGGCAACCGAGGCCCAATTGTAAGAGGTGCAGATGTCTCCATTGGAGAGGTTTGGGGCTGCTGAAAGCCTGCCTGTCTGGAGCGCTGCTTCCAGCAGCCCCAGACCGCTCCAAAGGAGACCTCTGCACCACTTACAAGTGGCGCAGAAGGCTCCTTTGGGGCCCAGGAAGCCTAAAACGGCAGTGCTCAGGAGTCAGTGTCGCGCAGCCTCTCTAGGGTGCCCCTTTCCTCTCCTCCTATAAAGGTGGAAGGGAGAAGGCGCAGCCCAGTCCAGCATTGAGTTGCTGCCAGAGAGGCAGCTTTCTGCTGCCTCTCCAGCAGCTCTCCTGGGCACCCCTCCTTCATCAGGAGGAGGCTTTTTTTAAAGTGAGAGGAGCTGCCAGCTTCTCTCCATTTAAAGAAAAAGGCAGGCGGGCGGCGGGGGGGAATGCTTGAGGAGACGCCCCTGGAGGGTCGGCGCCTGGGGCATTTGCCCCTCTTGCCCCTCTTCAGGTACGCCAGTGCACCCTAGAGCTCTAGGTATCACAATGGGGCTTGGTATGTACATTAATAAAATAATTCTTGCAGTCTGGACATCAGCTCAAGCCCTGCACCCATCTGAAAAGACAAAGGAAAAATACACAATACAGACAGTCTGCATCTTACATGCACTTTATTTGCACAAATTCAACTACACAAGCTTGGCAACTAAAAAAAAAAACAGAGAAAAACATCAATTTAAATAGTTCAAGTCATTCTGCCTGCCATTCCACTTACTAAAGGCACAGTGCAATCCTATGCAGGATTGGGCTGCTGCACCTAAGGGTTTGCAACAGCAAAACAGAATTCCACTGTTGTAAAATGGCTGCCACACCAGCCATTTTGTAAGCACTTCCACTAGAGGTGGCAACAGCACAATCCTGCCAATGCATCTTGCTGTGCCCACTGGTGAAGATAAGGCAGGGAGGTGGTGAAAGGGGGTGGATCCGGCAGCAATGGCATGCGCTGGATCCTCTCTCCTCTTTTTCTAAGCTCCCCACTTTCCCTCAAACTTGCCCCAGGTACAGAGTGGTGCAAGTCCAAGGAGCCCTGTTGCAGAGTTTAGGGAGGATTAAAGGGAAATTCCCCTTTTCCCTCTGAAACCTCGCAATCCCCCCTTTGTTAGATACAGCAGATGCCTTTTTGGAGAATGAAGCTGCTGTTCCTTCAGGGTCTCAGCCTGCCAATATAGTTTTAAAGAGATCATACTTTTTTCAGATGTAAGGGATTTTCAAGGTAATATGTTTACATAATTTTAGCTTCATGCATTGATTCTGGAACATAACTCTTGCATAAGATGCAGGCCAACTCTATATTGCGATGCATTTATTTCCTCCTAAAATTCAGTGAGCTACATTTCAACTTCAACTAGTTCAGCCCAGACACCCATTTTCAAAGAAGCCAGGAAATATGCAGAACTTTGTCTCTTTGAAGGACTGAAAGATCATAACAGTGACCCAATCTATACATTTATAACACAACTCTGTGTGCATTTAGAATACCTGCTTGGCTCCTCCATCCATTTTCAAGGGAAAAACGCAAACTACACTATCATGTAAACAGGAATTGGTAAATTGGTGCTGGTTTGTGCTGGCTGAAGTAAGTCCAGACAAGTGCTGGTTCGGCTTGCCTTCAGGCTTGGGAGTTTCCCAGCTGCTGGGACTTTACTGTACTTGAAGTTCTTGGGTTTATGCTAGCAAAAGAGGAGAAAAAGGAACATTATGGTATGGAATTGAGGAGAAGTTACAAAACCATTTGGGTTTTAAAACAGAAAACCCCACTTAAAAACAGCTAATTGGGTGGCAGTGAGCCTTGAAAATCTCTACTCATATTTCCTATTGCATCAACTGTTCCCTGTGCTAAGGACAGATGCCATTCAAAAAAGCTCCCTTCCCTGGAATGGTCTGGTCCTAGATATCCAAAAGGGCATAATCCTCATTGAAAGGCAAACCTGGAGCGTGGGAGGGGCTGCGCAGGCTGACATCAAGGCACCTGGCCCTGACTAAAAGAGCTGGCCCCAGATGCGGCGGCTGCTGAGCAACAGAATATAATTTAGCCGCACCAGCAGGAGCAGAGGTCAATGATTTTATATTAATGGGGATCACGACAGTTCTAAGCTGTGGCGTGCTTTGAAAGAAGTGTTGTACAAGGCAGCAAAGAGAGCTCAGCAGTGGGAAATGAGCGATGTCACTGTCTCTCATGCCTCTAGCCACCAGCTCTACTGGGACTATGGAAAGAGGCTGCACGCGTCAGACCCACAACCTGCTATAAACAGCTCAGCGTTTCCCTCTTGTTTTAAGAGCTTAAAGCAAATGCCTGTCAACAAGACCCACAAATGGTATCTCTGGCTTTGCTTCCTGATACGGAAACAGAAGCCACTTCTTCGAGGGCAGGCAGCAAAATATGGGCACACTTTGGGGGGTTGCATTGCTATAGATTTCAGTCACTTGGATTTGAGTTTAATTGAAGATCTGCATGCTGGAATGTTGTTTCAGTGAATTCCTTACATCACTGGCATTATCCTTAAAAAACCTACACTCCATCATGCCAAGAGTTTGATTATCAAATATTTGCAAATGTGTAATGAATTCTCATTATCATGATTTCTCTCACAATTGATCCTCAAAAATGTTGTAGGTCAATTAGGCTGGTGGTGCCAGTGCATTGGTGGTTCCCTGGGACAAAAACTTGTAGACGTCCCCAATCTCTCTCTCTCATACACACACACAAACCACCTCTCCCCTGCCAATTCTTTAACATGCACATGCTAGCACAAACACAATCCCCCCCCCCCCCAAAAGAAACTGGCCACATCCAGGCAGGACACAGGAGTAGAAATAGGGATTTGGCATGCATACTGCAATAAGCAAGAGTCAAAGGGGGGAAAAGGCTGATGCTGGCTGCTGGCTTGGATTACAAAGTCAACCTTAAGGAATTTCAGGATTGGGTGAGATGGTGCAATTAAACTCCCTTGACACTTTGGGGGTTGCTGTAGAGCAGGGGTCTCTAAGCTTTTCGGCCAAAGGGTTACATCAAATATCTGTCATGGTGTCAAGGGCCAGAAAAAAAAATTATACAATTTAAATACATACATTAGAGATGGAATTTAGACGAATGACTGAAATGAATGCATGAATGGGCTCAAATGTCCAGGATTTCTCCAAGCACCAACACAATCCAAGAAATAAAGCACACACACTTAAATGGACCCCCATTCTCCCAGCCCACAAGCCCAACTCTGGTTGTGTTTTGTCAACTGGGCCAGAGGCTCTCAGAGGTTGAACGCGGGCCGGATAGAGAGTCTCTGCGGGCTGCATCTGGCCCCAAGGCCTGGGTTTGGAGACCCCTGCTGTAGAGAACTGTAGATTGTCAGCAGTTAGTGGTAATACTTGAAGGGGCAACATACATTAGACATGTTGTGCCCTCCAGGGTAGGTGCCTGCACTAAAGGGGGGATGACTCATCTCGGATGAGTGTTGGAAAAACAAGACCCACTGCAGAGTTGCAGTATTGTTATTGATTTCAATAAGTGTGATCTAGTTTAATCCAAACCATGTCTCATATCTTGGGGGAGTATGCAGGCAATATGTGTGAAACACTTTGCGCAATCAAGAAAGAAAATATATTAAGGCCACAATCCTAACCCACTTTCCAGCACTGACATAAGGGCAATGCAACTCCGAAGTCAGGGAACGAACATTGCCTTACCTTGAGCAGGCCTCCATGACTGCCCCCTAACTGCAGGATGCAGCACATGCCCCACTGGCACAGCTATGTCAGTGCTGGAAAGTGGGTTAGGATTGCGCCCTAAGTACAATATAAAATATAATATTACAAATGTATGAACAATCTTAAAATGAGTATTTAAAGTAATCATTAGAAAATTATTGGCCTATCAAGCTCAGAACTGACAACAAGCTATGAAAGTAGTTTAGATTTGAAGATGAGATGTCATAAGAATTAATTCTCAAACATTGCACCTGACCATGTTACACGTGAAACAGTCCTTTGATCTGTGATCGGTTCAGAGGGACATTTCATACATATGACGTACAGAGTCTTCACCCATCAAATGTTTATGCCTAATAAAGGTTTTGTTGACAATTAAGTTGGCTTATGATGTACAGAGGAAGATAAAGGTGATAATGAAAAAGCACCCTTTCAAATAGATCTTAATCCCTGAACTTGCCTGCCACAAAGTCACGTGCCCAGTTCTTTTCTATTAGTTATTGTGCCTGTTCATTGACTAATAATAAATGAGAGTGAAATGCCAATGATGTTTGACAGACTGCTAATTAGATTGATGACTAGAAGCATTAGAAAAAATAACAAATGAATTCAAAATAATAGGAACACTATTGCAGACCCCATATATTTCATAGCAAACATGCACACACATTTAAATTGCCGCTACCTCCTCACTCTGTTCTTGAGGACATAAGCTTAGGGCAAATTAAATGCCCCAATACAAGGAAATGCACAATTCTTGCCCTCAAGGGCCAGCACGAAAGCCCGAGCTGCAACACTAGGTAGTACAAGAGCTGACACTTCCTCGCTATCAAATATATGGATTTCTTCTAATAAATCTATTGCTTACAATTCATTGGACAGGCATGGGGAAAAAACATATTGGCAAAATAATGAGTGCAACTTATCTGAGGACTGTCTCTGGTCCATCTGGACCCAGAACTCTTTAGGTTTAATGCACAGAGCAATACAAGGAGGAGCAACAGGTAAGGAGGCAAATGAGGGCTAGGATTGGTGGTTATGGAGGTGGTTGATTGGTGCAGGACACCACCCTTGTCTATTCTCCACCAGAAGCAGCCCATCTCACCCTGCCTCATGGTTATAACACAGAAGAGAAACTGCAGGAAGTAATTTACAGTTTATTCCTGGTCTGTACGTGGAGTCTTGTTAACTGGAGCAGTTAAATGAGCAGCTTACATGGTATTCCCTAAAGCTAATTGTTATCTGGTTCTGTGCCATACTAGGGACACCCTTTCCTGAAATTCTATAGTATAGATCATAGGTGTTTAACATAAGGCCCTTGAGGCTGATGCAGTCCCCAGAACCTCAGAACCAACAGCTGCTCTCATCTGCTGAGCTATGCTGAGGTGTCACTGCTGAAAGGGCAACCCACATGATAATTAGGATCTATCATATCCTGAAAATATGGTCAAGGGTTGTGTATTTTCTCTTCTGCCATTTGCAGCTATTGAGTTCCTAAGTGAGGAAAAAGTGCTTGTTTCTGACCATGACCTGCTTGACGACATCGCTTACTGCTTAATAATATCATTTCCAGCCCTCAGCAGGCAGCAATGCTAACTTTGGCCCTCTATATGACACAAGTTTGACATCCCTGGTATTGATGAAGGTTTCTGCATAGTTACATCTGATCTCTGGATTTGCTGGACCCTGTAGGATTCCCTATAAAAAAGTCAGATATCATGCTCCTCCCCTGTGCTTGGAAATATTGCACAAATGGCCATGTTTCATCTATCTATCTATCTATCTATCTATCTATCTATCTATCTATCTATCTATCTATCTATCTATCTATCTCACCTCTCTTCCCTTCAGAGGACCTAAGGCAATGACATATCAGGACCACTTGCTGGTGCTGTAGCATGTTAATCAGCATGTTAATCAATGACTATCATGAGGATCCACAGCACAAGAAGTGCACCAGCACAGGAGCTCATAAAAGTGAATCATCTCTCTCTGCCTGGACACACCAGTGAAGAGGTCCTCTTCTTGTTTCACCCTTCTTCTCTGTCATTTTCCTCTGAACAAAGAATTAACGCTTTGCTTGAGATGAGGAACACTTTGCTTTGAGGAAAGAAAAAGGAGTGAATAAAAGGCACAAACCAACACTTTGAGATTCAGACTTTGATGTGAGAAATTTAAGCATACATTTAACTGTCCCATTGAGACTAACAGGACTTAAAAGTGCTTAACTACGCCTAAGCCAGACTCTAGGTTGGATGTACTATAAAGAGAGCATGAGGTGCAGGCAGGAAAGAATTAGTAGTTTTTACTCTCAGAGTTACAGGCCTTTGATATGGTGCAAAGCATCCATGCTGTCAAAATAAACTGCAGAGTTCAGACTGGCTTTAGTTTCTGTGTTATGTACAAAACTGTGCTTTTTTGTTTGTTTGTTTGTTTGTTTGTTTGTTTGTTTGTTTGTTTGTTTGTTTGTTTGCTTCCCCCGTCCCCTTCATCCGACTGCTGCGGATATATCAAGCCTCAGTCATGACCAATCTTGTGAAACTTAAAAAAAAAATACTCTCCATATTAATTGTACGTAACAGTAATGACAACTGTACCACTACTAGGATTAATCTAAATGCTTCAAAAATCAGGTCCCAGTGTTCTTAGCAGTAATAAGAACTAAAAGAACACACAGAACTATTCTAGTGAAATAACCTACTCTTTTATACTATTTTACAGAATGATTTAATGTCACTTCTGCTTTTGCTGATGGCATTTTTATGGAGAAATTCTCCTTTAAAAGGAATTGTAAAAAGCTAGAAGATTTTAACTGTGTGTAGTATAGTTTGGATAAAAAAGATTACTTATAGCTATTTGCAGTGAGCATCACAAAGCTATATCAATTTCCTGCCTTTAGTATCCACTTTTGAAATAAACAAATCAGCTAAATTTTCACAAAAGCAATCAACTTTTTGTACAGAGAGAAAAAATGTAGCTTTTGTAATAATGCTTAGAAGACTGAAAACACTGAATAAAGGCAGAATATGAATGAAGAGAGAGCTTGATGCAACTCACTAAGTTTTGCTAACCTGAAGGATCTGCTGACATGAATAAAGATTGCAGAAAAGTATGCGTGGTACCAAGAGTGCCCTTTCTTGTGGAATAAATGCACATAAAAATTCAATGGTGGCCTTAGCAATGCCTTTGGTTGTCAATTACTGATGGAAGCCTGATGGATTACAATTCTTCAATTTTCATGTCAGCTGGGAACAGCCGCCTAGTAGTGCCTTCTACGTCCCTTGTCCAAATGGTGAATGCACTAGCAACCATTTACCAAGAAGTTACTTCCATAATCAATATACATGGGGACACTTTCCTAGCTGTGGGGGGGGGGGGGTACTTGCTTGTCTTTCCCTCCCACTTGTTCGCTCATCCTTCCCCCTTCACTTGCTTGCTCACCCTCTCCCTTATCCACTGGGGTGCAGGTGGATGAGCATGCAGGGGTGTAGCTAAGGGAGTGCAAGGGGTAGCAGTTGTACCGGGCATCAAGCTTTAGGGGGGCAACAAACTGAGCTTGACACTAGTGACCAAAATTGTGAAAATCTTGATATAGATGATTAATACCATCATGTTATATATCATTGGAAAGGTAATTTAATGTAGAATGCAATGAAACAAACCCCATTGGAATATCTGTATTCTATCAAAAGTTATGACCAATTAACTAGAAAATGAAAACATGATTGCCTTAGAACAAAAAGTGGATTTTCTTAACTCAGAACTGACCTATGAGACTGATTGTTGTTCAAGAGGTGACCCTCTTATATTTAGCAAGAGAAGAATAACCATCCCTCTTCACCCCAAAACAGTGTCCCAAACCTACCAAGGGCACACTTTTTATTTATTTACTTAATTAATTTGATTTTGTCGGGGGGGGGGGCCTATAAATCTTCTTTGACCCCAGGTAACAGATAGATGCCTTTTCACTTTTGAAAAAGCCCGGGCGTGACGTCACTTCCGGTTGTGACATCACTTCCAGGGCAACATTTTGAGCTTGGCACTGGGCTACATGATCATTAGCTACGCCACTGCATGCATGTGTACAGGAAAGGAAAAATTGGAGGGGGGGATTCAGGTGGTAGGAAGGCATGGACTCCCCTGCTGCTTTCCTCTTGGTTTGTCTTGATCTTGTACCCTGGTGTCTTTCCTGATCTTTCTGGGATGTGTCCATTGCACTATATTAGTTTGCATCCCTTCTTATGAACATTCAAGCTGCGTGGAGATGGCCATGTAATATGTAGGTTTCCAGAGAAGGTGGGCTGGAAGGGAAGACAATTAAATGTGCATGACAAAATAAACATAAACAAAAAATTAATTGTAAAAAGTCTTATTGCACAACATAGGCATCAATGGTCTTCTTGACCAGTAGAGTTCTGCTGTGCTGTAGCACATTTTATAGTACCATTAGACATTTCATTAAATGATCACACCATAAAATTGGAGCAAGGATAAAATCCCTTATGTGCTATGATTCTTGGTTCACTAGTCTTGGATAAATTAACACACAAAGAATCCCCCCTTCTGCTTTCCAAATAAAATAGTCTGTACTCATAAGAACATGGTGGTTGCAATTAAGGTCCTGACGCAACTGTTATGTAAATCCATGGGAATCTTTTGACAGTCTTCAAGATGAGTCTACTCCAGAAACTACAACTGATTGTCTCACCTGCTTAGCACTTGCTCATCTGTCCCAGCTCAGAATTTCACACTTAAAGCCACTTAACCACTTGGCACTGGCTGAATGCATTCCCATTAAGAGAACATTTTACAAATGTTGTCCGATTAAGCAGTAGTGTTGCTATTCATTATCGTAAGGGATAAATCAGATTCCTGGGAAATGTGCCAATAAAACAGTTTGCACTGTACTTACATATTTGACTCTTGATAGATTTGGTGAAAATGTCCTCATGTTAGTATAATAAAAGCCCATTATCAGTTTAACAGCAGAAACCTGCATTCATTTGTCAAGAATGGAGCAGGTTCAAACACCAGTTGCCTTTTCAAGTGAGTAGCTAGAAGGAGGTGATGAAGAAATCCACTTGCCATCTTGAGAGAAGAATGGTGCATTGCAACCATGTTTTTAAACATAATCTCTTTTCCCAGAATTGCAAGTTTGCTACGATAAATTGCCACACCCATTATTAAATGTTCAGACTCTAACCAAAAGGATTTTTTAAACAAAGCAAGCAAAAATGCCTACGTTTTTAATTCATTACGTAATTTGTAAGATTGAACTCTTATCAACTTATCCCTAAGTACGGGGATCTTTTTGGAGACTAATTGGAGGGCTGTTTAGGAAACAAACATCCCAATCCTATCTAAATTCCCAAGCAGCAATGCGGCAGCACCGGAGTGGCTACTGCTGTATCCCTTGGGGGATTTTCAACTGATGGAGGGGTAAGGGGTCATTTGGCCCCTTGCCCTGGGCTAAGCGCCAGCAACTGATATGGGTCAACTCAAACCTGTGCCAGCACAATTGCTGGAACAAATCCGTGTGGACCTGGGAAGGTGGATCAGGCCAGGGAATGGGATCAGGATTCAGCGTGTTCTGCTGCCCCAATTCTGCCCCCTTGATTTATCCTGCTCCCTGCCTCCATCACAGTCCTGTTCCACTCCAACCCTTTCTGCTTCTCTCCAACCCCCTGCATGGACTTACCTGCTCCAGTGGTTCTCCATGGGCCTGCCAGCATGTGGGAGACCACTGCAGCCTCCCTGTTGATGGGCCAGCAGTGCACATTGGTGGAGGCTGCTTTGTGACTGTCATAAAGAAGCCTCCGCCAATGCAACACTAATTAGTTGCATTGGGAAAGGTGGGAATTAGTTAGTGGGAAAGGTGATAGGATTGGGTCAAAAATGTAATTTCCTCTCTCAACACCAAAGTATCATTTATTATATATCTTTACATTTCATGAGTGATTTCTTCCAAAACGTGCCTTGTCCATTTCATAGTCCATCCCCAGTAGAGAGATAATTTGCTAATATTCTGCAGACTAGGGATTCAAGTTGCCACCATGCTTCTTATGTAGATTATGGTTGAGAGAGTGTTAATAGACATCGATTGCACAGCAACTGACATCACTAAATTTGTTATGTGCACACTGCAGAAGCATTTGCGACAGAGTTCCATTGTCACAAAATGGCTGCAGAACATTTTGTCGGCAGTCATTTGGGAAGCGCTGCCATGAGAGGCGGCAGTGCTCCTGGGTATCACCAGACCGCGGCAGCTGGCACAGGTCTGAGAATACCCATTATGGAGGCTTACAGAGCAGTAAGGAGTTTTAAATCTCCTCTCTGAAGGCTCCCAATCTACCCCTCTGCTGGATAGAGTGCGCTGCTTTTTGACATGGCTGCACCAGTGGGGGGAGGGGAAGACTAGGTTTATACACACACACACTGTTTACTGGTCAACTGGGTCAGTATATAGTGCAGGGGAAGAAAGCAAAGCCAAGCCAAAAAAAGAAACAAACAAAAAGCAATCTGCATGTGGTTTGCAAGATCATCTGAGCAAGCACCAAGCAATCAAGGAAGAGCTGCAGTTAAGAGAATCGAAATAATTGCCAGCTCAGATATTTTTTTCCTCTTATGATAGAACATAGGCACCATCCAGTAAATTGAAATACTTTTAGACTCCATGTGCTTATAAGTATATCTCCCATGGGAATAACCTGCTCAATTTTGGGCTGGATTGTACCCTGTGTATTTTGGAGCTTCATGCTGATATTATCTTTGAAACAAACCAAAAGAAGTGCCAAAGAGATGCAAAAGTAGATTAAAGGGATATTGAAAGAGAATGGGTGCAGCTGCAGTACAAGGAGGAAGCACTTTCAAATTCTTTCATATGGCAGGCAATATTCAGAGTAGAAACAACAGCTGCCACAGGTTTGAACAAAAATTACAGTACAAACAAAATGCAACACCAAAATGAGTAAGTAATTCTAGGCTATCCAAGCTAAATTGCTATGGCTGGCAGGCCTGGTAATACAATGCTCTTGAGGGCTGTGTTGCATTGAAATGTTTGGTGCCTGGGAATGGGACTCATCAAGGGAATCTGTATTACACTTCAGTGTTTTCTACAGGAATGGAGAGTCACCGAGCTCACAAAAGGGAAATCAGACAAACATAACAAAACCCCCAACACTCATTTTCCCTGAGCCTGTCATGTCAAAAGGGACTCAACTGTTTACATAAAGACTGGCTTAAATTAAGTCGCAGAACAGGTGAACAGTGCTTCAAGTAAAAACAGAATGGAACAAAAAGTCAAATTGTTTTTTTCCCTTTACTTATAAGACAACCAGTGTCTAAAATTCTCCTTCCCTAGAGATATCAGTGGAATCTCTCTTATTACTTTTTTTTTAAAGGGGAGGACAGTGTAATGGATAATTACTTGTGAAACAATGATTTTTTTTACGCATATATTAAGGTAAATCTTTAACTGCGGAGTATCTTACTTACATGCATGTTGTTAAACTGCCCGAATTAGCAAAGTCTGGTCAGACCAGCAAAGCACAAGGATTTTTAAAGCTTCATCAGATAATTGCTTGCAAAAGCCTGCTAGGAATCAGTGCCTTGAGGATGAAGCAAAACAGATGTCTTGAGACTGCGGGAACAGAGTAGTATTGGTCATTATTGCATTCCAGGCACTTGCAGGTTTACTGCAACTGAATACATAGGCATATTGATCAGGAAATGCTAACTAGAAGACATATTTTTCTGCCCAGTCCTATCCCTTGCCATGTTGCAGTATGCAGCTGTGTCAATAGAGGCTGTGCTGCATGCGCTGGTGGGGGCGGGGGGGCAATTGGACAGGCTTCAGGAGGTAAGCAAAAATATTTTTATATGTTTATTTTTTTTACTTTTGATATGTTTATTTTTTTTTTACTATATATTACTTCAGAGCATGTGTGATTATTGCCTCTTTTCCCTACCTGACACCCTGAGTTCCTCCCAACATGCCTTGTTGTTCCACCTCTCTGCCCACATTCCGCCTCCACCAGCAACACTTGTGAAGACTCCTAGAGTCACTTCCACATGTGCCATGCCTTTGTGGCAGTCACCCAGCAGCTCGCAACAGCTGCCCAGCTTTTGGGCCACCATAAAGGATCCTGTGCTGCCAGAATGCTATTTTTGGCAGCACAAGGTCCCAGGAAGATTGGGGCCTTTGATTTGTAACACTTCAGAGTCACTGATTCAACCGTTTAACTTCCCAAAACAAATCCAGAAGGAAAAAGCTTCTATCTGCCTGTGTATCAGTAGATACTATCGTCTTACGGTTTGATGGCACTTATAAAAAAAATAAGTGTGAAGTTCTATTTAAAAGTAGTCCCCTTTTAACAGTTTTTGGGAGGCAGGCTGTGAATGACACCATACAGAGTATCCCATTCAGAGTGAGGGAAGGAACTGTTTCCTTACTTGTAGTTGACTATGTGATGATGTTGTGATTTCTTCATTGTCCTTACATGACCCTCAGTTGGGTAGTATCATCATTTTTGCTGGCAACAGAAAGCTACTTTAAAAAAAAAAACTTGAGCCAATTGGAGAATCAATAAGCAGTAAACAGTTGCAAAAATAAACAAGCAAAGAAAAATAGGAAGAGGCACTTAGGGAAGGAAAATGTTGGTCTTGCCCAACACCTGCTTCTCATTCCAAAAATGTTTGTGTTCAAACATTCAGTAAAGAACATCACCAGTACTGAAACCCCTAGGAATAAGTGCTAAACCTTCCAATTTTCTCCTGCAAGTATTAGCAACTTCTTGAATATGGCAACTGCATGACATATTTGTGGCCATACTATTTTCGCAATTACCCAATGGTTTTTCTATTTTATTGTTGGCATGGACTTGGACCATTATTTTCCAAACAAAGGCCAGCTAACCTAACAAGTGCTCATCAGCTCCCCACCAGTCCATAAATTTAAAGCATTTTTTTTTGCGCTACTCTGTATCTGTTCCAGAACCACCTTTCAGAGCGCGATACCATAGTCTTTCGAGACTGAAGGTTGCCAACTAACTCTGTATCATGCCAGTGAATGAATCTATGCTTCTGCTGAGGTTTGGGGGCCAGCTTCAAGGCTCTCTTCTTACATTTAACCCCCACTTTAATACAGAAAATTTGCCCAGTCTTGGCACCCTTGCCCTGAAAGTCTTGTAATGCATCACAGACAATTGAGGCAGCATAGACTGCTAATCTTGGTTTTGGGCATCGCATTATCACAGAACCACAGATTCCTCACTATCTTTCTCTGTTTGTCTCATGTGCAGTCAAACTGACAACACACTTAGTGCTAGAGATTTTCTGACTTGTGAGTACTGTGTGTATGTGTACACACACACACACATCTAGTTCAATAACTCTTTCGAGGAACAAGATCAGCCTAAGGCCTCCAAGTGAAGTGTGCAACCTTAACCACCACCACAACCATCCCAATTCTAGTTCTCCAACATTGGTTAAGGTAGTTGTACTGGTTAAGAGGTAATCATCTAGTGGGAGAGATGCTCTCCCAGCACAAGTGAATGAAGTTACAGCCTCCCAAGGGTCTAAGCCTGTAGTCCTTAGTTTATTCTACACTCTAAAGCAGTGATTTTCAACTTGTATGACACAAGTGTGCCATGGAAGTTTGAGAAAGAATAATTTATTAATAGGGCCATTGGGTATGTGAGCCCCCTGCCCACAGTGTGGTGTTGCCTTGTCAATTGTCAAAAAACAAATGGTGTGCCTTTGTTGCCTTCTCAGTGTGCCATGAGATGAAAAGGTTGAAAATTGTTGCTGTAAAGCTATAGCCTTTTGCTGTGGCCTGACCCACAGGAACCTTCTCCTTTTTCTTCTGATCCCTCAACTTTCCTCCTTTTTCCTTCCTTTCTTAAAAAAAACAAACCAATTTTCTGACCCCACATGAATCTGGGAGACCCATATTATTTTCCTCTGTGCCTGTGCCGTTATGCCTCCCTTTTCGTTTTAAAGATTTCTTTTCTCTTCCCTCTTGTGCTTTCTTCAGTTTTATAGAGACGGTTTATACTTAGGATCTAGCTTTGAGTGATTGGCTAAGGAAATACTGTATTGCTTCATTTTGTTCCCCTTCCCTATTGTTGTTAATCACCCCCACAACAGAGTTTGTTTTGCTGTACCCTTCATTCTCTTCTTCCTCTTTATTCCCCGCTGAACCACTGAGCTGTGCCATTGGCCACAAAATATGGCTTTTCTCCATTTGTGCATGTTACACAAGTTTAGAAGCACACCTGGTAACAAATGTCTTGCACTGCCCCCCCCCCCCATGACACCAGCTACCTGATGACCCATTAGGCACTTCCACTGCAACCAGTACTGAAGATTCAGGGATTGGTATGGCCATGAAAGCCTTCTGATGGGCATGACCTTTTGGCCATAGTCCAACCTAGTTGACTTCTGATGCCACCTTACCTTCTTGTAGGTTTGCAATTTATAAATGAAATTTTATGAAATTGATTAGGGTCAGGGTCATGTCAGGATACAGGTGTCTAAACTCAAATGGCACAAAGCTAATTTTCGCAAAGATTATCTTCTGCAAAATCATCATTTGGGTGCTCCCGACAAAATAACCACAAAAAATGCACACATAAAAAGCTAGGTTATATTACACACACACACACACACACACACACACACACACACACACACACACACACACACAAATGACAATAGTCTGATGTTGGAATGACTTCAACATTAGAAAGATTATCTAAATGAATGTGGTTAGCACAGATGAATTAGATGTGGTTAGCTTGATTAGATGTGGTTGAACTAGATGTGGTTAGCTTGAGAATCTCAGTTGTTGCTTCTTCAGAAAGAGAAGGGGAAAAAAAAACCCTTAACCATATATGGACCTACCTTTATTGGAAACACTGCTGATCCTCAGAGCATTAAATGTCCTTGCAGAAGATATCATTGTTCACAAGGACTGTCAGGACGGTTAATTACTCAGGTGGAGTTAGCATACAGCTCATTAAACCATGTCAAAACTTTCAGTCCTACTGTACTGTATCATTCCCTTTAGGGGCTTTCCTATCAGTATAATTTGATCGTTAAAAATACATCAATTCATATCATATGTTACACATAATACCCCCCCTCCCCCCCAAAAAAAGAAAGAAAGAAAAGAAACAATTGTTACTAAATGGTTATAATTTTATCCAAAGTAGTGCTGCGGCGAAGTCAAGTGTATGTAATTAACATGCAGTGGGTGTATTTTTGTGCAAGAGTGTTCTGGTAAGCTGTTTTTACTGCCAGTTATCTTGACTGTCACAATGCTGTACAAGAGCAAAATCTAGAATTGTTCAAGCCATTAACATTTTATCAGTATTTTTTTTAAAGCAAACTCCTGGCCTTTCCCAACACCTGCTTATCTAATTTTAGTTGCAATTCTATAAATGTTTTACTTGGGAGTAAGTACTTTGGGCACTAAATTGTGTAGAAAACGTAGCAGAAGAACAAAAACACCACAAACAGTTACAGCAGCTAAAAGCCCAAACATTGAGCACAATCCTAGCTTTAAAAGTATGTTTAAATTCCCACTCAATTCAATGGGAGAGATTTATATATTTATTGAACTCTCCTATTGAAATCAGTGAGATTTAAATAAACTTAACATTGGCTGGATCATGCTTCTCTGAACATAAGGATGTAAGAGTCTTCCAGCTATATGCCAGCCTTCTGTAACTTTTGCAAACAAAAGCTGTTTACTGCTACCATCCTTGAAATTTTTTTACTTTAATTGCCTACCCACAAATGAGATCCTACTGACCTGAACCTATATGATGCCTGAAGATAATTCATAACATGTGATGGTGAACTGGATGACACTGTGGCTTTATAAAGACGGTTTAGTTGATCAGACTATAATTTCAATGTAAAATGTATGGACTCTCCCACCTCTTGCAAATAAAACAAACTGGAGGACGCAGCCGTGGAGGCCTCCTCAAGGTTCCCTTAATTATTATTATTATTATTATTATTATTATTATTATTATTATTAACAGTATTTATATACCGCTTTTCAACTAAAAGTTCACAAAGCGGTTTACAGAGAAAAATCAAATAACTAAATGGCTCCCTGTCCCAAAAGGGCTCACCATCTAAAAAGATGCAAAAGAATACCAGCAGACAGCCACCAGAACAGACACTGCTGGGGTGAGATGGGCCAGTTACTCTCCCCCTGCTAAAAAAGGAGCACCCACTTGAAAAAGTGTCTCTTACCCAATTAGCAGGGGTTAACTTAGGGCTGTATTGTGACTACACCAGTGCCAGAAAGTTGGATAGGATTCGGCCAATCCATAAATAGGGTTGCATCCTAGGGAATGTGTATGAAAAAGCCCTTGTAGAAGCAAACTTCCCTGCTCCTCTTGGACCTGATAGTCCTATGCGCTCTGACAAAACCACCCTAGAGAGTTGAAGAACAATCCAATGCAGAGTCCTGTGGTCAGCAGAGAGCTTCAAGATTATGGAGGTATCAGTGAAAGTACTTCCCCTGCCCCTCCTGTAAAATGTATTCCATTCATAGAACAGAAGGTTAGGTTACAACAAGTTACTGCTGTTGTTTATTTCTAAAGTATTATAATGTGTAAAGCCTTTTTTAACTGCCTTTGGGCCCAATCCTAACCCCTTATGTCAGTGCTTTCCAGCACTGGCATACCGGTGCCAATAGGACATGTGCTGCATCCTGCAGTTGGGTGTCACTCATGGAGGCCTCCTCAAAGTAAGGGAATGTTTGTTCCGTTACCTCAGAACTGCATTGCCCTGATGTCAGTGCTGGAAAGCTCACTGACATAAGGGGTTAGGATTGCGTCCTTTGTCTCCACAACAATCCTGTTAGGTTATTCATCTGTACTTCCAATTCATTGATAAGAATTTGAAAGAAGAAAACATGACCTGCCACCTTCCAAAGTCAGGGCTGAAGAGACAAATGAACCCAAGTTTTTTATACATATTTGCACATTGTAAAGAAGTATTGACAGAGAATGTGTAATTGGTACGTTGGTGCATCCCTTTGTTGTCCTACTGACGCAAAATAAAAAAGTGTTAATTCGCACACATAGCACACAGACACAGAATAAAGTGCGCACATTTCAGAAGTTTACAGAGCTCATACAACTTACCACAGGTAAGGTGCCTAAGTAACTGCTTACATTGGAAAGCATGCAAGGGGGATGAGCAAGTGACTTGAGCATCCCCTGTTGGCTCTCCCTTGTAATATGGGAAGCTGCTTTCAGTCCAGTTATTTAGCCAGTATCCCACAACAGTTCATAACTGTTTGACCTCTCAATGCATGTTTTGTGAGGATCCCCAAAATTAGGACAGATGTGATTTGGCTTTCAAATATAATGAATTACAGAACAATCCAGTCTGAGGTAAAACTTGTTTGAATATAATTCTGAATTTTTCAGAGAGAAAAAAAAAAATCAAAAGCAAGAGAAATTAAAAGCCAGCACTTCTGCTTTAAAAATCTAATTGATTTTTTAAAATACAAATTATACAAACGTATAAATGATTGACTGCTTGCCCATTTTTATAACTTCTTCTCTGGCTCATTCTCCTCCTTTTTCAGAACACAACAGAGAAAGCCATCAAGCTTGCGCCCCCCCCCCCAGCATCCCAAGGTATTGTGTATTGATAGAAGAGTGATAGCTGACAGATTTCTCCCAGCCGACCTCCAGGTGGGATAATGCATCTTCAAAAGTATAAACTTGAGCTCAAGTATTAAACATGCATATCTTCCTCCTACAGAAGAAGTGACAAAGAGTCACATACTATCTGTGAGAATGACCCATAAGTGCTTTATTTTTTTCCCCTGCTACAGAAGCCGTTAGAGTGGTGTGCAATGAACCAGATCAACAATGTGATTCAGACTGTCTCAGCAGCTTTGTGGTGAAAGAAAGGACAAACTATAAAAACTACCCTCCTACAGCTCTTAGTTGGCTTCCTACACTTTAACCTCCTCTGTCACCCCTGGCGCTGTTACTGACCCACGTTAAGCTAAACTAAAGGATGATAAGTTTGCTGCCTTTGCCCTTGTCCTAAGGGGCTGCACATTATCCTATCAAGCATCAGGAGCCATTTCTGTGGGAGATTTGTCAACCGACACCGTCTTTCTCAGATCAAGTGAAATGGGCAGCAAATTAAAAAAATGTCATTCTCTAAAAGGAAATGGATGAAGGCTTTTGTTCCTAGTAATAAATTGGTGCCATAACCTGATAACACTATTTTTGGTATTATATTTGACAGGATTACGATTTCCAGTTCATTTAGGAAATCGCAAAGGGGGGCTTTTTATATCCTTTTAATAATAATGATTTATTTTTTTTAAATGATATATAGAAGCAATAGCTGGAGTAAGAGTAGCAGATCAGGAAAAACTGCAACCTTCTCGTTGGCAGTGATTAATCAACAATTGTGAAGCCATCAATTTTAAGGAAAGAAAATAACCACAGAACATGGATGTGAAAGTTTTCCCCCTTCCTTCCTATCTTTCTAATTCTTTAGCAATTTCTTGAACTACCTTTGTTTATTTTCTACCTATTTCTTAACACAATATGGACTTATACTGCCATGTGATATATATACCTTGGGCTAAGGTCAAGGAAAGGAATCATAAGTCACCTCCTTAAAAGAATACTTCAAAGCAAATCTTCTGTATTTAACAGCAGTAAGCAGAAATCAGGGAATGACTGTTCTCAAGCTCCCCCCCCCCCCAAAAAAAAAAAAAAAAAAAAAAAAAGCTGGTGTTTTAATATCCTTTAAGAATTACAGCTGCTTTTCCACATGACAAAACTCTGGCTAAAAATATGATGAAGGGTAAATGTATTTAGCCATACAAGCATTAAACATTTGAAATATCTCTCTCTCTCTCTCTCTCTCTCTCTCTCTCTCTCTCTCTCTCTCTCACACACACACACACACACACACACACACACACACACACACACACACACAATCAAACACTGTAATGAAATGCATTCACTTTCAAATACATCAGTGGATACTCTTCTATGGTATGTTTACATTATTTTTATAAAACATTTTTAATGGAGATTTTCTAAAATAATATCTCAGCAGCAACAGTAACTTGCGAGATTGTAGGATAAGGCAAACTATTGCCACTGAACCACAATGGAGAGAAAGAGGGACCCGCAACCATTACTGGTAGGAGATGTGAGGGGCTGATGGAAGCAGAGAGCTGCTGGAGTTAACAGGGTATACATGTCTGCTGATTGGCTAGGAGTGCCAAGCTGGGGCAGAGCCACTGACTCAGCCAAACCTGCAGTGTGCTTCCAGACAGTTCCAACAGTGCTGAACCTGCCTTTCTCCCCCACTTGCCTCTTAACAGCAGAGGCCTCTTCCTATCCCTTTCCTCTCAGTGCACCACTTCACCTGCCGCTGCTGGCTAGCTACAACATGCCTGACTCAAAATTTATTTCATTTTCAATCGACGCTGCAAAGACATAGTGTCATGTCATCTAAAGCAAGAATTAGTGTCTGGCAGCAGACCTGATTCCAACAACGCATTAAAATCATGCTTCACAGTCACCTCTAACATGGAACTTAGCAGGATATCTATCACTTCAGGTATTTCCTGAGTGCCATTATTGACAGAAGCAAGACAGGTTTGGTTGCACAAGAAAACGAACAGCACCATCCTGGGTGTGTTTACTCAGAAGTCACACTGTGTTCAGCAGCACTTACTCCTGGGTAAGTGCACATAAAATCGAAGCCAGAGTACACTAGTAAGTTGCTTTTCCAAGTTGAAACTTTGGTAGACAAAGAATGGAGACTCGAGAGAAGCATTCCATTTTTACTTATGCTTCACTCAAATGTTTATAGACTCAACAGAAATGGCAAACAGCAAGAAAAGCATAGAAAAACATGTTCCTGCACTTCAATACATTTTTCAAGATACACACCAGTGGACATTTGAAATCAGACATTGTCCCTTGGTCACCATTAGTCAGACGGTGAAAAAGGCACTAACCTTTCAGGATAAATAGCCCCTCGCAGTGTCAGTGCATAAGCTCTGTGAATATTAATAAGAGCCTTTTCTATGGAAACGTGCCCCATTTTAAAAAGCAGCTTCAGTTTTTCAAGAAGTGAGGCACTTTCGTGTGTGTGTGTTTTTAGTATCAGTTGAACACATCACGAAAATTCTGGCCCCACCAAAATGATTTTTCTTCCCCTTTCCATTTTGTATCAAAAACAAGGCAATGTTTTAAAACCAAGGAGCAATAAAATAATGTAGTTCAATTTTGCACATGCTCTGACTTTCTTAAGGCCCATGTCTATGAGTCACTATACTGATAAAAGCTCAGATGAACTCGAGGAAGTAGTTGCCTACAAATGAAAAGAAAACCTGTAAGGTTTCAGAAAACTTTTGCATCACCTCCAGCTAACCCTATCACATTCTACAGCAACAGTGTTCAGTGATGATGAAACAACATACAAGGGATGGTACCTTTGTAATCATATTTGTTTGAAAGACAGGAAATCATATACCTCGCCTTTCCATCCAGTAATCTACAAACTGACTTGCATTAAAATAAGGGCAACTAAAATAATGAATGACAGCATTTCTCAGCATTTGCCCCATGCCGTACCCCTTTGCACGGTCCATCTACCGCAGCAATTCTCAAACTCTCTAGGAGAGTTTGAGTTGCAATAAGTCCTTGCAGGGGCGGGGGGAGGCAGCAAAGCAATCCTCAGGATCGCATCACTAAGGGGGCTGCAGGGACTGGTGTTTACTTACCAGTCCCTGCTGCAGCCTCCCAGGGGTACGGGGAGCCCTATGCAACCATCTGCAGGGCTCCCCAGCCTCCAGAAAGTGAATGCGGAGTGATTGCACCCCACCTCCGCAAAACTGCAGGTGGAACACAATTGCTCCGCTTTCACTTTCTGAAGATGGGGAGCCCTGGGGAGGGTTGCGCAGAGCTTCCAGCACCCCTGGGAGGCTGAAGCAGACACTGGTAAGTAAATGCCAGTCCCTGCAGCCCCCTTAGCGACATGATCCTGGGGATCCCCCTGTCCCCGCCCCTTAAGGGGGCTGAGCTCAGGGCCCACAGCCTGGGCGTAGCAACACCCTAGTTTGAAAAGCCCTGACCTATGGGAAGTACCACTGGAAGTAACTGGTGATGGTCTGGTGATGCCTGATGAAGTAACTGGTGATGACGATACTTTTTGCAACAAGTATAGATGAATCAATCGTAGCGCTTTCTGAAAAAGTTGATTGCTTTATACAACTCATAGAAAATGTCTAATCTAAGAACACAGTTACACAAGTGTGCAGTTTATTATGATCTATCTATCTATCTATCTATCTATCTATCTATCTATCTATCTATCTATCTATCTATCTATCTATCTATCTATCTATCTATCACTAAGGGCACTCGGCAGCTTACAAATAAAACAAGAAAACAAAACTAAAACATTAATATAAAAGATAAAACAATTTAAACAATAAAACACAATAAACATGAATCACAATTAAAATACAGGTCCAGCCTATTTATACACGGATTTTTTTTAATTCACGGATTTGACTCAACACAAATTGCCCTTGCAAATGAGAAGGAATGTGCTGATCCCTGGAGAAGGGGAAAAATGCATCCCTTTAAAATCACAGTTTAAAAAACTGAATAGTCCTTTAACAATATCCTCCTTAATGAGAGAGAGAGAGAGAGAGAGAGAGAGAGAGAGAGAGAGAGAGAGAGAGAGAGCGCAGCTGGCTGACAATCCATCAATCCATCAATCCTTCTCTCCCCAGTGCACCCCTCCCCCTCCCCAGCATGTGAAAGAAAGGTGATTTGCATTAGTGAAGGGAGGGGCTGAATGAAGCGCTTTGTGCTTGGAGGAAGACTGATTGACGATTGTCTTCTTAATGACTCATATCAGAAAGGTCAGCAAGGCTGTTTTTAAATCACCAGGGCAAAGAAAATTTGTTTTTTGAATTGATTTGCTATAGTGCGTTTTTCGCCATCCACGTGAGTGCTTGGAACGCGAATAATGAGGCTCAAACTGTGCGTTCATAAAAAAGCACCACCACCACCCCGCCCCATGTCAGCATACAGAACCTTCCCTGAATAAAAAGGTCTTTGATCAAAAGGACTCAAGAGAGGGAGCTATTCTCAATTCCAGGGGGAGGAAATTCCACAGACAAGGCGACACCAACAAGATGGCCCTATTTCTTGCTGCCATTCCCTTCTTCTCTGCTGGTGGCAGCAAAGTTAGAAGGGCCCTTTCTGATGAGCTGAGATGACGGCTTGGGTTGTATGGAAGGAAGCAGTCCCTCAAATAGCCTGGACCCAAGCCATAGAGGTCTTTAAAAGTCAAAACTAACACTTTGAATTGAGCCTGGAAACGAACTGCCAGCCACTATAGTCGCTGAAGCAGCGGCCCAACTGAGTCGAAATGACAAGCCCCAGCAAATACACAGGTGGCCATGTTCTGCACTAACTGCAGTTTCCATGCCATCTTCAAAGGCAGACCCACATAGAGTGTGTTGTAGCAATCTAATCTGGATGTCACTGGGGCATGGATCACTGTGGCCAGGTCTGAGCAACCCAAGTATGGTCACAGCTGGGGAATAAGCCAAAGTTGAGCGAAGGCCCCCCTAGCCACAGCCACCAACTGGGAATCCAGGAGCAGCTGCAGATCCAGGAGCACCTCAAGTTGTGGACGTACACCCATAATACAGATGGGGACCTGCAATGAAAGGTCTCCATGTAGCTCCTGTACTGAAAAGGGATGCTGTTTTCAGGATTCCTGGCAGCCTGGAACAAGAGACTTGTAGCATGATTTGAGGCCAGGTTGCAGGGCACTGCCAGGAGCAGGGAAAGGGAAAGGCAAGTTTTTTTCTTTCTCACTGACCTGAAATTTAACTGCACTGGGTTGCATAGTGAGAAAGCATCTGTGTTTGGAGCTGGTGGTTAGCTCCAAATCTGAGTACTTTATTGCTCGATCCCATTTCCACTGTTGAGGGCCAATGGGGTGGGGGAGTCTCAAGAGTGGAAAAGGAATAGTTTTTCCTTTTTCCCCGCCTGAAGTCTCCCATCATGGTGTGAGAAGAGAGTTTAAAACAAAAAATTGTGGTGATCACATACTCCAAACCTCATTCCCACCTGGAGGATACTATAAACGGCTCAAGAAGTCAGTTTCCACTTCTCTCCCTGCTGCCTCCCATCATTTTCCCCCAGTTAACTCTCTCAACGTTCGGTGATTCCTAGAGGCAACTGAGCATGTCTGCAAGGGGCTGTTTTATGGGGTGTTTTTCTTTTCATTGACAAACACACGCACGCACACACGCACACACACACACACAAACACACACACATCTATGTTACATGTGACTGACTCCTACAAATTCAAGTATATGTACTCAATCCCCCCCCCCCCAAAAGATAGAGAAAAACAATAGTTTAAATAGTGGAGGAGTCTCCACTGCCATTCCACTTATTCTGTTTATACCCCAGAGCAGCCTGAAATAGGAGAATGAAGCAGTTGTCTCTTCAGTTCCCATGTGTCTCTCACAGTGTGCTTTTTAAAAAGAGACTATATATATTTTTTAGCTTTAAAGGTGCTTTCAGCTTTGACTGTACACAGCTTTGGCTTTATGGTCTGCTCGTCAAACATAACCCTTACATAAGATACAAGCCAATACTAATCTCTGCACACATGGGGAGCACCTCGGCCTGCCCCAGGGTTGTTGAATGTGGGGGTGGCAGGTAAGGCAGAACTGCCCCATTGTTGCCCATGGAGAAGCACAGCCACTGCCCCACCTGCTTACACCCAAGGTGGTTGGCAACCTTCAGTCTCAAAAAACTATGGTATAAGCCTACAGCACCCAGAATTCCCAGGCGGCCTCCCATCCAAGTACTAACCAGGCTTGACTCTGCTTAGCTTCCAAGATCAGACGAGATTGGGCATGTGCAGGGTAAGGAGGCTCTCCTTACACCAGAGATGGGTGTAAGGTAAGCAGGCAGGGCAGCTGTGCTGCTTTTCCATGGACTATGATGGGACAGTTCTGCCTCACCAGCCAACCCCACACCGCATGTCCCTGGCATGACCTCATTTGTCAGTGGCCCTGTTTCACTGCCAGCGGATTGGCAGGACCACCAGGTTTGATCTTAGCACTAAGAAGGAATTATCAAACTTATTGTATAATCACTGACACATCTTCACCTCTCTGAACATGCAGTCACTGTTCAGGTCTCTGCTAAAGTTCTTCCATCTCAATCATACCGCACAAGCAATGCAATCCTAGGCATGTCTACTCAAGTAAATCCCACTGACTTCAGTGGGCCCATGTGCATAGGATTGAAGTGCATAGGATTGAAGGATTGAAGCGTGTGCATAGGAAGTGCATAGGATTGAAGCATGAGTAACTCTCTGTCACTCACTAGCTGCCGCTCCCCCTTTTTGGTTGACAGATAAGAGGGTAACATTTTAATATTACTTATAATAATGGAAATGTGATAGGAATAGGAAAACATCATGCAGCCCAAGCACACCCACTTTACTGGACTTGTATTGTCCTTTCTTTTGGGGAAGGGGGAAAGAAAAGCTTCTGTTATACATTAAGGAAGACTCAGTTCTTTAAAGACAAGTTTAATATAGACAGGGTCATGTCCTGTGACTCTATGTGCAGCATCATGTATTGTATTGTATTGGCAACCTTCAGTCTCGAAAGACTATGGTATCGCGCTCTGAAAGGTGGTTCTGGCACAGCGTCTAGTGTGGCTGAAAAGGCCAATCCGGGAGTGACAATCCCTTCCACACCAGGAGCAAGTGCAGTCTGTCCCTGGTCTGTCTCCCTGGCTATGGGCCTTCCTTCTTTGCCTCTTAGCCTCAGACTGTTGGCAAAGTGTCTCTTCAAACTGGGAAAGGCCATGCTGCACAGCCTACCTCCAAGCTGTACATACCAGCATCATGTATGTAGTTGGTATTGTATAGATAAAAAATACCTTACAGTCATCAGAGCAATTATAGGGAAAATCAAATTAAATTAAAACCTGCAGAACAATTTGTTCATTGTCTCACATGGCTTTAGTAGCTGTGATCATCTAAACCAGGCATCGGCAACCTTCTTCTGCATAGGGGTCAGACATTCAGTCCGTCAATAGCAAGAATGCATGTGCAAAACTCCAGATTTGGCCATAGACCTAAGGAAAAAAGAGATGGGCACAGTGCGGACAGAGAATGATGCTCAGACAGAGAATGATGCTCAAAGGAAGCACAGGGCTGCCAGTCTTTTGCACTGGTTAGCCCCTGCACGCACCCCATTGCAGCAGCCTGGGCCTTGCACTGAGAGAGCACAAGTTCTATCAGCACAAGTCCTGAATAAGAATGGACCTTTAATCGCCTCAGCATGATTGGCTGGAAAGGGCTCAGAACAGAATTGGCATTTGCCACATTTAGCCATATTTCTGTTTCATTTATACTCTACCTTTAGAAAATCAATCACTTGCTCCATTAATGTCAGATTGTAAGTGTAGACTCACAAGTGGAAATACAGGCATTAGATTTTTCAGTTGATCATCTCTCTTTTCAATAATTCCTGTCAAATGGATCACAGTAAATCTCTCAGGAACATAAATAAAATATTGTAAGCACATCTTCAGATGCATTGTTTTAGTGAAGAAACTGTTTATATGAGTGATTAGGTGGATTTGAATCTGTCCACATCTATCCACTGGATGTGGTAGGTCTGCTCTTTGGGGCCCTATTGGAGAGCCTCCAGCAATGTCACTGTCTCCAGAGTGGGGCAGAAAGTTCCAAAAAGTCTTCTTTGCTCTGCTGCATACCTTCTTAAATCTTGTCCTCTTCCTTGCCTGATGTGACTCTCCCTGCCAGCTTCTTTCTTATTAATTACTGGAGGGAGGGAGCAGCAGAAAGGATCACATACAGACCATAAAAGCCTCAGGCTTTAGTAAAGCTAAGGACATTGCCAAGCATATGCAATGCATCAATGGGAGTTTTTGATTATGTGCATGGAAGTATTCAGGATCTTAGTAAAGCCTGAGGTCTGACCAACCTATATAGGACCTTCTCAGTGTGAGAGGGGGAGGTTTCTGTCTAGAAGAGGAAAATTAAAGGCTGCAGATCAGGCTGCACATCATGTTCCAGTTATGTCATATAACCTGGGATGGGATCTAGGAGCATCAGTGATTAATAACTGATTCTTTAAAAAAAAATTAATTTAGGATGTCTTCTTAATTCATTGAAACAGATCAATTACTATTCAGTGGTTGGGGGGTGAGCCAACTCCTCACTAATTTATATATAATTAAGGGCTCAATCCTATCCTGCACTGGAACAGGCAAGCCGAGAGGCTTGCGCTGTATCCAGCGCAGGATAGGGGCCATAAGCCACTCAGCCAGAGACAAGGGGAAACATTTCTCCTTACCTCCGGGTAAGGGCTGCTGGTCCCTATGGATCTCCTCAGATTTGGATCTCTCGAGGATCTCTTGAGGTGGCACAAACCCAATCCATTCTCCTCGGAAACGGGGGTTGGGCCAACACAACCCGCGTGGAGGATGCTGGCACGGAGGCATGCTTCAGTCTCCACAGTCCGGTGCTTCTCTGAGCGCCAGCCCGGCTTCTTCCTGAGGAGGCACAAATGTGCCTTACGGCATGTTTGCAAACTTCCTGGGCCGGCACAAAGGACTTGCGCCGGCCCAAGTCAAGGGCTGGATTGTGTCCTTAATATAATTTATTATTTAAAAATCAAAGTTAATGTCTAGTGTCCTACTCATGCCATTATGATATACCTTTATACAATAAGGAGAAAAAGGAAACATGTCTTTAAATGCCAAAGTATCAGCTTAAAAATATGAGCATGACTCAAATGAAGCACTTTTGTCCCATTGATTTCAGTACTAGAGATGTAAACATGTATCGAACGCTCCGGCTGAAATGAATGGGATCAAAATAGAATAACCAAATACAGAGGAAGACAAAACTACTATAGCATTTGCATCATAGGGTTTAATTAAAGTTTCAACTGTTGAAATTTCTGTTAAAGGTGTGAACTGCCCACCCTGAATTCAAACTTTAGAAAGTTCCTTAAGAGAGTGCATGTGTGCATGCTCATGCATGTGAACTTTAAATACATTTACTTTATAATAATAGTGGAGGCATCAAACCCTATACATGAGGGCCATCCATATCTATAGATTCAGGACCCATGGATTTGACTCAACACAGGTCCTTGACCCATATCTGGAGGGCCTCACCTTACCTCTTGGGCACCAGCATAGCTGGGAGAGGCACACTTTTGCAGGGAGCCTCCCTGCAGTGTGCAAGTGGCTCCCCCCACCCCTTTGGAGCCATATGGGCTGGAGGGGGAGGGAAACGGAGGTGAATGGCTCCCAAGGGGAGGGGGAGGAACCACTTGCACATTGCAGAGAGGCTCCCTGCAAAACCTAGTGCACCGCCCCCCTCTAGCTACTCCAGTGCCAGCGGAAGTAACTTCCGGTCATGTTGGTAGATGTTCTGAGTTGCAGGAAGGCCGGGCATGGCATCCTGGTGTCTCAGAAAGTTTCTCAGAGGTACTTTATTGAACATCGTTAATAACATAGACCTGCAGCTAGGGATAATGAAACTTACCAAACCTCCTTTGTGTGTAGGCCCTAATTTGAGGGAAACAGCAGTAGCTGTCTTCCTCCCACTGGCATCAAAAGGTAGCCTTACCGAGCCAGACAAGCAATGTCTGAGCGGTCCTGGCTCACCCCTGACCATGCTAACCTCAAAACGCACACCAAATCAAGTCCTATCTACCTTGGTCCACATGCCACCTGCCTAAAGTGACCAGGGAAAGCAAAACTTGAGAACAATTAGACCCCTCCAAAAAAACTGCCAGTCTGGGAGAGGCAAAAAACCTGCCAACCAAGGTGCCAATCAGGTTGACAGCAAAAAAATTCCTACCTGGTCCACACTGTGCAAGTGGCTCATCTCAGACTGTACAAAATTGGGAGTAGGAGAGGGCACCAAAGAAGCAGTACAAACAGCAAATGGGTGCTTGCCCTAATGGCTTCCAGCAGACCACCTCCCTCCCAAAGACTGCAGCCAATAGACACAGCCTATTTTCACGCCTCTGGCAGGTGTGTCCTGGTGGGAGAGTGTTAAAATAGCACTAGGTTAGTGAATGGCACCGCCAATCTATAAGTACAAAAAGTAACCAGCAAATCCAAATTGGGCAGGTGGATAACCGGGTAGATGGACTTTCTTTACAGTAGAGATTAAAACACATGGAGTTGAATCAATGAAAAGTTGATCAGACTCTACTCCCACCAATACCCTTAGAAAAATTATACCCCCAAAATTTATCAGCATCATCAGTGGAAAGAAAAGTTAATCACAAAGATCATCACTTTTGAAAGTACTTTCCATTTTATTATGATAGTAGATGGTAATCAGACCCAGACCTACTTATACATGCATTCACACAGCAACTTGTAAAAAGCAAATATATATTGTACTCCAGAAATCTAAAATTGGAACATATTATTTTCATGCTCTCTGTAGGAGCACACTGACAGCAAATATTCAGGTGAATGCTTTTGGAACCTCTGAACTTTTCCTGCTTTTGGTTATGATGGCAAAGACTCAATTGACATGTGTTCTCCAAGTTCAGTCTCTTTTCTGTCTAAGAGCCCAATCCTATGCATGTCTACTCAGAAGAAAGTTCCATTAGAGTCAATGGGACTTACTCCCTAGAAAATGTGGATAGGATTGGGCTGCAAGATAGGTGTGTGTGTGGGGGGGGGGGGAGGTTAAAAAATAAAGCAGTATAAATCTATGGGGAGCAAAAGCTCATGAAATCAACAAGGCTGTCATTCCCACTTCATCACTGACAGTAAAAATATGTTGCATTTGCTTTTAGGTAATAAAAGGCTTTTTTCCCGTTGCAACCTGAAAGTTTATTTTACATGGCAAAACTTTGTGCAGTTGCTTATCCAATTTCTTTTCATCTCTTGACTTTTCCTCAAAAAAAAAAAAAATCCACATTGTATTATCTGCAAAATCAAATCCTTCTTTGGCAAGAGCTTTAGTGGTAAATTTTAACAAAAAGCAAAGGAAACCACAGCTAAGTGCACAGCCTTTTTTTACCCTTGTGTGAGTTGGAAGTACCTTTTTAAAGATTTTTGTGGAAAACAGTAGCACTTGTTTAAAAAAGGACTCCACTTTTTCTTGCTCTTGAAACACACAAAAAATGCTCTCCAAACAATTGTGAGTTTGTTAAGAGAACAGATGACTTTCAGCTGGCACTATAAACTGAGCTTTTCATGTACTCCAGTCTTCTACATTGCAGGAAGAGAAGAATAACAATAAGAGATGTTTAGTTGAGAGAGAGAGAGAGAGAGAGAGAGAGAGAGAGAGAGAGAGAGATTGTACCCTTCCAAAATGTTTGGTGCTTCTTCCCTTGTTCCATTTTTAACACTGACCTATATTTCAAGCACTAGATAAATTTTCATTTTTTGATTGGCTGCTGTTTTAACTTGATTTCCCCCCCCCCCCACCGCTGCTTATATATTCCTACTGTGATTTTATCTGCTTTATTTGATTATCGTTAGCCAGTAACCCTGAGAGAACTTGTCCTAAAGTAGGGAGCATAAGTATTTTAAACAATTTTTTTTTTGCAACCTACAATATAATGCACCTAGGGAATTACCTTCCCTAAAGCCATTTCTGACCAACGTGGCATATACACAACAGGGACCAAATGCCAGGGTCCTGTGGGCCAGGCAAAAATGGGTTAATATACGAACTCAAACATAAGGCTTAATTTTGCATGCAAAGGGAAATACAAGGAAAGAGCAGGGGGAACACTCACACTGCTGTTCAAATCACTAACCTGTCTAGAAAAGGATGTGCATTACCAAAGATAGCTGGGAGAAAGCTTAAAAAAAAGGGGGGGAATAAACCAACCAGTGTTTTTCTTGTTGTTTTATTTTAAAAGAAACATTACAGGGGAAGAAGAAAGAAGGAGAGTGGCTGCCGGGAGAGTGCAAAATTAAAACACAGGTCCACAAGGACCAAAGTTTCATGCTTGAGATCTTGCTCTGAACTATGACCCAAGGTTTGGCTGGGCACTAACTGCAGCATGCCTGCCTCATCAGCCACTGTCATCAGCACCCCAGGGTATAAATCTCCAGCCAGGAGCCAGCTCCATTCCCTTTATTCTCAGCTACCCAGCAGCCCACTGCCTCTTCCACACGCACTGCCGAGACCCTGCCGAGAAATCAGCATGCAACCCAAGAAAGCATCCTTTCCTCTGGAATAAAAATTAATATTACTTGTCATATTTCATGTCTGAGCTCTTTTCATGCTTTATCCTCTGGTAATGAGGGCTAAATTACCAATATTAGTAGATTTTCATGGCTAGCACAGAAAGAGCTGTTACCAGAATAAATGTTTGCATTGCTTCTGTTGGACACAGGCTTTGCTAATGCAGCTTTGCTAATTATTTCTAAATAGGCAATAATCTGCATCCCCTAGCGCTGGGTAGTGGATTGGCCACGTACCTGCTATTTCCCTTATTTACATGTTTTACAACTTTATCAACTACACTAATTACACTCTGAACACTGTTTAAAATTTTCTGTTAATAGAGATACAATGATGCACCAGAGGATGTGTATTTATGCCATAATTACGCCTCTGTTCCTGCAATGCAGTCTCCAATTAGCTGTCGACGGTGGCACAAGCAGCTGCCTGGTATTCTAAAGCAGCGAAACATCTGCACGGAGGATGATACGCTCACATGGATTTTTTTTTTTAAAGCCTAGAAATTTACACCCAAGGGAGTGCAGACAAATAGGAGCCTGTCATGTGTAGGGATGATTAGAAATCCTCACCATGGCAACATTGGAGCAGCCATGTCACCGAGTGAGGGGACACATGTCTAGATGAAAACGCTAAAAACAGTTGCCTTCCCCCCACCCCCTAAGCTTCAGGATTCCCAACTTCCCCTCCCTTCCCCCTCCCCTCCCCAACCCTCTCCCTTTCTCCTTTTTCACATCCTTCCCGTTGCATCTAACGCCAACCAAACCAGCAGGTGAAAAGGCCAAAATATGAAGGCCCTGGAAGGCAGACGACATCGGATGTTTTGTTTCAGGGAAGCCATGAGCACTTTGGCAAATGCTGAGGAACTGACTATATGAGAATTTTCAGTGGCTATTTTTTTAAGAATTATTATTATTATTATTCACTCCATTTTGGAGAAGCAAGCGGGAAGTTGGCTAGACGGCTGCAGCAGATATGAAGGGAATACTGACACATTTATGGGATAAATCAAATACCTTGATCCTGCAGGGCATCGGGGGCCACCTTTCCACCTGCATTAATGCCGACAAATTCTCTCTGAATTGTTGGAATGGGGCAAAAAAAGGACAAACATCTGCTAATCTGCTATAAGGCTTTCTTAATCATGTGCTGCTTCTGCAATCAGCCATTCTGTGTAAAGAGAGTGTAAGGAGTGGGGCGAGGGGGGTGTCCTAGCTATTATTCAACTAAAAAAAAAATTGAAAGCCTTAATTATTGAGATAAGTTAATTATAACATGCTCCTTCTGGGACACAACCATGGATTCTACCATATCAATTTAATAGAATAGAAACTTCATCATTAAGGAGAGTTAAAAAGAAAAGTTTCAAATCTGAATGCCTTTCCTGTAGGTTCCATTTCAGGATCTTCGATGACCTCTTCTATTGTTCTGTGGTAGGGCTAGGTTCAACCAAGGAATGTTTCCCCAGAATACAGTGAATTTTTCCCGACTGCCTGAAGATCTCAGGGCAATAACAATTTTGCAAACTCAGCTATTGCTTTGTACATATGGCATTGCAAAAAGTTTTGCAACTCAGTAGATTTCTGGAACAGAATCAACTAATTTTTCACGGTCTCCCTGGTTCTATTTAGGGCCCAATCCTATCCAACTTTCCAGTGCTGGTGCAGCCATGCTAACAGGGCATGCATTGCATCCTGCAGTGAGGGGGGGAGGGGTCACAGAGGCGTCTTGAAGGTAAGGAAATGTTTGTTCCCTTACCTTGGGGTTGCATTGTGGTTGCATCGGTACTGGAAAGTTGGGTTGGATCGGGCCCCTTAGGGCACAATCTTAACCCACTTTCCAGAACCGACATAAGGGCAATGCAGCTCCGAGGTAAGGGAACAAGCATTCCCTTTCTTTGAGGAGGCTTCCGTGAGTGACACCCAACTGCAGGATGCAGCACACGTCCCATTGGCACTGCTATGCCAGTGCTGGAAAGTTGGTTGGTTAGGTTAGGCCTTAGTTTCTCTTCCAGCTGCTGCTGTTCCTCAACTTCACTATGTTGGATCAGAGCAATGGTCAGGGTGTTTTTAATATAAAGAGAGAGGCCAGAATCAGCCCTTCTTACTTGGCAAACTTTCTCCCTTCATTCCAAATGTATACATCTGGTAGGCAGAGTCTGGTTATTCAGAGATGAGTATGTACTCAGAGGTAATCTGTTCCTTTTCATCACACAGGTTCTATGACCTTATCCTGCAAGAGGTCTCAATACCAAAACCTGCCTTAAAGGAAGCCGCATCAATTCCTTTTGGAAGTTCCTTGGTCACTTTTCCATCTTTCTGTGCCTGTTTTCTTTTTTTTCAAGAAATGGAGCACCCACCACTCTGGCTGGTGATCTATGGAGCATTCAAAGGACTTGGTGTCATTTGCTCACTCTAAGAAGGTTCAGCCTATCCCTGAAGCTAACTGAGTTGGTTGCCTCAGGTAGCAGATTGATGGAGGGCTCACCTTCATCTGCCCACTCATCTGCACTGCTCATCCTCATCCTTCAACTGAAAATTGGAAAAGTAAGAGAGGGGTGGAGCAGGAGAGAAAATGTGGAGGACAGTGGGAAATCAGAGCATTTTCACACTTCTTCTGTGCTCTGCTCTGTGGGGCTTATTTTTGAGTACACATGCTTAACATTGCACTGTTAGTCATGACTATCTGCAGACGCGTGTGGCCTCTGGGAACCCAGTGCCTCTGGGAACTAAGTGCCAGGTAAGGCACAAGAGTTTAGCATCTGGGCGAGTTCAGCAGCAGGGCGAGGAGGCCAGGGCCCCATACACTGCCCTTCCTCTTCCCTTGAGAAGAGGGCTGCTATCCAGTGTACGGTTTTTAAAAGGACCCATAAATAAAACAACAACAACAACAACAAAAAAGCTATGCAGTCAGACAGCCAGCAGCAGGGTGGGGGCTATCCAGTGTTCTGCATCGAGTGCCACATGTATGATTATATGCCTCTTGGGCATAAGTCATGGGTGTGTCCTCGGTGCAAGGAGCTCCAGGCTCGCAGGGAACGCGTCCGCTCCCTTGAAGCCTTGGTGGCCGACCTGGAGAAGCGCAGGCAGCCAGAAGAGGACCGTGGGGAGACTTCCGGGGACGATCAGGCTTCGTCCCAACCTCAGGCGTGCAGCTCCTCGGCTGCCCGGGTGGGAAGTCTCGGGACTGGAGGACGTCATCCTGGAGAGGAGGGAAACAATCCCCTAGGGGGGATCCCTTCTCCAGGGGATGGGCCCGTATCCGAATGCACTCGGGATACTCCTCGGTGGGAGGGGGGTCGGGGGCTTCTTGTAGTGGGGGATTCGATTATTAGAAACATAGAGAGGGGGGTTTGCGACGGATGTGAGGACCGCATGGTGACTTGCCTGCCTGGTGCGAAGGTTGCGGACATCACTTCTCGTCTAGACAGGCTAGTAGACAGTGCTGGGGGAGAGGTAGCGGCTGTGGTGCATGTCGGCACCAACGACGTGGGCAAGTGTAGCTGGGAGGTCCTGGAGGCCAAATTTAGGCTTTTAGGCAGGAAGCTGAAAGCCAGGACCTCAAAGGTAGCGTTCTCTGAAGTGCTACCTGTTCCACGCGCAGGGCCAGCTAGGCAGGCGGAGATCAGGGGTCTCAATGCGTGGATGAGACGGTGGTGTAGGGAGGAGGGGTTTAGATTCGTTAGGCACTGGGGAACGTTTTGGGATAAGCGGGGCCTGTACAAGAGGGACGGGCTCCATTTGAACCAGAATGGAACCAGACTGCTGGCGCATAACATTAAAAAGGTGGCAGAGCAGCTTTTAAACTGATCCCTGGGGGAAGGCCGACAGGAGCCGAGGGGCATCCGGTTCGGGACTCCTCATCCCTATGGGATGAGGATGGGGAGGTTAGAGAACAACAAGACAAAGGCAGGGTAGGAGAAGAAATTGGGAAAGGTAGGGTGATGGGATGTGATAAACGGTTTGGCACAGTGAGAGGATGCGGGGACAAAGGAGCGAATAAGCAGCCCATCCTGGGGCATTCCGTGTATAAATGCTTTTATGCGAATGCCCGAAGTCTACGAGCAAAGGTGGGAGAACTGGAATGTCTGGTGACAAGGGAAAATATTGACATAGTGGGCATAACGGAAACCTGGTGGAATGCGGAGAATCAGTGGGATACCGCAATCCCGGGCTATAAACTCTACAGGAGGGACAGGCAGGGGCGTGTTGGAGGAGGGGTGGCCCTTTATGTTAAGGAAGGGATAGAATCCAGCAAAGTAGAGATTGAAGGTGGGTCCGACTCCACCGTAGAATCTCTGTGGGTTAAATTACCAGGCTTGTGCAGCGATGTAATACTGGGGGTGTGCTATCGTCCTCCAGACCAGAAATCTGATGGGGACCTTGAAATGAGGAAACAGATCAGGGAGGTGACAAGGAAGGACAGGGTTGTAATCATGGGGGACTTCAATTATCCTCATATTGACTGGGTCAATTTGTGTTCTGGTCACGATAAGGAAACCGGATTTCTTGACGTGCTAAATGACTGTGGCTTAGATCAGCTAGTCAAGGAGCCCACCAGAGGACAGGTGACTCTGGATTTAATTTTGTGCGGTACGCAGGACCTGGTTAGAGATGTAAACGTTACTGAGCCATTGGGGAACAGTGATCATGCTGCGATCCGTTTTGACGTGCACGTTGGGGGAAGAATACCAGGCAAATCTCTAACAAAAACCCTTGACTTCCGACGGGCGGACTTCCCTCAAATGAGGAGGCTGGTTAGAAGGAGGTTGAAAGGGAGGGTAAAAAGAGTCCAGTCTCTCCAGAGTGCATGGAGGCTGCTTAAAACAACAGTAATAGAGGCCCAGCAGAGGTGTATACCGCAAAGAAAGAAGGGTTCCACTAAATCCAGGAGAGTGCCCGCATGGCTAACCAGCCAAGTTAGAGAGGCTGTGAAGGGCAAGGAAGCTTCCTTCCGTAAATGGAAGTCTTGCCCTAATGAAGAGAATAAAAAGGAACATAAACTGTGGCAAAAGAAATGTAAGAAGGTGATAGGGGAGGCCAAGCGAGACTATGAGGAACGCATGGCCAGCAACATTAAGGGGAATAATAAAAGCTTCTTCAAATATGTTAGAAGCAGGAAACCCGCCAGAGAAGCGGTTGGCCCTCTGGATGGTGAGGGAGGGAAAGGGGAGATAAAAGGAGACTTAGAGATGGCAGAGAAATTAAATGAGTTCTTTGCATCTGTCTTCACGGCAGAAGACCTCGGGCAGATACCGCTGCCCGAACGGCCCCTCCTAACCGAGGAGTTAAGTCAGATAGAGGTTAAAAGAGAAGATGTTTCAGACCTCATTGATAAATTAAAGATCAATAAGTCACCGGGCCCTGATGGCATACACCCAAGGGTTATTAAGGAATTGAAGAATGAAGTTGCAGATCTGTTGACTAAGGTATGCAACTTGTCCCTCAAAACAGCCACAGTACCAGAAGATTGGAGGATAGCAAATGTCACGCCTATTTTTAAAAAGGGAAAGAGGGGGGACCCGGGAAACTATAGGCCGGTCAGCCTAACATCCATACCGGGTAAGATGGTGGAATGCCTCATCAAAGATAGGATCTCAAAACACATAGACGAACAGGCCTTGCTGAGGGAGAGTCAGCATGGCTTCTGTAAGGGTAAGTCTTGCCTCACAAACCTTATAGAATTCTTTGAAAAGGTCAACAGGCATGTGGATGCGGGAGAACCCGTGGACATTATATATCTGGACTTTCAGAAGGCATTTGACACGGTCCCTCACCAAAGGCTACTGAAAAAACTCCACAGTCAGGGGATTAGAGGACAGGTCCTCTCGTGGATTGAGAACTGGTTGGAGGCCAGGAAGCAGAGAGTGGGTGTCAATGGGCAATTTTCACAATGGAGAGAGGTGAAAAGCGGTGTGCCCCAAGGATCTGTCCTGGGACCGGTGCTTTTCAACCTCTTCATAAATGACCTGGAGACAGGGTTGAGCAGTGAAGTGGCTAAGTTTGCAGACGACACCAAACTTTTTCGAGTGGTAGAGACCAGAAGTGATTGTGAGGAGCTCCAGAAGGATCTCTCCAGACTGGCAGAATGGGCAGCAAAATGGCAGATGCGCTTCAATGTCAGTAAGTGTAAAGTCATGCACATTGGGGCAAAAAATCAAAACTTTAGATATAGGCTGATGGGTTCTGAGCTGTCTGTGACAGATCAGGAGAGAGATCTTGGGGTGGTGGTGGACAGGTCGATGAAAGTGTCGACCCAATGTGCGGCAGCAGTGAAGAAGGCCAATTCTATGCTTGGGATCATTAGGAAGGGTATTGAGAACAAAACGGCTAATATTATAATGCCGTTGTACAAATCGATGGTAAGGCCACACCTGGAGTATTGTGTCCAGTTCTGGTTGCCGCATCTCAAAAAAGACATAGTGGAAATGGAAAAGGTGCAAAAGAGAGCGACTAAGATGATTACGGGGCTGGGGCACCTTCCTTATGAGGAAAGGCTACGGCGTTTGGGCCTCTTCAGCCTAGAAAAGAGACGCTTGAGGGGGGACATGATTGAGACATACAAAATTATGCAGGGGATGGACAGAGTGGATAGGGAGATGCTCTTTACACTCTCACATAATACCAGAACCAGGGGACATCCACTAAAATTGAGTGTTGGGCGGGTTAGGACAGACAAAAGAAAATATTTCTTTACTCAGCGCGTGGTCAGTCTGTGGAACTCCTTGCCACAGGATGTGGTGCTGGCGTCTAGCCTAGACGCCTTTAAAAGGGGATTGGACGAGTTTCTGGAGGAAAAATCCATTATGGGGTACAAGCCATGATGTGTATGCGCAACCTCCTGATTTTAGGAATGGGTTAAGTCAGAATGCCAGATGTAGGGGAGAGCACCAGGACGAGGTCTCTTGTTATCTGGTGTGCTCCCTGGGGCATTTGGTGGGCCGCTGTGAGATACAGGAAGCTGGACTAGATGGGCCTATGGCCTGATCCAGTGGGGCTGTTCTTATGTTCTTATGTTCTTATGTTCTTATGTTCTTATCTTTGGTTGGATTCTAATCCATGGGCTCTAATCCAAAGCTCTGGATGTACTTTGATGCATTTGTTTGTTTATATCCCTCCTTTTCCCACATTCAAGGTGATTCAAGGCAGCTTACCAATAATAAAACTAATAATAATAAATTAAAACAATACTAAAAACAGAGGCATAACAACAGTTAAAACACTAAAACAGAACTGACTACCAGGATCACACAACTATTAAAATCCACCTCATTAAACCACAATGTCAGTCAAATGCCTTCCTGAATTAAAAGGTGCTAAGGCCTCACCAAAAGGTCTTCAGAGAGGAAGCTGTTCTTAATTCCTGGGGAGGGGAATTCCTTAAATGAGGAGTCACCACCGAGAAGGCACTATTTCTGGATATCATCCCCGTCATCTATGCTGGGGATGCTCGTCATCTTCTGCACAGTCAGAAGGACCCCCTCTGATGACCTTAGTGAACAGGTAGAATTAACACACACATGTTAAGGCTGATAACCGTGTTGGGGACAGATTTGGACATGCAATGACAATACAGAGCATTGTTCTGTAACTAGGATCAATTCCTCAGTCACCAACCCAAACCCTGTTCCCCATGAGAAGCTCCTGCACACATGCAGAATGTAATCCGCATATTACTGTCTCAATCAATGCAGATTTTCCCTGTGATTCAGCTTGCATGCACGCTCTTGCACATGCATAGTCCTATTTTTGACATGTAGACCACTTCTATGACTTGTTTTGGCATTTCAGCGAGCAGTTCCAGACTTTTCATGAAATGAGGACCTATTTTCAGTCCATTAGAATCCCACATACAATGAAAAATGATCATCTAGTGATAATGCAGAAGTTTTCATTGTTCCCACTTCCCCAGAAACAGATTTTCACATTCTTGTGTATTACTATAGTATATACAAGGAAGGTGTTACTGAGCACTTAATGTCACCAGACTGTATTATATAGATGTTTCTTATTATGCCTTACGCATATGCTGATCTCCACCCGCATACGTGATGCCGAAGAGCCACTGTGTGTCAGTGCAAGGACAGAGTTGAACTGATAAACAAGTCATTTTTGGAAATCACAGAAGCTCCTACTGTGAAACACTCGACGTGGCCCCTCTCCGAAACACAGAATGGGGGTTCTGGTTGACTGAACACGGCCTGATAAGCTCCACACAGCTCTGAATGCTGTTTGCCCACATACTAACGTTAAACAAAAGAATGGCAGACTGCAGAGAAAGGATGCAGGTCAGACAACTAAATTGCTTAAACCCTTAGGCAGCCTTCTGAGAAGAAAGCATGAAAGGAGACAACGTAAGCTTTTATGCAGAATTGTTCTCCGTTTATTATCCCAGTTATGAAAATGATGGCAAGGGGCGCATTTGTACGAGACGTTCCCCCACATAAGGCAAGAGGACCACCTTCGAAAAAATGAAGGACAACGTGTCATCAGTCATCCTGCAAATACCCACCTCTCTATTTTGCATTCCTTCCATATGATGGAGACCATAAAGAGAGACAATGATAAAGATGCACAGAGCTCTAAAAGGTACAGCCCTGTTGTTGTTGTTTTGCATCCAGTCACCTGACTCGTCTTTGGGAGCTGACAGGTAATAATAGTCTGTCACTGGAGTAATCCACTTTGCTCCATTAAAACTTGGTTAGATTTCCATTGTTGTAACTCTGTTCAAGTACATTACACCAACAGTTTAATAATAAATCCACAGCAAAGTATATCATTCTGACAACAGCCAAGCTTGTCTGGAATGAAACAGTGATATGATTTCATTATGTACCTTCTATTACTAATATAATAAAATATTGAACAATGCTTGTCTGGAAAAAAAATGGGGGTTGGAGAGTATATAATGCTCACTGGAGACTGTGGATTGGATATTCCCTTAAATTACTATGTGTGCAGCGCAATCCTATCTTGTGCTGGAACAGGCAGACCAGGAGTCCTGCGCTGTATCCAGCACAAGATTGGGGCCTGAAATGGCTCAGCCAGAGGCAAGGGGAAACTCTTCCCCTTACCCCTGGGTAAGCCACCACAGCCCCAATGGGTCTCCTTGGACTTGCGCCATCTCTGGAGGTGGCATAAGTCCAAGGAGAGCAGAGCAGCTTGCAGCTTCTCAGTGCTGCTCAGGGAACGGGGTTGGGATCCAGCATAACAGTCAGGTCCCAGCCCCACCGCCCACTCCCCGCCTTCCCACATGCACCCAACCTTTGAAAGTGGGTGGGAATGCTGACAACACTTAGGCTGGATTAACTATTCTGCTTGAAATCCTGGGGAGCTGATGGACTGAGACCTCTGCTGTGATACATTTTCTTCCAAGCATACCAACTGAGGGCTACTCTTACTTCTTGCAGTGGGCTCCTTCCAAAATTCTTCAGAGGCAGAACATGGCAACATGACAGGAGAACAATGGCCCTTTCCTCACTAATGTGGAAATTGCCAAACCATGCAGCTAAATAGGCAGCGTCAGGTGTGGGAGGATGCCTATTCTTTGACATGGTTTTGCATGTGTAGGTGCTCAAAGAGGAGCATGAGTGGTTAATAGGGCAGCGATGTGTGGAGTCCCAAAATATGGTTCAGCCCTCCTTAATCTTCCATCCAGCTGCATCGGGAACCAAAGCATATTTGCATTTGGTGAATTATCTCACTTGGAGAACAAACAAAGAGAAACAAAGAACTGTTACCCCTTATGCTGCAATTATAAGTTTCTTAGACTGCTGGTAGAACCCATAGAGTAGATCTAGCCTTGGCTGAATCTGAAAGGAAGTGGGAAGGGGAGGGCAGCGATTTATTGTATTGAAGAACTGCAATTCTACAGTGTAGTACTTAATGTTGAGTACTTAACGTAAGTAGTACTATGGGTTATTGGTGATCGAATTATGTTATTAATGAGTTCTTGGGCAACTAGATGATACAGATGCACACGCTAAAGATTTTGGAAAAAGTACACAGCAGCAGCATGCTGGGTCAGTCGGTTTCAAGATATACACAAACCTGCACACATGCACACCACTCTGAATACATGCTAGTTGGCTTGGGGTAGGAAGAGCTAGTATGCGGGAAAGAATACTCAAGACATGCCCTAACCACAGGCTACTTGGCTCCCTTCTTCTGCTTCTTTACATTTATATTATTTTCAGTTCATTTGACTTCTAACTCCCACATTATCAGTGTGTAGGAAAACTGGCAAGTTGTTGCCTCAGGGTCAATTCACACTACCATTTCAACTCATGGCAGGTGTAAGAAAAAGTCAGGGGAAAGCAATGCCAACTTATAGCCATTTCAACCTATGCTGAGCCGATCAAATACCTGCACCCCCGGTATGCCACCAAGTGCAATATCTGGCTTTTGGCATGCCAAAAGTCAGAGTCAGGATCACTTCAGCCTAGGGTAATGCAGATATGCAAACTGCTTGGTATGAGCCAAACCAACTGGAAGTCAGTGGTGGACCTGGGGCGGCAGCAGGGGGGCAAAAGCCCCAAGTACCGTACTCACTGTGCCCTCACCACTGTAACCTTTGCCCGCTGCACTGCCCCACCTGCCCATCGAGCCATTCCATGGGCAGGCAAGGCCTCACACAACATTTGGCAGCAGGTGAAAATCCTTCTGAGGCTTCTACCTCTGTTTTAAGTAATATTTCCAGTTTTGTCGAGAAACTGGGAGTGTTCCGGTTTCCCAACAATGAGTATACAATGAAACAGCAGGAGAAGCCTCAGAAAGCTTTTCGCCCACTACTGAGCATTGCACGAGGCTCTATGAGCCGCGGTGAGTATCCTGGGGAGGGAGGGGGCTGGCGTGCTGGGGGGTGCGGCATGCCAGGGGAGCTGCATGTTGCAGGCCTACCCTAGGGTGCAATGAGGGCAGGTCAGCTACCCTCAGCTAGAAGTCACCAAACATGTTCTCATGGCTGCCCTGAACAGTCATATTTCATCATGGCTGAATATACAATGAAATCATTACAAAAGAATGCCTCAGTGGTGGCTAACACCATAGAATGTCTATACGATGTCTGTAGATTGTTCAAGCAGGTGTGCTGTGGGAATCTCTCTTACATAGGTGGGATCAACAGGCATCAATCCCCAATGAAAATGAGGTAGCCTATTCACTGTGCTTGAACTTCACCACCTCAACAGGAAACATTCATCAGACCTCAACACCTGTACGTATTTCACTCATACTGAAACCATTTTGCTGGGCCAGTCTGGTTCATCATTAATAATAACCATTCACACAAATATTAAAAGTGCTGTGTATATCGTTATAGAAGTGCTGTGTGTATCACTATATCATTTATAGAAGAGTATGTTTCCAGTGAGGAAAATGGAATTGCAGCCTAAATCTTACTGAACCCAGTAGGCTTACTTCAGGATAAAATAAATAACACCATTTTCAAACACCTCTACTTTTTCATATTTTTATGTTGCCCTTCCTCCAAAGGGCTCAGGGTGGCCTACATGGTTCTTCCCCTCTTTTTATTTTCACAACAACCCTGTGAGGTAGGTAAGGTTGAGACAGAGTGACTGGCCCAAGGTCACCCAGGAAGCTTTGTGACTTCAGCAGGAATTTGAACCCTCATCTCCCATGGTGGCCCAAATCCTGAACCACTACACCATCCAAGTTCAAGGAAATATGAAAAGTTTTTAAAATCAGCTCTAACCATACTAATCTCCTAGTTCTACCTGCATGTGGAAAAGGTATTGTTTCAGCCACAGTGATTTGCAGAGAAAAGGACCTCCGTGTTCAAAGCAGTGCATTGTCTTGCATCATTACCCATTTATTCTGCATCCGGTACATTACCCACTCTAGTGCTTGACTATTCAGCAGACCACACTTCTTATAAAGTTAAAGGCAGTTTGGTATTTGTGGTTGCTGTGCATTTTCAAAATCCTATGAAATAGTCTGTGCACTTTCAACAGTATTACTGTAAATTAGCAATCTTATCAAAAATCTATATATTAAATCATTTTAAAAACACTACACAGCTGTCATAAGATCTTATGAGCTATACCCCTCTAGCAAACCAAGTCAGAAGAAAGGCTTGTTCAGTATTCCCAAAAGGTGAAGAAATTTTTTTTTCTTTTTTTGTATTTCATTATGGGATTGAAAATTGGGAAATTTCTCTTTCACACTTCATTTTCTGTGTAGCTTCCGCAGTGATGCTCCATTGCATTATCAGCACCAGCTCTTTAAAATATGCAAATTTCCACATACATTCTAGAACAGGGTAGGGTCATATACACTCAATACATTCCAAAAAGAAAAAAAAAGGTTGTCAAGTAAAGTAGATCAAAATGTGATCTTTTTTGACAAGGCTTTCAATTAAAACTATGCGGATGCACAATGAATTCGTGAGAAAAGGCAAGTTACATTACATGGTGGATGAATACTAAATAAACAGAGAGATTATCTTCAGTACATTGAAATCGCCTCCAGTAATGATTTCAGATCTGTCAGGATGTTTTAATCACATAATCTACAATGACGCTATTTTGGTAAGAGAAACCTGAAAGCCAAAATCCTACCAATAGGGAAGAAAAATCACACAATTGAAAACAAAAAAAGGATCATGAGGCTCATCACAAAGTGCCATCCTCTGTAGTTAAACCAGGGGGTCTCAGATCCTTTGCTCCATGTAGCTGCAATGACTTGAGTGCCCCTGTCATAAGGGTTGTGAAAGCAGTATTATGTTCAGTGTCATTTTAAAGGACCCAATTTCTTTCATTTTCTAGGGGAAAGTCACAGTAAAATATTCTTTACATTAAAGGTTAAAACAATAATTTCAGGGGGGGGGGGAAATAATAGATGGAGATTCCAAAACTAGTCTGGAGATGTCCAACCTCTATGAATCATCTGAAGTTTACAAATGCTCTTTATTATTTGGCAAAGGGAATCCCTTCCCACAAGATTATCACAGCTGAAGAACCTTCTACTCATCCCTGTCCAGCATGAGGCAAGGTGGGAAATTGGCACTTTCCTATTGGTGGAGTTCCTGGGAGGGGGAGCTTAGTCAGTAATTAGAGCTCCTCATGGCACTTGGTAGCTTATTCCAGGGACTGACACCAAAGTGGTATGCCCCTGTTGCAAGGCAATAGAGAGGTAACACTGGGTCTGCAACAGCTGCAGTGACAACAGAGGAATCAGCAGCAGATAGAGGAAATTTGGGGGCATGCTCACAGCGCAGTGTGGGCCCAGTTCAGATGCCCAAGAGTAATGCATCATGTTTGGCCCAGCCTACATTCATGCTGCTGCATCTGAGGCAAAGGCAAATAATCGTGGCCCATGGGAGAAAAATACATTTTGGGTTGTAGGGAACTAGACCTGCACCATGTAATATTTTATCAGCCCACTGCTATCACCTGCCATTTTGAATCATGCAGCATGCCTTGGAGGTGCATGCTGCATGCTATTGGGGGGAGGGGGGACACCACGATGCTTGCAAAAGGTAAGGGAAAATATTTTTCCTTTACCTCTGCATGTGCCTTCTGATGGCCTATGGCAGTCTTATTCAAACTGTGAGGCGTGGCTCTTTAGGGAGGCACCAGGAACTCAAAGGGAAGGCGCAGGGTGTCCTCTCGAAGTGATACAGTCACACCCCTGGGCAGAATACAAGTCCATCTTCTGACTGTCGTCTGTGCTTTTTTTTTTAAAGCAGAAGAAACGGGAGTTACTCAGCTGCGAGAATGGCTGCTGCCGCCCTGCCCTCTTCTCCCTCCACTCCGCCTTCTGTGTTTGCTGCATGTTGTTTCCAAAGCTCTTCGTCTCCAACCCCCATCTGGCAAGTACCGAGCATGCTCATTTTGTAGTCCTTGTCCTTGCTGACCGTCAGAAAGAAACCCTCCTTGATCTTTGTCTGGTTGGGTCCTAGTTCCTAGCCTGGGATCGATTCTCATCAAAGTGAAATCTCTTTTCAACCCCCTCCCTCTTCCACTCCCCCTTTCAATTTCCAAACCTTCCCGCTCTCCTCCCCCTCCCCAAATAAAACACTTCCTATTTTACCAGTCATCAGGGGTTCTTAAAGTTGTTTCCATGCAGTTGGCAAGGGGGGGGGGGGGAGAGACAAGCACAAACTTTACTTGGCCAGGAGCAGAAAAAGGGTACTGTTTTTAAAGTGATTTATTAATCTTGTTGTTTGACTAAGGGGAAAGGCTGTATTTTTAAAGTGATGAATCTTGCTGTTTGAAGGGAATACTTATCAGCCATTGATGAAACAATTGCCAGCCCAATCCTATCCACACTTTCCTGGGAATAAGCCCAATTGACTCTAATGGGACTTACTTCTGAGTAGACATGCATAGGCTTGAGCTGTGCATCTCCTAGTATAGGAGACAAATCAGCTTCCTAACCAAACCCTTATCAGCTCTGATATATTTTCATGGTCTATTTTTGTTTTCCCCACCAGCTGCTGGAAAAATTTAATTTCATTAAATTAATAAAGGGTTCAATCCTATCCAAGGAGAATGGGAGAAATGACTAGTTGGATTGGGGTCCACAGGGGTGTGTGTGTGTAATGTTGGTCAGACTGGTTGTTCACAAAGTTCATTTGATAAAACAATTCTATTGGTATGCTTACAAAGTTTTAAAAAATGAATCCTCCAGAACCAGAAAAATCTACCTACTCCAGCATCCTGTCTCCAACAGTGATCAGCAGCTGATCATTTATAAAGCATGTATATTGCTGTGTATTAATAATATATTTTTAAGATCTGCATTTAATTAATGATATGATTAATATAATTAATATTAACATAGTTAATATATATTTAATATTTAATATTATATTATAATAAATATTGCAATATTATATTTAATATAGTTAATATTTCTGGCCACTTCCTGTTTAATGATGTCACTGCCAGCCCTCAGGAACGTGATGGGGAGTCATGGCCAACAGCCACGGGGGTCAAGGGAGCCACTAGCCAGAAAAGTTTGAGTACCACTGGCCTATGGGTATCCTCAGACCTACACCGTAGCTGGTATAAGTTCAAGGAGTAAAAAGGTGAGAGTCTGAGTGAAGGAGAGGGAATCACATCCTGGCTCAGTCGCTGCTGCTGAGATCCACCCTCATCGCCCCAATTTATCCTCTGCCCATTCCCATGAACCCCAGCTCAGAACAGCCAGGTAGTCCTATGCTCCACAGGCCATTGCAAGACCTTTTGCAGTAGTGGAACTATGCAGTTGTTGTAGATATCCCATAGGATTGGGCCATTAAACTTCTTTGGTGTGGCATGCAACTAGACCCCATGAAAGAGGTTCACTAAGTTGGCTCGTTCACTGTTATTGTATGAATCCTTTGCTTTAATTCATGCAAACAAGTGTTCAAATACTGGAGGGTACGTTTGAAACAATTCTGTCCTCTTTTAGTGATGCTCATCTTTCAGTTGTATAGCAGTTGTACCAATTAATCCTAAAGCCTGGTGTCATAAATTAACAGTATTCTGTTAGTTAGTTAGTTAGTTAGTTAGTTAGTTAGTTAGTTAGTTAGTTAGTTAGTTAGTTAGTTAGTTAGTTAGTTGGCAACCTTCAGTCTCGAAAGACTATGGTATCACGCTCTGAAAGGTGGTTCTGGAACAGCGTCTAGTGTGGCTGAAAAGGCCGATTCGGGAGTGACAATCCCTTCCACACTGGGAGCAAGTGCAGTCTGTCCCTGGCCTGTCTCCCTGGCTATGGGCCTTCATTCTTTGCCTCTTAGCCTCAGACTGTTGGCCAAGTGTCTCTTCAAACTGGGAAAGGCCATGTTGCACAGCCTGCCTCCAAGCGGGCCGCTCAGAGGCCAGGGTTTCCCACTTGTTGAGGTCCACTCCTAAGGCCTTCAGATCCCTCTTGCAGATGTCCTTGTATCGCAGCTGTGGTCTACCTGTAGGGCGCTTTCCTTGCACAAGTTCTCCATAGAGGAGATCCTTTGGGATCCGGCCATCATCCATTCTCGAAGTTGGAGTATTCTGTTAATTTAACAGTATTCTGTTAATTTAACAATAACAGAAGAATCATTGTAGCTAGTCTTTTCAGTGGCAGAAACTCTCCTGATAGAATGCTGAGATCATCTCTCCACCAAACGTGACCTGACACTATCAACAACAGTTGATGTATGGGTGGTAGTTAAGAAGGCTAAACTCTTGATCAATATGTCAGGCTTCAGAAGTGATGGCCATTGCACGGACTTGGGATTACTAGTCTTTGCATTAACAAAGAGAGCAGAAAGGAACATCAGAACCACTTATAGTTCGTATGCTAAATAATGGAAGCATCATCAAAGACCTAAGCATGTTCTGCTGGGTCCCCCTCCATCTCCCTCCTTCCTCATTTTATCTGTGACTCATTAGGGAGGCCAAAAACTTACTAAACATAAAGGATTGGTTAATAACACACATACATATTCGCTTTCTCCCCCCCCCCTTTTCTCTCTCTCCTTGGGCTGCATTTCAGCTCAACCACGTGATCCTCCCAAACTACACCATAAACATCCATTAACATGATAATACCCATTAATCTAGGCAAACACAACTCATTTGTCATCTTTCTCTTGCAAACCCATCTGTGTGCATTTGTGGAAAGGGGAGGGTTGCGGAGGGGGGAAAGAGAAGATTCAATGACTTCTCTATCAGTGGATTAGCTTCAGAGGAAGGGCTGAATTTCAGCATTTCTTTGGTAAGTAAAAGCTAATTTGTTTCAGTTTACTGAAGCACCTATTTATTATTCCACTTTCATGGTATCCCTCATGTCTTAAGCAAAGGGCTTGGAATAAGAGGTGGGGGGATTCAAAGAAGCAATAAAAATATCTCATTGCAGCAATCAAGGACAAAGACTAAATTAACAATTCCTTTTCATTAACTTTGCGTCACAACATACTCTCATTGCCCTGATGTTTTGCTTATGGAACAAGAGGCTTGTTTTAGTGGGTGACATATCACTGCTGTGTTCCATTCCTTTCAAACTTGAAGGTACTGTTTTACTCATTTCATTTCATTTTTTTTTTCTGCCTTTTGTTGAAAGAAAAGAGCTGCCTGCATGATACCATAACCTTTCAAGCCACGTGCAAACTCCAGAAAGAGTACTGATGATCAAATAGGGATAAACAGAGGCTGCTACTGTTATAGGTGTTAAATACCTTCAATCAGTGCATAGAAAGCATTCTGTAATAATTTTCTCCATGGATAATAATAAGAGAAAAATGTCCTTCCAGAGATTTACCTGAGGAAGAAGGGATCTAGAAAGTTAATGAGAAAATACCATGGATTTTTAAAAAAAGAATATGGGGGGGGGGGCGTATATGTGGATCCTGTATCTGTGGATTCATTTATCCGTGGATCAGGTTTGCAGGCCCCCTCCATATGCCCCCAGCGCACTCCCCCTCTGGAGGAAAGGTGCTCCCCTTGCATTCGGAGGGTGGGGGGGGGGGTTCCCTGGTATCCCCAGTTTTCAGGGGCCAGTCAGCCATGGGGACCCTGTAAAGGGGCTTGCCTCAATCAGCGCCCAACCTGGCCAACCACAGACACCACCCTACAGGGACCTATTCTTTTTGCCTGTGTCACTCAGAAATATGACAGGATGGAGAGCCAGGAAGGTGTAGTGGTTTGGGAATTGGACGTAGACCTGATAGGTTCAAATCCCCGTTCCACCATGAAGCTGCCTGGGTGACCTTGGACCAGTCACTCTGGATAAAAGGAGGATAAAAGGAGGGGAGGAACTGTACACCTCCATTAGCTCCTTGGAAGAAGGAAGGTATAAAAATGTGAAACATAAATGTTCCATATACCTTGATGTCACCTTATAAATAATCATTACTGTGATAAAGATGCTGTAATAAATATTAACAAAATATTTTTTTTGGGAACACAAGTAATATGTGCTATTCTCCATAAAAGGGTCCCAAAAGTTGTAGGCACCTCTGTGTCTAAAGGCAAAAATCTATTCTAGTACACATTTTAACAAGACCTATGTTTTCACCCTGTTAATGAGGAAGTCCAAAACAATGACCTGGGTGAGAAACCCGAAACACCAAGCTAGTTCCTACATATAATTATTTAGCTTCTTTGGACCTTATATATGTTATCATACTGAATCATCCTAGATGCTTAGCAGCACAACTTCCTGGATCACAAAATGTTGTATGCTCCCAGGAGAGCCTCATTACAGCAGGTCTAGGAATCATAAATGAGCTTCTTGAGTTGCGTGTGAGACCACAAGCACAAAGTTGCACCTATTTCTATTGTGGCACATTTTTTTCTTTAAAAAAAATGTGCTATGTTTTTCTTGTTGACAAGCAGACTAGCTGTATCATAAGCCGACTGTAACAGGCAGTAACAGAAAACAGAGTTATACAGCAAACAAAAGTAACCCTATAATTTGAGACTATTGAAAACAGTAACAATAATGAATTATAGAAAATATATGCATCTGAAGAATTCTTGGGGTGCATTCAGGTGATCATATCATTCATGTGATAGTTGGTGTCATGATATCACTGGCTTGCTTGAAGTCTTTGCCACAGGATGAATCACCAAGAGATAGCCTTTTATATGGTAAAAGCAATGGGAAGAAACTTCCCATGGTGAGATCAGAAAGGTTGTTAGCAGATCATAGAATCATACAGTTGGAAGGGACCCACAAGGTCATCTTGTCCAACCCCCTGCCTGTAGTAGGAAACCCTCCTAGAGCAGTATTTCTCAAACAGTGGTACTTGAGATGGTGTCTGGTGGTATTCATGAGACCCCTTGCCACTTAGCAGCAAGACCAGCAATGCAACATGACAAGCAGTGGTAGCAGGTTTGGCTGGCAGAGTTCCAGTATGTGCTTTTTGCACACTTGAAAACACCTTCCCATTCACCCTTAGCCTCTTACTGGAGTTTGTTGCATAGCATTTTACCTCCCAATCTGGACGTACTAGGCAATGGCATCATCGACAGTTTCTTCAGGTGGTACTTCCAATAGGTGGACCATGCAAAGAGGTATGGTGGGGGACAAATGTTGAGAAAGCTGTCCTAGGGCATCTCTAGTAGGTGCCTGTTGAGACTTTGCTTGAAGATCTCTAGCGAGAGAGAATCCACCACCACCCTCAGCAACCTGTTCCACTACCAAACCGCCCTTACTGTCAAGAATTTCAATAGGCTTAATCCACCTTTGTCAAATTCACTTGATAATCAGATCAGTAAGACTAAAGATCTGCTAGCTCCCCACTACACACCTTGAAGTAATTTGGAAAGTATTTAAATTCTTCTCTGTTCCCCACAACACAACAGGGACAATGGATTTTCAGTGGTGGCCACACAATTCAGAGCTAGGCTGTACATCTATCTTTTGCTGGATCAATTGTGTGATTTGACCAATTATTTTCATTCATTATTTTTTTTTTTTTACAAATTCTGGAATGAGTCAGGCACCAAGCTTAAAATGAGCCATGATTCTCCAAGTATACCCTCAAAACCAGGTTCTATTGACCAGCCTGGAAGATCTCATATTACAGAACAGAAGACTGCTTATGAGCATGCACAGAGTGCTTAGCTGGAGCTAGCTTCCATACTACTGAGAGTAGGGGGTAGAACTTCTGAGTTTAAAAAAAAAACAACTTGGGTGTAAAATAATGGTTCAAAGTTTCGAACGAGGTGTAAATGAATAACCATTTATGGGAGAGAGCGCCCTCCCAAACCCTGCAAGAAATATCTCATCCCACATATCTTCTTTTCATTATGCCCTTGTCCAGTGTCAGTGTCATCCATTTTGTTCCCAGGGAACGCACAGCAAAGTTTGACTATATTATTTGTGTGCCATTCTGTGCAACTGCCATCCCAACATTATTGTAATTCTTTTTAAGGTAGGAATCATGTATTACAGCCTCAGGGGTATTACCAGGATGTATCAGTTTATATAACAAATGCTTTGTGTATGCATCTTTCAGTCATAAAATGTATCACAAATTTTTGAATGTTGCATGAATAATATTCTCTCTATTCCTTTTTCTTCCATCTACAGGGCAGGTATAATGTCTGTCTCACAGAGATATTGTGGGAAGCTGCAAATATTGGTAAACAAGAACACAGTGGGAAAAGAAGTATTTTCTTGTCGTCTAGCACAGCTATATAGTTCTGAATGTCAGTTCACCCAAGCATGTTTGCTACTCAATTACCGCAATACAAAGTTTATATTTATTGGATTTACATCCTGTCTTTCCTCCAAGGAACTCACAATGGCATGTGCAGGTTCCCTCTATTGTAGCCTCAGAGCAACCCTGCAAAGTTGGCAAGGTTAAGAACCAAGTGAGGGGCTCGAGATCATCCGTTAATCATCATGGCTGTAAATGGGTTTGAGTACAAATCTCCTTAACCTCAATCCAAAAGAAGTAACATCACTGGTCTCCAATGGGCCTACTCAGATCTATACCAGTTATTATGTTGGCATAAATCTTTTAGACTGAAGGGGGCATGTTGAATCTGTGTCAGGGCTCTGGATATTGCAGATACAACTGCCACCAAGATCTGCCTCCGACTGCCCTGGCCCAGAATCTGCCCCCCTGCGTGCTCCAGTGGCTGGTCTGCAGCCCATGGCTGCTTGGCATGGGGCCTACTGGCTTCTGTGCAGAAGAAGTCATTCTTCTTACACCTGGTCATTGCTTCAGTCACCTACTTAGGAGGAGGACATTTGAATGTTGGTTAATTTATAACCAGCCTATTGAAAAATGGGATCAAAGAGAGATGAGGAACCCAGAACAAGATGTGCAGAAGATGCAAGATGGAAGTCAGGGTTTGCAAAATGTCAGCCAAGCCAAGATGGAAGCCATGATGCTGTCCAGCTTGGAAAGAGCTAACTCAATGATTCCCTGTTTGCTGTGCACCATGGCAAACTCACAGGGATGCTGCAATGTCCCCAGTGACCTATTCTTCCCAGCTCTCCTGAGTGCCACAATTATTATTATTATTATTATTATTATTATTATTATTATTATAAGGAGATTCATACATCTTTTTCACAAAAACAAAAAAATCAAAGTGGTTGATACACATTTCATTTTGCTTTAGATTGTATACCACTTTCTCTCTTTCATATTCTCAGCTTTTCAAACCAATCTCTCCAATTCTTCTATTAAAAAAAACTGATTAGAAACAATACAGTACTGTCAAAGTCCAGTAATTCACTCAAAATACACAGCAGCATTGAGCACCAATGGAAAGCAATACAGTCAACAGAGTCTGATATAACAAATTGTCTGTATATGCAAAAACCAAACTGAATTACTTTCTGACTTCCCCCATTCCTCTTCTGATCTTTGTCATTGTTATTGTGTGTACCCAATGGCTATTACCATCTTTGCTACTTTCAGGTTACAATCATTTGTTTTGCTTCTGTGTTACCTGTTGCTAAGTACTCTTGGTTCTCCATTTATATTCAGCCTTCATCTCATGTCTTGCATTTTTTTTTTTTTTTTTTTTTGTGATTCTGATTCTCTAATTCAGGGATGCCCAAACCCTGGCCCGGGGGCCACTTGCAGCTCTTGGTGGCTCCCAATCAGGCCCTCAGGGAGCCCTAAGTCTCCAATACAACTCTGGCCCTCCAGAGATTTGCTGGAGCCCATGCTGGCCCAGCGCAACTGCTCTCAGTGTGAGGACAACTGTTTGACTTTTCACATGAGCTGTGGGATGAGGGCTCCCTCCACTGCTTGTTTTCATGTATGTGATGCAGCAGCGGCAGTGAAGGAAAGACTGGCCTTGCTTTGTGTAAGGCCTTTTATAGGCCTTGAGCCATTGCAAGACCTTCATTCATTCCAATAAGTTCCATCTCTAATATATTCATTTATGTAAATTTATTCAAATTTGAAATGTAAATTAATTCTTTTTTTCCCCAGGCCCCTGACACAGTGTCAGAGAGATGATGTGGCCTTCCTGCCAAAAGTTTGGACTCCCCTGCTCTAATGGAATGATTTACTTCCTCATTCTCTTCTACTTCTCTCCACAAGTCTTTGTCTAATTTTCCATTGATAAAACCAACTCTAAGCACACTCCAGAGGGCACCCTCGGCTGGCGCAAGGGATGCTGAAGAGTGTCGGTAAAGTGCCATAAAGCACTTTTGCACCACCTTCTGTAGAGGGAGGCTGGCTCAAGCCTCATTGGACCAGTGGATCAGGTAAGCCCATGCTGGCTACGTCAGGTCAGTGCAGGGGTTTGGGGGTGGGGGATGGGGATGGGAGTGAAGGTATTTTGGGCTGGGTGGGCCCATGGGTGGGTGGCAGGACCAGGATCCACCACTTGTGTCAGCTCCTAACCCCAGTCAGTGTGGGGCAGGTCCAGGCTGCTTGAAAGAGGTGACGCCAATCTGAGTAGCCCCACTGGGGCTGCTGGGACTTTACCCAGGGTAAGGGGAAGCAATTCTCCTTGCCCCGGGCTGAGCTGCTTTTGGCCCCAACCCTGCCCGTGCATTACTCTGTATGATGTGTTACTTTTCTCCTTCCTTTTCACCTTCTTCTTTTTCTGTTCCTTATCCTCTGTATCTTCCTCTATACTTCCTCTGTATCCACTAACGTTTCTTCACCTGCTCCCATTTTTGCTCCTGTTCTCCTTCCCTTTTCCTAGCATCTCCTTCTCATTTTATTGTTCCCATGGTCCTCCCAGTACTTGTTAAACTCTCTTTCTTCTAATATTTTCCTTGCAATATTTAAACAAGCAGTGGTTTATCCTCTATTTAAAAAGCCATCTGTTAATTCTTCTGCTCTTGCAAATTACGGTCTTGCTTTCTTTTCTTCTTTTTCTTTTTAAAGTCTTTGAGCCTCTCTTGTTTGTTTATTTGCAATGACTGCATACTCTGTCTTTCCATTCTCTTCTTGAGCCGTCTCCAATCTGGCTGTTGTCCTCACTTTTATATGGAAGCAGCACTGTTCAAAATTTTGATAATCCCCTTATTGCCGAATCTGAAGTTCTTCATGCTCTTCTTTTGCTTTTTAAAAAATCTTTCCTCAGTCTTTGAAACCATTAATGACAATTATCATGTGTATTTCTAAATTGGATTTGTTTGGTATTGATATCTCACTTGATTCTCTTCCTAGAATGCCAAGATGTGTCCCCAAGTTAAGCACTGTCCTCTACTCTCAAATGCTAAACCCAGGGATTGTAGGAAAGGCATGGCACGGAGCATACTGACAGTGGGTGGGGCTAGCTGGCACATTCAGATTCACCCTCGACAATAGGTACAGTGTGCCCAGTTTTGGAATATCTGAATATAGAGTTATGGTCTCTTTGTTATCACATTTTGGATGATCCAGCATACAGTTAAAACTTAATCTCAGCAAAACTAAATTATTAGGCTTTCCTCCATGTGCTTCTATTACCCCCCTCCTTTTCTTTTATCCTTGCTGGAGTTCCCATGCATTCTTTCTCTTGCGCTAATATTTTGATTCTGCTCAATTGCTCTCTCCCCACTATTCACACTCTTTTCAAAGCTCGCAGTTTTCTTTGTAATATTCTAAGATTCTTTCTTTTCTCTTGATGTTGCTAAAATGCTTGTTCATTTTCTCATTGTTGCTTGTCTCAATTTGAAACTGTAATTACCATTGTGCATTGTAATGCTCTTTCCACTGGCCTCCTATTAACTTGTCTCCATTCCCTTGTTTCTGTTATGAATGAGGCTGAGTGTCTTATTCGGAGTTTATACTGCTTTGGCCATGCCACTACTGTGAAGATTCTGTGAAGAATCTCCATTAATGTCTAATTTTATATATATATATATATATATATATATATATATATATATATATATATATATATATATATATATATATATATATATATATATAAAATTTAAAAATCATTTTCCAACAACTTGGTTCACTTTCACTTCTTTGTCTTTCATCCATCCCATGGTCTCTGCCCCAGTGGGACATGTCTGCATGTTAAAACCACATTTCTACTCTTTCTCAACTTAGAATACTTTCTCTCTTCTCTGCCCTTATATCTGGAATTCTCTTCCTGCCGATGTTCATTCAGTTTTTTCTCAGTCCCTGTTCGAGTTGCTTCTTAAGATTCATCTCCTTTTCATAGTCTCTCTCTTCCTCATCTGTCCTCTCTTTATTGTTGTCCTTTTCTGCAGAGCTGTTACTATTCTCTGTAGCCAGGATGTCAGCTACAGCTGGAACGAGCCACCAGAGACCACCGTGCCAAGATCTCAGAAACACAAAGTCCCACGAGCCCAGGAAGTCTCACAGGAGTTTGGGCAGGGCAAGATGGCAGCCACCAATGACCAATGCTGGGAGTTGAGCTGGAAGGGATAAAAGGGGCTGTGGGGCAAGGGGATGGGGCAGAAGGCCAGGAGCAGGAGATCCAGGGCAAGAGGTCGAGAAAGCCATGGGCAGGAGATCCCAAGGAGCGAGCCCCAGGGGATGAAGTGGAGAGTGTGAGCCCCATGGAGCCAAGCTGAACTCCCAGCCAGGCTGGGCAAGAGGCAGGGAGGCTAGCAACCCCTCAAGATCCCCAGGATATGAGAGCCCCAACATTTTGACCCTGAGTGAAAGAGGCAGGTGGTGGGAGGCATACTAGAAGAGCCACTCCCCTAGAGGAACAACTGACTTGAGAGCAGGATATGAGCGACATGGCGATTAGACTGATGAATGGATTGTGACGACAACTTGTAATTGATCCTTGTGTAAATATAACTTTCCCCTGAGAGCACCATCAGATGAGCCTTCATCTGGTCTGTCAAGGAACCCTGGTGACACACAACAGTGATATCTCAAAGTAACCCTTTCAAGGTCCCTGTCCCCCTCTGGGATGAGGGGGCTGCCCAGTAGGGTGTCACACCCCCTCCCATTCCTTCTCTCTATGTGTCTTATACCACAGGGAATTTTCTGGAACAAATAGGTTTGCAACCTCACTGAGAACCAGATGATGTCACTGCAGGCAAGCAGGCTATAAGCATCCTTTGGGGTCTGCACGATGTCCTCACCTGTGGGGCAGCTGCTTGTGGGGAGCAAAGCGAAACATAGTGGAACAAGGAGTAGACAGCAGCATCAGCCACACCTGTTCTCTGGTGTGAATGCATACTTAGTGTTTGTGAGGGAGAGCGCTGCCACTAGAGTGTATATGCATTAGTGTCCTGTAGGGAGAGAGATCATTGTTAACTTAGGGCACAATCGTGCCCTTCACTTGGGCTGGCGCAAGCCTCAGAGAAGCACCAGCCTACGGAAGCTGACAGAAACCTTCACACTGGCTTCCTCAAATACCTTGCATTTGCATGGCTGGGCCAATGCACGGAGTGGGGAGGTGGTGGGAAGGAGGCATTCCTGAGTGGTGGGAGGGTGGGCGGTGGGCGGCCCTGGGGGTGGGCGGGCAGGAAGCAGGAGGCAAGGCTGTTCCTGGGGAGAATGGAGCAGCTTCAAGCTGCTCTGCTCTCCTCAAGGTGCTCTGCTCTCCGCAAGAGGTGGTGCAAGTCCTAGGAGACCCATGGGGCCAGCAGCCCTTACCCAGAGATAAGGGGAAATGTTTCCCCTTGCCTCTGGTTGAGCCACTTATGACCCTTATCCTGTGCTGGATACTGTGCAAGCCTCTTGGCTTGCCTGTTCCAGCACAGGATAGGATTGCACCCTTAGAACATTACTTTTCCCTCTCCGGGGGGAGGGGGTTGCAGTGGGACTCTGCAGAGCACCTCTGCTCAACCTCCTGTGGCAATGGTGCAGTCCTGAAAATCAAAAGGGATGCAGATGACTGTTTGGCCAGCAGTACCAATGTTGGAGTCCAAGGCAATCACCAAGGGAGAGAAGATACACCGAACACTTCACTGTTGCAAAAGGAAAGGATGGTTCAACAACACAGTTTGTAGCAAAGACACATTTGACAGTCCTGAAGAGTGAGTTGGGGGGGGGGGCAAATAGAGACATGGACCAGAGATTCTGCATCAATAAATTGCAGCAGATGATTCTGTCTTTGCTTATCTGTGTGGGGGTATTGTGCTTGCTTCCCCTGTTGGGGTGGTGAACCAGAAGTTCCACTTTGTGTGTGGAGTCCTTCTGGGGCAGATTACCTGCAATAAGAATTCTGAGAAGACAAGTGTTAACAAAATATCTTGACATTCAGGTTGCGAGGGACAAGAAGTTGTGTAAAGTACTCCCTCTGTGGGCCAAATGCCTGTTCACCACGGATTCTATCACCAAAGTGTCCCTTTGAGATGCCAGAGAAGTCCCATGCACAACAAATCATCTGAGCTGTAGGCTGCCTGGTAGGTGCTATTTACTGGGGACTGGTGTGCTGTGATTGGCTTCCAAATGTGGTAGTTTCTGGTTTTTTCCTCTTCTGTTGGTGTTGCATTTTCTGGCATCAGAGGCATATCCCTCATCTAAAGAGGGGTTAGAATATGGGGTATGCCAACTACTCCTCAGCCCTTCCACATTACACCCCACTCTCTTCCCTGATTCATCCTCTTTGCAATTTTGCCACTGTCTGAACTACACTGGCACAGTATCAGCATTTTGCCAGCATCCATGGCACACTGGTCAACAGGGAGAATTTTGTTACAGCAGCATCATTGTTGCATCAGCATTCATGGACATGTGCTGGTGTATCTCAAAAGATAGAATTGAGCCGTTAGTCTTTGAGCAAGGCTCTTTGTGATTTTTCTCATTGTAAAATGTCTAGGTATAGGTGCCTCATAAACAATAAATTTTGTCCCAGACTATTAGTGAACAAAGTGGTTACAAATTTGCAACCCAGACTGACAGTCTGCTGTGGTTCCACAGAGTCAGTAGTAGACTTGTGCCATCACAGCTCTAGTACTCAGTTTGTGTTCTGGTCACGAAAAGGAGACCGGATTCCTTGACATGCTAAATGGCTTTACCTTAGAGCAGCTCGTCATGGAGCCCACCAGAAGACAGGTGACTCTGGATTTAATATTGTGCAGTACTCAAGACCTGGTTAGAGATGTCAATGTTACTGAGCCACTGGGGAACAGTGATCATGCTGCGATCCGTTTCAACATGCACGTCGGGGGAAGAATACCGGGCAAATCTCTCACAAAAACCCTTGACTTATGACGAGCGGACTTCCCTCAAATGAGGAGGCTGGTTAGAAGGAGGTTGAAAGGGAAGGTAGAAAGAGTCCAATTTCTTCAGAGTGCATGGGGGCTGCTTAAAACAACAGTAATAGAGGCCCAGCAGAGGTGTATACCACAAAGAAAGAAGAGTTCCACTAATTCCAGGAGGGTGCCCGCATGGCTAACGAGCCAAGTTAGAGAGGCTGTAAAGGGCAAGGAAGCTTCCTTCTGTAAATGGAAGTCTTGCCCTAATGAGGAGAATAAAAAGGAACATAAACTGTGGCAAAAGAAATGTAAGAAGGTGATACGGGAGGCCAAGAGAGACTATGAGGAATGCATGGACAGCAACATTAAGGGGAATAATAAAAGCTTCAAATATGTTAGAAGCAGGAAATCCACCAGAGAAGCAGTTGGCCCTCTGGAAGGTGAGGGAGGGAAAGGGGAGATAAAAGGAGACTTAGAGATGGCAGAGAAAATAAATGAGTTCTTTGAATCTGTCTTCACAGCAGGAGACCTTGGGCAAATACTGCTGCCCAAACGGCCCCTCCTGACCGAGGAATTAAGTCAGATAGAGGTTAAAAGAGAAGATATTTCAGACCTCATTGATAAATTAAAGATCAATAAGTCACTGGGCCCTGATGGCTTCCACCCAAGAGTTATTAAGGAATTGAAGAATGAAGTTGCTGATCTCTTGACTAAAATATGCAACTTGTCCCTCAAAACAGCCACGGTGCCAGAAGATTGGAGAATAGCAAATGTCACACCGATCTTTAAAAAGGGAAAGAGAGGTGACCCAGGAAACTATAGGCTAGTCAGCCTAACATCTATACCGGGTAAGATGGTGGAATGCCTCATCAAAGATAGAATCCCAAAACACATAGATGAACAGGCCTTGCTGAGGGAGAGTCAGCATGGCTTCTGTAAGGGTAAGTCTTGCCTCACAAGCCTTATAGAATTCTTTGAAAAGGTCAACAGGCATGTGGATGCGGGAGAACCTGTGGACATTATATATCTGGACTTTCAGAAGGCGTTCGACACGGTCCCTCACCAAAGGCTACTGAAAAAACTCCACAGTCAGGGAATTAGAGGGCAGGTTCTCTCCTGGATTGAGACCTGGTTGAAGACCAGAAAACAGAGAGTGGGTGTCAATGGGCAATGGAGAGAGGTGAAAAGCGGTATGCCCCAAGGATCTGTCCTGGGACCAGTGTTTTTCAACCTGTTCATAAATGACCTGGAGACAGGGGTGAGCAGTGAGGTGGCAAAGTTTGCACATAACACCAAACTTTTCCGAGTGGTGAAGACCAGAAGTGATTGTGAGGAGCTCCAGAAAGATCTCTCCAGACTGGTAGACTAGGCAGCAAAATGGCAGATGCACTTCAATGTCAGTAAGTGTAAAGTCATGCACATTGGGACAAAAAAATCAAAACTTCACATATAGGCTAATGGGTTCTGAGCTGTCTGTGACAGATCAGGAGAGAGATCTTGGGGTGGTGGTGGACAGGTCAATGAAGGTGTCGAACCAATGTGCGGCGGCAGTAAAGAAGGCCAATTCTATGCTTGGGTTCATTAGAAAAGGTATTAAGAACAAAATGGCTAATATTATAATGCCGTTGTACAAATCTATGGTAAGGCCACAACTGGAGTATTGTGTCCAGTTCTGGTCGCCGCATCTCAAAAAAGACATAGTGGAAATGGAAAAGGTGCAAAAGAGAGCGACTAAGATAATTACTGGGTTGGGGCACCTTCCTTATGAGCAAAGGCTATGGCGTTTGGGCCTCTTCAGCCTAGAAAAGAGATGCCTGACGGGGGACATGATTGAGACATATAAAATTATGCATGGGAAGGATAAAGTGGATAGAGAGAAGCTCTTTACATTCTCACATAACACCAGAAACAGGGGACATCCACTAAAATTGAGTGTTGGGAGTGTTAGGACGGACAAAAGAAAATATTTCTTTACTCAGCGTGTGGTTGGTCTGTGGAACTCCTTGCCACAGGATGTGGTGATGGCGTCTGGCCTGGACGCCTTTAAAAGGGGATTGGACAAGTTTCTGAAAAATCCATTACAGGTTACAAGCCATGGTGTGTATGTGCAACCTCCTGATTTTAGAAGTGGGCTATGTCAGAATGCCAGATGCAAGGGAGGGCACCAGGATGCAGGTCTCTTGTTATCAGATGTGCTTCCTGGGGCATTTGGTGGGCTGTTGTGAGATACAGGAAGCTGAACTAGATGGGCCTATGGCCTGATCCAGTGGGGCTGTTCTTATGTTCTTATGTACTCTTTGGATTAAGTGAGCATTTACTAACACACAGTACTGACAGAGGCCACCTGGGCCTGGGAATAGCCCTTTGAACTAGCATATTGCACACTAGCACCAAATTCCACATGGCCACTCACAGGTATCTTGACTGCAACAAAAAATCTGCACTGCTAGCTCTTTATCTAGTAATGTTCATATCAATCAGCTTAGTTTGTTTGAAGTTTGTTTTTTTTTTAAAAAATAATCTGGGTTTTCAGAACATGGAAAACAGATACGTATGACTGTATTCCATAATAAAATGAATTTGTAATCCCGAAGGCAGAAACATGGGTGAAACAAGAATAAGATAGAGAGAGATGTACATCTGTAGACAGTTTGAGGTGAAAATGTTCAAAGTAGTGGGTGACAAGTATAGATACAAACCCAGTTCCTTATTAACAGGATTTGTGCCTGTACTTGTCACACTATGCTTTGAAAATAACTGACTTTGTGAAAGGCATATTGCTTCTTTCAGGCAGTTTTAATCGAAGAGGCTAATGTATAATCTCGGCAGGTTTTGTGTTTCGGTGAATTTGACAAAATGTTTTGAACACTCTTCCATCTCTCTCCCCCTCCACCCCCACACCACTCCTACCCCACACAATGCATAGGCTTGATCCTCCAAATGATCATTTTATGATTTTCCTATTACAGCTTTAGATAGATACATTGCATGTTAATATATCCAAATATATTTGGATTGGCGCAATTTAATATCTAATGCAGAAAGGTGCTGAAGTGACATTAAGGCAGAGGGCAGAGATGGGTATGAGAAATTAAAGGTGCCTAAATGAATGATAGAAAGTCAACACTTCCATTGGTTAAGAAGAAACTCACTGAAAGGCACTTTTCACTGAAATCTAGTCTACAATTATCTTTGTACCTGTAAGCAGTGCCTTGGAAACTAGAATGGTTAATATGGATTAGTTGGTTCTCTCACCATATATGCAATTTAAATCAGATACAAGCATATGCTTGGTAAGCTAAAAGAAAAAGAGGCCTAGTAAGATATAGTGGGAAGAATGTGGAGGCTGGAGAGGAGAGGAGATGAGAAAAGTAATGGAGCAAGCTATTTGTTGAAATGAAGAAAAATAACTTTGCTACAAGACATGAAATGGTTTCTTTTTTGTGCTAGATTTATTATTCCATTTACTCTTAAAACAAACCAACCATAGGCATTTACCTTTGGAATATAAAGTTGCTTATTTCTGTACTGTAAAGTTTAACAGAAGTACGGCTTGATGGTTTCACAAGGCATCCGTCACACTTTCCCAACATTTGCCGATATAAATATAAAAGCTTCAAATTTAAAGGATAAATAAAGCAAGGCTATTATCTAAACAGGGTAAAATATAACATCCTTGTGGTTTGTGGAAATTTTTGATGTGCCTGCTGGCTTTTCAATAAAAATCAATTATGCCTTAAATGTGAGCGGTAGTCAACATACTACAGACTATAAATTCAATTTCATACTCAGAAATATGGATTAGCTGAACTAGATGCCCTTCCATTGATTTCAGAAAGCAAAAGCTGATAAGGTAAATAATAGTAAGAAGCTCCTCTGACACTCCACATCAAGTTCCGGATTTCCATATTATTTTTGTAAGAACTTTCCAGTCACTATAATATCCTCCTTGTGAAATATGTATGATGAATGGATATTATACGGATTGCTGATTCATCTCTATTTACAGAATGGATATTTAGCTTTTATAATGCAAGGTGGGAATGGGATAGGAAATGAATATACTTATTTCCTTTTGCACGGTAGAAGGCATGTATCATCCTATCTGAATAAAGCCATGGGTAATTACAGAACGTTCTGATTAAGCTCATGTTCTTTAGGCTGGAGTCTCCTATAAATAAAGGCTCCAGAGAATAGGGCTGCAAGACAGCACCACTTTCTACAATATAAATGAGAGGAAAAGAAACACAATGTGCTGTAAATGCAAAACAAAATTCACTCTTAAGCAGGAAATAAGAAAAATGCCCAGATGCAATAATAATAAAAGTAATTATTATCTAGTATTTATATGTAACTTTTCCTAAGTCTGGTTCACCAACAGAAATGGAAAAGAAAAATGAAAAGGCTAGAAAACGAGCAAGAATAAACAGGTCTCAAAAATTAAATACTGCGGATAACTTTACACGGTTTTAAATGAAAAGAAAAATGACAGTTGTAAAAATCAGTCACTTTTTTATTCTGTCCTTTATCTGCTTCATTGACCCATAAATGATGGAGAAGCAAATACAAATAATTGATACAAATGCTAATGCATAATTAATACAAATGCTAAGAATGAATGAATGACAGTCAAATTCTTTGGGGCTCTTATAGCATCCACTGTCATAAGTATGGGTGTGGAGCTGCAAAAGGCATGTGGCTCTCATGCACTGTGGGACCACTGGTGCAAATGGCCAGAGGCCCTGAGCATGGGCCACCCATGCCCGGCCGGAGAAAGTAAGTTGGCGATGAGGATGGATTGTTTGGGGGAGTTTGGTGAAAGGAGTTTAAGCCAAGCCGGGACAGTTGTGGGTGACAGTGTGAAGATCTCAGTAGCAGCAGTACATGCTGATACCATATCCTCCTCTCCCAGCCCAGACTTCCCTGAGGCACCTAAGCTCTTATGTAGCGAGCATAGCTTTGAGGAGATGCATTAGCAGCATTGGTCTGTTTCGGGGGGACCATGCACAAATCTCAGGTAAGTTACGGACATAGCCAGTAGCTTTGAGCAAGTTATTATCTTTTAGTTAATCAGAGCAGGTGCAGTAATGACAGTGGGCCCCACATCTCAAGAGAATGTGGCAATTCAAGTTAGGCAGGCATAGGTGAAGATGCCATTTATGCGAACTAGTCGCTCTACTCAGGTGTCATAGAGCAGCCATTTTCAACCACTGTGCCGTGGCACACTGGTGTGCTGCGAGTGGTCCTCAGGTGTGCCACAGGAATTTGGGGGTCATTTATTAACAGGGCCAAAGGGAGATGTGAGCCCCCACTGGCAGCATGGTGTGCCTTGTCAATTGGCAAAAACCTGGTGGTGTGCCTTGACCATTTTAGTGCCTTGTCAGTGTGCCGTGAGATGTAAAAGGTTGAAAATCACTGCCATAGAGGCAGTAGCAGTGGTCATGAATATATCCCATGTACACAAAACAATCTGCAGAAAATGGCATGTGATTGCAAGCACAGTTTGGCTACCAATCAGACAGCGATGACTTGGGGCAGGGACAAAGTGATATGGTATCCAATTCTCAATTTCTCATAATTTACAATCATTTATATAATTTACAAAGAAATAAGAATAATAGTGACCAAATCATAGCATTATGGTGCAGACAAATGGTACACAAACTGTAAGATATTTGGCTTTGTTAAAATGTTATGAGTAATTTATTATTTAAATTCTGGTATAGATGGTAGCGTAAGATGTTATTAATTTGTTGTTAAATATGAAACTATGTTAAACAGATGGCTTTCATTAATTCATTGTTTCTGGGAAATTACTGCACAGAAGTCTCTATGTAGGATTTTGAGACACTGTGTGAACCAAACTAATAAAACTAACAAAAGCCATTCCCACCTTATTGTTCCACTGTAACGAAAACGTTTTGCAAGAAGCTAAGCAACATTGTTTATGGGGGGGGGGAAACCATTCATATAGGTATACTTGGAAGTCTGCAAACATTCATAAACATCTCACTCTTGAGGAAAGAGCAAAAGTGCCATTAAACAGGTGTTAGAATTTAAATGACATCTCATTAGAGCCTTCTTCCCATGGCATAGAGACAAAAGACCAGCAAACTATTTAAAGGCAGTCACATGGCTCCTAAGGGTTTCTAGAATCATCATTGATATGATGATATTTAGCTCTTTTCATGTTTGGAACAAATCAAGCAAAGTTTCAACTCACAATGCTTTGACATGAAACAAAAACGCTTGTTGATTCTAACAGTTGCAGGTTTCACCTAGTTTTTCTGAGCTCTGAATGGGGAATGGAGCTATGGAGTAAGGCACAGAGCTATGGAGTATGGCACTATAAGCCCCCACTGTCAGCTAGGCATAGGATTAATTCCAGCTGCAGTTAGTAGAGAAAAATCTATGCCTCTGACATTAAGGAACTTTTAGTTCTCTGCTGCTATATTTTAAAACTACTAAATTCTTGTAAAAGGGAAAAATGTCACATGGCACTAGCCTTTCTCTTATCTTTTCAAAGTCTTTGTTTAAAAGATAATTATCATATGCTGTATGACAGCAGAAAGAAAGAATTTAAAATAATAAACACTTTGTTCAATGGTTCTTGACTGGAATCTTCCAGTCAATAGTTCTTAACTTAAACAACAATCTTTCTTCAATGGTTCTCAACTGGACAGTTGTTCTGCATTTGTTAATTCTTCATTTGTGTCACATGGCAGCTGTTATGTAGCTGTGAGATACTGATTAAGAATGAAATAACAAAGGATCTTGTAATGTTTTGAATGCTGGCAACTTGACTGTATTTTGTGGGCTACTGCCCACTTGGTGAGATGATATTTAGGTGTCTGCATCAGCTGTTCATAAGCTTTACTTTTCAAACTAAATAGCTACCACTCTGCAAGCCAAGTAATGTTGCACAACCCTTTGGTCATACTACAGTTTGTAATACCGGTATCAACTTTTGTTTAATGAGAATTTTCAAGAACTTCTACTTCAAATAACCCCCACACATGCACACACAAATAGCTATGTCACTCTGATAAGTGATTTATTGCAAATATATTCAGACCTAACAGGCAGCCCATTCCTAAGCTTCCCTAGTGCTCAGGGCTACAGTGGCACCAAAATGGTGACTGCTGTATTGTATGGGGCAGGGAAGCAGTGCCAGGACTTTCAGGGTAATGAAACAAACATTCCCTTACCCTGGTGTAACACCCAGGTGGCCTCAGTGGGTCTCCTTGGATCTGTGCACACTATCAAGTGGGCATAGAATCAAGGAAACCTGTGTTGGGTTTTCCAGCCCAGGAGGAGGATTAGGATATGCCGGCAGAGCCTGCTATCATCTCCACCCCCCTTCCAGACCCTTTCCTCCCCATCCCTGCCCTCCCCAGTCCTGTTCTGCCCCCTTTCCACCTGCCCCCTGCCCCAAACAGCCTTGCCACCAGGTGGCAGCAGTACTTATTGGCAGAAGCCCATGACAGCCATTTTCTGGCACTGTGGCACCACATCAACTGGTACTAGTGTGCCAGTACCACTGGCGCAAAATTGCTTTACAGCACTTTTTGCAACAGCCAGGCCAGCAGCACTGGTGAAGCACCAGTGTCGTGGGCCATAGGATTGGGCCCTTAATGGATCAGATATTCAAGAGTGCTCATGCACACACTTCATTACATGAACAGCCATTCAATTCAGTACCAAGGTCAGCTCCTTATATGCATCTGCTTGCATTGGAACAGTGGGGACTTGGCACTGAAGTGAGAGAGAAGCCCTTTCCACTGAAGAACTTGGTGGGTGGGTGTCTCTTGCGACTGTATGGATCAAGTGATATATAACATACAATAAAATATCCTAACATACCCATTTACAGAAGGTTTCAGTGGGCCAGCTCAGAGAAGATGGTGCTTGTATTGCTCATTTTTATCTTATGTTTTCACAGCATCCTAATAAGATCAGATTTAATCACTGAAGTTATAACATTATATGATGATTAATTGTATTGCTACTGGAAAATATAATGTACAAGTGGGACTTTAGATAAGTGTTTGGTAGTTCACAATACACATTAAAGCATTCTCATTCAAGCTACTAACCAAACTCCCACTCTCCAGGAGGAAGTGTGATCTAATGAATAAGACATTGAGACAAGATCAGAAGTCTTGGATTCTATTGTTGGATCAGCTGCTTTTTTACTCAATGGTGTTACACAAGAAATTTAACCTGCCTCTTTGATTGTTTTCTATAAGATAAATGCTACCAAGGAATGTTGCTAGACACCGTTTATAGCATACATCACTAGTTACTATGGTGATGAAACCATTAATTAATGTTTTAAAGCACTTTGAGATCACGGATGAAAACAAACATGCATTAAGTTTGTGAATTATCACCTAGACCGCTGAACCTCCACAAAAAGAATAGTACGGAAAACAAGAAGTGTTCTAGTGATGATAAAATAGAGACATGGCATGCTCTCACAAAGAACATTCTTTTCATTCCCAGTTATTTCAGATTAAAAAATATTAAAGAAAAATGCAGAGAGGTTCAAAGACTGACATAGAACAAGACTTCCATCAGAGGAGATATGGGGGGGGGAGGCTGGCAGATTGAGCCTATGCATGCATTACTTGAAAGTAATGGGACTCAATGGAACTTACTCCCAGGAAAGTAATGCAACCTGGGGCACCTACATGTGTGTTTACTCAGAACACAGAAGTCCCACCGTGCTCAGCAACAATCTAAACTACCCATAATGCTATTGAAACCCATAATTCAAGTACATACAGAGATGCAAAACAAGTTAAATATTTAGGAACCTATAAGCTTTATTTTGGTCTAGTTGATAGGACAACCCTATTATCCAGCTCTGCAGCAGCTCAATTTCCAATGACAGCAGCCCAATTTCTTAGATAGTAAGAAGTAAGGGGTTTCATAGAGGTTGATGTGTACATGTTAATCAAAACAAAATGTCAACAGCTTCATTATAACTGCTGCAAATATTTTCTGCTCAACTCTTTTTCAACAATAGCCACATTTTGGGGTGCCATAAAATATTGCAAGCAGAACCCATTGAAGGGTGCAGGTTTCCCAAGTGAATATACAGTGGTGTTTAAAGATCATGTACATTCATGTGCAATGTTCACATGACATGTGCTGTTTTTTTTTTTTTTATTCAGCACAGAAACTAAGTGGGGCAGCCCTAAAAATAATAGAGAATATTGCTAGCCTGAAATTTGTCTCTCCTCGTGGGAGAGGCATCACTCACATCAGCCATCTTCTTGGCAGCACTTCTAAGAGCATTCACCAAAAGCCCTGAGGGTGGGTCCATTTCTTCCCTGTGCCTTAAGCTAAGAAGTTCGTTCCCTTGTCCACAAGGCCAGGAAACAGTGATTATTTTTTTTTTAAAACAACTTAAGATCCAAGTATGTTCTCAATAAATCAATGTTTACTTGAAAAACAAGAAAATATCACAATAAAATCAAAAAGAAGGGCTCAAAAACTGAGTTTCATCTAGGACTCCCTAGTGGCACGGAATAGGTCCTGGCACATGAAGTGATAGAAGAACAAACATCACAAAAAATATGACACTCGGCTTTCGAGAGTTCTACATCTCTCTGAGGCTGTCACAGTCCTTGTCTGACCTCAGCATTACAATGTCTCAAGGTTCCCAGGTGTCAGTGAGCTCTGCCTCTTGAAGTTGGATGGATATCTGTCAATTATACTCTTCAGACCACTTTGATGTGGCCAGGTGTGACCTAGCTCATTACCATACCAGGCATGAAAGCATCCTTTGTATTAACATTTTGATAATAAGGTTTATTCTTATCACATGCACTGCACTTCCTTTCGCTGGGCCCCCTGTATGCTCCATGCGTAATTTAATTCAGTATTGCATTGCCTACATTTTATTTCAGCTGCTGTTGGCAATTATCCTTTCCGTACACCTCAGAGAGCATTAAGTTCATTTTTTGTAGCTTTTTTCAGTCCCCAGCATAAATTACCCTTGGTATTATCTGATCCCTTCCAAAAACTGAGGCTATCAAGCCCATAGAGAAGATGCTTTTCAAGAAGACCTTCACTAACTCAATTTACAAATGTGACCACATTTTGTCAGGATTCACACACCCCTCCAATCACCCAATCAAGGTATGAAGTATGTTTCAGTACTTCCATAAATGGTCACAGTACTGATTCCATTAAATACATCCTAATAACATCTCATAATAAAGTGGTTGTTCGCAATAGTAAAAATACAGGATATAGAAATTATGATAAATGTGATTGCCTATATTTCAAATATATTGCTCTTATCATACTATTGATATACCAAGTGCACATGGGCTTAAGCCAATGTTTCAAGGAGCATTGTAAGCATGCCTTACTTGGGCTGCATTTTCTTCAAAGCAGCTTGTTAAAGGGCCTTTAGTGGCAAACTAGCCCACTCCTAGCTTCCTACTGAGAGTCCAACATCTGTTACCACCTGTCAAAAAACTGCAATCCTATCCATGAAGAAAAGCTGAAGGTTTGTTTTTGTTTTTATACATATGCTCAGTTTCCAAGCATCTGTACTAATCGCTACCATATCCTTGAACTTTGCTATCATTTGGGAGCCAGTGCGGAGAGAGTGTTGGACTTGGACCTGAGCCACCTGGTTTCAAATCCCAGCTCAACCATAGACTGAGTCAGTAGCATCTCCTTCTCATTTCCTCCGCTGTAAAAACACTGAATAATCTCACCAACTTTGTTGTGAGCGAAACAAAAAATGAGATAAGAATTATAAAGCATTCTCCCCACTAAACGCACTATCTAAATGATAAACAATCACTGGCTTAGGCACATTTGTAGAAGACAAAATAGGAGCACTTCGACTAAATGACATGCAGCTCTTTTTTTTTTAACATTTCCAGAAGACCCCACAAGATTGCATCTAAAAAGAATGCTGAAATTATACTAATCTGCACCAGTGAATCCTTATTTTGCTGCTATCTGTTGAAAATTCATTTTATTTTATTTTATTTTATCTTAAGAGAGCAGCAGTATCAAACTGTAGCCTGAATTGCTTCCACCCATGACAAATGCCACCCATAACAAATTAGCAAATCTCTACTGAATAACCAGCTGGTTCAGGTTATTATTTACAACATGAGTTTGGTTTACTGTAGCTAATATCAACTAAGCAGAAAAGAGTTCTTTCAAGACAATTGCTGCAGATGCTCAAGCATTTTTGGCCCTCTTTTACCATAGGCAGCTGCTGAAAAACAAACATCCAGTTAGCATGAATCAAAAAGGATCTTATACACAGAACCACATGATGATTCTTGCTTGCGGTTCTACTTGGTCCATGCTACCTAGAATCTCAGATGGAGTCCAAGCTGCTGAACTTTCTGAGTGTTTTCCAAGTATGCAGGACAAGAGATGCTTACAGCACAATCCTAAGTGGTCCTTGGGCCAGTGCAAATCCCTTGTGCCAGGCCAGTAATGTTGCAGATGTGCCGTAAGGCACGTCTGTGATGACCTGTGAGTCAGAGGCAGGTGCAAGGATGCATGCTGACCTCCCTAAGCCAGAGCAAGCCCCAGGACTGGAAAGTTTGCACTGGCTTTTCCAGGCCAGTGCAGGGGTCTGGGGGTGGGAGGAGGCAGAGGGTGGGGGTGGAAGATGGTAGGGCCCATGCATGGGTAGCGGGTGTGGGGAGGAGGAGCCAGGTTTCAGCACTTGCACCAGATCCTAACCCTGCTTTCAAGCAGCCCAGGGCAGCTCTGGGCTGCTGAGATCTGCACCACTTCTTTAGGTGGCGCAGATTCAAGTAGCCCCATTGGGGCTACTGCAGCTTTACCCAGTTGCAATTCCCCTTGCCCTGGGCTGAGCTGCTTTCGGCACCAACCTTGTGTTGGATACAGGCAGGCCTACTGTCCTCCCTGTTCTAGCACAAGTTAGGATTGGGTTGCCCAGGTACTTGGAAGGTTTCAGTATTGCTCAAGGTGAATCTGGGTGCAGAAACAACATGGAGGCAAGGTAGAATGGTGTCTTCTCCTCTAGCCAAGTTCAGGACACATGATTATTCTTCAAGAACCTCAATATGTCTAGTTCATGGGTTTTATCTGCACTGTTAGGACCATGACAGCAGAACCCATGCTCTCTGCTGACTGCTTCCAGGATCTCTCTGAAGATTAAACAAAGAGAACTGCCAGTTATGATGGAAACAGCTACTCAGTCACCATTACAGCTACACAGTCTCATTCAGCCTAACTTTTCTGTTTGCTTAGAGGACTTTTACCTTTTGGCCCCCTTTTTGGAAGATTATGTCCTGTCAGTAGCATGCACTGATATTTTGTAAAGTTTAATGCAAATAAAACCAGTTGCTTCTGCTCCAAACTTGATGCTACCGTTCAGTCAATAGCAGGTAGCTTTAGACCTTCCTCTAGTCAGTTTGTATCAGGTAAGTTTCAATTACTGATACCCAAGGATGTGGATAGAATATTTGGTAGAATATATTCACTTAACCCATGTCCATCAGCTAATACTGAATGACTAGAAGACACTGCTGGTCTGTGTTACTGTTTCCTTGGGAGAGACCATTGTTTCAGCTATTCTGAAAGTGGCGGAAATGAAACTGTACTTTAAAAAAGCCCCTACTAGATCCCTTTGATTTGGATAATTTTATAGGCTCAATGCAGCTCAATTGTATCCAGGCCTTAAGATGGTGCATCTTGCAATCCACCGCTGTGAGTCCCAGGGTGATGGCACAAAAGCCATTCCACCAGTCTTACGGTCTGGGTATGCCAGTGGAAATGGCCAGAGGTCACACATGGGCAACCGCAGAACCACCACCATTTCCTTCACTGTCACCAATAAATCAGCAGCAGGGTAATTTGGAGGAGGTTTGTGGGCGGATTAGGGTGGAGAGTGGGCCAGAAAAAAGCAGGAAGGATCTTGGCACATATATGGGATCCTATCCCCCTTTACTGGCCCAGATCTTCCTGACTATCCTAGGACGTATGCCAGCTAAAAGCTGGCATAAGTCTGAGGAGACTCATTGGAGACCAGGTGACCTACAGAGAAGTAAGTCAAAAAAGCTTTTGACTTATCTCTCCTAGGCATCTGGTTTCCTGCATGTCCATAGCGTGCAACACATGTGCCGTCAGTGTTGCTGGGCTGGCTGATGATAGGATTGGGCTCTTTTATGTAAATCCCAGATGAGTGAGGGCCAGTAGTAAATCTCTGCTGTGGGTATCGCCTCCTCTGGAGGTTAGATTTCTGCAACAATTAATAGAACATACTCTAGTGATGCTCATATTTATGGAGTAAATCACCTTTTGAGATTTACCAGGTTCAAGGGCTTAGCCCTTTAAGGCTTGCTATTAAAACTTTTATTTTAAGCAGGCTTTTGATCCTAAACTATGATGGAATTTAGTTTGGTTTATTATTCTCCCTGCTGTTAAGATAATGCTGCTAATTTTTCCTTGGATGTTTCATTGCATTTTTGTTTGTTTTAATATTGTTCTGTGCTCTGAGAGCTCATTTGAGTTGGAAAACAGATTATAACTCCTTAAATGAATAAACAAAAGAGTCGGACTGCCTGACTAAGGGCAAGAATCTGAGAAGAAAACCATCTTACAATTTTTAAGCTCTGAGCTTTGGAAGTTCAACTGTAATTCAGTTATGTATTCAAATTGGTCCAAATGTTCTTCATAGAACTTTTCCAGCAAAAACAGGATCTGTGGGAGGACGAAAAGTTTCAAGGAAGAGCCCCTGGCTCATCTTTTGCCATTGCTTTTGCCATTGCTTTTCCCATTGCTTTTGCCATTACATTTTGTAGTCTTAGAAATGGTAGTGACAGTACAAGAGGTTTTATAGCATTGTTATTAAGCAAATCAGTGTAAAGGTAACGTTTCCTGTTTTCACTGTGGAAACTGCTGGGAAAAAAGTATGGCAACTGATGAGACTCAGGGGATTATGGACCCAATCCTATCCAATTTTACAGTGCTGGTGCAGCCGTGCCAGTGGGGCATGTGCTGCAACCTGTGGTGGGGAGGCAGTCACAGAGATAAGGGAATGTTTGTTCCATTACCTTGAGGCTGCATTGCAGTTGAATCAGTGCTGGAAAGTTGGATAGCATTGGGTCCATTGGCACTAGAGCTTCTCAAACCAGGATTTCTGGCAGCTGGGCTCAAGTGCCCCACAGCAGAAGAAGTAACAGCCTGCTTTCTGCTGCAGGTCAGTGCCTCTCACATAATGGCTAGAACCAATTCTGCAGTTCTTCAGCTAGAACCAATTCTGCAGTTCTTCAGCCCAGGTGATCAGAAAAATGAACAGGTGCCTGGTTGGCCCTGGTTGGTTGCTCCAGACTTGATTCCTCACTGGAGCAATGTCACTCAGTTGAGCCAAATCACAGACTTGCCTTGCCTGTATAAACTGGTACTTGGCCACCAAACTGTTTTCAAGCACATTTGCTATCTGCTGTAGGGAAAAACTCACATGGAAAAATCCCACATAAGAATTCACCACAGAAAAAAAATGTTCATAACTCTTGGTTGGCAACCTTCAGTCTCGAAAGACTATGGTATAAGCCTATAGCACCCGGTATTCCCAGGCGGTCTCCCATCCAAGTACTAACCAGGCCTGACCATAACTCTTACCCTAACCTTAACCCATTGAATTCTCCCATCCTAATCCTAACCCACGTGGGCAAAGTTTGTGTGGGCTTTTTTCTTTGTGGGCTTTTTTCTGGTTACCCTTCTATCTCTGGTCCATCTGATCTTCATCCATCTTGTCACTCAGTCCCTGCCTGTCTTGATCACATCAGCTACCCCAGCTCTTTCAACTTTTATCTGCCTACATGAACACTTTTCAGCCACTGTACCGTGGCACAGTGGTATGCCACAAATGATATGCAGATGCGCCACAGGAGTTTGGAGGGGATCATTTATTAGTAGGGCCATTCGGGAATGTAAACCCTGGCTGGTATTGTGGTGCACCTTGTCAATTGTAAAAAAAACTGATGGTGTACCTTGACAATTTTAGCACCTTGTCAGTGTGCTGTGAGATGAAAAAGATTGAAAATCACAAGCCTACACTGTAAACAAACCTCACTACTGAGGCGCAGCTCAAAGCTAGTCTAATGCTAGTGATAAGTTCACTGTCAACTTCATCTCCTTTCAGCACTCCCTTTCAGAACTTCACTGAATTAGTGAACCCAACTTCACACCATGCAAAAAGGGTGGTGAAGTTGAATGAGACATTTCAGGTTGAGCTCAACTCCATTTTAAATCAAAGCATTAGGGTTAGATGAAGCTAGTTTTTGCTTTTCTCATGATGTAAAGGTTTATGGACTTATTTTGGAAAAGAGAAAGCAGATTCTTAGAGTTGCCAGCTGACAATCCTGAAGGTAAATCAGACGTTCTGCAGATATTCCTTCCTTCTTTAATATTTTATGCTACTCCATTAACAACTCTGTCTCCTTTTCTGTACACTTTGAGTATCTTGAAGATGCTTAAAAACATTGTGAAAAAGTACACGAAAGGGTGCATCTTGCAGAACATTCTCAGTCATATGTCCTTTGTTTCCCTCCCCTGTTATCTTTCTGAGTTGTTTCCCCTTCCAGTTGTACAAGAGAAGTAGAGATACTGTCGGAAGGTTGCACATGGAAGAGTAATGCTAATTGTAGGAATGAACATGTGGTGTGGGCCTAAACTAAATCTCCTTGAGTGAAAATCATTTTAGTGTGCTGAAATGAGTTGAAAACCAAAGGCATCAACTTTAAAATAATTTGCAACACAAAATCACTAGACTAATAGAGCCGTGCATGCCAAACTCTGACGCATTGTTTGGCAGGAAATAGCTGGCTATTCTCCATACATTAACTCAGACTATCCTAGACTCCAGAAAACCCATTGCTTTAGTAAGGCTGGTGAGATATGACTCAATTACAAAGCTGCTTTCAGCTAGTACTGTGCAAAGCAGGAGTCCTGATGTCAAGGGCAGACACATAGCTAACTTTTCTGAATCCTATTGGAACCATTTGTAATGGATAGCAGCCACTGTTGCTTGGCAAGAGGTCCAAAAGACATACAGCCATTATTCCTGAAGCTGTCTTCCAGGATGTCTCACAACAGAACTATACCCACTGAAAATAGCTGCAAATTTTATTTGCTTACTTGGACTAATTAATCAATTTGATATTGAATTCTAGATTTAGCTCCCATGCTTCTGATTCATCAGTGAGGTTAACATCAAGCCAAAATGGGTCTTGGCACATGACGGATTTGTGCATGAACCTGCCACACATACATATTAGCTTTTCCCCTCCAAACCCAATAAAAAAAGAAAAACTTTTGCCACACTCTTGACCTTGACAAGAGCTTTGCCTTCCAAGCTAGTTCTCCAAGAGAAGATTGCCTTTAAGAGTAAAACTAGAGATATTTTCCTTCTAATAATAATGATCCCTAGACAAAAACAGCTGACAGTATTCTGCTAAAATCAATGTCAATATGTCTTTTACATCTCTCTGGTTTTCCTCCAAAATTGATGGCTCTTGATTGTGTTTATTCCTGAAGCATTTCTTTTTATTCACCTATTACAATACTATGGAACATCAAATACTTAATCCAAGTTTTTTCCAGTAACTGTGCAAACTGAGCACTTCCTGTGTGTGAAGGAAGGTAATACATGTCTCTTTCCTTTGCAGAAAAACTTAATTCAGGGCTCAATTCTATCCCACTTCCCAGTTCTTATACAGCCATACCAATGGGGTGTGCGCTGTATTCTGAAGGAAGGGCAGCCACAGAGGCCTCCTAAAGGTAAGGAAATGTTTGTTTCCTGACTTTGGGGTCTGCATTGTGGCTACACTGGTGCTGGAAAGTTTCATAGGTTGGGCCCTCATACTGTCAATTTGCTGCCAGAGGAATGTCTTAATTTTTTAGTACTTTCAAACTTCTGTGTAGCTACTGCACATGTGTGGCTTCCACACACATGCCAACTTCCACACAAAGCAAAAGACCCAATACTGTAATAACTGAATGCCAGGAAATGCTGAAACATGAAAGTTTCTCTCCTTTTTCCCTTCAAATCACAGTATAAACCAAAATCTATATGCCAAGGTTTCAAGACCCACCTCTGCATAGACCCTGAAACAGAAATTTCCTCAGAAGAGAAGCATGCTGGGTCCATCACAGATTGGGATCCAGAGGAGTCAAGAACCCCTGAGGGAACAGTCTGAGGATCCCATCCCTAAAGACATCACATTGAGGAGACTGCAGTGTCAGTGAACTTTATAAACCCTGACTGAATTCCAGATCCTCCACAGTCATACCCAGAGCCTCAAGAAGAGAGGCAACAATAGGCCTATGCCAAAGCCAAACACACAGGATTTGTGTATGAGCAGGAGGCATCTGCGCTCTCAGCTCGCCTTAGGAGGAGGGGCCAGCAATGACACCTGCTCTGGGTCTGAGGTTTGTTGAAGATCCAGGATGGGGAACAGCTGCAGGATCCCACTACAAAAGCCTAGCACTGTAAACCAAGCTAATCCCAAATATGATCAGAAAGAAAATAATAAATATGGCCTTTTCTAATAGTAAGGATGCAATAATAATAATAATACTGTGCAAAACATAAAATAAGCTCTTCCTGCAGGGAAGAAGAGTAAATGAAGACAAGACATGCCAAAAATAGTACTCTTACAGATGCACTTGAATATAAAAATGGGGGAAGACTGTGATAGAGATTTCAGAGGGTTAATTTATCTTCTCTAGTTTGAGAAAAATAACTGAAATTGGAGCCAAGAGAATAACTGTTGTTCCCCTTAACAAACAGGATAGGAGGGTCATTATATTAAAGTGACCTAAAGAGATCATGATTGGCAGAACATGTAGATCAATTCCAGGATCTTGTGTAACCAAAGTTGTGGGCCAGGAACATTTTGAGATGCAGGGCAGAATGACCTCCTAATTAGAGCTGGGACCATGCACCAAACCTGTCATAATATGCCCAATAAGGAGATGGAAGTGACATACAGTGTCACATGGGTAACTTGTTTATCTCACATTATTTAATGTGATTTTCTGGGTGTGGTTCTCTGAGAAACAAGAACAGAAATGAAGAGTAAACATTTGTATCCAAACTGAATCAATTGGCTTGTGTGTAACTATTGTAGAAATAAAGCCTCCAAACCCTTTTAAAAGGTTTGTGACTGTTTGGCATTGCGTCAGTGAAAAGAATCTGAAACTCTTTCCAACAACTGTCATATGTTAGATGAAATAGTTCCATAAAAGAGAGCTGTGAGAAAAGGGGGAGGAACAGGAACAGGCTTAACTGGAAGATTGGAACCTGTTGTGTAAAGGTTCCAGCATAAAGAGGATGAAGGCAAAACTATGGAGGTGTCTGAATGTCAGTACAAGAAATCTGAAGTGAAGGTGAGAAGGGAATCATTGAAGAGACGAGTACCAGGGAGTTATGACATTTGGGTGAGTGGAAAAACCAAGGAAGTGGCTACACTGAAGGTGGAGGCTTAAGTACACAAGTAGGAAGAGCAATAAAAATAGCATTACAGGACTCAATGTGGGAAAGAGTAGAAGAATAAAATAAATTCTTCGATTTCTGTACAGAGTTCTCACCTATCAAATGTTTATGCCTAATAAAGGTTTTGTTGACTGTTGTTGTTGACTGTTAAAATAAAACTCTCTCTCTCTCTCTCTCTCTCTCTCTCTGTGTGTGTGTGTGTGTGTGTGTGTGTGTGTGTGTGTGTGTGTGTGTGTGTGTGTAAACCAATTCATATAAACTGAAATTGTGTTGTAATCTCTTTATTAACAATATTATGAATCATTATACAGTTATAGCCCAGTCTGAAACATGATGATCTGGAAGCAAGTCCCATGTAGTGAAATATTTCCTGAGAAGGGTGATCATTAGGACTTCAGTTTAAACTTGGACATTGAATGTTTTGATGCATACATTTATTTAAAATCTAACCAATTTTTTACCAGTTTAAAATAACCCTGTCACTCAATCTGTGTAACCCTATGCATATTTACAAACTTCTGCATGCTTTATTAAGCTGCATATCCTGATGTGGAGATGATGCACATGTGTGCATGGGTCAGCACACAGGCTAAAAGCCTTTTAATTTTTACACCAGATCCATGGAGTGAATAAATAAGGCTGAAATCTTACACACACAAACATGGGAGTAAGTCCCATTGACCTCAATGAGACTTACTTCTGAGTATACATGCATAGGATTGCACCATAAGAGCCCAATCCTAAACTCTTCAGCACCAGTAATACAAGTGTATCACCAGCGCTGGGTGTCATAAACGTGCCATAAAGCATTTTTATGGCACCCTCCATGCAGGAAGCATCGGTGCTGAGCTCAGCACGAAATGAGCTGCCCAGGGAAGAGCTCTGGGTGGTGATAAGATCTCCAGAGGTGGAGGAGATATTCTGGGGTGGGAGAGGGTGGACTGGAGGAGGAACCAGGGCAAAATAGCTGGTGCAGACTTGAGAAGCCCCATTGTAGGCCCAAGGGCTTTCCCTGGGGGGGAGGGGACTAAAGTTCCTTTCCCCTCCCGGGAGATCTCCAGTGACCCCAGAGGTGCCGCCAGATGCAGTGGTAGCTGTTTTGGCGCTGCTGTACCTGGTGGTACTGCCACCTACAATTGGAAAGCACTATTGGTTTAAGCTTCTTCCACTTATCCCTGAAATTCCCATTTGCCTGCACTCACGACTTAACCCGAGATACCTCAATAAAACACAGGAAGCTATATTATTTGTGTTTGTATTAAGTTAAATTCTAGTACTGTATATACTGTAATGAGTTCAAGAGGTCAGCAATATTAGTGAAGCATTTGGCACTTCTTGACTAACCGGATAGATACAATGTTGATGGACTTGACCATTCTGTCTGTTGAATGGAGTTGTCAGCCTTAGAATGTTCAGAATAGTTCAGCTTTGTGGGTTGAGGTTTTCTCCAAAGCTCCACTTTGATATAGAATCTCTGCAATATTTAATACAATTCAAGAGAAGAGATTACAGTTCAGTCCAGTTTCTTTGCAAGCTAACTGAACCATGCTATATTAAAATAAGCAAAACACAAAAGTGAAAAAGCTGCAACAGATATTGTTCAATCTTAGGAATGATGTTCTACCTTAGGATTAATTTATACAGTCAACACTTTTCTCAATTTAACTCAGGATTTAGTAGGCAATTATAGTGGGGGGAAAAATCTCTTTTCTCTCTTAAGCATGAAGGGAGTGATTCTATTGAAATCCTGATTTTTAAAAAATTGACTATGTTTTCCTATTTTGTTTTCTATCTTTACAGAGTTGCCTTAAGAAAAAAATGCTATCACAGCAGAACATCACAATGGTACCCTCCCTCATGCAAGGATTGCGGAAAGTCTTTCTGAATGAGACCTTTACTGTTTCACCTCCCGGCTTATGCTTGTTCACTAACATTTAAATTTTTAAACTGCTTAGCATGCATTTCCAAGTTCTCATTTCCAGGCAAACTCCTGGTTCACCTTTCAGCCCTGGACTCTACTGTGATCAGACTAATATAAATATTGTCACTTGCAACCATTCAAATCAGCAGAGATCTGCACTAGGCAGCCTCTCCCCTCCTATTATTTAAAAAAAAGGGGGGGGAACTGTTTTATATCGACAACCATCTGTGAGGCTGTCTTTCAGGCCATCAAACTCTTCCATCCATTACAGAGAGCCTTCCTCACCTCTGCCGCATGACAGCACAATAAAGATGACATACTAATTCAATGACTTGTAATTTCAGCTAAACAAAGGCAAGTGCTGTAGCTTCTCCTTTTGTATTGCAGCGCCATATCAGTGATGCCAGCTATGCAAACACAGCACTGGGAGGGTTTTATGACAACCGTTGAATGGGGGAAAGAGTAGCTGGGTCTTGATTTTTTATGGTTCTTGGCTCTGTCATTTTTTGGCTCCGTGCTGCTAGCCATTGCCATTGTGTCTGGATTCTATGTCAGCAGTAGCTAATTGTTCCAAATAATGTTTATCATAGGGATCCACCAGGGAGCTGTATATGTGGAGATAAGCTACAGGGCAATGATACTCACTATCTCCCTGATCTCTATACACAGTGCATTTGCTTCATTCCAAAAAGCTCTTTAGGTTTCCAGCTTTTTTTCCCCTTTTAAAAAAACAGAAAAAAAACAGCTTAATCATTGTGCCAACAATAGCGTCTAAGGGGATGTAATCAGTTTCCTCTGATAATCTTAGCAACAAATGAAAGGCATGCGCAAAAAAGCAGTAATTGAAGCAGTTGGTTCATTCTACCACCTGCTGTTGAAGTCACAGGTTAATCTAAATGAGGTGCCCCTTCCTATGAAGCAGGGTGCCGAGTACTTTGCAAACTATACATGTGTATTATGCAAGCTTTTACAAAATAATAAAGAAACAGTTCATTAAATGGGGGGAGAAAAGTATTAAGTGTCAGTGCTCACTCAGCATTTCATGCTGCTGCCATATTCAGAATCCCACTACCAAAGCCTACATAGCAGAAGCTTGCACTTCAGCTTACGTGTAAGCTGCAGATGACAAGAGGTACTCAGTCAGATGACTCTGAGCAGCACTGAACAAAAGGACAATCAATTAATTTCATGGTTGTTTCCTAGTCTTGTGAAAATACTGACATGCAACCAGGTATTGTCAGGAAGTAAGACCCCTTATTCCAATGAGACTCAGGGCCCAATCCTATCCAACTTTCCAGCACTGATACAGGCATGCCACTGGGGCATGCGCTGCATCCTGCAGTCTTGGAGAGCTCCCCAAGGCAAGGGACCATTTGTTCCCTTACCTTGGAGCTGAATAGCAGCTGCATCAGTGCTGGAAAGTTAGATAGAATTGGGCCCTTACTCTGAAGCAAGGGTAAGCAGGAGAACAGCTAAAACAAAGTGAACATCATGTACCTTTCAAGTATATTCTCAGCAATATGCTTGGCTGTAAGAGAAACACAGATTTTATTTCAGATTCTGCCCCCACCCTCTTCGACTAGAGAGGATGCTTCAGATGCTGAACTTTCCAATATGTAATATCCATAAATAAATGGCAACGTTGCTAAAGGAAAACGATAAAGAAAAGCACACCAGCTTTATTGTTATGCTATGTGCTCAGTCCTGATGCTGGAATGGATGTAGTTGAATGGAACAGCGTTATAGACTGGATTACAGAGTATCTATTCCTGATGCCACTTTGATGATACTTTTTGTTTTTTTCAGGAATGCAATCTTTCACGTATCTTCAAAAATTTCTTAGAACTGTCCTCCAAGCTAGGCCAGGATACTGTTTCCCCAGCAGATAATGTCAGATGCTTCAGAGGTAACAGAGAAGATTCAGCCTTTGCAATAAATTTCCAGCAGTGAGTTTGAGAATGGCTTGAAAATGAAAATGCATCTGTTCATTGACTTACCTTCAATGCATTTGCCTACCTCCACATTTGCCTAGCCGTTTTGGAACCCAAGCACATTGTTTATATATGACATTTCAGAGCTATTTATTGTTTGCTTAGATTCATTGTTCCACAGTTTACTGTACAATTGAAAAAACATATTCTTTGATTTGTTCCAAACTTACTACTTTACATGTATTTTCAGTTCTTCTGCCCAAATTCCCTGATTATCCTTGGGACAACAGAGATTCTCAGCCTCAGTGCCCCTGATCTATAACATGGGCGATTATTTTCAAAAGTGTCTTCTACATTTTTAATTGCTTAATGAGTGTGAGGCACTGCAGAGAACAGGGTTATCTACTTGCTCCATAATCAACCTAGCCAGAAGTAGACACAACTAGGGGTGGAAATTATATTATGCTGCATTACTGACATGCAGATGCCCTGATTGGACACTCTTAAATATTATAACTCTCCCATGGTGGAACAGAAATGGAAAACAATAGAAAAGGTTGGAGAGAACTTCGGGGGACAGGTGGTAGCGGCAGTAGAGTCAGCACAATCTCTGTTAATTGTTCAACATCAGTAGTTCCCTAACATCAGTAACCCTAACATCAGTGGTTCCCAAACAGAATGTCACAGCTGTTTTAGGGTACCCCAGCAAATTCACAGGGCTGCTATGGGATGTCTCAGGTGGCCTCTTTTTCTGGCTCTCTTGAACATAATAACATAAGAACAGCCCTGCTGGATCAGGCCATAGGCCCATCTAGTCCAGCTTCCTGTATCTCACAGTGGCCCACCAAATGCCCCAAGGACCTACCAAATGCCCTCTTGGGTGCCACCATCTTGGATCATGTGAGATCCCATGAGATTTGCACAATCCAAGATGGTAGCACCCATCTACCCAGCTCTCCCGGGCACAGCCATCTCAGATTGCATGAGATCCTGTGCAATCCAAGATGGCAGCACCTGGGAGAGTTGAGAAGAAGAGGCCACTGTGAAAGAAGGATACCATGACGACGCTAAGTTTGGAAATAGCAGCCCTAACATAGAAAATAACAGAAGGCTGAGACAGGAGTCTCTGGTGCTGCCACACAGTATAGAAGAGGCAGGATACCAGGTTACAACACAGCACTTGGTGAGAAGACATGTGCCCTATAAAGAGTATAGAGGTGATTCCAGGCCCTTAAGCCCATTAGCATATGCTGCACACATATGTGTGTTTATCCACATGATTTTGTATGTTGATGGGACCTTGCTTATTTTGACACTTGCTTACTTTGATGCACGTTCAGTTCATGCATGTGACACCTTGGTAGTCTGACTTGTGCTAGGCTGATCTGTAAGCAAGCATGTTTCTAACGAACAGAGTACTTTTTGCAGGCATTTTGCAGTCAGAGTACTTTTTACTGTTGGGCCTCACCTGTTGACTCCATGTGGCTTCACACAAGTTCCATTTTTTTTTCTTTTAGATGACAAGAATTGGCAGTCCTATCCTGAGTCAAACACTTCTCTTGGATTATAGCTGTGGCCAGAAGTATTTGCCCAGGCACTGTACAAGAATCACACAAGACAAATCAGTTTATGGGCATGAATTGGGCTGTTTTATTGACTATATCCATTCAAGTAGATTCTGCAGTGGGTCCCAGCTAATAAGGTGCCTTCTCTTTTATTACAAGCACCTACCTTAGGGGAGACTCAGATGCAACGGTCATTTTTCCCACTTGGATGTTCACAACCTGGCTCCAGCCAGAGTCGCCTCTTGCCAATGCCTGGGTTTTCCCACAAACCCCTGGAAAGGAAGCCAGAGCAGTCAAATTGCTCAGCCCATCCCAGGCCTGACATCCTTGAAGATAGTCTTTGCAATTTAAGCTCCAGGTGGCACTAGCTTGCATCAACAAGCCTGACAGGCTCTTATGATCAATTGTGGCTCCACCTCTGGCCCTTGCATACCTTAGGATGTATATCAGATCCCTAATCCAGTCCCACACTCTACCTGCCAGAAGTAGGCAACCTGGATAAACAAACACCATACCTCTATGCCATGGTGTGGCATTGGAAAAAAAGCTTTCCCTCCAACTGCCAATCAGGAAGAGAAGCAAAAATTCCCTACCTGACCAGCCAGCTAATCTCAGACTAATCAAAAGATTGGGTACTTTGGAGATGGGTAAAACAGCGCTTGGTTCCCTAGCAGCAAACATGCTGCTCAAACTCCCCTCCTCAATCATAACTCGTTAATCGCTGAAACCCTTTTCCAGCCTTGCCGAGAACAGGACCAGGCTGGGCAAAGGAAGCCCTTGCTTTAATGTCAAATCTGTATGCTACAGCCTTTCCTACAGCAAGGGGCTTAACTTCCACATTTTTGTATGGATGGCAGTGTCTAATCTAGGTTCTTGGATAGACTACTGCAATGTGCTTTATGTTGGCCTGCCCCCAAACAGTCATAAACCACAGCTGATATAGAATGTGACATTCTGATGAGATGGGGGAAAATAATGTTTCTCCATCTGATTGATCAACCTGACATTCTAGCCACTGCCCCATACTGACTGATGAAAAAGACAATCAAATTCAAAAGCTCTTGCATTCCGTCACCAAGAGTATCCAATAATAGAAGATATCTTTCTGCCTGATTTCTATATCTGCTTTTTATCTCTTTCTGTATCAATCTATTTTAATAGTCTGCTAAGTCTCACATATTTCCAAGAAATTCCAACTATTATACTGCTTAGAGTAAAGATTTTTTTAAAAAAATTCCCCAAACCACCCAATCAAATCTACTCATTCTATCATATTTTAAACTTCGTGATGATTTACCATGTGCTGTAACGCAACATTTAAATGCTGGCAAACTTTTAAATGCTGATACAGACATTGTTGATTAAATAAACTGAAAGTACGCACTTATCTATGGACAAAATGAATGAAATACATGCTTGATTTAGAATAAATGAGAAAAAGTCATGTGTAACCACTGTGCAAATGATTTCTGATAGAAAAGAGAAAACATAACAAACACTAGTGGGCTTTTGCATTAGCTTCTGAAGGTGCTGGTTTCTTAAGAAACAAACAATAGGGTTTAAGCAGTAAATCCTTTTCCAACAGCCGAATGAATACATTTTAAGGACTTTAAATAGTGAACCATTAACATCAACAAGGAACAAAGGCAACTTTTGCATCTTTTCAGATTGTAAGCTTAGCAGCACTGAAAACTATTTACTGAACAGGAAAACAGCTTTGGGGGGGGAAGCTGCTCCTTGTTAATTTCTTCATTGCACTTACTAATTTGAAAACTGCATCATTTCATGTTCATTTGGCAAACTGTTGTGACTACATGCAATGTTAAATAAAAGCCTGTTTATGGCCAACAAAATCTAAAAATAGTTAGCATTTATACAGTTAGCATTTATACAGTGCAGTATTTCCAAAATGTTTCATATATATGTTTGTTCACATGTTTACTTGACCCACATAGGGCATGCTTATGCCTTAACACAAATTTATTTATTCACAAAGTGAATTTATTCACCAGGCTATGCAGATAAGGGGAGACAGGGAAGAAGCCAGCCCTGTTCCACTAAGGGTGCAATCCTAACCAACTTTCCAGCGCTGGCATAGCTGTGCCAGTGGGGCATGTGCTGCATCCTGCAGTTGAGGGGTAGTCATGGAGGCCTCCTCAAGGTAAGGCAATGTTTGTTCCCTTACCTCAAAGTTGCATTGCCCTTATGCCAGTGCTGGAAAGTTGGTTAGGATTACGGCCTAAGTGAATTAATGCAAAAATCTGCAGATGCTAAGCCCCCCCTGAAAAAAGAAATGAAAAATAGCATTCTGCACTATAGTTGGCCTGCTACAGTGTTGTGCAACAATGGCTGGTCCTGCAAGTTCCCTCCTACCTTCTCAGAGGTCCCCTGAAACTGGTGCAAAAACGCACCATAGACTGTGATGAGGAAACACACCATTGGTAGAATTGGAAATTGGAAACACACCATTGGCAGAATATGTATGTCTGCACCTGGCGCCCCCCTTCAAGTGGTGCCCAGGGCAGATGTTCACTTGCCACATCCTAGATACTTGCCACACTTGCCCACTTGCCACACCCTAGACACGCCAGTGCTTGAAGCAGGATATTTATTACTGAGAGCATCCCGTATGATCACACATAACTGAAAGATTTCACCATCTCAAGTTGCTTATTCCATGCCTCTGAGCTATAGATTTACTTTCTCCCAAATACGGAGATGTCCACCTTCTCGTAATTCAATCATATTGTTCGTTGCCCTATCCTAGCTCTTCCTAAAATTATTTTAAATATTTAAAAATGGATGCCATTCTCGCCACTTCCTGCACCAATCCATTTTCCTATAGGCTAAATAAAACCACCCCAAAGATCTGGAGGGGCGAGGGGGACACATAATAAGGTCCTATGTGTGCATCACTAGCTGAGTGAGGAACTACATGCATAACTGGGTGCTATGTGCCTGCAATTCTTGCCTTAATCCAGTTACAGAGGCAAACTGGCAAACACTAGGGGTTCCTAGATTTCATTACCCCCTCAACAGATGATTATTATGATAATGACTGCTGAGTTCCTGAAAGGATTCCATGGTCACAACCCCAGCTGCTGCATTTGTACACCTGGGTTGGGACTACCTGGTACCTTCAGCAACTTCTCATATGACTTGCCTTCTAGACACTTTCCCATTTCATTGTTCTCTTCTGAATACATTTGAACTTGTCTTGCAATAAAGTGTCCAGAGTTTAACCAAGCTTTTACTGTTACTGATGTTCAATGGTGATTCCTTCCATTATGCTATTTGTAAGTTGCAACTTGATTAGCACAACTGGACTCACAGCTGTTAATCACTGTTTTGTGACATGGCACCATTCATTTGAAGAAATGAATCAAATGATTATTTCTCTTTTGCTGCTACACATAGATCAGGCTAGCTATCCTGCAAATGAAAGAGGCAGAATATATTTTCAATTTTTTTCCTCATTCCAATTGTATGTTAAAATATATTTAAACAAAATAAAAGCCAAACCACAATGCCTGGAAGAGATCTAATATTGTGTAGAAGCAATTTCCATTCTGATCACTCTTTAATAACACCATCTGTGAGATAACAGAAAATGGGGAATAGAAAATCAAGACATTGGCTTAGATATGTGCGGAGAGCTACAAAAGGCCAGAATTTGCTATTTTGCATTGTATGCAAAGGAAGGAAATCTTTAACCTGGGGACAGGTTATTGCACTCATTCAGAGTTCTCGATGCCCTCTACAAGTTTTCCATCCTTTTCTATTGAAAGAGTCAATCATACAATGGAATATGAGCATGAATCAGCTTCCGCCATTGAAATTAATGGAGAAGTCTTTCGAGGTAAGGGAACTCTAGGAGTGTTCCAGAGCTTCTGTGTACAAAACAAAATAAGTTGTACGTTGGGTTCACAACTTATGTCACAACCAACCTAAGGAAACATGGTAATATTGTTAACCTAGGATGCAACATCATGCATATGGTTGTAAGAAAGTTACACAGCAATCTCATACATGGCATCTCAGAAGTAAGTCCCATTGTGTTCAATAGGTTCTTACCTGGGAGAAGGGGATGAATGTCCCCTTCCCCCAAAGAGATTCCAGCATCTGCCGCGGTGCCCATAAGATGCAGTAGTAGCCATTTTGGCGCCGCTGCTCCTCTGAACGCCGGGCAGTTTAGGATTGGACTGTTAGTTCCACTTACAACCAATTGAAATCAATAACTTTGAATGATACTAGAATGAACAATGTTACCAAATGGAGGCTCAATCTCCAAAGGCTTGTCAGCTTGAAAATGTTGGATAGGAACCCATTGAGCTGATCAGCTGGGTGTGTGCATATGATGCAACTTTGAGCTTCCTTGATTCTTAATGGGGATTAGTAGTGATGAACTGGGATTGTTATGAGAAAATTACCATCTTGGAACAAAGGGCAGGTTCACCCCAAAAGGAGAAAGCTATGAATAGAAGAGCTAAGCTGTCTCCCCCAACACACACACACACACACACACACACACACACACACACACACACACTCTTAATACATTGTAGCTTCTCTACATTAAATGATCCCAAGAGGTAAACAAGTTCTTAGAGTGAAAGGAAGCACACAGTGATGAAACTGGGTGATTATGCAGAATTCTGGAAAGCTTTTAACCATTCCTTTTAGCTGGTGATTTGAGATTGGTCAGCTTTCTTCAGCTTTTATTGTTTTCTACAGTGATTTTATTTGTTTTCCTGTTTTATTCATTATTAGACACCTGGGAGGACTTTCTGAAAGGGTAGACAACAAATGTTTCAAATAAATAAATGTTTGTGTACAACCATATTAAAATTAATATTAAGGATGCGTCATTAAATGATTTGCTATCATGTAGTTCAGTAATTCAAACACTCTACAGTAGATGACCTTACAACTCCTGGGCTTTCCCTTTGCTTAGAAATAATAAAAAATAGATTTGGGGTACGTGTACAGTGTTGGTAAAGGCTTGTTTTACTAATTTCCTTTGTCTCTCACTGCAGGAGAAACTGTTGAATTATGTGGAAGATAAAAGTCTAGAGAGCTTTGCTCTTTACACCTTGCTATAAAAGTATCTTTGTGTCTGCAAGCAGCCACTGACTGGGGCCAAGCCAGGATTCACGTAGAGAAACAATCGACTTGGCATCATGTTGACACGTATAAACAACAGTCTGTCAACAGGCCTCACATTAGTGGCAGAATATTTTTGGCAAAAAAAGGAGCTCCCTCCTGGGCAGTATGGCAATAACTGCCAACAGTATTCATTCATGCCTTTACTCTAAGCACACAATAATAATTAAAAGATTATAACAGTGACATACATCCAACATGTTTAAAAATTTATACGTATCTCCATGCAGTAGAATGGAGGAATGAATGAATGAATGAAAGTTTCACTCTGTTAATTTAGCTGTATCAATGATTTTAATATTACTTTGTTGCAAGTCATTCCTGCACCTCCCCAAACAATTGCTATTTTGGCCCCCAAATTGAAACTGTATCCTTCAGCAAACTGATGACAACTCTGTCTAATTTTGGTACGGCCTTTCCCAATGGCTTCATAATATATCAGTTAGCAGAAACCACCAAGGAGATCCCAAAGAGAAAATGAGCAGCCTTCACCACCAGCCTGCCTCTATAAAAGAGCAGTGTGTCAAAGAATCAGTTTTCAAATGCATCACAGGCCATGTAAACGTCTTGCTAAAATCTCAACAAACTAGCCATTTCTACATACACAAAAAAAAGAATGCAGTAATTTGCAATGGATTATAAGGTGATGTGGCATGCAGGGTCTCATTGCTACCCATTGAAGATTGTGGGCCCAATCCTATCCAATTTTCCAGTGCCAGTGCAGCTGTACCAATGGGGCATGCACCACATCTTGTGGTGGGGCAGCAGTCACAGAGGCCTCCTTAAGGTATGGGAGCATTTGTTCCCTTACCTTCAGGCTGCTTTGTGGCTGCACCGATCCTGGAAGATTGGATAGGATTGGGCCCTGTGGCCCCAAATCCTTATCAGTAGCTGTTGCTAAGTAGATTCAAGAAGCAATTAGGCATGCACCCTGCAAGACACTGCTGGCTTGTCAATATTGCATGCCTGAAGTCCTGCCTCCCTGCCCAGCACAGCATCTTCAAATTACTGTCTGCTATGACACCTATCAGGCCCAACTGAAGCTTGGGCACTGCCTGTCGTGACCCAATTTTGCAAGGCCCTTCCAAAAACACATTCATTACTCATGCTTGTGCTTCTCTCCATGCTGCTCCAGAATGCTCCACACCTCCAGTTTATTTTAAACAGAACTGCAAAGAGAAAGGAGGCAGTCATCTGCAGAAATAGTAAGAAGGTGGGATTGAGGTCCAGTACATCTCTCCTTACCACTCAGCAGCACTCTTAAGCAGCTGGGTGGTTGGGAGAGTGAGGCAGTGGTAGCTTTTTCCCCCTTGAGTTGCTGCTGGCTCAATCCTCTTCCTGCTCACTCTCAGTGAGTGAGAAAAGGATCAGAGTGCCAACTGAAAAGGATCCATTGGCACCAGGCAGATGATGCAGGGTGGGTCAGTTGGAGCCACTCATCAGTTCACCCCCCTCCCACACACACACACACACAATTCACCTCTCAAAGCAAACCTTTCAATCAGCCTCATCAGCAACCAGATCCTGCCCCCCTTACTGACTACTGAGGACAGTCATGTATCCAGATAAAGTTTTCTTTATCTAGCAAATATCTAAAGTTTTCTGCACACACACAGAGGAGGGTTTCTGTGTATGAGAGAGAGCATTTCAAGGAAGGAAGAACCATTTCCAACAATATTTACCGTATTTTTAGCTCCATAAGACGCACTTTCCCCTCCAAAAGCGGGGAGGGGGGGAAGTGTGTGCGTCTTATGGAGCGAATACTGGGGGCAAGGTCTGCACCGGGGGCAAGGTCCTCATTTGCACTGGTGCCACAGGGGGAGGGCAGGCTTACTTTAAAAGTAAGTTTTCCTCCTCTAAAAACTAGGTGCGTCTTATGGTCAGGTGCGTCTTATGGAGCGAAAAATACGGTACCTTTTTGTGATCCTGTTGCCTCTAGAAGTGAGGTAAGACCTCTATTTTGGATGGCTATTGATACCTGAAAATAAGAATATTTTGGATCACTTAAAGTGTCTTTGATTGTAAGAATCATATGACTAGAAAGGACTAAGGAACGTTATTATGGCAACCACGCTCTTTTATTAAACCATGGTGGTAT